>NW_025767144.1:255000-910795 GCF_003918875.1 Haliotis rubra
TTACAAGTGTAGAATGTGGTAATAACCGAGGAATGTGGTATATTTACAAGCCTCTATAGGAATGTAGTATATTTACAAGCCTCTATATATTTTACAAGCCTCTATAGGAATGTACAAGCCTCTATAGGAATGTAGTATATTTACAAGCCTCTATAGGAATGTAGTATATTTACAAGCCTCTATAGGAATGTAGTATATTTACAAGCCTCTATAGGAATGTGGTGTATTAACCTATCGCTGTAGGAATGTAATGATAAACAAATAGTTGTAGGTATGTAGTATATAAGAAGTGAGGACTGTCGATCCGTATCACATGAGTGAGTATATTTTTACGCCGCTTATAGCAGTATTCCAGCAATATCACGGCGGGGGACACCAGAAATGGGCTTCACACAGAGTACCCACGTGGGGAATCGAACCAGGGTCTTCAGCGTGACGAGTGAACGCTTTAACCACTAGGCTCAGAACCCACTGTCCTACCGTGTCACGTGACTGGTGTAAGTCGTTCAATGCAACATTCATACGGTCGTATATAAATTTCTTAGTATATAACATGACGTTTAGTATATACTTAGTTGTTTACTGACAAACAACCTCTTGTCGTTTTCATTTCATGAATAGCGCCAAGCAAGATAACACGAGCCACCTTTAAAGTTTTAGGTTAGACGAGATTGAACCACTGACCTAGGTAGCCTCTCAGAGTTGCGTTGTTCAACGTCAATTCAATTTTCAACGTTAATAACATGAACAAATTCATGATTTAAATCAACAGTAATGGTGATACTACGGTAGGCCCTGCTACTGCTTCAACTACTGGTGCAATTACCAACTTCTACTGCTTGCTACTTGCTTTAATAACGCTAAAGCAAAGGAACGCCCGTCCAACAACAGCCAGCCCAGGCAGGCCCTGAGCAAGATGATCGCCGCCCTATTGGGGTGTGGAATTCAGTCGTTAATAGCTGTGTGATTAAACTCTCACCGATGTAGTGATACCTTGGCGTGTATTTTTGGAGATGGCCTTCGTTGGTAGCTCCTGGCAGCGTCTCCCCAGCGATAAAACTGATAAATGAGAACACAGGCGGTTCAGAGCCCGCATGTTGATGGTCCCTATCACTTTGCGCCACTAAAAAGGTCAAGGTTATTTGGTTAAAGAGCGCCCATGTTTTATGTCACCCTTGCCTAAAATACCACATGCTTATTTGTATTCAAAACACCCTGTACTGATCAGTATTCAAAACACCCTGTACTGATCAGTATTCAAAACACCCTGTACTGATTAGTTTATTTCAGTATACGTATATAGACTAACAACTAGACTCTGAAATGAACATATTTCACAAAAAAATAGTTCTTTATAAAAGAAATAGAAAATGATGAAAAGGAACCCTGAGACTTTCTTCATTTTCAGAAAAAACTGTGGAAATGTGGACTTGCATGGGCTTTCTTGGCTACGTTTGTTTCAGGGTCTGTATGACAGACTATATACATTAGTAAACAGTAAAGACATCGCTTAGTACATTCGTGTCAGACATTTATAAAGCGCCATTTTCAGTAAGAATGATCTCCGCAGTGTTTTAATAGAGGAACAAAGTGAAAAGAATTTTCAAACTACTATGAGAATTACCCAATTTTCAGGTTCAAACGAAATGTAAATTAACGTTCTCAACACAAGACCGGCAGAAAATGCGCCTCTATTTTCAAACTTGTTTCACATATTTTCCGAAATGAGCTAAGCGCTATCAACATTGTATAATACACAAAAGAAGTTAAGGAAACCGAATCTTAGTATATTGCCACAGTAAAAGAAAGAATCAGGTGGTCCTGAACTTATTTTGAGCAGTATAGATAGCATTCATAGATAATATCCTTCCTTCGGTTGACAGCTAAGACATGTAAGAGTTTTTAATAATTCCATTCCAAGCATAATTGGCTGTCTCAACAACATCCAACTGCTATGGTACTGCTGCCTGAAGCTCCACACCGCGCAGATTCCGACGACTGCGATACCTATACACTGTAGGCAGATATATACTGGCACATGGCTAAACTCGGACAGATTCACCGGCTAGCCTGTGCCAAGACTGAAATGTCAGTTCCTTCGTGGAATCGCTGTCTGAGGAGATTCCATGTGTTTAGTCATACACGGCTTTGCAGATGCAGGCAGCGAATATTCGTTCTGTATACACCGGCGGATACAACAGTTAACCATCTGGGAATACAGTCTAACAAACGGTGTGAGGAGCTGCTCTACTTTGTCATGAAGAGCCATGTTTATTCAAGTAATATCGTGACGAGACACAAGAATAAAACACAGCCTTAGCGGTAATACTGCCCACGTGGGGAATCGAACCTGTTTTTTGGCGTGACGAGCAAACGCTTGTACCACGTTACTATCAACATCCCTATATATGAACGAAACTGCGCAAGGGTAAAAATGATGTATGAATATATAGTTTGGCCTTGTTTCATAATTTCTATAAATGAAAGGGTAGTTCAATGGTTAAAGTGTCCGCTCGTCAATTGCCCGGGTTTGGTAGACGATTCAGGTCAAGCTATTTTAATCATGAAGGCTCTTATAAATTCACATTGTACATGTTTCGGTGCACAATTGAAATATCCAACCCTACAGAAATATCTATTGTACTCAGCACAGGATTAGCATTTTCCGAGCTGCAAGATTTGCCTCACGTCAAGGTCACATTTTTTTAGCGCCATCTGGTGGTGGATATATTTCACGTACAATTTACTTTATGCTTCCGTTAATGGTCCGTCATAGGAGAATGTGTATTCCTGCCATCGCGTACTTTCGCAACACGAAGTCATCCTGAAGCCAGTATTACATATGCACAATGACATGCATGCACAACTCAGGTAAAACAGCCATGGTGTGGTTTTGACAAACTTCCAACTCTGTCTGACATTTGGTGTTGAGCGAGCCCTATGTGTCGGCCTGGCGGCATGTCTCAATCAAGGCTGTTGTCTCAGCGCTCAAATGCGTCCCGCAGATGTTTCAGGGCACCAGATGTTTTGGGAAACCATCCTAACTTTGCAGTTTCTGAATTAAATTTAGAGAACCAGTAAGAATAGAACATGCGTTTATACCGTTGGGTTTGTATGTATATTTTAACGTGGGTCTTTTCCCGCGTCTATTGGCATATGTCGTCAATTGGAATTGGCATTCAGTATCTATTTTCGTGATTTCTCCGATCTCTCTTGATGACTTGATTCAGCATTCACTTACACACCTTACGTTGTCGTGTCAGTCATTCAGTAATGGGTGGCTACTGACAGCCGTCAGCTGTAGAGAGAGTTCTTCATCTTACGTTGTCGTGTCAGTCATTCAGTAATGGGTGGCTACTGACAGCTTGCGAAAAGAATGAACCGAAGTAATCTACGAGTTACTGACACAAAGTGTCGTAATGTAATGAAACCTGAAGTTATGTATTTAAACCTACCAATTCAATAAACCTCCATCGTTGTTATTCTTTAGATTCAACTATTGTTCGTCAAGCTTTTTCGAGAATCAACAATGAACCAATTTAATAACAATGCGTGATACGCTTGACTCCACTAGGAGGTAAAATTACACACACACACTCACACACACGCACGCACGCACGCACGCACGCACGCACGGACGTAAGTATTTACTCCTCTTTCAGGAGTTCATCAGCGAATAACTGTATAGTTCCAAATGGAACCTCCTCGCAAATAAGGGCTTTTTGACATCATGCAGAATTTTTATTACTTCCCCCAACTATCACGTATTTCAGTGAAGGAGCCAGTGCAACTGTTATATTACACAATCAGAGTAGGGACGTGACAATTGTCGCGGTGTTCGTGGAATTGAAATCACTGGTATCTGACGTCACGGAGTAAAGACTATTGGGACAGGAAGACAATAGATTAGTATCTCCAGCAGATTAGTAGATACTTAGACTGTGATGAGTTACACTGTGGCCGTTGTCAGATGGATACTGTATATGGCAATAAAATTGTCGACTGCATTGATGTTTGGTAGAATCGAACCTGAGGTTTCGTATGAACCACTTTAGAACCGCCAGGCTACCCCGGATCTCCCTTAAGCCTAATTGACACTTCTTATAAAGCTCAAATGATAAAACATTCAGGGCTCCTATCCTCAAAGAGTTCGTAACGTTACGACCTGTCGTACCTCTATAGTTTATCACAGGCTTACGAATGTCGTAGCGCTACGAACGTTTTGTGGATCGGGTCTCAGGGAGCCGTTGTACAAAGCGAAATTAGCACTAAAGTGATCGTAACTTCCGTTCCTAAACATAGATTTAAGGTAGTCTTAGCGCTACGGTTGTTTTGTATAACGGCACCTTGGTCTATATTTTGCGGGATGTACATTTCCTGACTCCGTATCTTCTCCTTCTAGGCGCCAACACGGGACTGGGCAAGGCCACGGCAATAGAACTGGCCAAGCGGAAGGCGCGGGTCATTCTGGGTATCCGAGACAAGAACAAGGGCGAAGCTGTGGCGAGGAGCATCAAGAAGAAGACTGGCAATCAGAATGTCTTCGCCGAGGTTTTGGACCTCGCCAATTTGCGATCCATCCAGGACTTCGTGTACAGATTCAACGACAAGGAGAGCGCCCTCCACGTCCTCATCAACAACGCAGGTGATGTATTGAGTAATTTGGCGTGAACTGTTCATATTTTAAGATGCTTTAGGAATTTGACAAAGATTTACATCTCTGATTGATATGTTCAGAGTATGGTTTACGCCGCTTCTAGCAATATTTCCCCAATATCACGGCGTGGAACACTAAAAATTGGCTTCACACATTGTACCTATATAAACACTTGGCTGCCCCACCGCCCGATACGTTAAGGCATTAAAATATCACATAGTCTTGCCTTCGGCGGGGCAATGTCGTATTCGTTGGTTTCGTTTTCTGAAGTCTTTAATCGAATAAACTCAATGCGACGCAATTCCCGATCTAGAATTGTGTCCCTTAGTCGTTTCAGGATCCGCTGCACGTCGGTTGGTTCGGTTGCCTGATTTGCCTCATAGTTTTGGTCAAACACAGGAAAGGTGTTTCTACCACCCCATCAAAGGATACAATAACTTCCTCTGAAAAGGATAGCGAAACAATTCTTCTGGCAACAAGACATTTTCACAATATTATTATTTGTCCAGTATTTTTTCGAGCAAACATTGGAAATACAGTGCCAACCAAACCTTCTAGTTTCAGCAAATGAATAAAGCTGGAGAGCAATTTTTCTAAACCCAAATTTAGACATATGACAGCGGTTGCAGTTAATTGTTTTATATCAAAGTATTAAATAACTGTGTCAGTAGATTGTTCACCTCCAATTCAAAACTGAGACAGCTATAGCAGTTCATTGTTTTAGCAGTAAATTAATTTACATACGACTCATGAGTGATATATCTGTAAGTATTTTGTACAGTGAATTGTTGTACCCGGAAGTTAGAAATATCGCAGCTACAGTTTTCAGGAAAGGGTTTCAGAAGGTCATACAGGGAGCCGCAATCTGCTTCCCAGATCTATATCCTCAATATGTCAGGATTCATCTAATCAAGGCGACTCGGTTTCCGATAACCTGTTGAGGTGACAGAACACACTATGGTCCTGGCAGCTGGTTGCTGTAGTGTAGTATCGTACCCAGTCAATAACTCTCGGGAGAGCACAGGCTGTTTTTCACGGTCTGAGGACGTAGTAACAGCAATATTTCAGCTAATGGCGGTGGTCTGTCAATAATCGAGTCTTGACCAGACAATCCAGTGATCAACAGCATGAACATCCATCTGGGATACGTTGAGATGTGCCAAACAAGCCTGACCACCCGATCCCATCAGTCACCTTTTTACGATAAGCATGTGATGCTGAAAAGCAATTCTAACCGGGATGTTTACTGGTTGAGTGTGAGAAACACGATCGACGTCGTCGGTGACGCTGTCGTCCACCGGTCCTCATCTCCCGGCGTTTGGAGCTTGGAGTACTGGGGATCCTTTTCTACCCCAGAACACCCAGAAGATGAACTTGTCCAATGGAATAATATCTTAGTAAATCCGGACCTTCGTAAAGTAGTAAACTATGGTGGCCTCTCCTTACCACCCCGAGTCCTCGCGATGTTTCATAACTCTCTATAACTCTCTATAACTCTCTATAACTTGCCAACTAGGCTGAATAACAAGGGTTATTTGACAGTTCGTAAATTTCCTTTCAGTGCAAAATCGTATTTCATAATATCCTGAAGAAGTAGGATTATATGAAGACGTCGTTGTCAAGGGTGACGTTCCCCGCGGAGTTGTCACTGTCACATATATCCATCAACGTCACTCCCCTCCAGCTAAGTACTGTTTCCTAGAGAGGAATGACCAATGAAATACTCCCCAGTCACTATCCCGAGCACGATAACACTCCAAGGAGTGGTGCTGGAAAATCTGCAATTATGTGAAACGTGCTCGAGGCGCTGTCCTTTACCAGCCTCAGAGAGAGCTGCCACCACCGAACCCGTTTGAAATACCGCATGTCGTAAATGTCGGAAATTGAATGCGCGCCCATCAAAAGAAGGTTATATCCGAATACATCAGTCCCCAACATACATAAATGCGTATGGACTGCTAGTTAGTAACACCGGCTTGTTTCGCTCTAGACTTCAGTTTAACGTCTTTCTTAAAGACAAATCATACACAATATATTGTATAAATACGTGCGCTTCTTGTCCAAAGGTAAGACTACTATCCTTATCAAGAGCACGGGTTTTCAACGGTATCTGATGTTTGTACTTTTTCTACAATGCGTCTCAAAACTTGAGACTGTACCCACCTCTGGTATTCGTGAATTCGTGAATCCTCTGACAAACTAATTGTAGGTTATGGAAGGAAGCTAGTTTAAGAAATACTCCAGCATTAATCATCGCATTCGTGACCAACTTGTGTCCATCGGGTCACGGAAAGGTGCGAGTAGTGACGTATGAAACTTCGTAACTGCTCGTGTTACTCCGGACATTTCCGATGGTGCAAGTGAGAATGATGGTGAATTGCACAGCGTGCTTTTGGATGATTTTTTTCATGGCTGTTGCTCTGGACAAATGTCAAAGTTAACATTAACCGGTTGCCAAGACAAGAAAACAGTTGAAGGAATGTGTTCTTCCACAACGCTCGCCTTCTCGACACCTCCTTCACGGCAGAGGAGGTTAACCTGACCTTTCCTTTAATGTGCTGTTGAAATAATTCCTGCTGATAACACATATATCACAAGGATGCATATGGTTGCCAGGTGACGTCAATGACGCCATTGAGCATTATGCCGTCACTATATATCCACCGTATCTGATCTCGTGTATTCTTTACACTATATAGAAGGTAAACCTTGGTAAGAAAAGCTGATGTCAGCATAATCAAGTACTTCCCAAATGGCAAAAGCATTGTCATAGAGAACAACGTGAACACATATATTGACCTAGTTCACTGGACATGCTGAACGTTTTGAAAAAAGGTTGAGTAAAAACAAGTAGCTCTCTATTTCCAAGAAATAAAATGTACGTTCTGAAGAAGTTACTGGTGACAAAGCCTGTCTTCAAGGAAATTCCAAATTATTGATAAATCTGTCTCTGTGTATTTGATGATTCAATTCATGTGAGCTCACAAACATTAGTTTAGTTAAGTATGTATATTCTGAGGCCGGTTTGTTTGACTACTTATTGACTAACATTTAGTAGCGGCCTCGGTTGCGCGAGTTAGTGAGTGAAAGTTGTTTGACATTGGTCTCCACACGATGTACCCTAGGGGGGCCTTCGGACTTTCGGGAGTACAAACTGTTTTTCATGGTATGCTGGCCATGACAACGTGGTAACAGCAGTTTTGTTTGTTTGTTGTTTAACGCCGCACTCAGCAATATTCCAGGTATATGGCGGCGATCTGTAAATAATCGAGTCGGGACCAGACAATCCACACCGCTCGCATTCCCCTTACGTACATATGCAAATTACGTTCTATGACTTCAACAGACTGACGAATCATCTGCAGTCTCCAACAGCCCTAACATTTCGTTCCCCATCAATTATCGTTGAACAGCAGCTAACTCCCAAAATTCCCCCCAAACTCCCAAAATTCCAAGCCAGACATCCGGACTGGTAACTATAAAAAAGTACCAGTCCGGATGCAAACTTGCCTGTCCGGTTTTAAACAATGAAAACAAACATCAGGTTTCTGAATACTTTACTGTTTGCAAACTTCGCAACATAACACCAACATCGATGTATGACATTGGTCCAGTTGCCATAAGCTGGTTGTTTGAACCATTCTATTCAATTACCCTTTTCGATGAAACTTTCTTTATCGATGTATGACATTTTCAGATGAAAGCCGTTTTGTTTCTCGATACCCCTTTCGACGAAACTTTGTTTCTCGATATATCACATTGGTCCAGTAGCCATAAGCTTGTTGTTTGAACCATTCCATTCAATAACCCTTTTCGATGAAACTTTGTTTCTCGATATATGACATTGGTCTAGTTGCCATAAGTAGTTTGTACTCAATTACCCTTTTCGATGAATACTTTACTGTTTGCAAGCTTCGCAACATAGCACCAACATCGATGTATGACATTGGTCCAGTTGCCATAAGCGGTTTGTTTGAACCATTCCATTCAATTACCCTTTTCGATGAAAACATAAGCGGTTTGTTTGAACCATAGCACCGATGAAACATCGATGTATGACATTGGTCCAGTTGCCATAAGCGGTTTGTTTGAACCATTCTATTCCATTACCCTTTTCGATGAAACTTTGAGGTTCTTGATGTATAGCATTGGCCCAGTTGCCATAAGCTGGTTGTTTGAACCATTCTATTCAATTACCTCGTTTCCTGTTGACTGGGTTTAATCAGTATTATTTGATACATCTAAGCACTTGTATATTGCAACACTACGCTCCTTCTAATCCTTGCAAACATGTTGTGCAGCGTGCTCTGTCGTACAGCGAGCTCTCACAAACAGAAACCTAGAAATCGTGGAATCTCAAAACGAGGCTCTCCCGCTAGAATAGTTTGGCGGTCTGGTACGGACTTGATATTATATCAATCACATTGTGCGTTACAGAACTACACTGAATAAGCGCAAAAAACACATAACCAGTGTGCCAGATGCATTGTGAATCATTTTACGACCTCATCGAACAGGGTCAGTCTGTGACGTCTTAGTTAAGGTCATGCTGCCTACACCTCGCCATAAAATATAGAAATACGATGTCATTAAAGTTTAAAATTAAAATTCATTTGTAAGCACCATTTGCTTATGAAACAAGGACTTGGAATTAAGTGTAACCATAGTTGTTCATGATGTCTATTTGACTTTCACACGAGAAAATTCGGCTGAAATGTAGGTCATTGTCTGAATAGGTTAATGAGACTCATCTTTCGGTTTGGACATATATGATTTGCTGTTCAAAAAAAAAAAAGTGGAATAAAAAAATAAAAATAGCACCAACAGGCAATGCACAGAGTTTAGGAAAACTGAAAGTACATGTGTTGTGATTGGTTATTGTAAAATGAACTGTCCAATCGTAAATAGTTTAACATAATTATCATAATACCTTAAACACCTCAAACTGACGACAAGAGAACCTGTCTCATATTATGAAATATTTACTGTTAGGGACAGGCTACTTTTGAAATTTGACCGTCCGAGATGAAAATAAACCGTTACGGGCGGTCGGGCAGGCGGGAATTTTAAACGCTGGCTAACTGCAAAGATTTTCAGGCTTGCTAACAATATTTGTTTAAAAGATACAAATTAGTGAACAAATCTAAAGAAATGTCACCGATGTGCTCCTCATTACAGGTTACATGGGTCCTAAGGCCAGCACCAATGACGGCATTGAACGTTGTCTCGGCGTCAACCATCTCGGCCACTTCTACCTGACGCTATTACTGAAAGAAAAGCTGAAGAAGTGCGCGCCCAGTCGCGTCATCAACGTCGTGTCCGACGCCTACCTCAAGGGCAAACTGGACTTCGAGGACTTGGCCATGACGAAGAGCTACGACATCTACAAGGCCTACTGCAGAAGCAAACTGGCACAGATGGTGTTCAGCATGGAGTGTCACCGCCATTTCTTCTCAGATGTCGTTTGCAGTTATGCTGTCCATCCCGGTCAGTTGGATGTGTTGCATTCGTGAACACTCGTGTCTCTCCGGACACCAAATTGTTATTTTCGTCAGATCTGGCGCCTTTCTTTTTTCTTACGGAATGACACGAGTGGTCACGAAATTAGTTTCTTTTAGAAAATATTCAAGATGAAAGATTCTATTTTTGCGAACTTTCGAAATGTCTGATACGTATTATTTTATATTATTTAGTGTTTAATATTATGTATATAATTGAACATTATAATTTAGAACAATGGTGGGCTATTTCTAAATAATCCCAAACTACTTGGGAATAGAGGCAAGAATGATATGGATGTCAACTTCTTTATTGTGAAGGGTCACGATGTTTCGAAGCATATTCTTACTCCTTCATCAGGTGAAATGTCATTCTCTTTATGAAGGAGTAAGAATATACTCCGAAACGTCGTGACCCTTCACAATAAAGAAGTTGTCATCCATATAATTGTTGTCTTTATCTGTATCACTTCTAAATGCCCTTCAAAAGACTCTACTTGGGAATAATATGCGTTAAGAAAAAAGTATTCTGGGGAACTTTTTCCGCATATGTCAACATATGTATAAATAAGACACAATCTTTCCCTGTGAAGTTGATGAAATGTATGTCTGATTCTAACAAGGAGAAAGTTTGTTAAATCATTTAGTTCAAATGGGATTCTATGTTATAACACACAAGATGCAATGACGATCCGATCATAGAAAAAGATGAGCTTTAAGTGTTTATAACTGGTCAGTGGTTGCGGTGAAATCAGATTTGAATGATAGCGGATCTTTGCTATTTGGCTCTTTAATTGTTGAGGGAAGGTTAGTTTTAATACTATTGTACTTATGTTATTTTGCTACGTTGTGGTTGAGGAGAAGTTATTTTTTAATAGTAATGTATTCGTTATTTTTGCTAATTTGTGGATGGGGAAGTTAATTTTCGAATAGTAGTGTATTCTTCATTTTGCTAATTTGTGGATAAAAGGAGTTAGTTTTGAACAGTAGTTTATCTTTTATTTTGCTAATTTGTGGATGAGCGGAAGTTAATTTTGAATAGTAGTGTATCTGTTATTTTGGTCTTCAGGTCCATGCTGCACCGATTTACTCCGCAACTGGCCCGGGATGAACGGCAACATGCTGCGAGCCATGGCCAGGATCCTCTTCAAGACGCCAGAAGAAGGATGCCAGACCATCGTCTATTGTGCTGTGGCCGATAAACTCAGGGAGCACTCGGGAAAACTGTTCGTCAACTGTAAGGCACAGAAAATGAAGGAAATTGCAAGAGACAAAACCAGAGGAAGTAAGTTATGGGCGGTCAGTCTCCAGTTGTGCGGTCTCCCACCAGAGATCATGGAGGAAGAGGAGGAAGTTGTTACTCCAGAGAAACCAAAGGACGCAGATCTCAAGAAGCGCGAGGGAGCTGCCGCGGCGGCCCAAGGGAAAGAATCCAAACTTCCGGTTCTGGATCAGGCCAAAGCTGCAGCTGCCGCAGCTGCTAAACAAGAAGCGCCCCCTGTTGCCAAGAAACCTGCCCCAGAACCCCCTGCAAAACCCCAACCTGCCCCAGTTCAAGACCCTGCTCCTTCTTAAAACCACATCCTGTTTACTACTTCAATATTCGTGGACGTGTGGGCAGACATCTTGAAAATAGACACGAACCGAGTCGTCTCGATTTGGAGTAAAGAACGAAGGTTCAAAGGGATTACCTCCCTTGTAAATGGTGTGCATACATGTCCAAAGTGGAAGTATTAGGATACATCTATCTAGGGATGGAGAACATCTCAGCCTCCCTCACTGCCAAACAAGATCAAGGTATTCTGTTTTGTGATCGTGTTTGACATTTTCAACATCGCCCCGAGTCTCGACTCGGACAATTCCAGCTGGCAGGCACAGCACAGTAGTGCTCCGATACATATCCATTATTTATTGAGTTCCAGGTTGCTGCTTGTGTGGTAGATAGGAATATGTGTGTGGTGACGGCTGAGTGTACGTGACACCAACAGTGAATCCTTTAATATAGGAGTATTTTGTGATGACGATTGGCAATACCTGAAATGACAGGTGATTCCGACTTTAAGATGCGAGAACTGTGTGGTCACAGTTGGAAATACGTGACAGCTGGTTCCGCCTTATATCTAATTGTGGTAGTGGCGGACTGGAATACTGGGCAACAGCGGATATCTGATTTCAACAAAAACTAAACAGTGAACACAAATGGCTGTTTCATTTGCTAAATGTCTCTTAAATTACAACATCCCTTTCAGGACAGTCACTTGTTTGACCGTCGCAGATATCTTCGTTATACACCGTATTCGAAAGAAACGTCATTCAAAATATCCGCCCTATCATCTTACACCAAAGAGGGAGAGAAATACTTTGTTTTGTTAGTGGTAAGCGAGAAGAGGTGATGACGTCACTTCCGGAGCGAAACTAGGGCGGGGAATGGGTCGAGGGTATTTATCATACAAACACTGAATCAGTATAACATAGTATTCCATGCCATGAGTTACTTTGTGTTCAAATACAACATCAGAGGGTAACGGAATTAAGATACGTCGCTACTGTGACGCCATGTTAATCACGTCCACTTGTCACGTGATGCACATGCTGAAAACTAAAGGACTTTAACTGGCGTGACATCTGCCATCAGAACGTCATCAGCAGGAGCAGCGGAAGCATCATTAGACCATTCCTGGCAGACAACACCATCACTCTGACAGTAACCTTGGGAAACATAGGTATATCTGTTACCATGGATACTTCGTGACAATATTCTTGTTACCATGGAAACGTCATCGCGATATTTCAAGTGCCAAGTGTCAGCGATATTTCACGTTCGTGATAACTTCACTGCAAGAGGTGTATATGTAACGAGGAAGTACGAGAGATGTTTTGTTTCCATGGAAACCTGGTCACAAGAGAGGTGTTTGTGTTTAGTTCATGTGCAGTTGACTAGGAACGAATCTAACTGGATCTATTCTTGGACTATGACGTATCAATGACGTCACCAGATGATGTTAACTATGGGTGGACTGTCTACATCTAAGGAGAATGGGCCTTTCTTTCAGTGGAACATTATCCAACTGTCGTCTGTCAGTCATCGGCCATGGATTTGTCAGACTGTCTGATGTGGAGCCTGGCTGTGACCTTGTCGTGACCTCTAAATGACCATATCGGATAAATTTCTCTTTCCTGATAGTGATTCTTTGATATTTGAAGGTTGATCTGTGTTTCTCGTATGTGATTTGATCACGGATAAGTGAGATGCTCTCGGAGGTGTGGTATCTCGTCATGAAACTTCTGCTGGGAGTTGGTGCTCTTATCAACATACCACTTCCCTCACATCTGGAGAATATAAAGGATATCACCTGGGGGAATATAAAGGATATCATATGCCTCCCGTGTATGTAATGGCGGACATGGATTATGTTTCAGAGAACAGACCGTTTCTATAGAAATATCGTGTATGATATGAATGATTGCAGTTTCCGAATCCTCTACCGCCGAACCACAGCAATACTTGACTATAATGGTAATTCTAGGTAAATAACACCTCAATTATTTTGCCGAGTCAGCACTTATGTTCTGCGTTTTCTCGATAATGCCATAAAGAGGTGTTGTGTTTCATATCCGAGATACAACTTGTACCTGGAAATAGTACTCTGATTTTAAGTCCCAATTACGCATACAAATGTATATTTATGTACAAGCATGGTACTGATTGGCAAGCATGAATGGTGACAGATGCCTCTGGAACACGCCTTCCCTACTTGTGCACGCAGTGCCTTGTTTGATGGATATTTAACTATACACAATCCATAATCTTGGTAACCACCTCGGCCCTTAACCATTAACATTTAGATCAAACTGCAGCCCTGTAATCACCAATAACAATTTATGGATGATGATCATTCTACATCTCCCGTGACATATAAACTAGTCGATCCAGCAAACTAATCAAACACGGATGCAATCGTCCAGGTAGTCTATGCATGTTTCTCAATTCCATCCACGTGGACATGATAATTTCAGGAACTATATTTCCAGCCCGTGCCTAATCTTGCCAGAGAACCGTAACGGCCGATAATCCAGTATATGCATGCATTTTCTGTGTTACGTAGCAGGTATTTGTGTAGGCTCTTGTAAAGAAAACTATGTATAGATATTTTTGAATGATTTACTGAATTGATATTTTGCCTTGTAATAAAATGCTGATTATTCTTGTGTGTCATTGGATCTATATTACGTATTGACTTTACCGCAAGGGAGTTTTCTATATTCTGGACGTCTTGGGCTGTACAATTTGCTATACCTAGTTGCGTCCCTTTAAGTCGGGTCAGATTCCAAGGGTCATCCCACTTTCGCCCTGATTTTGATCCTGGATTGTCTACACAAAACCCATGGACGAGGCTTCCCCCAAAGTGCTTAACATCCATGATCCCAATCTCTGTCCTTCTACATCAAGCTGAGTGGAGATCAGGTGATCACAATGGCGGGTACGAGGGGCACAGTGATGACGGGTTGACATATGGTGGGAACCATTTTGGAATACAGTGAACCCTCACTCACCCACTGACAGATAATGTGTGTTTATGTCACGTTCTGCCTGCCCAGGTGGGAGTTTTTGAGTGAATGAGTATGGCTATACGCCGCTTAAACTCCATTCTATCCACAGCGACGGTTGGCGGGAAATCGAAACCATGGCCACCCGACGGACCTCTCGTCTTAGAATCTGACGTTATACGTCGCAATCATGGGTAATGGGGTGAGCTGCTGTATCCACCTGGAATGTTCAGACGCTGACCTTGACCTGTGCCATCAACTGACGAATCACGTGGTTCCATTGGAGAAATGTCATGCTTGCATGGGAGTTCATCCATGGAGGAATCCCGATAACCTACAGCCGGATTGTGCAGCTACAGTCTGTAGTCGGTAGGATGAACGTCTCGCCTTCCATGTTGTTTGAGTAAGACTGTGGAGGGCATTTCCGAATCCCATAAGTGAAACACGTGATTGCCGATGAAAATACATAATGTCACCGTGTATGTTCGTATTTTCAGGTAAAAATTGACTTTACGTCTGTTTGAGAATATGCAAGCACCTGGTATCGCTACCACCTGATAGTCGCCATGATATAGTATATATCGTACAATAGATATTTAGCTTCAGAGAGATAACGGACACGGGTATGTACGCGCATGGTGACGTTCATATTGGATGACGTACTTTTAGTCAAACATATTTCGCTACGAACATATACTTCAACCATGATATTTATTTATTATTGTTATTTTTAAAGGCAGCATGGCAGTTCTTCATGACATGTGACAACATTTCCAGCAGATATTGACGTGTAAGTAACTTTAGGTCATGTTAGGTCTCATGGTGAACAAGAGGTGGGGTGGGCAGGTGGTTAACGCGTTCGCTCGTCACGTCGAAGGTCCGGGTTCGGTTCCCATATGAGCACAATGTGTGAAGCCCATTTTATCTTTCCCTTTCCGTATTATTGCTGAAATATTGCGGCGGCTTAAGAAACCAGTCATCGTTGTGTACAAACCTATTCATCCCGTAGAAGCTCGTATACGTACTGTTACTGATACATGTAGCCAACATCCACCCTGTCAAAGGACCGGGTGATGAGATGTGATCGGAAGAGCCCCTACGTGCAAAAATATTCTGGACTTTGAGGATCATATCCAACTTACAACAAAATACGAGTCAAAAGGAGTCACGCGAGTTATTTTCTATGCTATCTTGAAAGTGTAGAAAGTGTCAACATATTTTCTCTTTCATCGAGACATGGTTTTCTGGGTAATGCTACGAATCATAATCAAGAATGGGGACGTTTCGACATAGATTCTAATGTCGTTGTCAAGCAAGTGGTTAAAATTACAATGACATTAGAATCTATGTCGAAACGTCGCCTATTCAGAATAAAGAAGTTGTATATTTATTAACAAAATGTCCTCATTCTTCATCTCCTCAACTTCTAGAATACCAATAAAAACAATCAATCATAATCAGTTATGACAAACTCAAACTATTGGAGGATGAACATCAGTTAAAAAGAACTGGGGGACCCAGTTTTCAGCCTACAGTAAGCTTTCATCGTGAACGCGAGTGACCAATCTTAAAATATAATGTTCATCTGATATTGTTTTAATGAATGGCAGTGACAACCCCGAAATACTAGGCGCTAAATTCGGCAGTTTTGAAATCTTGAGTTATATCACTGTACACAGCTGGCAGAAGTATATAGGTCTTGAATTCCCATATAATGTCTTACGGGCCCACAAGATTAGAGATAAATATTTTACTGATTCCTCACTCTTTGTAAGAAAATATATGTGACATACAAGAAACTCCATTAACAACGTAAGAGGTGACTTGTGATCGGGTGGTCAGTTTCGCTGACTTGGCTGACACATGTCACTTTGTGCCTTTTGCGTAGATCGATGCTCATTCTGTTGATCACTGGATTGCCTGGTCCAGACTCGATTATTTACATACCACTGCCATATAGCTGGAATACTGCCGAGACCATGTCGAGTTAATCAACCCAACCAACCAACCAACCCAACCAAAACCAACCAACCAACCAACCAATCATTAACAATTTATGATCTCGGCATCCGGCGTACCAAAAGGGTTTGGCACCCATTTGAGCTGGATATTGTCTTTCTAATGGGTGAGTAATGGTATTACTTAGTCCATGTTTATTATATTATTATTCATGTAATAAGGGCTGTGATACAACGATCAGCTTAACGGGCACCACGTCGGAATCTAGACCAGTGCTTCCGTCAAGGTGACAAAATACTATCAATGTAACAACTAATGACAGGGAAACATTGTTTAATGATTTATGAACCCCGCATCGGGTCTTTGATGGGTTTTTAATACATTCGGAACTCAACATCGTCACTTAATATGAGATAACCTAAAGAGAGTCCATTTTTATGGATAGACAACTTCTTTGTTGCAGTAGTAGTTGCAACAAAGAAGTTGTCTATCCATAAAGTGCTCCACTTCATCATACCAGCTTCTAAATGCCACTTAAGGAAGTAAAAAGGGTCCAAGTAAAAACAGGAATCTGGTAGAAAGCTTTGTGTATGGAATATAGTTCCCGTCACAAGTGCCCCTGAAGCTGGATATGAGACATGCGCCATGCTCTAAGGGGCGTATGTAAGACTCAGCCAGTGCCGTGATAAGGTTCTGCATCCATATGCTACACTCCTGACCACTTGACATTTCGCCATCTTCTACCGTGTTTCTGTTGGTAGGGAGCGCGATATCATTACGCATTCCTGGAACTGTCTTGAAGCCGTTACCATTTCTTGTGTTACACACCCTACACATGCTGCAGGGGATCTGGGTGGCATGGAAACGCGGGGTGCCTACACGGCGTAGTCTGGGTGCCATCGAAACACGGGGTGCCCACACAGCGGACTCTTGAATCCATGGAAACACAGGGTACCTACACAACGGAGTCTGGGTGCTATAGAAACACGGGGTGCCTACACAGCAGAGTCTGGGTGTCATGGAAACATGAGGTGCCAACACAGCGTAGTCTTGAATCCATAGAAACACGGGGTGCCTACAAAGCAGAAGCTGGGTGCCTTAAAAACACGGGGTGCCTCCACAGTGGCGCCTTGAATCCATGGAAACACGAGGTGCCTATACAGCGCAGTCTGGGTTCCATGGAAACACGAGGTGCCTACAGAGTGGAGTCTGGGTGCCATGGAAACACGAGGTGCCTACACAGAGGAATCTTGAATCATGGTAACGCGAGGTGCCTACACAGAGGAGTCTGGGTGCCAAGTGAAGACGTGATAACCTGTCACGTAATGTGCCTCTGTTCCTACTACTTAATGTTCCAATCGCCTTGGACACTACTTTTGTCACGTCAGGATGCTCCATGTTAAAAATGGAGGGATGCCATTTTGATTTGTTTCTTGTTTAATGAACAAAGATCCAGCTAAATGACAGCGATCTGTAATCAGGTCTGGACCAGGCAATCCCGTGACTGACATCATGAGCATCAATCTACGCAATTTTGATGCCAAAGTTAGGTTCAGGTTTACAAGTTAGGTTCAGGTTTACAAGTTAGGTTCAGGTTTACAAGTTAGGTTCAGGTTTACAAGTTAGGTTCAAAACATAACAATGACCCCCATATCATCACCTTCAATGGTTTGTCTCATCTTTATTCAACTTCAAACATGGCTTTTGGCTGTATCCTTTCTTATACCAGGCATTTCAGTTCCACAACATTCGCTTATCTCTCACAAATATACATAAATAAAAACAGATCACAACAAACCCGTAGCAGTAGTTGATGCGAAACGTCCTCTCTTTCTTCTATACGGAGGGTCCCGTTCCCCAAAGCGTGGACGCCTGGTCCCTTTAACGTTTCGACAGTCGTAGCGCTACGATCGCGGAAGCCCTGCTAAGATCTCGTAAGCCTAAGATCTCGTAACCTTCCTGTAGATTCGCACCTGTATTCCTGTGTACTGTACATAGTGCGCGAATGCTACGAGATCTTAAGTTTACGAGAGCTTTGTGAAACGGGGCCCTGGTGTTTTTATGTGTAGAGGGGCTACTGCTACTCCACCGGTAGTGACACGGCGGCATGGGCGGTGATCATGTTTTCGTCACAGATCTGAATATGAAGCAGATGAGGCGGTCTCTCTGGTGATCTCAGGTGGATCTCAGGTGGTTCTGAATCAGGTGGATAAACTAGTGGAATTGGCTGTTTGATCCATACTGCAGTTGATTCCAGACCATCGCCAAACCTGAAGCTACGTTACACTTCTTGATCCAATTCCCTTGATTCGACTTCCCAATCCGATTCATATACACATCTTGTGCCCATAGCAACAGTAGACTAACGCTTAGTCTCTGAATATATATAATTTTGATAGTAACAAACAAGCCCATTTAAATTGAAAAGGAGCCCCGGGGAGACCAGAGATTTAGATTCAGAGGAAATCTAGACTTGCATTATTTAGGGCTTTAGCACTGCAGATAGGGCTTGGCAGTAGGGAAAATAATGTGGTTCAGGGACTGTGAGACAGACTAATAGCAACATCTACTTCTTGCCTTAATACCCTACCGCCAAGTTTCACAAAGAGATTATCAAAGAGGAAATATATCATTTCATATACGTTTTCTCAGTAAACTTTAGATGCCATTTACTTTCATTTTTGACAACTTGTCCTGAACTTACGAAGATAGATACGTAACTATACACATGAGCATTAATCAAGCACCACACACCTTTTGGATAGGATAGGTATGAAAATACTCCAAGTTGTTGTTATATGCTCGAACACCACGTTCCACAATTAAAATAGCAACTGTAACGTACTTTTTTCTGATTAAAACAACAAAACTGAAATTTAAACTTGGTATCAATATACTTGCTGCCTGAGAGGAATTCACAAAAACGCGTGATCAACAATTCCGGAACATATGGTCACCATGACTACGCCAGCAGTCTGATTATGACACATACTGTGATGGTGCGAACCACCACATCAGTACCTGGAGCGGCAAGACTCACACTGGCAGTGAAACATCGGATACTCAGCATCGGTATCCTCTGCCATTCCTCTTGGAGTGCATGTCTCACTTCCTGCAGTCAACACGGCGCTATAAGTCACTGGTTTGTCTAATCCAGAATCGAATATTTACAGGCAGGGGTTAAGCACCTTAAATACTGAAGACCGCATGGTATTGTGAACCAACGTCATAGATTGAAGATCATGTTTTAGGTCTCTGGTCTATCTGGTCCAGACTCGATTACTTACAGTCAGATAACCAACGTCATAGATTGAAGATCATGTTTTAGGTCTCTGGTCTATCTGGTCCAGACTCGATTACTTACAGTCAGATAACCAACGTCATAGATTGAAGATCATGTTTTAGGTCTCTGGTCTATCTGGTCCAGACTCGATTACTTACAGTCAGATAACCAACGTCATAGATTGAAGATCATGTTTTAGGTCTCTGGTCTATCTGGTCCAGACTCGTCTATCCAACGTCCAGACTCGAGATACTTACAGAGTCACCAGATAACTGGTCAGATAGATTGAAGATCATGATTGAAGGTCACCGGTCTATGGTCTATCTGGTCCAGGCAAGTCTACATTTCCATAGATTTCATGCTTTCAGTCTTAAAATGAAGAAAGTCTTTGGTCTCAGTTTTTATTAGATTTTCTGGTTTTGAAAATTTAGATACTATTTTGAAAATTTAGGAACTGATTTGTTTCTGTAAAATATGTTCATTTCAGGAACATATTAGTCTACTCACTTACGTACTCACGTGGCGGAGTTTGGTGCATGCAACCATGTTTATGTAGCATGGCTGCACTTTCTGTGAGGTTCAGGTCACAGCTGCAGTTTGCAGATAACAGTACTTAAATTTAAAACAGTTCTCGTTAATTTCATTAGGTAATCAACCAATGGAATAGGTGGCGCTGTGTTATCTCTTCCACTGAGTTGTCTTGACGTTGCTAAGGTAGATAGACTTACGGCCTGCCTTGGTGGCCCAGCTCTGTAGTTTTTAACAGAGAGCTGTTGTTGACATGTATTTTAATCGCCGGTCATATTTAGCAGTGAACCTGGCCAATTGAACTTTAAATACTGCTTCTACGCGTTTTTATTTCCTTTCGGTCCATGCTGTTATAGGGGCGGTGGGGTAGTTGAGTGGTTAAAGCGTTTGCTCGGCACACTGAAGACCCGGGTTCGATTTCACACATGGGTACAATTTGTGAAGCCCATTTCTGGTGTCCCCCGTGTGATATTGCTGGAATATTGCTAAAAGCTGCGTAAAACTAAACTCACTCACTATCAGCTCGTGAAAACTAAACTCACTCACTCACTCGTGCTGCTATTGTACTGAATGCACCATATGCCCGCTTGTAGTCACCCGACTGTTGCATCCTACCCCAATTGTAACCACTTGATCAAAACTCGACGATTTTGTGGCACTTTCGTACTAGCAAAATAGAAATTTCTATAACAGTATCAGGTGGGTTATTGCTGTAAGTGGGGCGGTGGGGTAGCCTAATGGTTAAAGCGTTGGCTCGTCACGCCGAAGACCCGGGTTCGAATCCCCACATGGGTACAATGTGTGAAGCCCATTTCTGGTGTCCCCGCCAGTCGGTGTGCCGGTCTAAAAGCGGCGTAAAACCGGTATAGTCGGTATTGCTGTAAGAACTGTTCCTTTAAGGTCGAATGGAATTGTCTCATTTTATAAGCATCTTCGGGAATTAATCAACGAGTTAGTGTTCCTATTTCAAGTGCTTGGGACTATAGGCATACAAAAAAATTCGATGCTCCTGTGATTCGATACATGCTAGAAAGTCGCCCTGAAACAAATAGTGAATGTCGACAAACTATTTCAGACATTTTCGCTTGTCTGAGGGTCTGTATCAGAGACCGAGTGTGAAAGAAAGTGAAGTTAAGCTTCTCACGTTACTTTTGTTTCTGATCCCAATAATATACAGTCTCCATATTACAGAATGGCCAACACGGTACGACGAATAACGATAATTCTTCATTCGTGATAGGGTGATTATCCTTAAGTCCGAGTTTTGAGTAGATTTGCCGATTTAACACATAATAAATTGAGGCATTTAACACGTGTTGGCAACATAGGGTGGTTCAAACCAACTAGTGTACCGGGGACAGTAAGCACACCTGCATTTTCCAGAAAATGAAAAAGATTAGATTTGGCAAAAATAAGTCGAAATAATATGGAGAATGTTCACCATTAGACCATTGGAAAGCTGTAGTGAGGTGCTGAATGTTGTAGCCTTGATCAAACACCTTCATGGGAAGAGCATGGTCTATTGCATTTCAGACGTTCTCCTGTTTTCCAAAGGCTTGAGCTGATAGTGAGTGAGTAAATACAGTTTTACGCCGCTTTTAGCAAAGCTCCAGCAATATCTGTGTCCATCGATGGTGAAGACTTTGTATATGCACACATAAACCATCTCAAGTAACTATGAGAAGAAAATTGTGATCCGAGGCATCAACATGGCGAAAACAGAGTATCATGGACAGTGAGTGAGTGAGTTGGGTTTTACGCTGCTTTTAGCAATATTCCAGCAATATCACGGCGGGGGACACCAGAAATTGGCTTCACACATTGTATCCATGTGGGGAAATCGAACCCAGGTCTTCAGCGTGATAAGAGAACGCTTTAACCACTAGGCTACCCCACCGCCCCTTGAGCCGATAGGATTAGAGCATATAAATATAGTTGACTGTGTTGAAGTGTCACACCGTCATGTACAGCAGGTTGTTACTCTCTGTCTGTATGTACAGCAGGTTGTTACTCTCTGTCTGTATGTATAGAACCAAATATGCAGCAGATGAAGCGGCCTCTCTTCCAGTTTCAGATCAGGTGGATAAATTAGTGGAACTGGCTGGTCGGTCGGTATTTCATCGTAACAGATCATCCATACACCTAGGCTTACATTACACTTCTAGTTTTGACTTTACCAAGTTGGGCAAATCTTCGAATCAATCAAAGAGGAGGGTCTAAAGCATTTCACATATTTTTCTCAGTAAACATCCGATTACACATGCTTTCATGTTTGGCAAATTGCCATACAGTTGAAACAGGTATGTAACTATATCTATGGCTACCACGTTACACGTGTCCAGGAATCAAGGAATGCAGTTTACCTGACGTTTGTCGCAGTGGATAGTGGCGTATAAAGCTGAAAAACCAAATGACAAATAAACTACGGTCGTATGAAACAGTCAAGACTCGTGAAGATCCGTAAGAGGCGACTAACGTGATGGGTGGTCAGGCTCGCTGACTTGGTTGATACGTCATCGAATCCCAACATCCCCAAATTTCATTTTGAATGATTACGCAAGCACCTCTCAAAACACATTTGCCAACAACACTCAACTCATTCTGTATCTTGTGATAAGGTTTCAGTTCATCAGGGACCCGTGAAGATCCGGGGTAGAATAGGTCTTCAGCAACCCATGCTTGCCACAAAAGCGACTATGCTTGTCGTAAGAGGCGACTAACGGGATCGGGTGGTCAGGCTCGCTGACTTGGTTGACACATGTCATCGATTCCCAATTGCGCAGATCGATGCTCATGCTGTTGATCACTGGATTGTCTGGTCAAGACTCGATTATTTACAGTCCGCCGCCATATAGCTGGAATATTGCTAAGTGCGGCGTAAAATTAAACTCATTCACTAACTCAGTTCATCAGACACAGCTGAACTATTGGGCCAACCGCGAACAACATATTCATGCAGTCTGGATAAGTTGCTGTATATAGACGTTTCTGTGTCCATGTCTTCTGCTGTGATAGTGGAAGTTTCTATCTGTTCCAACATAAACACCTCACCGTCGACCACTGTCGCATCTGTAGCTGTACCTTCCACAGGAAGTTGACTCAATGCATCAGCAATGTTATGACCACGACCTTTCTTGTAGAGCATAGTATAGTCATATACTTGCAGAAAACACACCAACGTTGAATGCGTGGCGATACATATCAGGAACTGGTTTGTTTTGACTGAACAGTGGCAATAGAGGCTTATGGTCTGTAACAATCTCAAAACTGCGCCCATACACATGTTTGTGAAATTCTTCAAACCATAAATGACACTGAGGCCGTCCCGATCTAGTTGTGAACAGTTTTTCTCGGCAGGTGTGAGTGTGCGGGAGACATACCCAACAGGTCGCTCTGTTCCATCTGGAGGTCTACGTGCTAGTACAGCACCAACACCATATGATGATGCGTCACACTGTAATAAGATGGGTTCAGATGGCCAAAGTCAATAAGCACATCTTCTGATTGAAGTAGGTGTTTAGACGTCATCGAATCCCAACTGCGTAGATCGGTGCTCATGTTGTTAAACACTGGATTGTCTCGTCCAGACTCGACTATTTACAGACTGTCGCTGGGATATTGGGTTTAAACAATAAAGAAAACAAAACAAATGAAACAATCAGTTGTTTAGAGGTATATTTGTATCTAAATCTATCGACATTGCAGAGTTGGCACCCCTACAAATACCTAATGAAGATAGATTCCTTCAGTTAACTGTTTAAAAGCATGCACTTTCTGAAGGTGTTGTTTTCTCTCAGCAAACAAGATATCTTCCTTGGTAACACTTGATAAACACGATTAACATTTCTCGGAATATTTACATTTGAAAATACCAGACATGACAGCTAAAGAATGTCAGGAATTAGAAAACTTGTGTCTGGTTCCCGACAGCAGAGACCATATACCGACAGGAACATGGACAGCGGCAACATTGTTTGATAACAAAGCTGACGTTTTCATCAGAAAGTTCATCCAGTATTTTGTGGTTGTGGTTGTGGTTGTGGTTGTGTGTTGACTGTGATACGAACTGTGGGTGGTTGTGTGTTGACTGTGATACGAACTGTGGGTGGTTGTGTGTTGACTGTGATACGAACTGTGGGTGGTTGTGTGTTGACTGTGATACGAACTGTGGGTGTTTGTGTGTTGACTGTGATGCGAACTGTGGGTGTTTGTGTGTTGACTGATACGAACTGTGGGTGGTTGTTGGTTGACTGATACGAACTGTGGGTGTTTGTGTGTTGACTGTGATACGAACTGTGGGTGTTTGTGTGTTGACTGATACGAACTGTGGGTGTTTGTGTGTTGACTGTGATGCGAACTGTGGGTGGTTGTTGGTTGACTGATACGAACTGTGGGTGTTTGTGTGTTGACTGTGATACGAACTGTGGGTGTTTGTGTGTTGACTGATACGAACTGTGGGTGGTTGTGTGTTGACTGTGATACGAACTGTGGGTGGTTGTGTGTTGACTGTGATACGAACTGTGGGTGTTTGTGTGTTGACTGTGATGCGAACTGTGGGCGTTTGTGTGTTGACTGATACGAACTGTGGGTGGTTGTTGGTTGACTGATACGAACTGTGGGTGTTTGTGTGTTGACTGTGATACGAACTGTGGGTGTTTGTGTGTTGACTGATACGAACTGTGGGTGTTTGTGTGTTGACTGTGATACGAACTGTGGGTGTTTGTGTGTTGACTGTGATACGAACTGTGGGTGGTTGTGGGTTGACTGTGATACGAACTGTGGGTGGTTGTGTGTTGACTGTGATACGAACTGTGGGTGGTTTTGTGTAGGACTGTGTTACCCACTGTGTGTGGTTGTGGTTGCAGGTCTCTCCATGAGAAGTTTTAGACGACGAAGCCATCACCACAGACATCAATGGCGATAGCCATCGTACAACCAGGTCATGAATAATAGGTCATGTGCCCAGAGTTTCATGAATATATCTTCAACTGTGAAGGTTCTGCTCAGAAACATTGCTGATAGAGTTAATTATACCCTTTTAAGCAAGTTCAATCATTAACTTGAAAGATTTTGGTAAAAATGCTATAAATTTGGAAAACAAGTTCTTTGATTAAAAGAAAAGGTGCAGTGCAAATTTTGGTTCCAACTTTCTAATCTTTGAAAGATTTGCATTAATTTACATATTTTGATTGTAACAAAACCCATGGCAATATTTATTCAACCAATAATTTCAACATATTTGAATGAATTCTTTTCAAATCTGGGCATCACCCTTTGTATCTTTATTAGGTCATGAGCCAGGAGCTGAAAATGGACATATTGGTACCACTCAGAGGGACCAAAAGTTTTAGTGTTTTTTATATTCCTTTAGGTCTCTACATATCAAAACTGTATGATGGCCATGTCAGTTTGGTAGCCCATGGTCATGGATGGGTGGAAGAAAATGGTCACATAGAGATTTGCTGGATGACAGGACCTCTTGTATCAGATGCTGTTCTTGAGTTCATTTCTTGCAAGTGCACAACAGTCTGTAAACTGCCAAGTTGTCAATGCCTTATCAATGGACTGAAATGCACTGTGACATGTCGGAACCAGACTTGTGACAACATGGTATGCGAGGACCATGACCTGCCGAAGAGTGACACTGATGATGCAGCTGTATTCATGATGCGGAACAGTGACTATCACAACCAATTTAAGGAACTTGAAGGTGCTCTCACTCTTTGAAATTAAAGAGCTGTCTTCAGAACAAACAAAATGATGAGTTTTCGAAAAAGCTCTTTGAACTTACAATTTTGACTCTTACAAAATCCGGAAACGAAATGATTCAAAGGTATAAAATAATACAACTTGATATTAATTAAATCTTTTTAATCATGTTAGCACTATTTTACCTACCTTTTTTCATTTCAAACCTATTTATTGAACTTAACTCACGATAAGAGCTTGGAGTTGACATTTGTTTTTGTTTTGTTTTGTGGGGCGGCCATCTTGGATTTAGCCTCGTTCTGAGTTTGAACTACCAAACCGACATGGCCATCATACAGTTTTGATATGTAGAGACCATAACAACTTTAAAAAACATAAAAGTGTTTGGTCCCTCTGAGTGGTACCGAAAAATTGTCTGGCTCATGGCCTATATGTGTGAGAGGAACAGTGCAAAGTTATATTTTGATATTCTGATGTTACCAAGGATAATCACAAATTACATCTCTAGAACTTAAGAAAACATCCCACATCAAATTTGTTCAACCAATAACTTAACAATCATTTAATGCATGTTTTTTTTCCAGATTTTGAGAAATGGCTTCTTTGTCTACAGAAAAGGTGCAGTAAAAAGTTTGATAAAAAATCTTGTATTTTTGTCAAGAATAATCAATATGAGAGAGACAGGATTGGTTTCAAAATACTAGTGATGGTATTCAAATGTCTATATGAACTTGCTCCAGCATATCTCGCAGACCTCATTAAACTCTACCAGCCAACACGACATCTGCAGTCACAAGATCAACTGCTTCTCTGTGTCCCCTCCAACAGAATCAGAACATTTGGAGACAGATGTTTCTACACATCCAGACCTACTCTATGGAATAGTCTGTCATTCAGCCTAATGTCACATAATGAACTGTCAGCGTTCAAAGCAAATCGAAAGACCTACTTCTTCGGAAAGGCTTACGATGTTCCTCAATAGGGACCCTCAAGAAGTCTTTCAACAGCCAGTTCCTAGCTCAGTATACCGCTTTTGAATGGGACGACCAGATCCTAGTGCTCTACAAATATTTCGATAGACAGATAGACAGACAGATAGATAGATATCGTAATATATCACATTGTATGAAGTCCTTAGTACACTGTCAATGGTGAACTATATTCATAAAAAAAAATTCTTGAATCTCAGGTGTGAGGTGAGGTGAAATGGGGTTTAACGTTGTACTTCAGAATATTTCGCTCATGTGATGACGTGCATGCGTGTGTATGTGTGACTGCTTGTACTAGCCCAGACTTAAGCTGGTTTTATGGTGTTAGCTCACTGAGATACCATGCTGCAGTTAAGCATGAATATCCCACTCGGACACATTATACTGACTCCGAGCCAACCAGTCCTTGTTGTACCCAATAATGCTGAGCGCCAGACAGGGACCAACAAGTACCATATTTTAATGTCATTTGGTATGACGCGGCCGGGGATCGAACCTGCGACCCTTTACGCTCTCTGGGCGGACGCTCTAACCACCACACCAGTCTGAATCTCAAAAGAGACACAAAATACAACAAAGAATTATTTGACAAATATGGACAAGTTGGATCATTGCCCAGTTTATTTACACAAGATTTCCACCTATCACCTGAATGAATCATTGATACTTTAAGTACAGTAAAGAAATGTCGTCTTGCAAACACAAAGTTATTATGGTTAACTTGGTTACCATGGACACCAGAAAGACCATTCCACCATATAATCCCCAGTCGGGACATGTCTCCGGTTGGGGTGCCCATGTCAACAATTGTGACAAGTTTTCAGTGGAACTCTTCACCGAACTTCAGAAAAGAAACAGAAAACAGCTCAACAGTCTTCTTATGATGTTGAAACACTTGTAGACCGATAGTTTATATAAATATATCAGCTTCTCACAGGAGACCACTCTGTGTGAAGATCTGAAGACCCTCGGTTGAACGTAATAAGCCACTCAGAATCAAATCTTCCAGTTCTCAGTACAAGTCTGTGCAGCTTTTAGCACAACATATTGATATGAAAAATCTGACCAATTCCAATACAATGGTGTAGATATTCCACAATGTCATTTCCATTTTGTGGCATCTGTGCCTGAAGGGATTTGACATGGAAGGAGTATTTTCATTTCGTGTAGTTATTGTTTGTTAAGATATATATTGTGTGTAATATACGGAATTGCCCAATCCGCGAATTACACAAAGGTATTGCCCCGTTCCCGTCAACCACGACCTGGCTTGCTTAATCTGCGGATTGGTCAATTCCGTATATTACGCACGACATATATTTATATAATATCAGATTTGAGGTGAAAGGGGAAAGAAGCTGAACTGATTGAAAAAGCTGACATCTGATTGGTCGGAAAACACACACAACTTGTGATTCCCATTAAGGGTGTCAGATCTTCACACAGGTGGGTGAGGTAACAGAGTATCTCATCCTTCCCTAGAGCGAATGTCAACCTTGTAACCTCGTGTCCTGTGGCTTCTAGTTATCGTCCTCTTCAACATTCCATTAACTTACACAAGTGTGTGAACATAATGTCAACACCAAAGGATGAATATTTCCATGACCAAGAGATGAAGTTCAAAACGTTCTGTTGATAGCACTGATTCCTTTCATACCCTGAAAAACAAAAGACAATAAATTACCATTACCTGGTCAACATAACGTGATCCTACCTGGAGTGAGTGAGTGAGTGAGTGAAAGAATGAGTGAGTGAGTGAAAGAGAGAGAGAGAGAGAGTAATATTCCAGCAATATCATGGCAGGGCACACCTGAAATGGGCTTCAAACATCAGTGGCGGATCCAGATGTGTGTGTGGGGTGGGGTCCAGTGGGGGTGGTGTATGTGCGGGGTTCACCCCCCCCCTTTGAACATGACTAAAGACCACATTGAAGTCGAACCCCTTAAAACATAGCGAGAGAGAGGGAGGGGGGGAGGGAGGAAGAGAGAGAGAGAGAGAGAGTTTTACGCCGCACTCAGCAATATTCCAGCTATATGGCGGCAGTCTGTAAATAATCGAGTCTGGACTAGACAATCCAGTGATCAACAGCATGAGCATCAATCTGCGCAATTGGGAACCAAAGACATGTGTCAACCAAGTCAGCAAGCCTGACCACCCGAGCCCGTTAGTCGCCTGTTACAACAAGCATAGTTGCCTTTTGTGGCAAGCATGGGTTGCTGAAGACCTATTCTACCCCAGATGGAGAGGAAGGAAAACTCATAGGCAGATCTCGGTGTGTGTGTATGTGTGTGCCTGCGTACGTGCGTACGCATCAACCCTTTTGTCCTGAAAGTTTATTAAACCCCATTGAAACTCTCATGAAAATTAACTGTGCACCCCCTTTCTCAAAAAGCTGTATCCACCCTTAAAACTGGACTTTTAAAATCAGTCAACTTGCCTTGGGTAAAATGACAATTGGTATAATGTCTGTCAGCTGTCAAGTTTCTTTCTTTCTACAGATGACATACACACTAAACATACACTGATGTATCCAAACATCTCACTGTTGCCCTCCGGATTTTTAACTATCTTACAAAAGACAAAATATGATGCCTCACCATAATTGTCTTCAGTATATACTACATGAAATCATCATGTTATTTGTTCGTGCTGTGTTTCTAGTGGAATAATGAGCAGAGTTGTGTCCCTTACCCGCGTCCTACCCAATGTTATGTGTCAGTGGGGGCCAGTTCGGAATGGTTATGATTGCTCCTATGGGATCTATCTAGCCCTTGCTCAGTGGCTGGGAAAACCCAAGTCTAGAGCTATGGATAGTAAAATTTCCATGAAACTCACGTTCATAGTTATTTAAATTACAGTGGAAGCTGTGTAAATCGGCAGCTGTCAAATCCGGCAAGTTGTCAACACCGGCAAAAAATGTCAGTCCCATCTGTGGCTAGTACATTTTCCTTCATTTAAAAGCTCTGCAATTCGGCAGCTGGTAATTCCGGATCACGGCATGAAATGAACCACCCGAATATGTGTTTATATTCTAATCAGCACTGTGTAATTCGGCGTGTGGTGAGGAATCGGACGGATGTGTATTGTCAACAATTAAACCCTGCGTTGAAATAACAAGGGATCATGAGCACGCGGCATCACACGTTAAGTAACTACAAGTGTCGACAAAGATAATTGTTCAGTATGGTTATACAAGTACATGTAATTAGTGACTTGACACATGTCACTCATGGGGAATGCTAAATAGGGGGCGACTTTTGAACACCAACAGCCACTCTTCGTATCAACATACCAAAGCCAGCCAAGCGGGTCTGTTTGGAACTTACTTTAGATCAGAAAGTGAACTTGATAAAAGACTTTGAGGTATGAGGTATGTCAATGGGTGCAGTAATTGAGAGAAGCATGTGTTACAACACTACAATGTTCAGTTCTAGTCGTACATAACCTCGCCAGCTCTACAGTCCGGCACGCTGTCCAAACCAGATAATTTCTTCAGTCCCGATGGCTGCCGGTTTAGACAGCTTCCACTGGATTATAATATTGCAGCAACATGTAGTCCCCTGATAACAAGACCGGTATCGAGGAACGGGACAGTTGCTTAGTTTTACGTAACTACTGAATGTGTTGAGTATGATGTTAACTAAATTTGGAACAAAAACGACTTTGCCCCAATTTACCTGCCATTAAGTCTGGGATCCTTGTCTCTTGTTTTTTCCCCATCAGACAAATGCTCTTAGTTCTGCAACAATTACTTACAGTCCCATTTCTCATAACCAGCTCTCATTTTGTGAATCTTTTTCCCCTGATGTGGAAGACAGCTGCGACGAGCCCTATCTGGGATGTCTCTATCAACATCATAAGCATATTACGACATCCTCAACTACTTACTTCTTCACCACCTGGACAACGTCTTCGTCATTTAGCACATGCTCCTTACCAACCTTCTGGGGCTGATGCCGGGCTGACGATCCCCACACGAGGGCGCTGTAGGAGAGACGAAAAGCCCTGATTAGAATACATGACAACTGTCTACATGTGGCACACTGTCAGAGCCCTAACCCCATCTGTTAGCTAAGGTGCAAAAGCCCAACTCTCATGTACATATTTTTATAATGTAATTAACATGTGTGCTGGAATCCACTGAAAACCCATTTCCACTTGATGACGTTTTCAGACATTGGTGCAGAGAGTCTACTGGTATTATATGGCTGCTTCATTTGTTATCCTGAAATAAATACACAGATTACAAGTGATTCCATGACATTTGATCAGCGAACCGAGTCATAGTTTCCTAACGGAAAACAATTACGCCACAACCACTATGGGACTACTGTTTCCTGACTGGCAGAGAACACAACATGAAGGGCTTGAGTTGGCTTATGGCGCAGATCAATGTAACTGATCTTATATTGTTGCCTCCTGTTGGGGGGGACAACAGAAATATGCTTCACACATTGTGCCCATGTGGGGAATCAAACTCAGGTCTTCATTCTGATAAGCGAACGCTTTAACCACTAGGCTACCTCACCGCACACAATTCACAGAGGAGTAAATGATTAAAGGTACAGTGTTTCAAGTTATTATTATTAACATATTCATTGACAATTGATTTCAACATGATTTCCCGTTACTCAAACAACACTGATTTTATTTCTTATATATCAGATTATTTTTAGTCGCTTGCCATAAAAGGCGACTTTGCTTGTCGTAAGAGGCGACTAACGGGATCGGGTGGTCAGACTCGCTGACTTGGTTGACACATGTCATCGGTTCCCAATTGCGCAGATCAATGCTCATGCTGTTGCTCACTGGATTGTCTGGTCCAGACTCGATTATTTACAGATCGCCGCCATATAGCTGGAATATTGCTGAGTGCGGCGTAAAACTAAACTCACTCACTCATGGAACATAAGACTCAACAAATATTTGGTCTTCTGTTCCTGTGGTCCTGTATGATAATAATTCTACGTATTTTCCCCATGATGTATCATGAAGCTCCCTGGCTGCCTTAAGTAAAGCCCTCTTAATTACTACAGCTGTTTTGAATACATGACCAATTACAAGTCAGTCTTCTTCATGCCATCCACACTCAGCTGATAGGCAATGACTTGCCTTGATGGTGTCACTATCACTTCCCTCTTACAATACAACATCTGCTTTGTTGCATTATAATTTTGTTCGTTTTGACTTTGTGACAAGAAAATACCAACAGGAATTAAGTCTGTGATGTCACAAAGATTGTTCCTTGGAGAAGAGAAGAGTTGTAATCTGTTCTTTGTCATCCTGTGTCTGCTGGTGTTCAGTTTAACAAGGAATTATTTCATTCAAGCAGGTGTCCCAACAAACGGGGAAGAGTTGCCTCCCTTTAACTCATGGAGTTTCTAAGTATGAACACAAATCTTGAGGTCTGTTGCTGTAGTATTGTTTAATCTGGGGACTACCAAAACCTAAACATCTGCATGTCCATAAAGTGTGGCACTTTTCAACTAATTCCAGTCTAAGAGCCATCTTGTGAACTGACAGAATATGATAGAGTGTGCACTGATCCTCAGACACCATGTGACACAAGCACTGTGTGAATTTAACCACTTGTCTGTAGTCTGAGTCCCGTAAAAGTCTGTTCAGAACAGTAACACTAAAATCTACTGGAAATGATCAGATCCCTGTACGGGATAGTTTTTTATAACCATTGTCTCACAGACCGTAGAAGTAAAAATATATTCAGAAATTTGATGTACTTGATTCTGTGATACAACTCAGATTGAAACTTGGTACATACACATCATCTTATTCCTGTGACATTGCTCATGATATCAATCACTGGATTGTCTGGTCCAGATTTCTGACCGGCTGCAGTCTTACTGCTGAAATACAGCTGAGAGCGTCATTAAACAACAAACAAACAGTCCTGAAAAGGATAGAGTAAACAAATGGTTGACAACGTACTATTTAAATTCTTTCATGATGCTTCTGTGGATCTTGTTACAGAAGTCTTCTACGGTACTCCTTCCCTGCTTCAAGACAACGGGCGAGCTGTAGTCGGGGAGCTGGCCTTTCGGTTTCGTGTATCTGAAAACATCAAACTTCATTATACTCCAGCAGTAACACTTCGATTCGAAATTCCATATATCAACCAAACACAAAATATCGTAAAATATACCAGTAATTATAAGTCACTCACAATCTTTAAAAATGTAATTTCTGACTAAAATTGATATTTTATACTTATCCTGACTCGAGAGTTGACTTACTCGTACATGAAGAAGGGTCACATCTCTACTTGATGCACACATCAAGAGATGGAGTTGCAATAGATAACTAATGGAACATTAGTATATCTAAAAATCCACACGAAAATGTCAGGAGAAGTTTCGGAAGAAATCTGACAAGTTGTGGTTCTCTCTCTTAAAAACGGAGAGAGTGACAAACATTGCTGGTCATGTGACCAAAAAGGACGCCAAAGGAGGCAAGGGAGATTCGTGGGTGAGTGATGATTTTACGTCCGCTTTTTAGAAGGGAACTTCAAGGGTTTTCAAGTGTTCCACTATCATTCGCAAGAAGAAGGAGACAAGCATTTAGCATGAGTCAGGATAAGGAAAAATAATAATTTTCAAAAAATTTGTAAGATCAGGTGGTCAGAAAAACTGACTTGGTTGGCACATGTCATTGTATCCCAATCGCGTAGATCGACGCTCATGGTGTTGATCACTGGATTGTCTGGTCTATACTCGATTATTTACAGACCGCCACCATATAGCTGGAATATTGCTGAGTCCTTTGACCATGTACTCACATTCTGACCAGCTGCAGGTAGTTCCACATTTTTTCCAAGAGGTCGTCGAAGTTCCACTTGTGATGTGCTGAGATGGGGACACAATGGGGAACCTTGTAGATGATGTCAAGCTCCTGGAGGGGCGAGAACAACAAGAAGACCATCACAGGGGGAGGTGCACGGTTTCAACAACTAAGACCAACAACACTACAGTCATCGTCATAATCTCCATTTGATAGAAACAAACAATTCCTTTTAAATTTTAATAGGGGCTTCAGGAGATTCCTGAACCTGAGGAAATCTAGAATTTCTTTATTTAGGGCCAGAGGTACAGATAAGCTGCGTATCTGCGTAAATTGTGCAAATATTTATGTGAAAACTCAATTCCTACGCTTGAATTTTTGTAAATACTCAATAGATGTGATCTTACATGCGTACACACAAAAGTGTCAAATCTTAGCTTGCGTACCGGTGGATAGATAAAATAACTGAGGTGTTTTGAGAGGTTCTGTTTCAGGACTTGAACTTGACAACTTGCAGTCTTTCTTATCATTTCTCATATTACAGATCAAATATAAATAACAAACACTAACAGTTAAACTTTATTATATTTTTACAATTAATGGATTATGACAAAATACCCAATTGAGTTTGAGTGAGGTGAGTACACTTTATTTGGTTACTCAAAGGAAGATTAGGATACCCAATTGAGAGGAACACAAGTGAGTACATAACTCAATGACCCAAAAAGTTATCTGTAGCTCTGTAGGGCTATATAGCATTGCTGAAAGGGTGGTAGAGAAAAGAAAATATGTTGCTTCTGGAATACCATAGCCAGGGGGGCTTCACTTTGAACAGATTTTCAGTTATAGCACTGTCTATATGATTAAGTGGAAAACAAACTGAAGACCAATTCTTTTGGGTCTGGACAAGGGAAGCAACTCCTAACAAACTATCCCTGGAGGCCATGTGCATGACAACAGCGACCTGTAGTACAGCAGGGTAAGTCTTTAAGACATAGTTACTGATACACACAGTGGACTCACCTCTATAGAGATCTGGTCTATCTTGTTCAACAGGTAGATGCAGGGTATATACACCCTGTTTCCCTCTATGACATCGATCAGGTCCTCGGCCGTGGCGTCGTAGCGGAGCGTAATATCAGCATTATGGATCTTGTATTCACTCAGGATAGTTTTTACCAGATCTACATCTAGTTCCCGACTGCCCCACCTGGTGGCAGAGTAAGGGGAGATAATACAGCCATTAGTGAAACAAACACGTCTCAAAATATGGCCAAGGTGTGATTCGTCACATTTGCTCTGTACATCAGTCATGCAACAGGGAAATTTGTAAGAACTTACAAATATACTCAGGGAAATAAATAAAGGAACACACATTCCTTTATGCACCCACAGTGCAATACAAAGTATGCGAAGAAACCTGGGAAAGAACATACTAACATTTTAGCTTTCATGTGTTCCGTATTTGTTTCCATGAATACATTTTGAAACAATCTACTGATCACGACTGATTTACATGTTAGTCCCTCAATGCCTGATAGCATTCCTGTAGCTTTTGCCTACTTTGTGATGTTCCATGCTCACTCTACAATATGTCTTCTCTGTGCCCAGGGGTGGAAATAACTTTAATATTGCTAGTGTACACCGGTACAGTGGCACATGTAAAATCACTTGCCCTGATAATTTTTCCTCTATACCGGCCGATTTTCTTGTTGATTGTTTTAATAAACAACATAATTAACATTGGAAAGTCAACTGGACATTAGTACAGCGTGATATACAAATATGCTTGCCCAACTGGAAAAAACACTGGACTCGGGCGTCGGGCAATGGAATATTTCCATCCCTGGTGCCTACTCTGTATAATCCTACATCTACTTCATGATGGTTCATGCATGCTCCATGGTCAAAGAAGACTAATCTGTCTCTGCCTACACACCGTGCTGGTAAGGTTAAGTCCTCCCTTCTCCTTCTTCCTGAAGACTATATTTGGTGGTGATTTATTTAACCGGATTCCGAATCCTTCCAGTTCTCTCTCGATGATCTTCTTGTGTTGCAGAGGTTTCAAAACATCCAGGACAATAAATATGAGCCCACATGTTCTCGCAACTGAAAACAAAATCTTGCTACATAATGTCGCATTCACACCATAACAATTTCTGTTATGTATATGATACAATGCTTTTTTTGTTTTTGTTTGTTGTTTAAAGCAACTCTCAGCAATATTTCAGCTATATGGCTACGGTCTTTAAGAAAGTCTGGACCAGACAATCCAGTGGTCAACATCATATGCATCGATCTATAAAAATGGGATACGATGACGTGTGTCAAGCAAGTCAGCTGTTAGCCTGACCACCCATCACATGTGGTGAATGCTGAGCTTCAACATTAAATAAAAACTTGGAACACAGAGTGGAATCCCTCATCATGGGTTTCTGTGGTGACAAAGACATGCAACTGTGAACAGCGAATTGCCATAGACAACTGTCAGACTGGACACCTGAGAGCTTTGTGTACAACACCAGGATTTGTCTCAATTAGGAGTGCCGGAAACCACCGTCAAGAGTCAGTATGTGAGTGAGTTTTACGCTGCCTTTGGCAACATCCCTGCAATAAACAGCAGGGAAACCAGTACCTTGACACATCGCACCTTGTGGGGACCTAAAACCTGGGCGACGTTGCACAAAGAGACCTTAATGCTAAGGTGATCACAACTAACACTCGGAAATATAGACTAACGACAGTCGTAGAGCTAAGTTTGCCGAGTACAATGACACCCTGACAAATATCCCATGAAGAAAACCACTAGCCTACCCACAACTGCCCTGCACTCCACCACTAGCCTACCTCCACTAGCCTACCCACCACTGGCACCCTACCCACTACCACTAGCCCACCTCCACTAGCCTACCCACCACCACCACCCTACCCACCACTACCCTACCCACCACCACTACCTTACCTCCACTAGCCTACTCCACCACTACCCTACCCAATCAGCTAGCCTACTCACCACTAACCAGCCAACCACTGCCCTACCCACCACTAGCCTACTCACCACTGCCCCTACCCACCACTAGCCTACCTCCACTAGCCAGCCCACCACTGCCCTACCCACCACTAGCCTAACCCACCTCTAGCCTACCTCCATTATTCTACCCAAGACAAGCCCACCCACCACTAGCCAGCCTCCACTATCCTACCCAAATACCTCTGCTAGCCTACCCACCACTAGCCTACCCACAAGCCGCACTCCAAATACCTACTCACTACTAGCCAGCCACCACTAGCCTACCCACTACTAGCCTACTCACCACTAGCCAGCCACCACTAGCCAGCCACCACTAGCCTACCCACCGCTAGCCTACCCACCACTAGCCTACTCACCACTAGCCTACCCAATCGCTAGCCTACCCACCACTAGCCTACCCACTACTAGCCAGCCCCTCGACTAGCCCACTCACTACTAGCCAGCTTAACCCACCACTAGTCTACCCACCACTAGCCTACCCATCACTAGCCAGCCTCCACTAGCCTACCCAATCAGCTAGCCACCACTACTCAATCGCTAGCCTACCCACTGGCTAGCCCTACCCAATCGGCTAGCCTACTCACCACTAGCCTACCCACCCCTAGCTACCCACCGCTAGCCTACCCACCGCTAGCCTACCCACCACTAGCAAGCCTCCACTATGCCATGTACACAATGAGAACCATAGAGCTACAGAAGTCTCACCTGCAATGACTTGCTTGCCTCTACCTTGCCATCCTTGGCACCTTCAATAATACCGGGCAGATCCAGCAGCTGTGGAGGTGGAGACCAGTGTCAGACATTACAAGTGTCATATAGAATGTGTGATGTATTAGTTAGGAGATAAACATCAAGTGTTGGCGATTTCCGGTGTTATTGAGTATTTGAAGCACGGGAATTCATTTGGAACCGACGGCGCCAGCCGGAGGTTTCAAATGAAATATTCCCGATGCTTCAAATACTCAATAACACACGGAAATTCTCAAAACATGATGTTTATCGACATTGTAAACACAAAAGTAAACCGAAGGTCCACACACGCTTTTTGTGTCTGCTCTCATTAACATCGAAAGCACGGTACAGCAGTGAAATGTCATCAGCCCGGCCGTTTCGGGCTGTCTCCCATGGTAGCATCTGAACTGCTCATTTGTGACGCTCATTCGGACTTTACTTCACAATATGATTTTAATGACGTCATCACAGCTGACGTGACGTAACAATACAATGGTGTGAGCCGATATTTGTATGTATTAATACGCAGAGAATTTCCGGAATCAAATACCATTTGATCACGCGTTTTCAACCAATCAGATTAAAGAACACAGTGATTTTTGGTTTACAATGTGTGATGATGCATGTGGATATACAGTGTTTGACACATGGTGGATGTGATATACAGTGTGTGGCACATGAGGGGTGTGATATACAGTGTGTGACACATGATGGATGTGATATACAGTGTGTGACACATGGTGGATGTGATATACAGTGTGTGACACATGGTGGATGTGATATACAGTGTGTGACACATGATGGGTGTGATATACAGTGTGTGACACATGGTGGATGTGATGTACAGTGTGTGGCACATGATGGATGTGATATACAGTGTGTGACACATGGTGGATGTGATATACAGTGTGTGACACATGGTGGATGTGATATACAGTGTGTGACACATGGTGGATGTGATATACAGTGTGTGACACATGGTGGATGTGATGTACAGTGTGTGGCACATGATGGATGTGATATACAGTGTGTGACACATGGTGGATGTGATATACAGTGTGTGACACATGGTGGATGTGATATACAGTGTGTGACACATGGTGGATGTGATATACAGTGTGTGACACATGGTGGATGTGATATACAGTGTGTGGCACATGGTGGGTGTGATATACAGTGTGTGACACATGGTGGGTGTGATATACAGTGTGACACATGGTGGGTGTGATATACAGTGTGTGACACATGGTGGATGTGATGTACAGTGTGTGGCACATGAGGGTGTGATATACAGTGTGTGACACATGAGGGATGTGATATACAGTGTGTGACACATGATGGATGTGATATACAGTGTGTGACACATGATGGGTGTGATATACAGTGTGTGACACATGGTGGATGTGATGTACAGTGTGTGGCACATGAGGGGTGTGATATACAGTGTGTGACACATGATGGATGTGATGTACAGTGTGTGGCACATGATGGGTGTGATATACAGTATGTGACACATGGTGGATGTGATGTACAGTGTGTGACACATGATGGGTGTGATATACAGTGTGTGACACATGGTGGATGTGATGTACAGTGTGTGGCACATGATGGGTGTGATATACAGTATGTGACACATGGTGGATGTGATGTACAGTGTGTGGCACATGAGGGGTGTGATATACAGTGTGTGACACATGGTGGATGTGATGTACAGTGTGTGGCACATGAGGGGTGTGATATACAGTGTGTGACACATGATGGATGTGATGTACAGTGTGTGGCACATGATCAGTGTCTATTCTAGAACTAAAAATCTAGGGGATTTGTCCCCATCATGTAAAAAGAGTGGGGATTTGGAAACAGTAGGGGGAATACCACTATTGCTGTCCCTCTAAATAATGTACCTGTAACCTCATGTGAATAAAGAATAACAAACAATATGAAGTTTGTTTTTAGGTGAGTTCTATCTTTTCTGTAATGACTGAAATGAATTTCCAAAAATTGAACTAGATTCCTTTGAAATTCACATCTTTAAAACTCTATTTAATGCTTACAAATAATTTGTCCACATCCTGTCCACTCAAAGTCAACTTCATAACTTCTGATTCAGATTGTTACATATTGAAAGAAAATCTTTGAAAGATCCTCCTTTGCTTTTTGGTTTTGAATTCCTCAAGGGCCTTGCTGGCATCAAAGGTTGAAACAGGTGGGCCCTCAATACTTATTATCATCAACTCTTTGAGTGCCTTCTCACTCAGTCTGTTTCTATGTGATGTTTTTATAATATTTTGACTTGAGAAACCACGTTCACAAATTGCTGTCTGGACTGGCAAAGTTAATCCAATACAGGCAAGCTTCAGAAGGTTTGGGAAAAGGTCCTTGTGACAGCCATCAATGATTCTCCATAATTCATGGAATTTGTCTCTTGGATACTTCTGCTGAATCAGGAGGCGTTTTAACAGGTCAAATTCTTGTTTAGCTGACCCTGCATCGATGAGGGCGGGCACATCACCCTTAGGGCTGCCATATTGAGAGATCAACACATCTAGTTTCTCCTTACCATGACTTTGAAGATTTGTTTCAGCAACAAATGACAAGTCCCTGAATGCCAACACATCAAAAGATGAAATCACTGTAACACTTTCAGGGGGGAATCTTGTGTTAAGATTTCGATCAGTGTCTTAATAAAGGTTGTCATGGTTGACTTCACAACTGCCTCCTGCTGTTTCTTGTATTTCAGTTCGTGCCCATAGAGGTGATTGTCATCTGTCAACAGAGACTGGAACTCTTGTCTGTAATGTCCATCATTTTCTTTCAGGTACTGAAGTTTATCAATTGTACTGGCAACCACTGGCTTCAGTGATGCAACATCCAAACTGTCTTTTTGCATCACCAAATTAAGCTCAGTTATCACTGGTATTACATCCATAAGACTCCAGGTCAGCGCAGCAAACTTGAAGTTAGTGATTGACTTCAAAAGACCTGTAGCTTTTGGATCCCTTGATAGTTCAGTTGATTGAAAATATACAACCAGGCTGTTCCAGGATTTGTAGATAGCTTCCAACACATTGTAGAAGCTGAACCATCTTATATCATGCATTTCTCTTACTTTGATATGAGGCTGATTGAGCAGTTCCTGTAGCCTAGCTAGTGTGCTGCTTCTAACTGATGACCCCTTGAAATAATAGTACAGGCTTGTGAGAGTAGATTTGTACTGTTGCATAACGTCAATCTTGGCAGCAGACTGGCTTGTACATAATGCAAGTCTATGTGCAACGAATGGATGTTGATAAGAAATGGGGATGATCTTCTAAGCTGTGCTGCTACACCATTTATAGATCCAGTCATAACACTGGCACCATCAGATGCAAAACACAAAATCTGTTTCACATCAACACCAATATCATTGAAAATTGCAAGGAGTTTCTGGGTTATAGCATCTGCTCCCTTTTCACCTAAGTCAAAATTTCCCAGAAAGTGTGATCTCACATTAAAGTCTTTGTCAACAAATTTGACATAAACAATGAGCTTTCCTGTCACTGAAATGTCTGTGCTTTCATCTATCAGAATTGCTACACAATAAGCATCCTTTAAATCTCCAATTATCTGAGCCATGATTGTATTCGCGAATTGCTTCCTGAATGTCTTCAGCAAGAGACCGTGACCTGTATGTGGCATTACCACCAACAGTAAGAATTTTAACATTGGTGCAGCCTTCCTTCTCCAACAATCCTAACAGAGAACCATACTTTTCAATAGCAATGTTTTCTTTGCAAAGTCAATATACTGTGTCAATAGCAGACTTAACCGCTAATTCCTCATTGGATACTAAATTAGACACAGAAGCCTCTATTGTCGCTTTCACGACTTAAGTCATAGCTATTAGGAAAGCTGGTGGTCACTGGTATGTGCATGTCTAGATAGTGTGGATGTATGAAAGTTATTGCAGCCATCACCAGTAAAACTATTGCTCATTTTATTTTTGTTACAATAGTCACATAACATCGCACCAAGCTCGCTTTGAGAGAGCCATGGCCATTCTTTCAATCATTTTTCTGAAAAACACTTGGTTTCATCTTTTTAGAGTCGGAAGGACCGGGTCGGTCTCAAGGTTTTTTCGCCCTTCGATTCACACGCCACTGTAACAGACGTATTGGTCTGGGAAGGCGTGGTTGTCACTTTTCTCAATGGTACTTTGTGCAAAAAAATCAGTTATTTTCATTCTTTTGCGCGACATTATTCACGCCTAAATTACCACAAACCATTGTAAATACAAAAATTCGTCTACATTCGTCTTCTGCACTACTTCAAGTGATAATATTATTTTATTTGAAAATGAAACTAAAAGCGAACTGATTTTCTTAAAAGATCGAGGAAACTGTGTCTTGAAAGCGATATACAATATGCAATGTGTTAAGAGTTTTTAGTCTAAGGATTTCAAACAATTATTTAATCAAATCATAATTTTATTGAAAAGTTTTATCTATTTTCATACTGAAGTGAATGGGATTTCGTTTCCTCAGTGCCGGTAGTGGATTTTACCAAGGGAGGTTACTCTGTCGTGTATTCCTGTTGCTATCGACTCTGTGGCTGACTCTGATTTAAAAATCATTCTCTGTCAATATAAAGCTTTTAATGATGGTTTTGAAAGGTAGGTAGGGATAAAATTATTATCTTAGCGACAACTCGCTGTGAGGGGCGATTTGATAATTATCAGCGTGAATCGCGCAATCGTCAGCGTCCTAGAATAGACACTGCATGGTGGGTGTGATATACAGTGTGTGACACATGGTGGATGTGATGTACAGTGTGTGGCACATGAGGGGTGTGATATACAGTGTGTGACACATGGTGGATGTGATGTACAGTGTGTGGCACATGAGGGGTGTGATATACAGTGTGTGACACATGGTGGGTGTGATATACAGTGTGTGACACATGATGGGTGTGATATACAGTGTGTGGCACATGGTGGGTGTGATATACAGTGTGTGACACATGGTGGATGTGATATACAGTGTGTGGCACATGGTGGGTGTGATATACAGTGTGTGGCACATGAGGGGTGTGATATACAGTGTGTGACACATGGTGGATGTGATATACAGTGTGTGGCACATGATGGATGTGATATACAGTGTGTGACACATGGTGGATGTGATGTACAGTGTGTGGCACATGGTGGGTGTGATATACAGTGTGTGACACATGGTGGGTGTGATATACAGTGTGTGACACATGGTGGATGTGATATACAGTGTGTGGCACATGGTGGGTGTGATATACAGTGTGTGACACATGGTGAGTGTGATATACAGTGTGTGACACATGGTGGTTGTTATATACAGTGTGTGACACATGGTGGGTGTGATATACAGTGTGTGACACATGGTGGGTGTGATATACAGTGTGTGACACATGGTGATATACAGTGTGATATACAGTGTGTGACACATGGTGGGTGTGATATAGAGTGCATGACACATGAGGGGTGTGATATAGTGTGACACATGAGGGGTGTGATATAGTGTGACACATGGTGGGTGTGATATAGCGTGACACATGAGGGGTGTGATATAGTGTGACACATGAGGGGTGTGATATAGTGTGACACATGAGGGTTGTGATATAGAGTGTGTGAGACATGGTGATTGTGATACAGAGTGTAACACATGGTGGTTGTGATATAGTGTGTGTGACACATGGTGGGTGTGATATACAGTGTTTGATACATGATGGATGTGATATAGAGTATGTAACACATGGCGGTTGTGATATAGAGTGTGTGACAAATGATGGATGTGATATACAGTGTGTGACACATGATGGGTGTGATATAGAGTGTTTGACACATGGTGGTTGTGATATAGAGTTTGTGACAAATGATGGATGTGATATACAGTGTGTGACACATGGTGGGTGTAATATAGAGTGTGTGACACCTGATGGTGTGATATACAGTATGTGACACATGGTGGGTGTGATATAGAATGTGAGACACATGGTGGGTGTGATATAAAGTGGGTGAGACACAGGAGGTGACACATGAGGCGTGGGATATAGTCTGTGACATATAAGGTGTGTGATATAGTCTGTGACATATAGGGCGTGTGATATAGTCTGTGACACATGAGGCGATGTGGATATAGTCTGTGACACATGAGGCGAAAAGTGATATAGTCTGTAACATGAGGCATGTGATATAGTCTGTGACACATCATGCGTGTGTGATATAGTCTGTGACACATGAGGCATGTGATATAGTCTGTGACACATGAGGCGTGTGATATAGTCTGTGACACATGAGGCATGTGATATAGTCTGTGACACATGAGGCGTGTGATATAGTCTGTGACACATGAGGCATGTGATATAGTCTGTGACACATGAGGCATGTGATATAGTCTGTGACACATGAGGCATGTGATATAGTCTGTGACATATAAGCGTGTGATATAGTCTGTGACACATAAGGCATGTGATATAGTCTGTGACATATGAGGCTTGTGATATAGTCTGTGACACATGAGGCGTGTGATATAGTCTGTTACATATAAGGAGTGTGATATAGTCTGTGACACATAAGGCATGTGATATAGTCTGTGACATATGAGGCTTGTGATATAGTCTGTGACACATGAGGCGTGTGATATAGTCTGTGACACATGAGGCGTGTGATATACTGACTGTCCACAGTGTATACGTCATGATACACTATAGTGTAAGAATTAGTGTAGGGGATTGGTTGAAATCTCACAATTGATAATGCTTCATTACCAACGAAGAATCATCGAAACAAATTGGTTAGCGTCATTTTTCAGATTTTCCTACCAAGGTTGTTAATATGTTATTGTAGATATGTATAACAAGATGCAACTTGCTACTTTAAAGTGATGAGTAATATATCATGAACATAAACTTCCTGGAGTCTTCAAGAAATATTCAGTCATGACTTTTCAGTTAGTGAAGTGAGTTTTCTAAGAATTAAACAAGTTTTCAGGCCCTGACAACTTCGAAGATATATATCGTCAAGTGTTTCAAACACTAAAACAGCAGTTCCAAAATCGTTTGTGTTCGATTATGAGAAAATGTGATCGATTGCTTGGTCGTTTGGTCACTTCGACCAATCTTCGATTATTTCAATTAATCGGAACACCACTAGTAACAATCAGGACTTAAGACACATAAGGAATAAGATACACAAGAAATGAGATACTCAAATATTAAGACACTATGGGAGTGAGATAAGCACAGCATGCGACACACAAAGTATATGCCATGTAAGGTAGATCATGAAGGACGGCAATGCAAGGGGTTGATGAAGCCTTACCTGTACTTTAGCTCCCTTGTAGCGGATGACCCCTGGCACTGTTGTGAGGGTTGTGAACTCATAAGCTGCCACCTCAGAGTATACACCTGCCAGGTTGCTAAGCAATGTTGACTTGCCCACGGACGGAAATCCTGAAAACAGTTCAAAATATTAATCAATTTTCTTCTGTGGCAGTGTCTCTTAAGTGTATTGATATATATGGCATGAGAAATCTACTAACAAGGCTGATGTGGTTTTAGGTCTTTGTCATGCATCCCTTGGTAATTGCGTGTTTACAGACTGCGTCACTGCAGCAGCGTCAGTGCTTTGTCTGGTCTACACGTACGTACAGACCAGTGTCAACTCACAGGAATACTGCTGGGGATACAACAACAACATACTGATGATCACAAAGAAGGACGTCATTTTCTGATAACATTAATTCAGTTGTAAAGTGGGCATCAAATAAACTGTTACGATCAGACCCGTGAAGATCCGGGGTAGAATAGGTCTTCAGCAACCCATGCTTGCCACAAAAGGCGACTATGCTTGTCATAAGAGGCGACTAACGGGATTGGGTGGTCAGGCTCACTGACTTGGTTGACACGTGTCATCGTATCCCAATTGCGCAGATGGATCCTCATGCTGTTGATCACTGGACTGTCTGGTCCAGACTCGATTATTTACAAACTGCCACCATATAGCTGGAATATTGCTGAGTGCGGCATAAAACTAAACTCACTCACTCACTCACTGTTTCGATCAATTAACCCATAAGTATGCATGTTTCACACATAAAAGTCAACTAAACAGTGAATGAGGTTTCATGCCGATCTGAACAATTCCGAGCCATGGATCACAATACAATAGAACAAGGTTAGACAGATGAACAATCAGAGTACATACCAACAAACCCAATTCTAGCATCTCCTGTTTTGGCAACATCGAACCCTTCACCTGCTGCACCCCCTCCTCCCTTCGGTTCAATAAGTTCTCGACGTAATTTAGCCAAGCGGGCCTTGAGAAGACCGAGATGACCAGAAGTAGCCTTATTCTTCTGGGTGCGAGCCATCTGGGAAGCAGAAAACAGAGTCAAAATGGAGTCAAACACTGTGTCAAGATGAAGGGACCTAAGTAAGTACTTCAGAGTTATCCGTGGGTTGACGTAACTGAAGCAAATATAAATAGAGAAACAGTATGAAGCCACCAAGCTTTTACTTCGAGACAAGCATATGGTCTCACAGATGATAGTTTGACAGTCTAAGTAAACTTAGGCTCAGTAATATTCATTACACTGCTATACTGAATCTAACAAAACCTTGTGGAAGGTCGCGACAGCTGACCTATTCAATGGACCAATCAGAACACAGCTTACCAAATCGCGAAATTGTAATTTGCACATTTTTTTGTACCCGAACGATTCCGAATGCTATTTTCCGTACGATCGCTTCCGAGTGATGCACATGGAGCACGCCACAAAAGTGAGTAAACAGTCGCTGAAAATAGCGTTTTGTCAGTATTCAAGCATGTCCCTCTTGCGGAAATACTAGCTAATGATAGCCATGTCAACAGAAACTCAAAAGCGTATATTCTGCAGGTCATATATCTGAGTTTTATGCGGGTTTTCATTTGTTCTGAGATCACTGCCAAACCCTAAATAGAAGCCGTTGTCTGATTGGTGAAATCCGTTCGGCCATCTCGCGTTTGATTGGACGGTCATAGGTCGCTCAAAGGTTACCTGACGCTACATTCCACTAGGTTTTGTTAGACTCAGTATAGCAGTGTAACGAATAAAACTCAGCCTAAGTTTACTTAGACTGATAGTTCGACACAGTATTCTAAACACGATTTGGTGTTTTTGTGATTATCAATGATTTTGCTGTAGTCAAGAAATTTGTGGTGGTGTTTGGTCACGTCGCAAATTGGTTGAAGTCAAGCAACTTTAGTCACATTGAGTTCTTGGATGGGTGGCCTTTCATAAACTTCTAGGGCCTTGCTGGGAGCTTGGGTTAACCAGGGTAATAATGTCTGCACTTTAGGCCGAATAAGTCCTTAGCGCGCCACTGAATGATTGAGTTTAGTTTACATCACTTTTAGCAATATTCCAGCAGTATCACAGCTTGGGAGACCAGAAATGGGCTTCACACATTGTACCCATATGGGGAATAGAACCCGGGTCTTCTGTGTGATGATCGAAAGCTTTAACCACAAGTCTAGCCCACCACCCCAAGGAGCTCTGAGCATCTTTGAGGTGGATATTAGGGGTTCTCAAAATGTATTATATTAATATGGGCCACTCTCAACACGATCACTGATCCATTCCAGGCTCATGTCAATACTTTACTGAACTCTTAAAATACATTTTTCATCATATAAACATCATCCAGCTTCACAGACTGCTGAAGTAGTAGGAATGACAGTTGTGTGGACACAACACAGAGTGCAGCTATCTGAAGCAGTAATGTAACACATCTGTTATGTTACATCTGTTACTATTCCAGTTCAGACAGAGCTTTGATGTGCATCTGACATAAACATAGACTGAATAACTACAGGCATCATAGCATGTGGTGTATTAATGAGTTATAACTCATGTCAAATGTTTAATAAACTTTTGAATAATATATTTGCATGAAAACGACCATCCCTTTGAAAAGTAAGTCCTATATTTGTGGATAGTTATGATGTGCGAATATGATGGATCTGCGTTGCTGTTGCCATATTTATTCATGGGACCTTCAATCATTGATGTTTTAAGATTGTCAGAAATCTATAGCTGGAGCGCCAGTTTTAGGTAGGAAATTAGAATGACTGTAATAATCGATTTTGAAAGCAGCTGAGTGTTTTCTTCAAGCTGTCAATTTCAGTTTTAGAAGAAACAACCAGAATGTCAGTTGGGATTGAACGATATTTGTTGATGTAATCATATGTAACACAAATAAACAATTTACCTCGGCTTCGATTTCAGCGATTCTTTGTAAAATCGCACTCATTTTATTCTTTTAAAGTGATAAACACTATCTATTTCTGATATATTTCGCTAAAATATCACTCCACGTGATGAATATGGCGAACCGTGACCCGGAAGTTGTAATACTTGTTCCGGAAGTTGAGATAGGTTAGAAGTCATTTGAAATTTTATCGAATAATGAATTATAGGGTTCATGAGCTGCTTGGTATAGTTGTGCACACTAATCAAAGTATAATTACATTGCACAAGTGAACTAAACGTGGCATTAAGGGTCTACACTTATGCAAATACATTTTTTTCCCAATCTTAACGGTTTGCGCATGCGCCAAATCCGGGCTTGTTGAAACATCTGAATGTTGTTCAAAACTGGGAGCTTTCGTTCTATCGTCTTTAAAATGTCTATTTAATCATTCTTTAGCTTTCCAAGTGTTTGTTTGTATAGTATTTCGACTTTTCATGCAATCATTTCTTCATTTGATCTAGTCAAAGTAACTTGTGGCCGGCAGTAATCCCAAACATCAGTAGCAAGACGTGAGGTAGGAAACTCGGTCTAAAATATTTTTGTTTTTGTGCAGTTGATGTCATGAATTAACAAATGTAGCAGCGAGTTATCAAAATTTGCAGCACTAATCATGTTTCTTGTGCTTGATAGTTTCGTGTTATTTATTAAGGTATAGGTTTCAAAGCATGTTACTGAATTGGAATATCTGAGCCTGAAATTAGACAGCGTTTTGATGGTGATTGAGTCAGCAGCATAATTGGTCACTTTTGACGTGTTGTTTTGGTCTGTATAGCTACATGTATAGTTTGCCATAGTAGCGTTTTTACCCGGCGCGATTAATATTTTATGAAACAAGTAGCTTAATTTTGTGAAATGTTGTCGCGAAGTCTTGTTTCACATGGATTTTTTGTACATATTTGCACATTTGCTTCAAGGCCAGAGCTGGTATTGTGTGTGTTTGTCACAAAGAAGGCTATGGCAGATTCATATTAAAAGAAGGTTATTTGAATGATTTTAATAAAATATTAGTTTTAACACAATCATGGTTAAGCTATGAAAGAAATATATATCCAACATGTATGAATCATAAATAAGATGCTATGATCATTGTACATTTCCAGGCTCTCAATAATTATGTTTTCATTTTACCTCTGCTGTTTGGCTCTGCTGAAACAGTAACTAGTAGTAACTTTTCAGTATTTGTATGTCTGCTTCGTCGAGTTGGCATTTTTTTCCGCCAAGATGCAGAACATAACCTGCTTCTTTTGCTTCCTGTGCGTCCCACAAGTTATTTCCAAGTGTTTTATCCAAAATTCATGTGTTCATGACATTGTTATGGGTTGACACTCAGTCAAGGATGCATAATAGAATGTTTATGTTGTGCTACCCAAATATGTTTTAAATGTTATTACCAGGCTACACTTACCAGAATTAGATTAAGAGACTGCTAGACAAGTCATATTTTGTATATGCATGGTACCAGTAGCCTGTGACCACTGATTTGTTTGATTCAATCTGATTTGTTACTGAATATATGAAAAAAGTGGCTCCGTGTTTTTCTTCGCTACTGTCGTGCCATTGTAAATGATACTGGACAGAGCCAGCAGAGATTTACTTTGGAATAATGTATAGTATCCAGTCTTGCTTATGGGCGAGCTCTGTTAAACATAGCTTGGTTAAAAAAAAACTCATTGTTTGCATGATCTTATCAACATTTTGAAGTGATGAAAATTTAGCTCAAAGTCAAGGAGTCATTGTCCTAACATTATGTCATAAGATATAGATTTAGGGGTCTTAGGGTCAAATATTTAAAGACAAGACCTTACTCAAGGATTCTTGAGGACTGAATTCTTAACTTTTAAAAACATTTGATCATGTGTGGAAGTCAAACTATTCAATTTCAAATTAATTAGCATGCCAGTAATACTAATACATGTGAGTATAGGCTGTCAGCAGGCCACTGAGTATAGTGAAAGGAGTCCCGTTGCCATGTCTATTGCAGTCAAGTCCACCCCTTCTGAATAGAGATATAATGCCAATCTGCAGCATGATAAAATGGGATTTAGTGTTTCAATTAATTTGGCTTATTTTACATAGTTATTTAACCGAATATGGTTGCTCGAGAATACTCAGAACCTTGCTATTGATGCAATCTTGGTGATATTTAGACAGAAATTATGAAGTTTTCCCTATGGAGAATAAAATAGAAGAAAACAATTTAAAAAAAAAAACAGTTTTAATTTGTATGCTGTGACTGCTGAATTATGTATCATTTTAATGCTGATAATGATGTGTCATATTATTAAATATTTCTTTTATCATTATCTGGCTCTGTGGAATCAAGTGTGGAATCAAGGACAGAGTTGATCTATTGTAACTGATGTAAATGAGGTCTATTTGTTTACCTTTCATTGCATGTCATGGTTTAGGAAATCAGAGTCTTTTACATGGACAAAACCTTAGTGATACTATAGTGAGAGTGAAACTGAAGTGTTATGCATTTGTTAAATCATGTTAATAGGAGTTGTAATGTTAGAATTTTGTTTCCTTTTCACTTTGTCTACCTATTTTCCTTGGGTGCATGCAGACCATAATGTTCCATAATCAAATCAAAAAGAAAAACATTGTGTTTCTTTGTAAACATTAAGCAGTACACCTGTGAGAAGACTTAGGTATCCTTAAAAAGTTATTTGTGCTGGTTCATATTAATCAGTTGTTGGGTCATTAGCTAGGGCTTCCTATCAATATAGATCCTAGAGATAAATAATCATTACCTAAATATCGTTTGGTTATCCATATAAATAGAATTAACTGAGCACAAATGCCCCAAAAGTGTTGAAAACAATAAACATATTTCACATCACCAGTGAATGGTGATATATTTATGCATGTATTACCATGATTACAAAACAGCACTGTAACATAATTTAGAAGTAGCCCATGAATAAAGGCATCACTTTGTGATTTGTGTGATTAACTTAGAACTGTAAACAGTATTTCATAGCAATAGTTTATGTACATGTACTGTGTTTTGGATGAGACAATTTTCAATTTTCATATTCATGATTGTCAATATTTTTAGCCAGCCCTGTTGTCTGCTGATCGTATGCTGAAATTTGATTATTAATCACATAATTCTTAAATTGCCGTAAGTTTTATCCATTCTATGATAATTCATTCCACAATAAACAAATATGTTATTACAAATAACTACTGATGTCAGTTATCTCCTCATGAGCAGTAAACACCAAAAGAAACTGTTTTGGGGGCTAAGCTTTATTAGCTAAGCTTTTGCTGATTTATAGAGTGTAGGGTTCAGTGTTTCAATGTACAATTCTTGAGGTTACATGTATATCATGGAGATATCCCAGTCTAAGGAAACTTAGGCTCAGTATTATTCGTCAGCTCACTACTATACTGAGTCTTAACAAAACCTAGAAGTTCACGTCAGCTGACCTTTGAGCGACCTATGACCGTCCAGTGACCGTCCAATCAAACGCGAGACGGCCGAACGGATTTAACCAATCAGACGACGACTACCTGTTAGGGTTCGATGGGACTTACAAAACGGTTTTTGGATTTTCTCTTCCCTGGTCGCCAACACTGATCTATCAACAAAGGAAAATCCGCATAAAACACAGATATTTGACCTGCAGTATATACGCTTATGGGTTTCTAATGACATAGTTACTATTTGCTTATATTTTCGTAAGTGGACATCCTTGAATATTGACAAAAACACTATTTTCAGCGACTGTTTATTCATTGCGTGTATCACTCGGAAGCGGTCGTGCGGAAAATAGCATTCGGAATCATTCAAGTTTTTTTTAGGTAACGGTTCAAACGGTATGTGCGAATGTGAACTTTCACGATTTGGTAAGCTGTGTTCTGATTGTTAAGTCCAAAAGGTTAGCTGATGCGACCTTCCACTTGGTTTTGTTAGTCTCAGTATAGCGTGTAACGAATAATACTGAGTCTAAGTTTACTTAGACTGGGAGATATCTGGTGGTGTAACGATTCATCGATAGTATCGATGTTTGCATCGTCAACTACGCGATACGAGTGCATCGATACAAAACACGTTTAGGCAATATATCAGGATATTTATATCGCGAGGGTCCATGATACATCGATCTATCGCCACAAGAGACGATATATCCCGATACTACTTAAATATTACTTAAAGTTGTAGGGAGTATTGCATAAGTAATAGAAAGGGAGTCTCTTTTCTGAATTTTTAAAAACAAACTGAACCTAAAAGGAATTTGTTTGTGTCTGCCATCTTTGTTACATGATCAAAGGAGTTAGTGTATCAGTGAAAGCATGTGAACAATCTCTGTGAACTGTAAAGACTTGTCTTTAAGTAATTGAAACATGTTTTAGTTGTTTGACAAATAACACCATTTATTAACAACTATGAACGATGTCTTAGCTTTGTTAAGAAAGAGAAGCTAAAATTTAGAAAGCATACTTACGAGTTTTTTGCAGTGATTCTGGTATAAATTACTGTATAAATTGTCTGTGAAAGCATTGGTGCAGAAACACAACCTTCCAAGGGAAACCTAGATCAAGGTATACTGAATATGTTTGATTGTACTTTCTTAAGCATTAAATGCTGAAACTTTATTACATGAACAGCCTTTTAAGTGTGTGTGAATGTAACACCTGTTCTGCTGTATAACAAATAAAGATTCAGTCATTTTATCTATCATATATGTCCTGTTTTAAGGATTGTAAAGTATCGGGATAAGTATCGTATCGCCATCACTGTATTGTGATGATAATCGTCTCGCAGGTTCCTTGCCAATACTTTCATGATATATCGTCTCGCCTCATTAAACTAGTATCGGGATATATCGTCTCGCCACTTAGGCCTCGATACACAGCTCTAGAGATATCCCATTTTTAGTCTTTTCATTGTGACTGCAAAAGTTTCAGAAGCTCATAGCAGGCCTTGTTTAAATAATATGAAGTAACTCTTTATATGTGCCTAACTATCCAATCTCATTTTGATCATTGCTGTTATCAGAAACATTACATTTTGTGGGGAGTCTTTGATGTGCAGAAAATAGGATCTGCTTGTACTATGAGTGTCACTCATCATCAAACACTTAAGCTCCAAATATATGGCAATATGGGTACTGGGGCCTGATCCACAGAGCGTTGTAGCACAACAGTATTCATAAACCCATGATGAAGTTTATAGTTCATATGGCTGCTAAGGTTACCAGTGATTTGTGGATTGGGACCCTTGCTCGCCAGGTATTGCGATACATTTTATTTTTCTATAACTAGACTGAAAGCAATTAAAAATGCAATTGGTATTTGTTGTCCTGGAACTTACAAAAGTTCTTTTGAAGATTTTTTTTTCCTGCGATACAGAGGATGTAGGGATGAAAGGCTGTTATTCTGGCCCATTTCGAGTTCTAGTTCCCCGAGCATTCCTGTCACATAAACTTTGATGCTTAAAACTGAACCTTTGACAGTTCTTGTAAACACAACCACATTCATGAAACACGTGCACGTGCATTACCTGCAGCCAGGCCCTTTTAAGGCAGAAGGAATTGTGAAACTCAATCACTTTGAAAAAATGCCATGCTTCACACAAGAGGAAAAGAATCAGGGTATCGGTATGGTCAGCCAAGGTGTTTCAGATGTGATGATTGCCGGGCACTTGAATGTGTGTCCTTCCATTGTTGGTCGAGTCAGACAACGTTTTCGGGCCACCAGAAGTGTTGCTGATCGTCTGCGACCAGGTGCACCACCTGTGACGACAGCTAAACATGACCTCAATATCCGAGTTTATGAAATCGGTTCCAAACAGCTGCTGATGCGGCAAGGAGGACAATTGGGACAAGACGTCATGTCAGCGCCCAAACAGTGCGAAGACGCCTTGCTGCTTTCAACAGCCGGTGTCGTCGCCAGTACCGTGGTCCAACCTTATTGCATTGCCACCGACTTGCCAGACAGCGATGTGCATCTAATGGGGCCAAACCATGGCGAGATGTCAATATTTTTGTTGAGATGAATACATGGTTAACATATCCTTTGGAGATGGACGTCAACAGATTTATCAATGTCGAGGAGAAAGACTTGAGCCAAAGTGTGTCCTTGAACATGATCGTTTTAAAGGAGGTGGTGTCATGATCTGGTGTGCTATCAGTGCCATCTTCCTGATGGTGGTGGTTAATGGCGATCTGAATGCTCAACGTTATGTGGACAATATTCTTCGTCTGGTTGTACTCAGTGATGGATCAACATGGCGGTCAACCATTTTGTGTTTCAGCATGACAATGCACGTCCCTATGCAGCCAGGGTAACAAAGGATGTTTTAAAAGATGAGAATGTTCGTGTTATGGACTGACCTTCATTGTTCCCAGACATGAACCCAATCTAGCATCTGTGGGACGAACTTGGACGGCGAGTTCGAAATCAACTTGTGCCACCATGGACAGTTGCTGAATTGACACAGGCCCTTCAACATCACTGGCAGACCATCCCACAGCTGTTCCTGAGAAATTTGTGTCTTTCAATGCCCCGGAGACTGTGAGCATGTCTTGCAGTGCACGGTGGACAAACGGTATTGACTGCAAGTGACCCCTCCTTTGTTTGATGTCGTTGTTGCGCCACTGATGTTGTTGAGTGGACATTTTCAGGTGAAATTATCCACAGATGTTCGCTTAAAACATATCTGCCAGGAACATATATGTTCACATTTGTGTGAGTAAAGAAAGTTTTAATGGCTTTCAGTATAGTTCTAGGACTGGTACAATTTAGACACAGTGCAAAATAAACACATGGAAATACATATGTACAACGTGATTGGGATTTTTTTTTTCTTTTTTCTTTAAACATTTACTTTTGTTGAAATTTACATCACATATAAGACTTCAATTCCCAGGACTTGGAAACTATTCACCACTATTAGCACTATGATGCCTATATTTGGTTAAGTTTTTGAAGACGTTTATATGTGATGAAAGACTGCATTCAAACTCCACTTTGAATTTAGTTATTATATATTAAGATTTATACGACTGGTAAAAGGACCCTGAATGCTGACTAAGCTTTGAAAGGTCTTGGATTCAGACAAAATGCATTCAAAAGCTGGAATTTGTCAAAAGGTTTATCTGAAGGCAGGTGCCCAGCAAGTTGCTCAGTTCACAAGTTATGACTTGCAGTGACCGGCTAATTTATACTTGCTCTTATAGTATAATGCAGTTAATGTAGCTTTTCTTTCACGATTGGTAGTATTAAAATGTAGTTACAAGTATATTGCAGGCAGAGGATTTGCAAAACTTTATAAATATTACATTTTGAAAATAGATCTTGAATAAAAAATATGAAATATATTACCTATGATGGCGCTAATATCGGGGTTCATATTTTTCATACGACTTTCACTTTTTTCACACAAAATATCACTTTGTCAGGGTGATGTGACGCCATGAACAATGCTATGATGCCATGTTTCTTCTATGATGTTACGTTCTACATGAGGCGATGTGTTTGAAAGTAGATTTGGATTTATTTTCCTCAATTTGACGACTTCAGTAATAAACAGAATATTATATTCGTACCCATTTCATACTATGTTTACGACACTCATGCCTAAATATCAGCATATCCCTCGCTATCGCTCGGGAAATACCAACATTTAGACACTTGTGTCATAAACATAGTATGACATGGGCACTAATATAATATCCTCTATGAAACATAGGTAGAAATGTGTATCATATCGACGGGTACAAGTTTGTGATTCATATTTTCAACACCTGTGTGGAATGATAGTTTTTTAGTTAAAGATGTTTGAAATTGTATATTTTCAGTATGGATAAAGGCAAGCCTCGGCCTGGCAGTGGTGACGAGGATGATGGAATGGAGCAGGCACCTGTCAGGGCCGATACCCCTGGACCGCTGCCTCAATTTCAGTATTCACGGGTAAGCAGAATTCTCAACTTATAACAGGAATATTTCATATTTTTACAAATCATCCATGTTTTGGTAAGAAAGGGATCTATCATCATGGGTTCGGTTTTCAGATTCACCAAAATTATTAGCCTGGGTTTGTTGGTATCATGCCCATTGTTCTTGCTTTTACCATCAAGCAAGGACATTTCTGTGTACTGTCACTTGGGGCAGTTAACATACATTAAACATGCATGCATGCTTTAGATGACGTGCCATAGTACAATGTCAATTCTGTTTGAATGGGAGTTTCAAACCTGACTCATTGACACAATAAACTCGCAGTATCTTCCAATTTACACTTGTGCATAAATTTGCGTGCCTGCGTAGAAGAGAGAAGAATAAATATCCTGTTTTAAAACCTTCACAGTGATAAAATGAATCCTGGTGATCATTTCTTCAATGCCTATTAGAATGAATGGAGAACTTTCAGCGCACATGGATTTCACAGTCATCTTATCTTATGCTATGCTTAGGTTGTCTATGAGTTGAAATGTCGGGTGACAGCACAAGTTGTTGTTGTTGACACTTCCAGCAGTGACCACCAGGGCAGACCAACTGTCAGCTGGACCCTGTTTTAATGTGTTATCAACTCAAAGTGTTATTACTCCATCATATGTCTGATGGGGATTACAGTTAGTGCTCGAACAATTGATCAATCTCACTTGTGTCAGTGATTATAGATGAGCTCAGGAGTCAATCAATATTCATAAAAAATATAACTTCAAATTATACTTCAGAAACTATTTTCTTATTATGTTGTTAAAAGACTTGTACAACTGCATTGTAAACAACATACTTGCATGCGTGTCTCCACTGGAAGTGTTCTCAATTGTCTTGATTGTGGTATTACCGTTGCCTATTTTGTTCTGCATAATGTTATGATTGTGTACCGTTCTTGCCCACATGGGTTTTTGTGTAGGGGTGACACGGTATACCATGGTATTTGTAAAACCACAGTATTTTGCCTTCGGGTCAGTATCCATAAGCAATTCAAAAATTCTGTATTTTCGGTTTTCATCTAGTCATAAAATGTACATTCAAAATAATAAAGATTATGGTTATTATTTTTCCATGTTATTAAACAATGTAAGGTCTTGCTCTTGTCAATTTTCTGCATTATGATCATATCTTATATACCGAACCAAATGGACCGAACCGAACCGAACCGAAGGCCTTGTATCACAACCTACCATACTGCGATAAGAGCATACTGCTTCACCCCTACTTTTGTGGTGTTGTTTACAATGGATTACTGTGCTCTGATTATTGATCTGCATATTGTGAGCAATAACCAGCACCAGATAAAGTAGAGTAAATTAATTGTGCCCCAGAGGGTATGTAATCATTATGATATTATACAGTATATTTAGGTATACGTTTATGGGTCATTTTCAAAATTGGTAGGATTTTCAATTCTTTATTACAGTAAAATCAAACTCCTGAAAATTGATTTAATTTTTATTCAGATAAAATCTCAAACACTTAATTATTCAAAAATACAAACATGCAGGCTCAAATTTACTAATTGGCCTTTTAATTGATACATAAGTAATTAATAGGGTGAGGGAAAGTCCTGAACGATACCATTTCTTAATCAGAATAAGGATTTTGAAATATAATTCGTAAAAATCTTTTAAAGATGGCAAACACAGCTTTTACACTGACTTGGTCAAACTTGAAAAGTGTTCACGAATAGTGTCTGACAAATCTGGCAGATTCTGATACAGTCCATTCGAAGTCTACAACCCGCCGGCCCCAGTGTCTGACTGTTTGTTTCACAGTGACTTTGACTGAAGTTATGTCACATGTCACATGTGACATTTGTTTGCTGTTTATAAATCTTAATGTTTGTTAGTATTTTTAAATGCCAATTATAAGAAATGTCAAATCTGAAATGTGTGTTTAATTTCATTCTATGGGTCCTGTGAATTTTCAATGGGTCAGACAGTCAGAAAATTCCAGGACCCAAAAGTCCTGTTACTTGAAACACCATTCGTGAACACTGCTTGAAGGTAAAAACTATCATGAATCTTGAAAGTGTTATTTTGTATTTTTCATTTATTTACCACAAAATAATAGCATTTTTCTAAAACATTATTTTGTATATAGATTTCAACAGGTAAAATTGTCTAAAATAAACATCAGCTACTAAGCCCAGAACATCTTTTGATGACACAGGGGTGGAAATAACCCATTGCCCGACACCCGAGTCCAGTGTTTTTTTCTGTTGGGCAAGTAAATTTGTATATCACACTGTACCGGTGTCCAGTTGACTTTCCAATATTAATTATGTTGTTTATTTAAAAAATCAACAATAAAACGGCCGGTATAGTGGAAAAATTATCAGGGCAAGTGATTTTACATGTGCCACTGTACCGGAGTACACTAGCAATTTTAAAGTTATTTCCACCCCTGTGACACCAGAGGAGTGTTTCATGTATTATTATCATGAATTAATTAGAGCAGTCAATTAACACCAGTAACGGTTAGGACAATAGTGGTAACGGGCTGGACATAAACCGTAAGCAATTTAATTCAACATAGAAACAGGTAACACGAAAGGAAAAAATGATATCATTTACTTCAACTAACCATATTTTGGACAGACAGTGAAATGTGTATTAGAAATTGTAACTTGTAACAAATATGACATGTTTTCTTCCGTGCTGTGGTAACGGTTTGGACATTTGTTATATTGATATGAAACTTGTGAATGAATTTAGGCTTTTGAATAAAAACAAACTGTAGCTTCTTAAGAATAGAAAAACACACCTGTCTAGATTGAAAATCACTTATAATCTAAAGAAGAGTGCAGTTGGGGAACGAAAATTGAATGAATAGTAACGATTGTGACATTATTGGTAACGGTCAGGACATCAGTGTAACAAACAAATGTTATCCCTCTAAAAGGTTGCAAAAGCTTAAATTCTGAAAGGTACTGCAACAACTATGATACTGTACACATGGTCATGCTACACAGGCCACTGCATAGATATCATTTTGCTGTTGATATTATGGTTCAGTATTAGTCTCCACGAAATATACTTCTTTCATTCACTCGGATACCTTTAGTTTTTGTTAATAGTGAGATGGTAACACATATTTATCGAACACAAAGGTTTGGCCAACATATTAGCACCTAGCAATATTCAAAGTAAATGGTAGCCTTACATATCTCAGTTAAAGTTAAAGTTTACACCCAAAAGATCTTTACAGGTTGGGATACAATCAAGTTGTTCACCGTTACTACATTTTGTCCAAACTGTTACCATAGATTTCCTAACCGTTACCTTTAATTCATAAAGACTCTAGATCTTATAGAAGATAGAAACGTACCGTGATAGATTTGTTTTGGTTTTTATTTTTTAAAGCAGATAGATAAGTAAATAGAAATTTATTATAACACCATAGAACATATTCTTCAAAACTGAAATTTATTAAAGATATGTCCAGACTGTTACTATTATTTGTCCAACCGTTACTAGAGACTGTGTTTTTTATGCTACTACATCAAAACTCCTTTGAACAGTAAAATTCCATGCTTGAACTATCTTAACTCTTAAAGTAATTATAATTTTGTTATACTTCAAATATTAATGAACAACTTTTTGAAATACAAATCACTTTGTCCTGACCGTTACAAGGACTGTCCAAATCGTTACTTTGCAGAATGGTAACGGTTTGGACAGTAACGGTCAAGACAATTTGTAAGTAAATCCAAAATAAAAAAATGAATGATCCCTTAAAGATTTCAAAGGACATGCCTTCCACCTCTTCCATTTCTGGGCAACATATCCATTGAAATTTAAAAAAGTGAGAGATATATTTGACACAAAATACATTGGTAACTGTCTGGACAATTAAGGTTGACACATAACATTTATACTTATTTGATGGTGTCAATTTTCTGCGAAATGTGTTGAATCTCGTTATTTCATCTGCTGTCATGCACAGGGGCTAGCTCAAGCGGACACAGGAAGTAGAATTACAGTCCTGAAACTGTCCAGCTCCAGGGGAAATTATTGCAGGAATTTCATACACTGGTAACGGTCAAGACACAAAATCTCAGGACAAGCAGGACTCCAGATAAATTTTCAACATCAGGAGTACATACTCCTTACTTTGTCAATGCAGGATTACCAGAAAACCTTAAGAGTACATTCAGAGTATTTAATGGAATTTAATGGAGTATCAGTAATCTTGCGTTTCGTTTCATATATGCACAACCAAATTGCTGCTCTTGTGTATACAGGTCAATAAACAATAAAACAATACTTTTTCAGATAAATACGTCTGTAAATGATTCTAAGACCGTACACCATTGCTGTAGTGCATATCTGCTATTATTTCCGACCGTATCGTGCACATTTTATATCCGTACATACGCTGATATGGCCCTTATCTGGAGCCCTGGACAAAAATGTTACAATTTGTAGAATAAAACTTTTTTAAGTTAAAAACAAATTAAATGCAGTTTGAGTATGCCTGATCAATCCTAATTGGCATAATATGAATTATTTTGTTTATTTGCATTTATATTTACATTACTGTAATCGTAGTTATTTTCGCGTGGGATTAATTTTCGCGCTTTTAGCGCAAAAAGATTGTGCGTCAATAATCATACCAAGCGAAATATTCATGGTGAAGTCATGACAAATACTCAAGTAGGAACAACATGCAATTTGTTTATTCTCTCAGATAACAACATCAAAGCAATTATTCCTGGTCCATGTTTACAAATTACGTGATCAAACAATGTCAAGAAGTCCTCAGATGTTCGCCTACCGGTAATTCCTCAACACAATGTACTTATTTCACAGCAATCACTTACATACTGCATCTACTCATGTCTCGAAATGAAGTGTAGTTGACAGTAAATGGATACGCATACATATTTTGTTTGCCAAAAGTCATAATTATTGTAGCTGGACGGTCACATGTTGACAACAAACGACTTTCGTAGTGGAAATAGCGAGATCGTGCGAAACCTCATCGGTGACAGTTTAAATTGTTCCATGCATAAAAACTATCCGGCCATACACCAAAAAGCTGTCGCGTAACCTTAGTTATGATTATAAATATTTTACATTTATAGAGCACAACCTGCAATGAAAATGACACAAAACTAGAATATATTTATCTTTAAAAAACAATAGTTTGAGATACTATCTTTTTAAGATCACTGCATCAGAATTCGCGGAGCACCTTTAGAATACAGCACCACAACTTCTCGTGAGGACGATCTCTGCCGTAGGTCACATGTCATTAAGACAAGCAACCAGTTTGTGAGAACCCGTCGGACTCGAACCCGCGACCTTCGGATTGTTAGCTCGACAGCTAACCGACTGAGCTACGTCCACACTGTTGCACAATGTGCAAATTTATCGAGTCATTCCTGTGACGTCACGGAAATGAACGGAAAGAGTCGAATAGGTCACGGACAATTACGAATGCTACGGGTAGACTTGGTGTCTCGTGATTTTATTCTCCGGACAATTGCCGAATGGATCCGATGCCATTTGGCACACTCGTCCCATTCCGTAATCTACAAATTAGCGTGTGGCGTGGAATGAGCCGATATGCCTCAAACTGAAAAGGGTTGTTGACGTCAGACGTCAGAAGTAGATTTCACGGTGCATGCATGAATGACGCGCATGTATATAAATCGGTGATTTTGTGACAGAAAAGTGATGTAGGGAACAATGTAAGGATAATGTGGATCGCACTAAGGAACGAGGGAGACATGAGCATGTGTAGTGACGGCACGAGGGTGAGTTAGCCTTCGAATCATTACTTTACAAAATTTATGTTGTGTGTGAAAGAGGCTTGAGTGCAAATTCCAGGCCAATTTCCATTAGCCAAAAATTTCAACATTAACCCATTTCATAATGTACTTTCGACGTTTTTGGTTTCCCGTTTTTGTGTGAAAAATAAGTATTAAAATGCAAAAAGGAAAAACAACAATGGTACTCACGTATTACACCGGACATGTACCTGCTATATTGGATTAGGTCCCTAACCCTAACCCTAACCCCTTTTCCCTAAACCCTCAGCCCTCCGCCCTAACCCTAACCCCTTGAAATATTCCTAATAAATAGAATGCATTGACCGAACCACCGGACATGTACCTACTATATTGCATTAGGTCCCAAACCCCAACCCTAGCCCTAAGCCCTAGCTCTAGCCCTAGCCCTAGCCCTAACCTAACCCCAACCTAACCCCAGTCCCTTGAATTAATCCTAATAAATAGAATGCATTGACCGAACCGGCACAAACACGACTGACGTGTCTAGTGTAATGCATTATTACCGCTTCGAAAAATAAAATACTAATAAAACACTTTTCTATGTAATGGTGCAAATTACTGAATGACAAAAATATATATGTAAATTATAAAAATTACAAAATACAAAATACACTAAACATAACACCTCAGCAGCCCGTAATACAAATAAATATGAGCGTATTAGTGAAAAAAGAAAATATTTCAAACTGGTGCTTGCAAAATATTGAGCATCCGCCGGTATACAACTACTGGAAACTCTCAACATCGTTGGGCTTATGCAATGACATAGCTCGTAGAGATGAAACACCAGTGAGCGGAGCTTATACGCACTCGCTGAGCCAGACAACCGTGTTGCCATGCAGGCGTCATAGGGCATTGTATCGAGAACGTGCTTTCGAACAAAATGACATTACATTACGTAAAAGGGTATTATGACGTATTTTTAAAGTTTGTGGTGCTGTATTCTAAAGGTAGGCCCAGAATTCATCTCGGAATATTATCGGGTACGTTTTAACTAAATCACCGGTAGGGGAACGTGTGCACTGCACAGCTGACTGCAATTTCTGGCGCTGTATACAAGACAGTTACACACAGTAATCTTAATACCTGCATATAAGACAATGCCAAACAAAAAACAAACTAGAACTGAATAGGTAAATAATCTTTTCTAGCGATGTTTTATTGCAAATTTGACGTCTTTGGTCTTCTCTTGTATGTTCTTTCACGCGAAGCTATGTCAGCCATAAATCACAATGTTGACACAAGTATAATCCCGCCTCTCTCTGATTGTTTTAGTAAACACGATTCAATTATGGCGGCTAGCTTTGATCATTGCATGTCTATCGGCTGTGAAAACGTTGTGATGGATACCATCACTCAGGTGTTTGAAATGCGCGAAAAAACAACTGCGCGAACAGGCCTTTTGTGAACTTTCCGCGAAAATTGCACCCCTTGAAAATATATATGATTACAGTATTTGTGAACATTGATATTAGGAACGTCACCTCCGGACAGAGCAAATCTGCCAATTTTGACCCTAAAATGTGGCTAAACATAAATTTCAAAATGTCAAGACTAATGATATACCACATTTACTTACTAGTAAACATCTAAATATGTTTTCTAGCACAAAAAAAATCCTTTTAAGTTAACAGAGGTTTTTTTATTTGGAATGGACAGAAAATACTAACAATTTTGAAAATGACCCTTATGATAAATCTAGTTATTTATTGTCCTTTGTAGAGTTGTTTAATAGCATAAATTTGTTGTTGTGCATAACCTTTGAAATCATTGTTCTTGTGTATCATGCAATTTTTACCCTTAACATGCTTATTGTACAGGCAAGCAAGTTTTGGTATTTTCTAAGCATGAAACAATAGCTGTCTAGTGTGTAACCTGAAAGAGCCAGATTACACCTTGCCTTCAAGACATGTCCCTCATCACTGATCACAGTATAAAACACTGGATCGTCAGTCACAACTTATTTAGTTAGTTTAGCCATCATATGTCTTAAAGCAACATTTACCAAGTTTTCACTTAATATTCCAGTCTGAAGTTCTGTTGTGAATACTTATATATTTACTGTTTTACTCATAAAGTCATATAGTTTGACCAATTTTATTTGCTTTATTTTTAAATGTTATAAGGGGAAAGTTCACATGATATTGACTGAGAATGGCAACAATATTTGTTTCTAGATAACTTAAAATTTTAATGTTATTTAGTCAAATTTGTATTTTGTTCAGCTGTTGCTATATGTCTAGTCATATTGTCTCTGGACATGAATCCGGGGACATTGTACCAGTAACAATCCGATATTTTTGAAGACATATGCCAAATATTAATTTTCATGGTTTAACAAAATGCTCACAATTTATTTTTATTCTCTATGGATACAGCATTTCAAACAATGACTTGTCATTTATCATCACGTTTGTAGGACACATGACGTCCAACTAGAGCTTAATTAGTATTTGCCTTTGTCCTTTCTAAAGAAATTCAATTGTCAGTGATTTAGTTAAGAAAATCTGAAGTCTAATTACATAGAAAGAAGTGTATGAGATGCTATCTTAACTGCTATCAAATTGGTTTTAAGTATACAGACTTTTTGAAAAGCTAATGATATCCTGTCAAAATTATCTCCCTTGGTTTGTAGAGGTGCTTATCAGTAAATTTGCCCAAGATCTTGAACTCATTTGTGAAAAATGTATTGGGGCTGGCTAAAAAGAGCGATAATCAGACATTTATAATGTATTATTAACAATTATTGAAATTTGTCATCAATAGTGCTTTGCATCAACTCTTGTGATGAAATTAGGTTTCATTTCGCCTGTGTCACACAATACACAAAATTATCTTGTTTTCATGTTCAGTCACCATTCATCAGTGGACTTTGTGGATATTTGGATTATTTTCTTCTCAAATATGTTTTGATAATCAATGTTCGGTTAATGACCAGCAATCTCAATGATCTGTGCTGATTGCCAGACAATTAACGTTTGATATTTTTCTACAGGAGAAGTTAATGGATTTGGCCGAAACTTTCGGAGCCAGACTGAGACCAAAGTGCTTACTGAAGACATTTGACAAGTAAGTCTGATATGTTTTTGAGGCATAAAATGGTCCACCCACTCACACAAAGATTGTATGAAGGTTGTGCAGTTGCAAAATTAATAGCTCTGTTATTCCATTAAAGGTTAAAGTTAATCCAGATTGAGTGTAGTATTTTCTAAGCAGATAAAGTGAACTTATTCCTTTTAAAGTGTTGCATTTTTATAGTATCTCAGAATAAATGCTCTGCTTTTCAAGTTATTTGGCTTGTTATTTGCAAATATTGGATCATGTCACTTATAATTTCAGTGCTGATGGCTTGTGGGACCCTGAAAAGTGGTCTCGCTCTTTTGGTGGTTATTCAACAGGGTCCAGGGAGAATTCACCCCTGACTATAGACCCTAGGGACAGGAAGAAACAAATTGATTTGGACAGAGAACAGCTTATGAGAAGGAGACCCTCAGGTTGGTCAATGTTGCTTAAACTTTGAAAGGGTTTTAGTTCATGGTATAACAACAATATGGATCTGTGTAAACAATATCAATTTGTTTCAGATTAGCTTTTCGTTACACACTTCATTATTAGAACCTTGTTAATCGCCCCATTGACATATATGTTATTTGTAGGTTGGTGAAACCAGAGAAGTTTCGTTCCATATGTTTAGAAGAGTCCAAAATTTTGTTACGGTTAAATAATTGCCTTGACAAAAGGTTTAAGAGTCTCCTTTGAACCATCAAAATATAACACAGACAAGTCTAAAATATTCAATAATATATTGAGCAAAACTGAGCAAGCTACAATGAATAACAATACAGATATTTAGTACAATGCAATTGAGTCACAAATCTACAGTAATGGGCCACAAATATACTGAACAGCAAAAGAAACGCAAGTCTGGCTTTTTGTCAATTTTTTTAATAGAAGACAACCAAAATCATGTCTAATCATTTTTTCTATAGAAAACACTGTCAATTTAACAGTTGAAAGTTGCTGTTGACATTGAATTGCAATAAGTTCAAATTGATCACAGTCCGTCAAATGGAGATACCCCTGAACGCTAAAAGTGACAGTCTCTTTAGTAGCGCGTATAGCCACCTTGAGCTTGCACACAGGCCGTGCAACGTGGCCTCATTGAGTTCACTAGAGTCTGAAAGACTGCCTGATGCAACTGGTTCCACTCAAACACCAATCTCTATTCCAATTGTGCAAGTGTGAGTGGCTGTCTACCTGCCCCAATCCTCCGTCCAATTTCATCCGAGAATGTTCTAAGGGAGCCATATCGGGGAAAGAGACGGCCATGGAAAAATGTTAACGTTGTTCTGAGCCAGATGATCCATCAACACCCTTGCTGTGTGAGGGCTGCTGGCGTTGTTGACATGTCAAACCTGGCCCCACATACGGACGTCGGCAGTGGATTCCAGCAGCCCGAAGACGACGCCTAATTGTATCGCTGGACACTGCTCCACTTGACCCAAGAACTAAGGCTGCTGTTACTGTTTCTGCTTGAGTTCGGTTCTTTAGATGAGTGACCCGGATGAACCGATCTTGCGTATGAGTTGTCACTCTTTGCTTTCCGGTACGGGGACAATCAGCAGCAAACCCGGTTTGCTGATGACGTTGAGCAAGTCATGTGATGTGGTAAGATGACAGCCCAATTGCCTAGCTACAGCGGTTGCAGAGCTACCTCCGTGCAACTTTCCAATGGCCACTCCCCTCTGCTCGTCGTTTGTCTAGGCATTGTTTGTGTGGCGTGTACACCTCCTATAGTTTGGCATGAAATGCATGTGGACCCGTTTTTTTGTAAATATCTCTTCATCCAATGACCCAATCGATCTCAAACTGTGCAAGTGGATGTTTTGTCAGACAACCTAATCACTTTGTAAATCACCGATTTTATGCATTTGTATTAAAGAATCTGTCCATGTAACTGTCAACTAAATAAACAGCAGACCGCAGACTGCTTGCAGAGGGAGGGAGCCAATGACCTGTAACAGCGGCAGTGTTGGGTCATAAAGGTCAATGCACGTGCAGTTCATGATAGTTACCTGTGCACTGCACAGTGATAGACCGTTTGGATCATTCACATTGACTACTTCTAGCTGTCATCATGAAAGCTTATTCAGATGATGCTAAACGTTTAATTAGAAATGTGTTGAATTTTTTTTTTAAAAAAAGCAAACGTAGCAAACCGATTTATAAGGTGTCGGATTACATGAAATGTACATAGCTGACCTACATTGACGAACGTTGACCTTTATGACCCAACACTGCCGCTGTTACAGGTCATTGGCTCCCTCCTTCTGCAAGCAGTCTGCGGTCTGCTGTTTATTTAGTTGACAGTTATATGAAAAGTCCCGTGTTAGTCCGCCGTGTTTGTCTTTATATATACTGACACAGAGTCAAGAACATTCTTTATCCTCTGAGAACTTTATGGAAATCTGGAACGTACGACCGGTCAAAACAGAAATAAAGCTAAGGGAGGCAACTCTGGAGCGCTATCATAAAGGCATACCACTAAAATAGTATTGCCATTGAAGATATATGATGAGAGCCGCAACCCACGCTCAAAACTTTAAACATTGTGATCTATAATAACTATCTCTTAATCAATGATAATGCAAATTACAAAAACACACTCTCGCAACACTTTCTCCATGTTCTCCAAAGAAAATAACTGGGGTATTTTTATTCCTACAATGCGTTTTGCAGGGGGTATTAAAATGGACTCCGTCCTGTGCACATTCGTCTTTTCTGGAGCAGAACATAAAAAACTTTCAAATTTTCATCATATAAGCGAAATATTCTCAAGCATGACGTTAAACCCAATTTCACCTCACCTCACCTCACCTCACCCACATAACAGCCCAATGCTGTATGCTCCACTCAGCGCATCTCTCTGCTCTGTAGAGGGAGCTGGTGGAAAGGGGAAAGAGTGCCAGTGATCTTTCATTGGTGCCTCTGGCGTGGCAGCTGACGGAGGTCCACTCTCATCTGGCTAGGGACAGCATTTGTAGCTGTGCCAGCCACATGAGTGCGGTTATCTGCCTACGGCACCTGTGGCTGTTTCGAGGAAAACGGATGTCTGTCGAGCTTCTCGTTAATCCCTCAGGTGCCCCTGCAACGGCAAATGACATGTTGCCGACTGCTGGGATTTACTGTATTCGGCCGAGAGTCCCACAGTGCGGCACACACCAGTGTTGGCTTCCGGAAGAAGGCGGAAATCCTCCAACTAATGTGTCGAGATCCAATCTCTGCTGGGCAAGGCAGCCATGTCACTTGCTTGACAACGACATTAGAATCTATGTCGAAACGTCGCCTCCACAGAATAAAAGAAGTTGTATATCCATAATAATTGTTATTATAATCATTATTCTTCATCAACTCAACTTCTAAAATGCCCATCAAAGAAGTTTGACTTCGACTGAAATTGGTGTTGATATTCGTTTCCAGAGCAGAACTTGAAAAGCCGTACAATATTTCTTCACCAAACTTCGCACATAGATAGGTCTGGTGTCGAACTGTCTATTTGATCAGTTTTGGATTTCTGAATGAAATATTTATTTGCATTTTCATGGCAACAAGTTTGACATTTGACTGAATTTGCTGATAGTGCTCCACTCTGGAGCAGAATTTTAAAACCTTTCAATACTCTCCTTCCACTTGGCTATATACACACGAAAACATTTGAATAATAATCATAACAAGTTGACATTCGTAAAAAGTATTTTGCCATAGCGGGGGATATTGATGACTTTGTCTTCTTGTGTAAGTTGAATTAATGGTGTTCATGATGCATTGTGAAGTTCACTGCATTCACTGAGGTGCAGAATATTTTGTACATGCTTTCTACTTTGAAATAGTAATAAACTCAATCTCTTCTGAAAGATATTTGGTTTATTCTGACCAAACATTTAAGTTTTAGCCTGTTGGATGCATTTCAGCATAAGGCACTGTAAAGAGGGTTGTTGATTTCAAAACAGTTGGGGTGTCATTACATAAGCCCAACTGAACCAATATTTTGACACTTTGACAGTTGATAGTAAAATAACACATTATTATCCAAAAATATCTTTAATTTATTAAATATATGGAGGATTAGTCCAAAGCAGACAAAAATAGTGTAAATTTCTTAAATTTACCTGAATTGTTTGACTGTGAGATGTCTTCTTATAGTAGGAACCTGTATAAATTGTTAAATTTGTCCTCATCCTTTTCAATAATCATATCTCCAATGGATATATATATATCACCTTGGCTAAGAGGCTGTCGAGTGACGAAGCTACCTGTCATCTTGACACTCCGAGGTCTATCTGAGTGCTTGGGGAACCCTGATTTATCAGGCTACTCCAACGTGCCACGAGTTCCACCTCCCAGGGGAAAGCATTTGCTTCCAGCAAGGCGTCCGGGACACGGCGTCATATTCTATCGTCAGTCTGCCGTCCTTCCCACTTAACAGCGCTGTATGCTCCACTCAGCGCATCTCTCTGCTCTGTAGAGGGAGCTGGTGGAAAGGGGAAAGAGTGCCCGGTGATCCTTCATTGGTGCCTCTGGCATGGCAGCTGACGGAGGTGCACTCTCATCTGGCTAGGGACAGCATTTGTAGCTGTGCCAGCCACATGAGTGTGGTTATCTGCCTACGGCACCTGTGGCTGTTTCGAGGAAAACGGAAGTCTGTCGAGCTTCTCGTTAATCCCTCAGGTGCCCCTGCAACAGCAAATGACATGTTGCCGACTGCTGGGAGTTACTGTATTCGGCCGAGAGTCCCTGTTGCAGTGCGGCACACACCAGTGTTGGCTTCCGGGAGAAGGCGGAGGGTTCGACTCCTTATTTCCTCGTTACCATAAAGAACGGAATGTTGAGACCCATTCTCAATCTGAAGGCTGAACAAGTTAAAAGAGGTACTGTCCTTCAAGATGGAGACACTGCGATCAGTGATTTCATCTGTCGATGCAGGTCGCATACCTCCTTGTTCCAATGCACCCCGATTTCAAGAATTACCTTCTACTTGACTTGCTACCAATTTTGAGTGTTCCCGTTAGGCATCCCTATGCCGTCAAGGGTCTTCACCAAATTGAGATTGATTCCAGCTCAGATAGCCAGATCGCAGTGCCGATGTTGTCACCCGTACCTAGACGACTGGCTCATCAGGGTTCTAGATAAGCAGTTGAGTCTGGAAACCACACGATCAGTGTTGGACACTCTTATGAAACTGGGGCGTCGGGATAACCTTGTGGTTCAGACGTTTGCTCGTCATGCTGAAGTCCCGGGTTTGATTCCCTGCATTGGCACAATGTGTGAAGCCCATTTTGGGTGTCCCCTACAGTGATATTGCTGGAATATTGCTAAAAGCGACGTAAATCAAACTCGCTCATTCTCTCTTACGAAACTGGGCTGGATTGCCAATCTCAAGTCAGACCTCGTCTCGTAGCAAGATCCGATCTTTCTAGGTGTGATTATGTTTGAGGATGAGACTCATGCAGCAAGCTTGGGCACAGCTGGGGTCCCACTCAGAGAGCTACGAGAAGTTTCTCGAGACGCCAGATTTGGGAGTTGACACCCGTTCAGTATGTGGATAGGTGGCGCACAAATGTACAGATAGGGGGATTTCAGAATCTCTATTCTGCGAATTTAGTTCGGATATTGGAGTTACTTTAACTTCATTTTGGAAGAGAGCCTTATGGCCCCCACCATTCGCGGGTACTCCATAGCTATTTCAAAGTTTAGCACCCCTTTTGATGGTGCTCTGCCTAGGCTTCATAGCTGGTATGAACAGGGTTTCGACCGTCTCAGCGGAGACTCAGCCCACCTTGAAAATTGTTCTCAATTGGGTGTCTGGCCAAAACTTTTCAAGTCTATCGTCTCTCTCACTTCACTTGAGGTGGGAGACGGCTTTTCGTGTGGCGAGCTCCGGTAGAAGGGTCGGGGACATCCATGCGGTATCCACTGACCAGTCACTGACAGTATTTGATACTGATCATGTCAGTATTTGCCTCCCGGATACATACCACTCTCAGATCGATCTTGCTTCACTCTAGACAGCTATAGTGCGTTTGGCTCAAAAGCGGACCGATGAATTGCAATCTTACTCAAAAACTAATAAACATAACATACTCAGTGAAACACTGATCATAATCAAAACATCATACCAACTCTGTGAGGTTTTTGCAGAATTTTTGTCCTAAAAATAATAAAGTTGTTTAACAAACTATCATTAAAATATTGACACAGTTCAGTTTGTTACGAGGGAGTAGTGCAGAGAAAGGGACAGCCAGGTGTTCGAGAAGCACGTTCACAGACAAAGTTATTTATTCATTAACCTGTGCTGTGCCGTCTCCATCCGTTCTCGAACACCTGGCTGTCCCTTTCTCAAACTACGCCAATATGATTGCCCTAGAAATTCTTAGAAATTTGAAGAAAATTCATTAAAATTTGGATATTTAGACAAAAACCTTTATTTTCGTCATTTAAATACATTTTCGCCAAAAATAGACAAGAAGAAATGTAATACTGATAATTTTGAAATCTGCTTTTCAAGATATGTGAAATTTAAGCTTCACTATTCATTAGTGTCGTATTATCTTTCTCAGAATCCATCATGTTTTTAAGTATTTGACTTTAAGGTCAAACTTCTAATTTTGATCCTTGAAACTACTATTTCCGTCATTGTGTTGTGGTCTTGACATTGGGGAGGCCTGAGAGGTAAGGCAGCTATAGACGTCTTAACATACAAATATGTCAAGGTGTCCGAATAATGCTATATAGTTGTATTGTTTGTTTAGATCCCCGAGAGAGACTCAAGGAGGAACGAGATGGAATTGTGTTGAGTCCTCAGCGGGAGGAGCTTTGGTACAGGATGTCATGTGAGTCAGACATCCTCCCTAGGGAGACAAGTGAGCTGCCCTGCCGATTTCAAGGACGGAACAGACCGAGACAGGTGTGTGGACGATATCTGTTAGCAGAACTACATTGATAACTTCTCATGAACAGTTACTCATGGTGTACCTTCCCGTAGGATTCAGTGGTTAAATAGGACAAAAGAATCGGTAGTCAGGAATTTGACCTTTAGTAATTGCATGTCACCGTACATTGGTACACAATACCAATCACTGGTTACCATGGTTACTCTGGCAACTCATTGTGATTATTGTCAGGCTGGGTGTATACAGCTGGAGTGTGGAATATACAAAGCAAAAAGATCTGATTCTTTTAATCATGATCACTTTTTGGGATTAGCGGTTTATTTTGATAATTTCCCTCGCATATCTTACTTCCAAAACCTGCCAATTACTGAAACCTGTCGATTCATCTCTTCTTGACATTAACACACATTTTGAAGTTTGCTGTTTTGGGACTAAGTTGTTGCAGTAGTCACATTTGTCTTCAAAATATGGACTATTTGTGTTTGTTTCACTTCTTGTTTCACTTGTCTGCATGTGTAGAATATGATTTTGTTTCAGGGACAGACGAGAAAGGAGAATTGGGAGTGGGCGGATCACTATAGACCGTGATCAAGGACGTGAGAGGGAGTACCGTGGTGTCAGAGACCGTTATGACAGAGATGATCGACGAGGGACTGGCAATTCCACAGAAAGAACTTTTGAGAGGAGTGACCGCTATCACGGCAGCTCCTATGACAATAGCAGAGTAAATATGACTAATTACCCCAAGGAAATTCCTACTGTTTTTGGAGGGCAAATTTCTCTTCAAATGTCAGTTAAAGTAAATTTTGTTTCTGTATTGGATTTGCATTGTCTATATTCACTTATCTTCTTAAATACTTACATGTTGTGATGTCTGGCTCCTGAGTTGAGTTAAAGTTTTTGAGAGAAGACAAATTCTTACAACAGACACTGCTTTCTTTTCAGTCCAACTACAACAGATTTTCAAGAGACAGTAAGTAGTTTATTCTCAGTCGCGTTATTCTTTCTCAATTGCTTATCTGGGGTGTAACCTACATGTTACTCTAACATCACATTGAAGGCCATTGAAGCTGCGAGATGTAACTAGAAATGTCTTCAGGAAGTTACATCATATATGATTACAGAACTGGAAATGTCAGGAGTATTGTCAAATGTTACAGAAAGCAACAAAACTGACTACAGATCAAAGGGACGTGATAAACTGCCAAATGATGTAATAGATGTGATATTGCTATAATTTTACTTAAGTGTTGTTTGATTTCTGGTGTATCTCCCCAAACACTGAAACCCACTCCAGATATTGTTGGAATATTGCTATATCCTCCAATGAACAATGCTGAATCACTGACTCACACAAGTGTAAGTCATGCTGTTGCTCTGGTCCATACACAAGCCATTCTTGTTGCTCAGGTTTGAAAAAGGATCATGTGGCCACTGCAGAAAAGAACTTAGGAGTATCTTTTGGGTTGAGTGTCTTAAAAAGATGTATAAAATTGTTCGGATTCTTGTTCAGAATACATCCCCTGTAGTCACAGATTGTTGGAAGAACATGTGGAACCCAGATGTGATCTGGTTAGAACTCTTCTCCTACATTGCCTTGTGTAATCAAACTGGTCGTTTGTATGTTATCGAGGGGCGGTGGGGTAGCCTAATGGTTAAAGCGTTGGCTCGTCACGCCGAAGACCCGGGTTCGAATCCCCGAATGGGCACAATGTGTGAAGCCCATTTCTGGTGTCCCCCGTCGTGATGTTGCTGGAATATTGCTAAAAGCGGCGTAAAACCAAACTCAGTCAGTCAGTTGTATGTTATTGAAGGCCCATATTGTAAACAAGAGAAGATACTAATGCTAAGGATTACTTTCTTATCAGACCGCGGGAATAGACGAAGGTATGTAGAGGAAGAAGAACCAGAATGGTTCTCTGCTGGCCCCACCAGTCAGTCTGACACCATTGAACTGCGAGGCTTTGAGAAGGAACCAGAGGAAGACACAGGGCATGGAGAAGGGTTAATCATTGAGGAGGAAGAGGGTGAAGCACCTGCTGGGTCAAATGACAAAACAGGTATGATGTAACCAAGAACAGCTGTATCTTTGGAAGCCAATCCAGAATTGTTTCAGTCAGGACAAATTCAAAATTAATGCAGCCATTGTGATTAACAAGGTTTTACTGTATAAGATGGAACAATATCTGCCACATGTGTAGTTTCATATATACACTTCACACACGATGCTTATGATACAATTCTGTAAATACTTGTAATTTTTTCAGGTATCAGTGTTGGTGATCGTAATGGAAGCCTAGAGACAAACGAATCGAGTTCACCTGAAGTGAACCATGAAACTCGACCCTCACCATCAAACTCAGCACTCTTTGACTTTAATGACTTTTTTAAAGTTAACAGCAGTCTACTTATGGTAAGTATGTTAAACATGCTTCGTTACTCTTTTTGTCATGAGACATTCTTGGCTGTGATATGTATGATCTGATGAAAAGAGCTGTTTGATTTTGCAACTTATGAAAATGAATAAGTGAAGATAACTAAAGGAATGTAGATTATCAGTTAATCATGTTTTAAGAAATATGTTATCTTTTCAGGATGAGCAAACAGTTGAGCAGGATGTAAATGCCCAAGGCAGTCGATTCAGCCAGTGGTTCCAACAGCAACAGCAGCAACAACTTGTGCACGGCCACAGCAAAGACAACAGTCGCAGGTCATCAATCAATGAGGAGTTCAATTATTTGAATGGTAAGACTTCATTGCTTTTGTGACAGAGATTCATATGCATGTTCTCATCAGATATAAGTAAAGGTATTATAGGGCTACTTTCGCAAAAGCCAACATTTAAAAATTGGTTAAATATTTCAGAAATCGTCATAAAAATTATTAGACTTGCTCTGAGGAATTAGACTATGTAGTAGCTGTCTACTCCATTTTTCCAGTTGACAACACAATTTTAAGAGGCAATGCAAGATGTCTGGCATGAATTTGCTGATGTTTGTAAATACACTACAAATCTTTCAAATGCATGAATGAAATAGGGTTTCTTGTCACGCCATATGGACATTTGAAAGATTTTTCTGTAAAAAATGTGGTGTTTTGGGTTTGCCAAGAAGTTCCCATTCCATGCCTTGTTCTTTGACGAAGGAACTATTTCATTCCTACGTACATATAACGTATAAGGCCAAATTTATTTTCATTTCACCCTGCAGGAAGAACTCCTTTTCCTTGTTGACGTTATCACCAGCAAGGCTCTGTCACAAATTAGCTCCTTTTTGAAAATTTCTCCCAAGTAATTGTGTTTAATCATTACATGTGATGAGATCTAACTTTAGAGAGGGATGTTTATGTGTATCTATTTGCAGACATCATTGATGGATCGCGAAGCCCAGTGATACCCTCACCCCCACCAGCTCCTGCCCACATATATGATGGGAAGCCAGGAAATTTCTACCAGCAGTACGCCATGACCATGGAAGAGAAACAAGCACACTTGGAAGCAATGAATCAGAGGAAGAACAGTCCCAGTAACCCTCTTCTCAATGCCCTCTTCATGAACAGTGGACACATGGAAAAGTCTAATACTCGTACGTCCTGCACTGGATACCTTGTTGCTGTGCCCCATCGAATTTGTTCAACCGATAACTTTACAGTATTTCAATGGATTGTTTAGATTTGGCTACTGGCTCCTTTGTTTATAGTAGAGGAGCAGTGCAAATTTGAGACAGGTCTTGTATGTTTGTCATGTATAATCTTTATAAATTGTTGTACAGCTGAAGTTTGGAGTCATGGTCAGGGATATTAGTGACACTCGCTCAACCTTTTTAGTTTATTCCTGTCTGTTTCAAATCCTCATTTGTGTTGATTTGACTATAAAATGATGCCTTATTATCTATTTCAGCTGTAAACAGTGGTAACTTCAGCACCCAGGATGCTGAAGCTCAGCTGAAGGCTATGCTGTTCCGGGGCCGCGATTCCAACTCCTCCAGTGGAACTGCCAGCCCAGCTATTATGAGTGGACCTTCACGGAAAGTGAAAACATTGGCAGAACTTGAGGCAGACTTCCATCAAGGCAGTCCCACACATCATGTGAGCCCAATACAACACCAGAACCACCAACAGCATCAGCAGCAGCAGCCCCTGCCGCAGCAGCAGCCACAAACCCACCAGCATCAACAACATCCACAGCAGCATCTACAGCAACATCACCTGCAACATCCACAGCAACATCTTCAGCAACGCCCACAACTACAGCAGCACCCACAACACGTACAGCAACACCCACAACACGTACAGCAACACCCACAGCACATACAGCAACATCTCCCTCAACAACATCCTCAGCATGACCATCATCAGCATCAGGCACCGCAGGAGACAAAGACTGGTGACGATGGGGATTTGACAGCGTTCAACAAACTCCTAAGTATGATGCAGGCTGGAGCTGCAGCTGCAGTCGGACAGCATCATCTGCAGCAACAGCAGCAACATCAACATCAACAGCAGCAGCAGCAGCATCAGGCACCACCACCACCACCACCACAACAGGAAGCATCTAAGCATGTTCAGGTCTGTCTCACTTAATCTTCAGTGGCACAGGGCTGTAGGGGTTCACAGTGTCTCCTGCCTATCACAGGAGGGCATCTAGAATAAATATGGGTAGTCACATTGATCAAGTTACGAGGATGGAGGTAGTTGTCTTTGTAAGTCAGTATGGTGTACTTCTGGGAACTGGCTTGTCTGCTCCAGGCTTAGTGAATCTGTTCAGGATGCAGGGATGTAGCTGAGATTCTGCTGAAAGAAGCATGTCCCATTTAGACAGTCAGATGTCTGAGTTGAGTGAATGTCCATATGAATTTTCACTTATATATAGAAAATGGTAATGAAAGTTTGGTACAGAGCATAGAGCAGTCCTGAATTCAGCTGAAGGTTTTTTTGTGACTTTTGATATACATTACAAGAAGTTGCATGGCTTGTTCTTTGTTTAGAGACACGAAATCACACCAAACTTCTCTAAAATACATCATGCATTTCTCTCAATAATACTAACTATCAGCCCTCAGGGAAGCTACCATATTGTTTATTCCCCCCAAAATTACGTATTTAGATTACAACATTAAATTTAAAAGTTAGAATGAATTAATGCAACGTTGCATAAAATCGCCTCTCACACCCTCTACTGACCAGACATTATTATAAGTGAACCCCATAGAGTTAAGTCTTTTGGTGAGCTCTTTACAAATATCCTTCATACAACTTGTGATTGAAACCAGTTCGGCAAACACCGACAACACTGTGTGACAGTTTTTGATGTCGTAAGGGATATTACGTCTTTCATTTCATCAATAGAGGAAGTGAGTGCATGTGCCTCAATATATATAACAGGCCATGATATTGTTGAAAATGTGTGACATTGTGCCTTTAAACATATATTATCAAATGAAGAAATGAATTTGGTATGAATTGTCATCACTTAATTCATTAGGCCAGCTGCTTTTGTTTTTCCAAACTTCATTATTGACAAGGCCCAGTTCACCAAATATGATTTGTGGCCTAAACGTTACCGGTGAAGATCTGGGTGTCTTCAGCAACATGCTTGTCGTAAGTGGCGACTAACGGAATCGGGTGGTCAGGCACATGTCATCGTATGCCAACTGCTTAGATCGATGCTCACAATGTTAATCACTCGATTGTCGGGAGCAGACTCACTTGTTTACAGACTGCGGCCATATAGCTGGAATGTTGCTGTATGCAGCATTAAACAAGAAACAAATGTAGCTTATGCGCAACTAGATATCCTTGTCATAATTCTCTTGAGCAGTACTTGTGCTTGGTTGATAATGGTTACCTTTTTTCACTGTTATGTTGTGGCTATGTATGACAGATGGGTGGTCAAATGATGATGACCCCTGACGGACGGTCAATATCCCCACTCCAACAACAGTTTCACAATCTCCAGCTGCATAATAACAATAATGACTTCCTGCAGGTGAGGAGAGCAGCGGTTAGTAGTGGTTCATTCAGTTTTCTTACAGCCCACACGTTTGTTATTCCTTTGTTTTAAAGATATGCCTACACAAAAAATCATGAAGATTTGAAGAATTTTGAATTTGTAAATATTTTAGTTTACTTGTTTAGTCAAGCGAAAATGAAACAGTGAAGTGAAAATAAAGTATTCAGAAATAGTTCAAATAGCAAGCAAGATTCTGAATAAATGTCATGTAATGTTTGCTTTTTAGAATGTTAGTCTACTTACTAACTTCAAAAAATTCTGTAAAACAAAGCAAAAACAAAAGTGTGGTCTTCAGTTGATAATACAGTGAAACCCCCCATTACCACCAGTGGAAGATTGCTGGTGTTGGATGAAACTCCAGCCAGTGACGATCCCAATGAACACATCCAGAAAAACATCCTGGCAGTACTACAGTGTAATGTGTCTATTTGTGGGCAAATAGCCAGCAACAATGGTCTGAAAGGTGGGAATTCCAGGTTAATGGGATGCAGCGATGGTTACTTACGGCATATAAGTATGTATAAAAATGTGAATAAGCTAAAGACAATGGGAGTTCACTGTGTTTTATTACAGAATTACAAGTTTACGTTTTGTTATTTGAAACCAAAAATGTTCAAAAACATTCTGTTCCTGAGCTTCTTTTGCTCTGTACTGTTCATGTTTCAAGAGTTCAGCTTGTTTTGTTTTTACACTCTTAGTACATAAGCAAGTATCATGTTCCACCCCATGCACTACTCATCTATAATAAGTCAAATCAGCTACTTCCAAAATATATCCATTATGGTAAATTTACTAAATTAACTTGAAGGTATTTGTAGTTTTCATCTTTATTGATGTTTTGACACCTCCTTCTTTCAGGCTTTGATGAGGAACAAAGAGCAACAGCTCCACATCCAACAACAAACTCTTCAACACATGCAGCGGCAGCCTGCACCCCAGCCACCCCCAACCCACACTCAACCTCAGCAGCCCCCTCAACCCATGATCCCACCCCCCCAACCCCAGACACCTCGGGCTATAACCCAAGACCCCATACTTAACTTCATCCAACAGAATCCCACCATCATCACAAAGCCTCCTTCTCCCTCCCCAACTATACCCACCCTCATGACTAACCCCTCCAACCCCCGTGTTGTCTCTCCGGCCCCACAGTCACTACCCCCCAGCCTGCTGCCCAAACAGGTGCAGACACCACAGCAGATTTCAGGAGCAAAGATTCCATCACCCATTAGTACGTCACTCTTGTGCTTGTTGCCTTCACACCTAATCTTAAGTAATGGTCTTGTCATTTCACAGGGAATCTTTTTCTTTTCTGTTGTCTGATATTGTACTGTAATTAGTTACTGTCATATTGAAGTTCTGCTAATATGTATAAAGAGAAAATAGTAAGATGTATTTCTTGACAGTTAAATATATGAATTTTGTTTTTGAACTTCAAAAGTGAGCAAAGTGACTGTTATTTGGTTCTTAGTTATTCATTGTTCCCATGAGAAGTCAGCTGGAAATATTTCACTGAATGTTTCTATTGCAGTGTTTAGTCAACAGCCACCAATGCACCTGAGTGCCCCATCACCAATCCACCCCGCACAACTCGCCCGATCTCTTGCTAGTCATCCTCTAACAGCCAATACTCTAACTGTAAGTCTAGCCGGTGTTGACTGTTCAGATACTTCTTTTAAGTTATGCTGTCAGCAGTAGATCAATAAGAGCTGATGTCCATTTTCAGCTTAATTTACCAGATAAATACATTTGATGGTAATTTTATCTCTGTGTCCAGCGCCTAACAGTAAGAAATAACATGTAGTCAAGCCTAGTCATATTTCATATTTTCATTAGAATGTTTGTTTTATCCTGTTCATTCAGCGGAGGCAATATGTTGTATTTTCCTGCACATATTTTTCAGTCATTTCCTCTTGAAAATCCTGCTTCCCCACAAGGGGTGTGTGCATTATACCTGGGCAAACACTGTACTGGAACTGCAGCATGAGTAGAAGATGAAACTGAAACCTTAAACATGTTTAGTACTGATAGAGCGGAAATACATAGCGTGTACAAACAGGTGCAACCAGCCTTCACAATATCCCTGAATTATCTCCAGTATGTTATCATACTGATTTTTTTGTTATAACAAACTCTATGCAGCTGTTAAACATCTACATCAAACTGATATTTGGCCCCACACTCAAGTACCACTAATTAGTGACGTTTAGAGCAAGCTGTGAAATCAGGCCAGTTAGTGTCATTTGCAGATGGCCAAAATCAATGAGCAGTGTATCAACACAATTTCATATCTTGTATGAAAATTGTGGTGGCAAAATGTTAACTGCCTATCTGATGACTGATATTCTAAAAATGCTATGAAATGATGGTTATAAAATGTTATTAATAAATTAAATCAAATATTTGAAGGGTATTTAGAAGTGGAATACACAGGAAAAGCAAGATTTTATGGATGTCAACTTCTTTATTGTGAATAACATGATGTTTCTGAGTGTATGCTGGCTCCTTCACCTTGCTTTTCCAATAAAGTGAATGTTTTTAAGTAACCTTTGCATGTCTTATGTATATTTCATCCAAGATGGTGAACATTTCCAGGACAACTTATATATTACAAACAAGTGTATGACAACCGTATTCCTCCAGTCCCTTGTAGTAACCATGTTCTACTGAATATCAATCTGAATCTGGCTCATCAAGTACATCATATGGTTTTTCATGACACTAAAGAACATAAGTTTGAAGCTTGCCATCACATGTCTGATTGTGGTGTTGTAGACGGCCTCGGCCAACATTCGTCCCCAGAGTGTTGCTCGTGTACCAAGCCCCCAGGAACTGATAGCTCACACACAGGCAATCATGCAGTCGGCTCTCATCAAGAAACAGTTGGAAGATCAGAAGGAGCGATTCCTCAAGAAACAGCAGGAGAGGTATGGGCATCATCCCTTTACAGGCCGAGGAATTAGTAACTTGCCTTTACAAGCTAGTCTTTCTTAGATTTTCTTTCCAGTGCTTGGAAAATGTGAATTAAATAGAACATATGAAACTGAAGACTTCTTTACTATTTGACTTGGTGTAGAGACAGATGATGTATTGCCTGACTTCACTGTTTCAGAGCCCGTTCTCCCAACCAGAACAGAGCCAATCCTTCTCCCATGCCGACCACACCTACAGCTGTGAGCCAGGGCAAAGTAAGTGAAAACAACTTGAATTTTTTCTAACTGAATTGTCTGAAAATGCAATTTTGTTATGCTATTTTATCCTGCATCAAATTTGAATATCATATTATTCACAACAGTCTTTAATGCTACAATCCCTTCTTGCACACATTATACAATTGTTAAGGGTTAGTTCAGCTTCCTCAGAAGTAGGGTTATGACCACAAAGAAAAGTGTTACAAGCAGTTGCTACTGCAGTATTAGTAAGTATTCACTTATCTGAAGTTTTAACATGTTTTCAGGCTTATCTTTTCTCCTGTCGTTTTGGGAAATCCAAGATTTGTAGAAATTTTCCTCAAGGCTGACATTTTGATGTGTGACAGTGTGTTTATTATTCTGCTTATTTCCAGTCCACCATGTCTGCAGCGTTCACCCCGACATCTGTCATCAGGAAGATGCACTCAGACCGAGCCAGTGAGAAGGAGAAAGGCACAAAAGACCTGGACCATGGTGATCATTACAACTCCTCTTTTGTTTCAAAATAAAATTAACGTCTGTACAGATAAACCAACACCTGCACAATTTGGCAAGTTGTCAACTGGCATAAAATCTCAGTCCCGTCCGTGGCTAGTACATTTATCATCATTTAAACCCTGCAATCCGGCAGCTGTCAATTCCGGATCTCGGCATGAAATGAGCTGCCCAAATGTGTGTTTATACAGTTAACAGCGCTGTCTAATTTGGTGCATGGTGAGGAGTCTGCTGGGTGTTTTTTTGTCATTAATTAATCCTGTATTGGAATAACCAGGGATTATGAGCATGCAGCAGCCATCATTTGTAGGTAACCGTGTCAGCTCTACAATCTGGCATGTTGTCTAAACCGGATTATTTCTTCAGTCCCGACCTGATGCTGGTTTGGACAGCTCCCACTGAATGTTTTTGTTATGGTTTTGTTCAAAATATGTTTTCTGACATATTGCCTTGCAAGCCGAAATATTGATATTTCAACTAATGGGTACAGTTGAGAAATATTTGTCTCTTATTCATTGACATATTTATAATGATTATCATTGACATTGAGGTAATGATTATCTGTGAAACGTATACATCCTTCATATGAGAGGGGCACAGGCACCGAGTTGAATACACAAGGCTGCCCAAACCAGTGATGATGCATTTGAATGGCAGATTCACACTTACAAGGGCTCCTGTTTCTGTCACTACCAATGTCGAAGAGCTTTCCTTCCACATCAAGCCAGCATGCTGTGATGTAACCAAAATACTGCTCAACATGGCAGTAAAAGAAATAACTCACTTATTCCTCCTTCATTTTCCAGATGACCTTGACGGGAGTCCAGCAGATGGAGGTAATGACTCACACTCATCTGACAAGTACCACTCAGATGAACGCGCAAGACAAGATGCAGAGGAGATTGCTTCTCTGCCAGGAATAGACTTTAATGCTGAACCCAACCAGCCCATGACCAGTCTTGAAGAAAAGGTAACCATCACACCATTATGGACAATATTTGTGGTGTCAGTAGCCACAAGAGTGAAACTTGTTGTATGTTCCTCCCAAAACCAGCGTCAGTGGTATAGGGTGTGGATTTGTGATAGGATTCCTCATGCTTTGTGCAGCTAGTAGCACAGTTAACTTTGAGTCATCACAAGGGCTCAGTGGCAGATGCCATTATTTGTGCCTTTCATCAAAGTGCTGTCATAATTTTAAAAGAATAAATGACCTTGCAGTAATATTAGAACAATTGGCATAGTGCATTAAAGTGTGATTCTTTTACACTCTGGCGTTACAATCTGATTTACCTCAATCACCTCTATTATGCTTCTTTGCATTGTGAGTCTCAGGACTTTCTTGTTCAGACTAGAAATTATTCACAGACTGACGTCATATAGCTGGAATATTGCTGAGTGCTGCATACGACAGTACTCAAAACAAACATGCTTGTGTATATATTGACAAATGTGTTGTTGAATGATTGTTTCTGTGTAGCTGAAGTTGGCTGGCATCAGTGGTCAGTCTGGCAACAAGTCAACCCCGATCCTGGGTCAAGGAGACAAGTCATCACGCCCCGTGGTCGGTCAGGGAATGATGCAGGGCAGTGTTCCCATACAAGTCCAGACAGTAGCGAACTCAACACCAGTCCCAGGCAGGCCCATTGTGAAAGGTGAGACTCAACCTTGAATGTCTGACTTGTGCCCAAACAGGTGGCAGTAGGTATCCGAATAAAGCTTTGGCTTGTCATTAAAAGACTTGGGTTGTTTTCTCCACATGGGGTCCGTGCATGAAGACTTGTAGTAACTCATTCATGGTCTCAGTTAGACATACATATGGCATTAGTCAAGAATTAGATCAAAATGTGTCCAATCGCCTTAAGTGGTTTTGTCCATTGAACAATAAATTTTGTGTATATCTTTTATATTTTTTGTTTTTTTATCTATACAACAAAGTTATGTTTTGGATGTAATGCAGAATTTTGTAATGCAACCAATTTTGTCTTATACTGGTGGTGGGTTACAGTATTGCCTGCTACTAACAAATATTTGAAATAAGGTGGTCTATAATTACGACAGACATTGTTGTGTAATGTCACCTTCAACATAATCTTGCTTGCCTAGGAACAGTTTTACCCCAGACACCTGCCAGTACACCCAGTCAGTTCCGCCCGCTCACAGGAGGCCCAGGGGCTGCATCCACACCTGTCCGACCCGCTGATGGTGGTCAGAGGGCAATTGTGGGATCCTCCAACCTGGCTGCTTTGGACATGGCCAAGGTGCTGGAGCAGCAACAGCGAATACAGCAACAGCAATCGGCAGCAGCAGCTGCAGCAGCACGCCAGGTTGTGAACACCCCATTAGCTGGGCGCCCAGTTGGTGTTGGCTCAAATGCTCCTTTCGGTATCCCAATCACAGGACGCATGCCAGTACAGTCTAACGTGGCCCCACCCAACGTACATGCTGCGGGTGCAGCCAATGCGCTGCTCATGCAGCAGATGATGCAGCAGAGTACAGCTGCTAGAGGTACGTCGTCACAGATAGACAGCATGTATTAACTGTATGGGGGGAGTAGTCTTATTCTCCTTGTTGACAACAGAAACAACCTTAAACCATTCTCAATTATCCAACATGTTACTCTATATATAATCTGGATCAATTTGTAGAGAGTGGTTTGAGTACCGAAAAAACACAATTCTCAAATAGGCATCCATCAAATTACACTGTTCTCATTATTGGAATTGTCAGTGATGTCACTTGTATTTTAATCAACTTTTGTCCCGTGTGAAAGACTGAGCATTAATATGATTAGTAGCTGTTCCACAGTAAGTCATGCAGGGTAGTGAGTTTAGTTTTACCATGCTTTTAGCAATATTCCAATAATATCGTGACCGGGACAGCCAAAATGGGCTTTAGGCATCAATGAAAAATGCCAATGTTTCTATTCATCACATCAAAACAGACAAATTGGGCTGTCAAGGAAACTGTTATATCATGTAAATAGTGAGATGAAATGAGATGTAACATGAGTTTAAGATTATTGCACTAATATAGCGACTTGTAATGATATGTGTGTGTGGCTGTACTAGTCCAGACTGATGTCAGTTGTATAGTGCTACCCGACTTAGTGCAGTCGTTTATCCTGTTCTGGTTTCATCTCCTCAGTGCTGAATGCCACATAGAGAAACAACAAGTGCTTTCTTTAAATGTTTTGGTATGGTACATCTTTAAGGGAACTTCAAGACATTGATGTTTTTGCTGTTTCCTGTGAAATTCACTCCACTATTATCTCTCTCCCAAAGGCTTGAACTTAAACTCATTGAGCCAGATCAACCAACTGAATCAGCTGGCAGCCATCCAGCAGGCCCAGCAGCGTATGGTGGACCCCCGTCTCCAGGGGGTGCGCTACCCTGGTATTGTGCCCCAGATCATGAACCCACGCAGCACTGCTGGGACCAACATGGGTCTTGGGGTAACTGGTAACCCTGCTATCAACGCTGTCCTAGGAAGAGCCCTGTCGCCACAGATCCTACCTGGGAGGCGGGCAGAAACTTAGTGAGTTCATATCTGCTTTAGCAAACATTCTGATGAATTGGCATGGATTGTTGGTGTGAAACAAATATTCACACTTTCAATTTGTGTTTGAGAAGCTTGACAATGGTACAAGAATCTGTACCGAAATGTTGCACTCACGAAATAAGAGAAGTTGTTATCCATAAAGTTAAGGAATATTGTACTTCCCAACTTGTAAAATGCCACTCGAGGAGGTTATGTGTTTAAGCTAATATGACAAGGCATGGATCAGTGAATCCAAATGATTTGATTCCAGAAACTAAACTGTTCTGTTGATTACCAACAGTGATAAGTTATGTCCGAACAATTATCTGCCTTTAGTAAGGTTGTGGCTTTGCTAAATCCCATTTCCTTAAATATTTCAGGTGTGAATGGCCCGCTATCTCCCAACCTGTCATGTACAAGTCCAGCCCAGTTCATCACCAGCCAAGCGGCTCTCAATGGCAACAACAACATAACCAAGACATCCACTGCGTCCGACCCCAACATCCTCAAATGGTTCAGCTCGGACGTCTTGAAGAATCACATGCCAACCATGCCCCCTCTCCCAACCCAAGGACAGAAAGTCCTGACTCTGGATGACTTGGAGGGAACCTAGCTCACCCGTTCTGTGTTAACATTTGCTTTATCTTCCATGTGAGTTTGGCTTGGTCCAGGCCACCTGTGGCTATTCAAGGAGGCACCTGTAAATTGTTTTGTCGTTTGATTTGTCATTTGTAAAAAAAAATGTAATATGACTTTTCTGTTACTCTTATTTATTATGTTGAGTGATGAGCATCACGTGTAAATAGATACGATGTACTTTCGGTTGGTTTCTTCAGTTCAAGTTTTCTGCTGGTGTGCTGATGGTGTTTTGTTTCCTATGAGGACATGAAGAAGGTTTTTGTGAATGTGAGGTATAGTTATATCTGGATATTGTACGAGGTTTGCCACAAGTTACTTTGGTCACATCATTGTCATCATACGTGAAATGTTCATCTGGTTACTCTCATCTTTCTCATTGCTCTTTGTTCCATGTTAATTTAAGTTTCAGTGTTAGATTTTTGCTACTCAATGTATGTGTGCATGTTTGTGCCAGGAGAGATTTCTCCTGGATTGCGGTTTGAAAGGGTATATGGAATGTTTTTTCCCAGTTTCAACGTTTAACATCTTCATTGTCTGTTGTGTATGTGTTTGACTTTCTCTGTGTAAATATATATACATATGTAAATCTGTTTTGTGTAGTGCCGACTTTGTCGGCGTTCATGTTGAGAGTGGTAACTTTTTTGTGTCCTTGACCATGTTGTGTTTGATGTAGGTGTTTGTGTGATCTGTGCCCTGGTTACGTGGTATATTTTGTTTGTGTTGAAACTTGGTGCCCTAGAGTTTTGTGGTAATTTCAGTCTTATGAATGTTTTTGACATATTCACTTCCAATTTTGTTTAGTATTTATCGTCAGATCATTACATCAGTGTGCTATTGTTATGTGTCATTGTAGCCCGTTAGTTCATTCCAACTCTTTGTTTTACACAAACACTGCTTTTTTTCCTTGTATATTGGTGCAAATTTGAAACTTCTATCTGCTTGACTTTGCCCTAGTGCTGTTGAGTCTGTACATATCTGTAACACTGCCATGTGAATACACGCTTCTCTTACCTAGGCATAGTGCTGGCTGGTTGTAGTGTGTGGGTGACGTTCATTAGCAAGTCGAGACAGGACTGTGATGAGTGACTGACTGACTGCCCTATACTGAGTGATATGGAGAGAGAACGAGAGAGTGGACATATATTTTTGTATAAATGATGGTAAGGGTGGATTTTCTTGGAAGCTCCTTGAGAGCAGTTGTACCTATTTTCAGAGAAATTTATTTGGCTTGAGTGGAAAGGTCAGTGCTCCCAGTGCTTGGACCTTCTGCAGGTAGATTCTGCATCGGCAAAAATAAACTGACTTGGCCAAAGAAACAGGTGTATATTATGTGCTTAAGTATTGTGAGAACAGTGTTGGACATGACGTAGAGGTTTACTTGTGTATCTTCCTTCTACCTGCACCAGTCTTGTGTTAAGTTATCACACACATTTGTGAATAGAACTTGATCTTATCTATTGTGTCTGTGTATATACTTCCTTCCCGCCAACTGCTAGAAGGTCCAGAAGGAGTGTTCCTCTTTAATAGGAGCAACTGTATTCCAAAGATTACTTACCGCATGTCCACCTGACTTGGTAGTGTGTCAGGTGCGGAGAAGGATGGACGCTCCTTGTTTGGAGGAGATCACATGACCAGATCAAATTAACAATATTAAAAGAGTCATTTTGTTCTTGGCATATCAATCATTCTTCTCATAAAATGTTCGTCTTCAAATCATATCGTTCGTTGTGAACAATTCTTGCTCGTACTTTTTTTTCTGTAAAAGCAGCATCCAATGTTATTTCTTTGTCATGACATTGTTACAATTAATGTTCCACTACTGCACCGCCTATAGTAGGTTGTTGTGCCAGGTGGGATAGAATAAACTATTACTTCATTTCCTGGCCATACAACAGCATTTTGAGCCTACAGTTGTCCAGTTGTAGTTACTGGTAGCATCTGCTCCGTCTGTTTACTGTTACTTTCTGTACAACTAGCTTTTGGAAAACAGATTTGCCTGATACTGTTTTGTTGACATTGGTTATGATACCTGAGACTGTTTTCAATGACAGAATCTTCAAAGATGGAATAACTGTTGCAAGTTTAAAAAACAATTCTTATTACTTTTAAGATACTGTGTTTTCAATTTATTTTGGATTCCAAATCTGTATTTTGAAATTGTATTCTTGCCACTGTTGAAAGAGCTTTTCAGTTCATGTAAACTTCTCTCTCTCCCGGTGAATATTGAATTGATCCCTTTTTAAGTTGTTCATTTCTTTTTCTTAGTGTCAACAGTCAACTCATCAACTGATTTTCATTCGATGTAATCTCATCGGTGAATTGTTTCATGGCTTGTTGAACTTATGGCGAGTCACACGCTACATAGTATGGGAGTATATTTTCCAGCTGCCCTTGCAATTCATCAACTACATTGTATTTTCAAGGTCCATTTGATCAGGACAAATTTGTGGTCTCTGATATTTAATCTGCCAGTGACAGGTTTCTGTTTTCCAAAAGTCTTCATCAGTATTAATTGTTTTGTGGGCCGACTATATACGTAGATGTTGGCGTGCCCGCAGTAGCTGATGCTGCAACTGTAGGCGTGTGGCCATTGTTGTCAATGTTCTAGCCGTCTCTTGAACTGAGTGTTCCAAAGATAATTCCACAGTGCTCATGCTTGGCTGGTAGTCAATTTCAAAATATGTGGCCCTTTCAAATATAATTTTCTGCAAGCTTTGATAAAGGGAACTAACAGAAGATTAAATTTGAAGGTGTACATGTTCCCACCTACCTCGTGATTTGTAAATTTCCTGTAGATTTCTTCAAGATTATCTAGAATTATTTTTCTTTTCTCTGTTGTCTTGTAATGATTCCATTACAGCTTCTCTACCAGTCTTTGCCTGAGCACTATGGTGAAGAAGTTAAAACAAGCACTTAAATATTCTCTCAACAATACTTTTCCACACATAATGTTAGTTGAGCTAACATGGACATTTGGACATGTATAAGGATCAGGGGATACTAAAATGAGCAACTATTTCTCCAATGTGAAGAGTTTATTTACGTGCTTACTCAGTCGTTTCTTTTCTCATTGTACATGATATTGTTACTGTCCTTGAGAAAAGAATTGAGAATGTAATGTTTGGAGGAGCCTTTCTCTGTAAAGAGACTGGCTTCGACAAAAAAATTCAAAAAGATAAATAAAAATGATGAAATAATAACTCCTGTTCTGTGAAATTTGAATAAGGAAATGATTACAATTTACAATCATAAAGATGGTTATCATCCTCTATAGTCTAAAGCTGAATTACAAGTTGACCCATTGTATCCAGGATTGTTCAGTAGCTTGAGAACCCCCGAGATCAGTACACAAGATGAAATATTTGGAAGGAAAGACAAACAACTGAATATAAAAATACAATAATTTATTACAAAGAGATGATATAGCTACAATGACTGATGCAATGAAATACAAAAACAGCAATATACAATACATACATTTTTCTTCAACTGTGAGTGTGACAACTCAACACAACCTCTTGAAAACTAAGATCTCTCTCTCTATATATATACTTTATGGAATCTCAAATAATTGACAAAAATTACGAACATTTTGAACTGGCATGGTGAACACCAAAGACATGGACGGATAATAAATAATTTATGAAAAAAGTGTGACATTCTCCCTCAAAATCAGAACCAAGGGCGGGTAATCATGAAGTAGCCAGTGATGAAGAAGACAGCCACTAGTGAGAAGGCAAGTGTGTACATGGGTGGGTCGGCTCCATAGCTCTTGGTGATAGGGTACAACAGCTCTCGCCAACATGCATCATATTTACACACAGTCTGTTCAAAGTCTTCGTAATATCGGGCACATGTGTCAGTAGTGCAGGATGGATCTTTGGAAGTATAGAATCTGTAAACAAACAAAGTCTTGCTTCAACATTTTGAAACAGAAAGATGTTAGTCACAATCGGAAGATACTGAATGACTGACAATCAAGCAACCACTCCAATAGAAAACCAGTTGTTCAGATCTGTGTTGAGACCTGTTTCTGTTTCACAAATGTTTAAGCTAGTATATTAATCTCATTTAGAATATAAGTAATGGACTTCTGGTCTTGCATATTCTCCACCATTTGGACTGGCTTTAAGGCTGCTTTCTGCAGCATAGCACATCCACTCAGTGTTTGAAGGAAGTCTAAGTGCTGTTAAATGCTTACCACTTCAGTGAAACAAAACTATACATACTGTGTGTCAAACCGAGGATCATAGGCAAGAACCTGACATAACTAAGGGAGGTAACTGAGAGTTTTGATGACCTTTCCAGATCGTATATCCACAAAATAGATGACCATAAAACAATTAGCACACTTTCACCAACTTCTAGAACTTTTTATAAACAAGGCCGTTTATATGATTAAAGTATATGAACGACATAAAGAATAATTGGAATGAGCGAACCTCTTGATATGAAGCAGATAAGGAACTAATCGCAAGTCTCTTGCAATGAAAACAATGCTACTGCTGCAGACCTGGCCATGAATGTAGGATAGTGTACGACTAATACTGGAGCAAGTACACACTTAGATTTGTTGGCCAACAAAATTTAAAAGCACCACAAACATTGGTACATGAGACTGAAAAGTACAGTGTGTACAGTGATTATTGCAAACCCTCTCAGTCAGAGTATGTACAAAGTGACATGATGTATTCAAGTGACATCAACGGGAATCTCTACATTCAAAGAACACCAAGCAGGGGTGGAAATAACTTTAAAATTGCTAGTGTACTCCGGTACAGTGGCACATGTAAAATCACTTGCCCTGATCATTTTTCCACTATACCGGACGTTTTCTTATTGATTTTTTAAATAAACAGCATTATTATCACTGGAAAGTCAACTGTACAGCGGTACAGCGGTACAGCATGATATACAAATTTGCTTGCCCGACAGAAAAAAGCACTGGACTCGGACGTCAGGCAATGGGTTATTTCCACCCCTGCCAAGCCCTCTTTCAAATACTGCTTCTAAACTTCATGTCAGTGAAATAGTGAGTGAGTTTAGTTTTAAACCACTTTTAGCAATATTCCAGCAATATCACGGTGGGGAACACCAGCAATGGGCTTCACACAATGTGCCCATGTGCAGAATCGAACCTGGGTCTTCAAGCATGACAATCTAACGCTTTAACACTAGGCTACCCCACCGCCCCCAGTTGAATAGCAACACTGATATACTGTGAAGGCTACACACTTGATTCTCGGTTCTGGCACCGAGGCTGGGACCTTGACGAAGGTGACGGAGCTGGTCAGGGTGAAGGTCTGCACGTACTGACTACTGTCCTGACAGCGGGCTGAGTTCGCTCCACTGCACTGCATCCTCCAGTGTGACTTGGTGTAGCTGTAACAAACACACAAGTTCACAGTAGCTGTAACAAACACACAAGTTCACAGTAGCTGTAACAAACACACAAGTTCACAGGCTCGAACTGCCTCAAGTCCTGGACCTAGATTTTTGAAGCTCTCCTAGTGTTAAGCTGGTCATAAGTACCATACATTAACTATCTTAGCTCTAAGAGAACTTTGAAAATCTAGGCCCCGGTGATTTCAGTTTTCACTGAGGATCCTTTTCAAACAAGTTTCCAAACCCTACTGCAGTAAGTTGTCTTATAACATCATGGGAATATCTTTAGTAGTGTTTTCTTACAGTGAAGACAATAAATATTTCAGGATCATGGTCTGTGTCTGACACAAGAAATATTTCTTATGCAAACCTTCAATAATGTAACTGTTTTAATCTTGACATCAACAAAACTAAACCTTACTGGTAATTATAATGTCATGAAGACAATATGTCAATTTGTGGTACTAATTTCAGTTAATAGTCAAATTATCTGGACTTGGCTACTGACTGCTCCCATAAGTGACTGACTATCCCCCTTGACCAACTCACCACCTCCTGGACTCAACACTGACTCACAGACTATCCCCCTAGACCAACTCACCACCTCCTGGACTCAACACTGACTCACAGACTATCCCCCTAGACCAACTCACCACCTCCTGGACTCAACACTGACTCACAGACTATCCCCCTAGACCAACTCACCACCTCCTGGACTCAACACTGACTCACAGACTATCCCCCTAGACCAACTCACCACCTCCTGGACTCAACACTGACTCACAGACTATCCCCCTAGACCAACTCACCACCTCCTGGACTCAACACTGACTCACAAACTATCCCCCTTGACTCCAACTCACCACCTCCTGGACAGCTCAACACTGGCTATCCCCTAGACCGACTCACCACCTCCTGGACTCAGCACTGACTCACAGACTATCCCCTAGACCAACTCACCACCTCCTAGACTCAACACTGACTCACAGACTATCCCCCTTGACCAACTCACCACCACATGAAAACTCACCAGCACTGACTCACAGACTATCCCCCTTGACCAACTCACCACCTCTTGGACTCAACACTGACTCACAGACTATCCCCCTAGACCAACTCACCACCTCCTGGACTCAACACTGACTCACAGACTATCCCCTTGACCAACTCACCACCTCCTGGACTCAACTATTCCCGACTCACAGACTATTCCTCTAGACCCGTCCAACTCCACCTCCTGGACTCAACACTGACTCACAGACTATCCCCTAGACCAACTCAGACCAACTCTGGACTCCACCTCCTGTCCCACATGACAACTGACTCCCCTCAGACTGTCCCCTAAGACCAAACTGTCTTTTAGCTCACCACCTCAATGAGTAACAACAGACTTTTCTCCACTATTTTCATGACAACAGAAGCCCCTCTGTACCATGACAACAGAAGTAACTCTCCTTTACCATGACAACAGAAGTCTGTACCTGTACCATAGCTCATGACAACAGAAGCCCCTTTAATTCAATGACAACAGAAGCCCTATGTACTGACCACTTAACTTAACAGAAGCCCTCCGTTACCTGACAACAGAAGCCCCTCTGTACCCTCCTCCATAGTCAATGTGACAACAGAAGCCCCTCCGTACCATGACAACAGAAGCCCCTCTGTACCATGACAACAGAAGCCCCTCCGTACCATGACAACAGAAGCCCCTCTGTACCATGACAACAGAAGCCCCTCTGTACCATGACAACAGAAGCCCCTCCGTACCATGACAACAGAAGCCCCTCCGTACCATGCCAACAGAAGCCCCTCTGTAACATGACAACAAAAGCCCCTCTGTAACATGACAACTGTCACACACCTCAACCCCCCTCCCACAACAGAAGACAAAGTGTTCTGCGTAGATACCTGACTCGAGCTCCGACCACCTCCCTGATTGAGTAGCCATTGACCTGTCCAGTTTCTCCATATAGAACAACTAGATTCACGCCACTGGTGATGTTGGCACAGACCCCTCTCAAGTTGTCTACTGGCATGTACACGTCATCGGTGGTGTTGTCCGGCACTGTGCTGTTGTCAACTGTTGTCTCATTGAGGATGGGCAGGTCTCTGGCAAGTCAAGAGAGAGTTCACCATGAGGCCTTACACCACGATGGGCAGGTAACACTGCTTACACCTTCAGCAACATCAATCCACAGCGAAAACAGATAAAATATTTCGCATAGTCTTTACACAATTCTTTACCTCATGTCACAAAAGATCATCGAAACTGTACAGTTTTTCATTCTTTATGCATTTAGATTTGCCATTTAATTATTCTTTTTAGTCAGTGTATCCTGAGAGGAAGCTAAATTGAGGTTTGAATAAGTTCCCTTACTACGTCTAAGGGTAACTAATTAACACTATGAAAACTGTGGGGTGTTGCAATACTTTTGTCCATGTGTATACTTGTGAAAACTGCACTTCTCACTTTCAAGTACCCCAATAACCAAACTGGGTCATTAATGGCTCTACCAGATTCAGTAACGACACTTTTTTTTTTTTTTTTTTTTTAATAATATTTTTTTTCATTTCAGTGAAGCATACAAGATGGCATATGAATATGATTTGATGAAACAGTAGACAGGCATGACATATGCATCGAGTACTTAGAAGGTGTAATCCCGAACCCGACACATGTTACATTTGGTCAGTTAATGTCATCATTCCTTCACTACATGGATTATTGCTTTAGTATCAATCACTGGATCTTCCAGTCCAGGCTCAATTATTGATATGGCTGCTGTCAATAGCTGCAATGTTGATGAATGTGGCATTCAGTGAACTCATTCCTCAGATGATAACACTGACTCACCTGAGAACTGTCACCCACATAGTTGAATCAAAAAGGGTCATTGTAACCTTGACGACCAATCAGATCTGACGGCATCAAGACACTGAGATGATTCAGGACCAGTTGTCTACAAAACAAACATGCTTGGTGATAACAACAGACATAGACAGTTGGCACTATAGTCTGTTTGCAGTGAAAACCTACCGATGAATTTCACTTTCAACAAAAATGTAAATCAAAAGAAGTGAAATTAAGATTGGGAATCCTCATAATTTTACCTTGCATTTGAACATTTAAATTCAGAATTTTGTTCAACTTAAGATAAAAGTTGTTTAACAAACGATCATAGTTTCAAATCGCTATTACTGGTTTGTATTACAAAGGGGTAAGCCCAGTAGTTGGAACAGTGAAACAAATTTCACTGCAAACAGACTATACACAAGACTGATAGGTTCATTCCCCTAAAGACAAAAACGACTGAACCCGTGAAGATCCAGGTTAGAATTTGTCTTCAGCAACTTAAGCTTGTAAAAGCGACTAACACGATTGGGTGGTCAGCCTTGCTGAGTTGGTTGACACATATCATCGTATCCCAATTGCGTAGATCGATGCTCATGATGTTAATCACTGGACTGTCTGGTCCAGACTCGATTATTTTACAGACCACTGCCATATACCTGTAGCTGCAATATTGATGATTGCTGCATTAAACAACAAACCAACCAAAAGCTAAAACTGATTGGTTCATTCATGGTTTAATGCTGAGCTATATTCCAACAATACCATTATCCTTCTTGCTCATTTGGTTCAGACACATAAAGATCTGGGTTAGAATTGGTGTTCAGTAACTCATGCTTGTCATAAGATTGATGTTCATGATGTTGATCACTGGATTGTGTGGTCCAGACTATTATTTACAGACCGCCGCCATATAGCTGGAATATTGCTGAGTCGACGTTAAACAACAGAAAACAAACCTTTGGTCCAAGAAAGCTACAGAGGTAAGAAAGAGTGTTCCACATACACATTTTCCACGGTATGTCAAACTGCTAACTGATTATCAATTACTGACTGGTAAATGGATCAAAAAGAGATTTTTCATGGCCGCCATGGCACTCACATCAGGTACTGGTTCAGCTCAAAATCGATTCAGTATGGATCAGGTGTTTAAAATGCAAAATTTATCACATTAGCTACCACAAACCATTTGTTATTTGACATAAACATCTATGGGTGACTGACAGACTTGATACAAGAAGATACTGATCAGAACTTTCTGTGGATTATGACATAAAAGTGAATTTTACTTGAGGTCTGTGCAGTTGTTGATTCGGTCAATGTTGAGTCTCAGGTCACAGCTAGTCAGTATGTCCTCGCCAAAGGTCAGGGGTCGTCGCGTTGCTGATTGGCACAGGCCATCGACACCTGCGTGTAAAAGTGAATCCTTATGAACAACAAACTTGAATGAAACAGCTGTACATACAGGATGAGGACATTCTGAGAAGTGCAGTAGCAGCACTGTGTTTGTCAGGTCACAAATAGCGAGTCACATCATGAGTTTGGGCTCCAAGCCAAGTCACTATGATCTTCATAAATCAAGTCTAAACAATATGAACAGGTATCATCTAGAGAATAGGTATCATCTATAGAACAGGTATCATCTAGACAACAGGTATCATCTAGAGAATAGGTATCATCTAGAGAACAGGTATCATCTAGAGAACAGGTATCATCTAGAGAACAGGTATCATCTAGAGAACAGGTATCATCTAGAGAACAGGTATCATCTAGAGGAATCTAGAGAAGGTATCATCTAGAGAATAGGTATCATCTAGAGAACAGGTATCATCTAGACAATAGGTATCATCTAGAGAACAGGTATCATCTAGACAATAGGTATCATCTAGAGAACAGGCATCATCTAGAGAATAGGTATCATCTAGAGAATAGGTATCATCTAGAGAACAGGCAGGTATCATCTAGACAATAGGTAATCATCTAGAGAACAGGAGCATCTACCCATAGAGAACAGGTATCATCTGGATGGTAACAATTGGTCTTCAGCAACCCTAGAGAATAGGTATCATCTAGGCTATCATCTAGAGAACAGGTATCATCTCTAGACAATGGGTAATAGGTATCATCTAGAGAACAGGTATCATCTAGAGATCGGTATCATCTAGAGAATTAGGTATCATCTAGAGCAGGTATCATCTAGAGAACAGGTATCATCTAGAGAATAGGTATCATCTAGAGAAGTGGTATCATCTAGAGAACAGGTATCATCTAGAGAATAGGTATCATCTAGAGAACAGGTATTATCTAGAGAACAGGGCCCAGAATTCAGATGGTCACTGTTTTCTGAGCAGAGCATCTACCCATTGTCTGGATGGTAACAATTGGTCTTCAGCAACCCAGGCTTGTTGTAAGAGACAACTAACGAGATCGGGTGGTCAGGCTCACTGACTTGGTTGACACATGTCATTGTACCCCAACTGAGTAGATTGATACCCATGCTGTTGATCGCTGGATTGTCTGGTCCAGGCTCAATTATTCACAGACTGCCGCTCGAACATAGCTGAGTGCAGCTTTAAACATAGCTGAGTGCAGCTTTAATATTCAAACAAAATCTGACACCAGATGGTCACTGGCTTTAACCCTGGACCGCCATACATACACCCCCACCGCTGCCACAGTGTTAAAGATGTTAACGAATGCCATATATACAGATGTTGCTGTTGCTGCCTGCCTGGTACTCGCATGCTTAGGACACACACGCTTCTCCACAAAGGTTTTACCCACCTGTCTGAAACACGGACATCTGTCGGCTGGTGTTCCGATCGACATACAGAAGGCTGGACGAGGCATCATTGACAGGACACCCACTGATTAACGGTTTACCATAGTCATATCCTGGAAACACAACAGTGAGTGAGTGAGTGAGTGGGTGGGAGGGTTGATGGGTGGCTTGGGTGAGTGAGTGGGTGTATTATCAAAACTTGACCATTTATACAACCATGAAGTCTGTATTTTGTTTCAGTTGAAACTTTTAGCTGACAAGATTTTGTCTAAATTATCACCTGGTTTTCCAGATCGGTCAAAGGCCCCTGTTTGGTTTTCGTAGTTGTCAGAGCTGTCACTCTGGATGGCCATTTCATGCTTAAATTTCACATCAAAACTCTGAGTCAGACTTGGTGGGTTGACACCTAACGCAATCGGTGCTAAAATCACTGTGGCATTCAAATTAATGATACGCTGACCAGACCAGGTGAAACTGTAGCGAACATCCACTACTACATTGTTGCAAACATTTGCTACAAGCGACGGAACTAGTGGTCGAGTATAACCATCATCCCATGGGCAACGTGGAGGAAGTGACTTCACATTCTCCTGATCTTGATTGTACTGTAGGCAAGCGGGTTCACTACACGGCAAGCTACAGTTTTCTGTGTTCAATTCTTGTTGAAATGTCCATGACACTGTTGGACTGACCAAATCGCTGTATTTTACAGATGATTTTACATAGCTCGCATCGTTAACATCACAGTAATAACTGACATATGTATTGGCAATTGTTCCACCATAGGTCTCAAGAATTCGATATGCCTCTGGACAGGGAGGGTGAGTCGTTGATGTCATCTCTGCGTACATCCTGGCACTGAGCATGGAGTCTGCTGTGCACATGCTGCGGACGTTGTTGTGCACGCAGTCAGATGATCTGTCCTGCTGGAAACGGACTGGCACGACGTTGAGGCATGCCCCTCCCATGGACCTTGCTGGAAGGGTTAGCACACCTCTGGGGGAGGAGGGAAGGTCCCCCCTTCTGGTCCGGATATTGGCACCTTCCTTGTACCCAACCAGACCCGAATTAGGGTCAGTGAATCGACGCTCTGTCTCCCTGCAACAAAAACATCTTGTCAAGGAGTGAATTCTTTAAACAATTTAGACTTTATTTATGACTGTGTGGAGACATCAATCAAAAGGGAACAATTTATTTATTAATTCTAGAAACATCACAGAAGAATAAAGAATCTGGGCTGGGTTAGTGAATAATTACATCTGGGCCAGACAAACCATTGGTTAATATTATGATGACGTAATCAACCAATTCACACTGTCCTGTTCTAACCAGATTGAGTCACATACGTGTACCAGTAGGGCTGTCCTGTTCTAACTAGATCGAGTCACATAGGTGTACCAGTAGGGCTGTCCTGTTCTAACTAGATCAAGTCACATAGGTGTACCAGTAGGGCTGTCCTGTTCTAACTAGATCAAGTCACATACGTGTAGCAGTAGGGCTGTCCTGTTCTAACCAGATCACATAGGTGTAACAGTAGGGCTGTCCTGTTCTAACTAGATCGAGTCACATAGGTGTACCAGTAGGGCTGTCCTGTTCTAACTAGATCAAGTCACATAGGTGTACCAGTAGGGCTGTCCTGTTCTAACTAGATCAAGTCACATAGGTGTACCAGTAGGGCTGTCCTGTTCTAACTAGATCAAGTCACATAGGTGTAGCAGTAGGGCTGTCCTGTTCTAACCAGATCGAGTCACATAGGTGTACCAGTAGGGCTGTCCTGTTCTAACCAGATCGAGTCACATAGGTGTACCAGGAGGGCTGTTCTGTTCTAACCAGATCAAGTCACATAGGTGTACCAGTAGGGCTGTCCTGTTCTAACCAGAGGGAGACAGCAGACTGTACCTGTAGGAGTATGTTGCCGTCTGCTCTGACAGCCGGGTGTTGAAGGCTGTGTCTGTCTTCACTGCTGCTGTGTTGCCATAGAACAGCCCTAGGAGGGCATTAGTCTCAAACTCCACACACATCATCGGGAACCAGTCTTCTTTCAAGGTGTGGTTAGAGTAACAGCTGCGAAATGGTGTCACAGAGCCTTGGCCTCCGTATGGACCGGGCAGACAGTAGCTGAATGTGTTTCGCTTGTCAGCTGTGCAGTCCTGTAGAGCAAAATGTTTTCATGAATCTTTTAATTACGTTGATAATAATATACATGGAAAATGTACATTATAATCTTTTTTTTCCGCTGAAAATAATCTTATGTATTATAAATACCTATTTCAGTCAGTCATGTTCGTGCTCTTACATGATGGGCAGTAAATAACTGAGTCTGGACCAAACAAATCAGTGATTGATATTGTCAATCCACTCCATAGGGTATGTTGACACTTAAAGTCACTGAACATGACCCTCTGGGTGCCATTCCACAAAACGATCATAGCGCTAAGATGATCGTAACTCCCATACTTCAACCTAGACTTACGACAGTCGTAGCGCTACGATCGCTTTGTGGAACGGGCTCCTGAGCTGTTTACCTAGTTGTTTGTCATATGATGAGACTGCTGAGAAAACAGGGAATGGTTACACTGACTCACCGCATCGCAGCAGCAGTTGATGTCACAGACGGAGTAGGTCAGGTCACAGGGACATGGTGCCACCTCCACAAAGCTGGGGTTCTGTATAACCCTCTCCGATCCCACACTGCCCGACGCTGAAACATCAGTCAATATTATCAGCTACCACCCTCTCCGAGCCCACACTGCCCGAGGCTGAAACATCAGTCAACATTATCAACTACCACCCTCTCCGAGCCCACACTGCCCGACGCTGAAACATCAGTCAACATTATCAACTACCACCCTCTCCGAGCCCACACTGCCCGACGCTGAAACATCAGTCAATATTATCAACTACCACCCTCTCCGAGCCCACACTGCCCGGCTGAAACATCAGTCAACATTATCAACTACCACCCTCTCCGAGCCCACACTGCCCGACGCTGAAACATCAGTCAATATTATCAACTACCACCCTCTCCGAGCCCACATTGCCCGACACTGAAACATCAGTCAATATTATCAGCTACTGACCTCTCCGAGCCCACACTGCCCGACGCTGAAACATCAGTCAATATTATCAACTACCGACCTCTCCGAGCCCACACTGCCCGACGTTGAAACATCAGTCAATATTATCAGCTACCACCCTCTCCGAGCCCACACTGCCCGAGGCTGAAACATCAGTCAACATTATCAACTACCACCCTCTCTCGAGGCCCACATTGCCCGACGCTGAAACATCAGTCAATATTATCAACTACCACCCTCTCCGAGCCCACACTGCCCGACGCTGAAACATCAGTCAATATTATCAACTACCACCCTCTCCGAGCCCACACTGCCCGACGCTGAAACATCAGTCAATATTATCAGCTACCACCCTCTCCGAGCCCACACTGCCCGACGCTGAAACATCAGTCAATATTATCAACTACCACCCTCTCCGAGCCCACACTGCCCGACGCTGAAACATCAGTCAATATTATCAACTACTGACCTCTCCGAGCCCACACTGCCCGATGCTGAAACATCAGTCAATATTATCAACTACCACCCTCTCCGAGCCCACACTGCCCGACGCTGAAACATCAGTCAATATTATCAGCTACCACCCTCTCCGAGCCCACACTGCCCGATGCTGAAACATCAGTCAATATTATCAACTACCACCCTCTCCGAGCCCACACTGCCCGACGCTGAAACATCAGTCAATATTATCAACTACCACCCTCTCCGAGCCCACACTGCCCGATGCTGAAACATCAGTCAATATTATCAACTACTGACCTCTCCGAGCCCACACTGCCCGATGCTGAAACATCAGTCAATATTATCAACTACCACCCTCCGAGCCCACACTGCCCGACGCTGAAACATCAGTCAATATTATCAACTACCACCCTCTCCGAGCCCACACTGCCCGATGCTGAAACATCAGTCAATATTATCAACTACCACCCTCTCCGAGCCCACACTGCCCGACGCTGAAACATCAGTCAATATTATCAACTACCACCCTCTCCGAAAGCCACACTGCCCGATGCTGAAACATCAGTCAATATTATCAACTACCACCCCTCTCCGAGCCCACACTGCCCGACGCTGAAACATCAGTCAATATTATCAACTACCACCCTCTCGAGCCCACACTGCCCGATGCTGAAACATCAGTCAATATTATCAACTACCACCCTCTCCGAGCCCACACTGCCCGATGCTGAAACATCAGTCAATATTATCAACTACCACCCTCTCCGAGCCCACACTGCCCGATGCTGAAACATCAGTCAATATTATCAACTACCACCCTCTCCGAGCCCACACTGCCCGATGCTGAAACATCAGTCAATATTATCAACTACCACCCTCTCCGAGCCCACACTGCCCGATGCTGAAACATCAGTCAATATTATCAACTACCACCCTCTCCGAGCCCACACTGCCCGATGCTGAAACATCAGTCAATATTATCAACTACCGACCTCTCCGAGCCCACATTGCCCGACACTGAAACATCAGTCAATATTATCAGCTACCACCCTCTCCGAGCCCACACTGCCCGACACTGAAACATCAGTCAATATTATCAGCTACCATTGACCGACACCATCAGATCAACTACACTGCCCGATGCTGAAACATCAGTCAATATTATCAACTACCACCCTCTCCGAGCCCACACTGCCCGACGCTGAAACATCAGTCAATATTATCAACTACCGACCTCTCCGAGCCACACTGTCGGACGCTGAAACATCAGTCAATATTATCAACTACCTACCTCTCCGAGCCCACATTGCCCGACGCTGAAACATCAGCGTGTCAAATCTGGGATTCAAACCAAAAACCACTGGATGCAAAACCTGCACAACATAATGCTTTGAGCACAGTCCATTCTCTGGAAATTGCAAATGCGCAGATCAAGCTATGATTGCATAAAAAGCAATGATGATAAAATGCTGACAATGATGTAGTTGGTGCTTACATGGTCCCCCGGTGCAGTTGGAGCAGAAGTCAGGGCTGAGGTCGTTTGCAGTCAGCATAGCGGCGGCCATCCCCGTGTACTTGGGTGTACTGTCCCTCACACAACAGGTCAGTACAACTAACTCGGTTACCGGGGCGATAACCGCCCGCTCACGTCGGACAGTCACTGTCTTGTATGTCTGACCTCTCTGGAATGGAATGAGATATGATGGTGAGTGAAAGGGTGAGTGAATGGGTGGGTGAGTGAATGGGTGGGTGAGTGAATGGGTGGGTGGGTGAGTGAATGGGTGAGTGAATGGGTGAATGGATGAGTGAGTGAGTGAGTGAGTGAGTGAGTGAGTGAGTGAGTGAGTGAGGAGTGAGGGTTGGTGGGTGGGTGGGTGAGAGAGTGAGTGAGTGAGTGAGTGAGTGAGTGAGTGAGTGAGTGAGTGAGTGAGTGAGTGAGTGAGTGGGTGGGTGGGTGAGAGAGAGAGTGAGTGAGTGAGTGAGTGAGTGGGTGAGAGAGAGAGAGAGTGAGTGAGTGAGTGAGTGAGTGAGTGAGTGAGTGAGTGAGTGAGTGAGTGAGTGAGTGAGTGAGCGAGCCACTGTTAGAAATATTCCACTGTGTAAATATTCTGCATAAGAAACAGTGATGAATTACATCATTTTTGATGTCCACAAAGTACAACACATAATCTGCAGGGTCAAACTATACAGCAGGTGAAGGGATTCCATTAAATCTCACTGAATAAATACATATTTATTATGCCATGTAATAATTTAATCAAAATGCAAAATTCTCAGTAAAAACATTATTCTAGTTTTCTTCACATTGAAAGTTACATAAGCAGGACACTGTTCAAACCGCTTTTCCTTACATTTGTAAAGGTGAATGAGGGTTCGTCTGGTTTCCATGGTGATGACAGGTCTACAGGGATGGGTGTAGTAGTTGGCGTCGATGGTGTTGTTGTAGTTGCATTTGGGTCGGTGGTGGAGTTGTCAGTGGCTGCAAGTATAGCATTAAATGTCAGGACAAGCTAACACATGATGCCACACATCATCGGATACCGCAGCCTGGGCTGTATGATCCCCAGGGAGTTGAGAATGATAACGGGTAGAATATGGATTCACTGGTCAGGGATAAATAAACCACATATGAGCAGATACTAGTACCTGGAAATTGTGGGAAAAAAGTACATTAATGATAAGGCTTACAGTTGGTTGGCTGGTCCGTCGTTTAACACCGCACTCAGCAATATTCCAGCTATAAGGAGGCGGTCTGTAAATAATCGAGTCTGGACCAGACAAGCCAGTGAGTGATCAATAGCATGAGCATCGATCTATGCCATTGGATACGATGACATGTGTCAACCAAGTCAGCGAGCCTGACCACCTGATCCTGTTAGTCACCTGTTATGACAAGCATGGGTTGCTGAAGACCAATTCTAACCCGGCACCAGGAAACTAACTATCCTAAGTCTACAACATTCAATAGACCAGTCTGAAATGATACAGTACAGTGGGCACCAGGAAACTAACTATCGTAAGTCTACAACATTCAATAGACCAGTCTGAAATGATACACTACAGTGGGCACCAGGAAACTAACTATCGTAAGTCTACAACATTCAATAGACCAGTCTGAAATGATACACTGCAGTGGGCACCAGGAAACTAACTATCCTGAAAGTCTACAACATTACAACATTCAAATAGACCAGTCTGAAATGATACACTAGAGTGGGCACCAGGAAACTAACTATCGTAAGTCTACAACATTCAATAGACCAGTCTGAAATGATACACTAGAGTGGGCACCAGGAAACTAACTATCGTAAGTCTACAACATTCAATAGACCAGTCTGAAATGATACACTGGAGTGGGCAGCAGGAAACTAACTATCCTAAGTCTCAACATTCAACATTCAATAGACCAGTCTGAAATGATACACTGAAAGTGGGCACCAGGAAACTAACTATCCTAAGTCTACAACATTCAATAGACCAGTCTGAAATGATACACTGCAGTGGGCACCAGGAAACTAACTATCCTAAGTCTACAACATTCAATAGACCAGTCTGAAATGATACACTGCAGTGGGCACCAGGAAACTAACTATCCTAAGTCTACAACATTCAATAGACCAGTCTGAAATGATACACTGCAGTGGGCACCAGGAAACTAACTATCCTAAGTCTACAACATTCAATAGACCAGTCTGAAATGATACACTGCAGTGGGCACCAGGAAACTAACTATCCTAAGTCTACAACATTCAATAGACCAGTCTGAAATGATACACTGCAGTGGGCACCAGGAAACTAACTATCCTAAGTCTACAACATTCAATAGACCAGTCTGAAATGATACACAATGAATGGTTTTCGAGTTATGCTCTGGAAACAAAATGATTATGGATGGACGAGGCATGGACTATATACCCCATGCATTACATAATCAATTGTGAATGAAGCATATGTGTTTAGTCAGTCTAGTACTGCCAACACAACAACTGAGCCCAACATGACACGATACAATACCTGCCATTTCATTGTACACAGTGATAGAGTGACTTGAGTACAAAGTGGGATGATTCTTTAACTGAGAGGTGAAAACAGACACTAACACCACATACAGCTTGATACTAAACAGATTCCATCTAAAAACACATCTAGTATCTCAAAATGATTTGGTGAGCAACAGGTGAAACGACAACAAACGTGCTACAGTTAATGAGGCTGACTTCTATCTATCACCATCTTGTCACTCTTACCCATTGTTTGTTGCCAGGGTTGGTGAGATTGGAAAAAATAATACATAAATAATGAATGATAGCAATAAGTATTGACATGAATCAGTCATGGCCTTCAATATAATAACAGTGCTGTAACAAAGGTTAGTGAATTATTTTTTAATATTGACATTTTTTCAGTTGTATCACAAATAATGTCACTACTTGCACATCAAACCATAAGGATGATGCTAAACTTTACACTTTAATGTAAGTCAGGGCTCAACTGTCCAATCTATATGTGTACAAAATGGATGACCCCCATACCTCCCAGAACAAAATGGGTGACCCCCTTTAAAATCAACCCCACCCCCATCCCCAACCCTAGCCATAAATTATGAGCGCGCCCCTAAACAAGTAACAATGAGGCAACTATAGGCAGTATGCAGAATTATGCAGATAGAAACTTATGTTTGAACCATATACATTTCTACATTAGATTAATCACACAAATTTCAATTCAGCAGATTCTCATGATGTTTACATGAAGGGTTTCATTACACAATGTCATTTAGAAAGTGGTCAAGCGTAACATGTGTTATATTTGGAATAACACTTTCTTAGTAAAGTACAAATTCTAGTACTTTTTGAGTTGAGCCCCATCCGGGATTCCAACTCACACCCTCAGAACCAGGCACCTAATCGCCAGCACACAAAGTCAGCTGCCTAACCGGCAGCTCAGCTACCGTGACTTCCGCGGTAGGTGGCCGGAGGTTAAGCGGCTGTACTATAGAGATATGTACCTTTGTGTTCTGGCAATTTAAATATATGACCGTCTATAAGCCGAATTTTGAGGACCCAAAATATATGTCTTTAGAAGGGGGTCGTCTTATCTATGAGATACAATTTCACGGAAATATTTTTCAGCTCGCCAGTGCCCTGCCATGATGAGGTTACCGATATATCTGCCAGGATGTTTGCCACGATTACAGCGTTTATGTTGTGAATGATGAATAAAATACATATTAACCTGTACGTTTTCATTATTTCAACATATTATTACATATTAATCAGCATGACATTTATCGTACCTACCTATTTGAAGTCACAAAAACACCACAACAACGAGTCCGGTCGCCATTTGCAAAATGACATGTGCCAGCAATCAGCTGTTTCCTGTGACGTCACATACGGTGAGGAGTTTGTTTGCTTACCGTTGTTTTAGGGCGATGCTTTGTTTTGAATTTCTGACGTCCAAAAACCGAAAAGAAGAAGACGATGTGTTAACTTGTGACAATCTGGATGATTACTACGATGATACAACCAACGAATTAGCGTGGACAGAACTGGCTGGCGAGGACAGTGACACGGAATTTGATGGGTTTACGGCCGATGACTTGTGAAAATATAAGAACTCTCTTGCAAAAAGTGTTTATTGTTAGTGGACTATTTTTCTTATTGTCATATATATATATATAGATGAAATATAAACACTTAAATAATATATTTTGAAACAAAAGTTGACTTCAGTTTTTATTTACCGATGGTACTTTTTCTCTTGGGTTCACATTTCCATACTCACCGATTTCACAAAATGGCGTCTCGTTGTTGATGCAAGCAGTGATCGTCGGGATATAAAAAGGAACACAAACACATGTTGCCACAATACACGGTAATCTTTATGTAATATTCTCACCAACACTTACGCTGTATATCCACTTTCCAAAGGGTGTCTCGTTGTTGATGCAAGCAGTGATCGTTAAAAAGGTAAACAAACACGGTAATCTTTATGTAATATTCTCACCAACACTTACGCTGTATATCCACTTTCCAAATGGTGTCTCGTTGTTGATGCAAGCAGTGATCGTTAAAAAAGGTAAACAAACACCGATAATCTTTATTATGTAATATTCTCGTAATGGTGTCTCTGGTCGTTGATGGAACATATTTACCGGGTACTCTGGTCTCTGTTGGCGCGACCATCGCAGGGGTCGGCCTATCCATGAGAGATATGATTTTGACACTGATTTTGAGGGTCAAGTTTGGGGGTCGGCTTATACATGGGATGGGCTTATAGGCGGTCATATCGATGGTAGTGCCTGACTCTGAGGGTGTGAGTTGAATCTCGGATGGGGCTCAACTCAAAAGTGCTAGAATTTGTGCTTTACTAAGAAAGTGTAATCCCAAATATGACATATGTTACATGAAGAGTTTGGTCCTGACAAATCTGGAAACATAATCTGGATTCAAACCCAGAATACAGGTCCCACACATTCTGTGGGATGCAGCTCTACCTAGTCAACTGCAACACCATAGACAGCTGGGACGACTGTTGCCCACAACTTTTTAAATAATGATAATGTGAGCGAGCAAGCGCTTTAACTACAGGGCTACCTCGCAGCCCTTACATGAATAGCGATGCATGTCATCATGAAGACATACTATTTCATCCTTCAGATCAGAGAAACAAAAGACACTGACTTGGAGGACTTGTTGCTGGCGTAGTCGTTGGTGGTGATGTTGCTACAGGCGTGGTTGTGGCGTTCGCTGTTGTGAAGTTGCACAGAGGTGTTTGAATCAGCTGAAGGGCTTGGGTCATGCTGTCTGCGACAACAGCCTGACACTCAAAACTGATGCCATTGTCAGCTGATACACCCGCATCTAGCGTCAGCATACCCTACAAGTACAGGCACCATACAAGTATCCGCATACCCTACAAGTACAGGCATCATACAAGTATCAGTATACCCTACAAGTACAGGCACCATACAAGTATCAGTATACCCTACAAGTAAAGGCACCATACAAGTATCAGCATACCCTACAAGTACAGGCACCATACAAGTATCAGCATACCCTACAAGTAAAGGCACCATACAAGTATCAGTATACCCTACAAGTAAAGGCACCATACAAGTATCAGCATACCCTACAGGTAAAGGAATTACCATGCAAGTATCAGCATACCCTTACAAGTAAAGGCACCATACAAGTATCAGCATACCCTACGGGTAAAGGTACCATACAAGTATCAGCATACCTTACTACAGGTAAAGGTGCCATACAAGTATCAGCATACCCTAAGGTAAAGGTACCATACAAGTATCAGCATACCCTACAAGTAAAGGTACCCTACAGTATCAGCATACCCTACGGGTAAAGGTACCATACAAGTATCAGCATACCCTACAAAGTAAAGGCACCATACAGGTATCAGCATACCTTACAAGTAAAGGCTCCACTTACAGGTATCAGCATACCCTACAAGTGCCGGGCACCATGCAAATTATCAACATACCCTACAGGTAAAGGCACCATACAGGTATCAGCTGTACCCTACAGAGTTAAAGGCTCCCATACAAGTATCAGCATACCCTACAGGTAAAGGTGCCATACAAAGGTATCAGCATGCCCTACAGAGTAAAGGCTACCATACAAATTATCAGCGTACCCTACAAGGAAAGGCACCATACAAGTATCAGCATGCGCCTACAAATTATCAGCATACCCTACCACGGGTAAAGGCGCCATACAAGTATCAGCATACCCTACAAGTAAAGGGCACCATACAAAGTATCAGCATATGCCCTACGGGTAAAGGTGCCATACAAGGGGTATCAGCACATGCCCTTACAAGGTAAAGGCGCCATAACAAGTATCAGCATGCCCTACGGGTTGAGGTGCCCATACAAGTATCAGCGTACCCTACAGGTAAAGGTGCCATACAAATTATCAGCATGCCTAGTAAAGGTGCCATCGGGTATCGGCGTTTTACAGGTGAGATTGCCATACAAAGTATCAACATACGCCTACAAATTAAAGGCCATACCATACAAGTATCAGCCTGCCACCCTACAGTTAAAGGGCTCCATTACAAGTATCATTATGCCCTACCAGGTAAAGGGTGCCATACAAAGTATCAGCATGTACCCTGCAAGATCAGGGCACCATACAGGGTATCAGCATGCCCTACAAGGTATCAGCATACCCTGGAGTAAAGGCGCCATACAGGTATCGGCAGCGTACCCTACAAAGTAAAGGGCTGCCATAAGCAAAGTATCAGCGTATTACCCTGATATGCCGGCATCCATACAAGGTATCAGCATGCCCTGGCTAAGGATCGGGCACCATACATAAAGTATCAGCATTACCCCATAAGTATCAGCGTACCCTACAATTAAAGGCAACCATGCAAGTATCAGCATACCAGCGCAAAAGTAAAGGGCGCCATACGAAATTATCAGCATTACCCTGGGTAAAGATTTGCCCAAATTATCAACATACGCCCTACGGTTAACCGGGCTCCATACAAGCAGGTATACCCCAAAGCATGCCCTTGCCACAAAAGTAAAGGCTCCATACTGGTATCAATGCCCTGCAAATTAAAGGCACCAAATACTAAGTGTCGAAGTAAATCCTACACGGGTAAAGGTGCCATACAATTATCAAGCATACCCTGCACAAGTAAAGGCGCCATACAAGTATCAGCATACCCTACAAGGTAAAGGTTGCCATACAAAGTATCAACATACCCTAGAGTAAAGGCACCATACAAGTATATCAGCATACCCCCTACGGTTAAAGGTAAGCCCATACAAGTATCAGCATACCCTACAGTGGCAGGCCGGCACCATACAAAATTATCAGCATATGCCTTACAAGTACCGGCACCATACAAGTATCAGTATACCCTACAAGTAAAGGCTCCATTACAAAAGTATCAGCATACCCTACAAATTAAAGGCTCCATACAAGCATCGGAGTATACCCTACAAAGTAAAGGCACCATACAAGTATCAGCATACCCTACAAGTAAAGGCACCATACAAGTATCAGCATACCCTACAAGCAAGTAAAGGCACCATACAAGTATCAGCATACCCTACAAGTAAAGGCTCCATACAAAGTATCAGCATACCCTACAGGTTAAAGGCGCCATACAAGCATCAGCATACCCTACAAAGTACCGGCACCATACAAGTATCAGCAAATACTCCTACAAGTATCAACCAAACGCACCACACAGTAAGCTCCATCAGTATCAATACCCTACAAGTAAGGCACCACCATACAAGTATCGGCATACCCTACAAATTAGGAGCACCATGCAAGTATCACCCATTACCCAAGTATCCATTCATATTCCTTATCAGCACCTTCCATACCAAGGCACCTTCAATCCATACAAGTATCAGCATTCTCTACAAGTCCATGCCATTACCATCAGCATGCCCTTACAAGCAAGTTCCCTCCATACATGTCAGTATACTCTACAAGCAGCATGCTACCCTACAAGTAAAGGCACCATACAAGTATCAGCATACCCTACAAGCATTAGTGCGCACGTCCTACAAGCAAACCGCACCCTAAAGTATCAGAGCACCTCTACAAGTATCAGTGTATTAATTCCTACAAGTAAAGGCAAGAGCATCGCGCCATACAAGTATCAGTATTACCCTACAAGTAAAGGCATGGATACAAGTATCAGTATACCCTACAAGTAAAGGCTCCATACAAGCATAGCATACCCTACAAACCGGGTTATACAAGCACATACCCCTACAAGTAAAGGCTCCATACAAGTATCAGTATACCCTACAAGCTTAAAGGCTCCATACAAGTATCCAGCATGCCCTACAAATTAAGGCTCCATACAAATACAAGCATCAATTATACCCTGACAAGTAGGTCTTCCATCAAGTGTCAGCATACCCTACAAGTAAGGCATTCCATACAAGGTCAGTACCCTACCCTACAAGTATCAGCAGGCTAAAACCATACAAGTATCAGCATACCCTACAAGTAAAGGCTCCATCCTGCAGGCATCAGGTATACCCCATACAAGTATCAGTATACCGCAATTGTCTCCTACAGGTAAGGTCCTACAAGTCAATACCCCGCCAAGGCACCATACAAGTATCAGCATATCCCTACAAGTAAAGGCACCATACAAGTATCAGCATACCCTACAAGTACCGGGCACCATACAAGTATCAGCATGGCCCCTACAAGCACCAGGCTCCATACAAATTATCAGCATACCCTACAAGTACCGCACCAAGCACAAGTATCAGTATCACCCTACAAGTTAAAGGCTCCATACAAGTATCGAGTATGCCCTACAGGTAAAGGCTCCGCCACAAGTATCAGCATACCCTACAAGTAAAGGCACCATACAAGTATCAGCATACCCTACAGGTTAGGGCACCCTACAAGTATCAACATACCCTACAGGTTAAAGGCTCCATACAAAGTATCAACATACCCTACAAGTAAAAGGCTACCCATACAGAGTATCAGCATACCCTACAAGTAAAGGCACCATACAAGGTATCAGCATACCCTACAGGTAAAGGTTACCATACAGAGTATCAACATACCCTACAAGTAAAGGCACCATACAGAGTATCAGCATACCCTACAGACTAAGGTGCCATACAAAAGTATCAACATACCCTACAAGTAGGCACCACATCAAGTATCAGCATACCCTACAGTTAAAAGGCTCCATACAAGTATCAGCATGCCCTACAGTTAAAGGCACCATACAAGTATCAGTGCATACCCTACAAGTACCCGCACCATACAAGTATCAGTATACCCTACAAAGTAAAGGCTCCATACAAGTATCAGCATGCCCTACAAATTAAATCAGCTCCATACAAGTAAGTATCAGCATACCCTACAAGTAAAAGGCACCATACAAGTATCAGCATGCCCCTACAAGTAAAGGCACCATACAAGTATCAGCATGCCCTACAAGTAAAGGCACCATACAAGTATCAGCATACCCTACAGTTAAAGGCTCCATACAAGTATCAGCATACCCTACAGTTAAAGGCACCATACAAGTATCAGCATACCCTACAAGTACCGGCACCATACAAGTATCAGCATACCCTACAAGTAAAGGCACCATACAAGTATCAGCATACCCTACAAGTACAGGCACCATACAAGTATCAGTATACCCTACAAGTAAAGGCACCATACAAGTATCAGCATACCCTACAAGTAAAGGCACCATACAAGTATCAGCATGCCCTACAAGTAAAGGCACCATACAAGTATCAGCATGCCCTACAAGTAAAGGCTCCATACAAGTATCAGCATGCCCTACAAGTAAAGGCTCCATACAAGTATCAGTATACCCTACAAGTATCAGCATACCCTACAAAGTAAAGGCACCATACAAGTATCAGCATACCCTACAAGTATCAGCATGCCCTACAAGTAAAGGGCACCATAAAGTATCAGTATACCCTACAAGTATCAGTATATCCTACAAGTAAAGGCACCATACAAGTATCAGCATACCCTACAAGTACCGGCACCATACAAGTATCAGCATACCCTACAAGTAAAGGCATGATACAAGTATCAGTATACCCTACAAGTAAAGGCTCCATACAAGTATCAGCATACCCTACAAGTACCGGCTCCATACAAGTATCAGCATACCCTACAACCAAAGGCTCCATACAAGTATCAGTATACCCTACAAGTAAAGGCTCCATACAAGTATCAGCATGCCCCCTACAAGTAAAGGCTCCATACAAGTATCAGTATACCCTACAAGTCAAGGGCACCATACAAGTATCAGTATACCCTACAAGTAAAGGCTCCATACAAGTATCAGCATACCCTACAAGTAAAGGCATCATACAAGTATCAGTATACCCCTACAAAGTACCGGCCCATACAAGTATCAGCATACCCTACAAAGTACCGGCACCATACAAGTATCAGCATACCCTACAAGTGCCGCACCATACAAGTATCAGCATACCCTACAAGTACCCGGCACCATACAAGTATCAGCATACCCTACAAGTACCCGCACCATACAAGTATCAGCATACCCTACAAGTAAAGGCTCCATACAAGTATCAGTATACCCTACAAGTAAAGGCTCCATACAAGTATCAGCATACCCTACAAGTACCGGCACCATACAAGTATCAGCATACCCTACAAGAAATTACCGGCACCATACAAGTATCAGCATACCCTACAAGTACCACCATACAAGTATCAGCATACCCTGTAGTGGTCAGTCAGTATTGCTCTGAGTTACCTTGAATGAGCTGGAAGTAGGCTGGATTGATGACCGGGAGAAGGGTGACCTTCCCAACACTCTGGGAGAACACTGTTGAAGTGGTATCTGTCAACAGATCATGGACTCGTGAATACAAGAGGCATTTGCTCACATCGACTTGAAAAAGCTTTCAAATGAAATTGGAAAATATTGCTAAAAAAAATTATCTGGATGCTGGAAAAATCACACTCGTGAAGAAATAAATTCAATTCTAATCATGACTTCAATTGACCCCCCGCCTGTCTCCCCGCCCTGTCTCACCTGCAGATGTGGCATTAAGATACTGTTGCCCGCCCTGTCTCACCTACAGATGCACATTAAGATACTGGTTGCCCCAACCCTGTCTCACCTACAGATGTGGCATTAAGATACTGGTTGCCCAAACCGTTGTCTCACCTACAGATGTGGCATTAAGATATTGGTTGCCCCAACCCTGTCTCACCTACAGATGTGGCATTAAGATAATGGTTGCCCCCAACCCTGTCTCACCTGCAGATGTGGCATTAAGATAATGGTTGCCCCAACCCTGTCTCACCTGCAGATGTGGCATTAAGATAATGGTTGCCCCACCCTGTCTCACCTACAGATGTGGCATTAAGATATTGGTTGCCCCCACCTTGTCACACCTGCAGATGTAGCAGTGAGATACTGGTTGCCCCACCCTGTCTCACCTGCAGATGTACCAGTGAGATACTGGTTGCCCCCGCCCTGTCTCACCTGCAGATGTACCAGTGAGATACTGGTTGCCCCGCCCTGTCTCACCTGCAGATGTACCAGTGAGATACTGTTTGCCCCCACTCTGTCTCACCTGCAGATGAAGTGCTGAGATACTGGTTGCCCCCGCCCTGTGAGTTGGCCGTGCATGAGACTTGAGAAAAAGGTCCTTGTGATGTGATCTGGTATCGAGCCTAGAAACATACACACCATCAGAATAGTTTCTTGTGGCTAGTGATTTAGCCGAAACAACAGAACTGTTGTTATATATCACGCAAAGATACAACATGTATTCCAGTAGTAATAGGAGAGGTGGGGTTAAAGCGTTGGCTGGTCATGCTGAAGACCCGGGGTTCGAATCCCATTTCTGGTGTCCCCTGCCGTGATGTTGCTGGAATATTGCTAAAAGCAGCGTACAACAAATTTCAGTCAGTCCAGTGGTAATACAACTCATGTACTTTAACACTGCTAAACTGGACAGCACTGTTCATAAATAACATAAACCTGGTGACAACAATTGGACAAGAACATATGGTACACAACTACTTACAGTCACTTTACTTTCGTTGATATCCACTGTAAACTGTGGTATTGTCACATTCAGACCGCCTGCAATCAAAACGCCGGACATGTAGCAACTGGCATGGAAGAAAATCAATAATTCGTACAGGGAATCCTGTAAATCACGGAAGGAAAAGTAAAAATTCTGGCATTTTCATACTGTTTACATTTCAGTATTTAATTCAGTTACAGTTTGTACCAAAACTTACTGGTTCAAGTACCTCAAGTACTTCCAGCATCCTGAATTTAGTGACGTCATCAAGGCTGGACGTGCTGCTCTCAGCTCTCACAATCCTATGTGAGTTTTTCAACATATTCGAAGAAAATAGAGGAGGTTGCAAGCCGAAAATGTCACTAACGTGTGCATATATAAAACTTACATCATATATATAATTGTCATGAATGGATGGTCATTGACTTTATAGATATTTGATAGATTTAAAATGTCAGTGAAATTGATTGACCTCCATTACTGATATTGTCCACTTTCCGAGCACACGTGTTTACTCTGTTGACTTATGGATAACACACCAAATACTTCTAAATGAAACAGAGAAGAAGTATTTACGTCTCCCGAAAGTGAACTTGAAACCAAGAGACAGTGTAACACTATGTCAGTTTCGACTAACGCTAGTGTCTCAGAGTCTGTCTCTGATATGGAGTATCGAGAAGAAGCTGTATTTAAAGAATCATCCCCTACTAGTGAACTCGTAAAACAGCTACTTGTAGCCCTGCAGAATAATGAGATACTCTCTGTTATCGGCAGAGCAGTAGGCGAAGCTATTAAACCCACCTTCAGAGAGGAAATATCTCAACTATTCGAACAAAATAAACAGCTCGAAATGCAGGTTACAGAGCTTAAAGTCAAAGTAGATGAAAAAGATCACTTTTAATGACAAAGTTGACAGGATGAAACAATATTCACGGCGCAATAACGTCAGAATTACTGGTGTCCCAGAGGTAGCTGATGAGAACACAGATGAGATGGTTCTTAATATCGAAAATCTATCGGTGTTGACCTGTCCCCGACAGACATCGATATCAGTCATCGAGTGCCAAGGTTTCCTCCATCGCCCCAGTCCCATCCAAGACCGATCATCGTTATGTTTGTCAGCAATATGAGCAAACGTAACCTTCTTGCAAGTAGGTCTAAGCTGAAGACCAAACAACGATCTGTCAGTAAAATCTTCATTAATGAAGACCTCACCAAAACCAGAGCTCTGCTAGCTAATGAAGCCAGACGTGAAGGAGGGGAAGATAGAATCCACCTGGGTAACGGGGGGAGTCATCCTGGTGAAGTTCAAGGACGGAAAGCTTCCAAAAGGTCGCTACAAAGACCCATTTACAAGAAGTCTGTGATCAAACTAGACTGACAATGGTAATTTCGCTGATCCAGGACTCTCACTAACACCAAATGGATATGTTTCTTCTCACACTAACTGTAAACACAATGACAAAGTATCCTTTCATGATGTTTATAACTGTTCACTCTTAGATAGAACATATTGTCTATTGCTAATATATATAAAAGTGACACTTGAACTACATAATGTGGCATGCACATTGGCATGTTTGTAGCACACTATACAATACCATGTTGGAATGTTACCAACAGTGGAGGTGTCAAATTACAATTGGTGTTAAAGTGTCAATACACAATGTTATGTGTCAGTGTTCACATGGTACAATAGCACTTGCCCATGGAAAGAGGAACGTGATCAGTGTTGTCTGTGACTGTGAGCACCGAGATGAAAGGTCTCAAATAACAGCACAAAAGTAAGTGTCTATCAAATCCTGCGTTTAAGGAGGCACCAGGAAAGAAAAAGACTATAATATTGATCTGTGACTTTCTATGGACTAACATTGTGTCCTCAAAAGTTGATGTGTGAATTATTAAGACATTAGCATTGTCTGTTTTTTGTTTGTTTGTTTTGGTTTTTTTTCTAATGCTATATCAGCCCATCACTGATAGTACTGGTATTGTAATTATATTTTCAGTGTCAGCGGCATGGTATTTCTTTGAAGCTTCACAATCATGTGTTGTACTGTCTTTTGGTTCTTAACCTGGTAAATGTTGGGCTACAATCAGGTGATGCTTTAATTTATTTATTTTTATTTATTTTTGTGGGTTTTTTTTACGCTCTAAACTCATGGACGGTATGGTTTGATTATGATTACTGGTTATTATAGATTCTTTTGAGGTCATAACCTGTTAAATATTCGCCTAAATGAAATTAGCAGTATTATGATTCCATTTTAAAGACGCTACATCTTTTACTTTATTTGATAACTATGTCACGAGAGGTCACCATGATCTGATGGTCACGGGTGTTTTTAAGAATACATGTGTATCAGCGTTGTCGAATAACATACTCATGAGTGATCGTGCTACATTCAATACATTTATTGAAAATTTTAACTATAAATTGTATATTTATATACTTATCCTATCTCACGACTTGCACCTCTCTCTCTTCATTCGACCATGAGTGGAAACGAATTAAAACTTTGCTCCAAGGCCTACCTTGCCCCTCTCCCGTGCTGTGCGTGCCTTCTGTGTCAGTCGTGCTCACTAGTCCATGACAGCACGAGGCATGCGCAGTCCTCACCCACGTGATCACCTCACATACTCATTCTCGATCTTGGAGCCATAAAAGGACAAAACCGGAACGGTGGTAATCTATGTAGTGGGGAGGTAGGGAGGGACTTTATCAGCGTGAGATAGGATAAGTATATAAATATACAATTTATAGTTAAAATTTTCAAATTTTTAAACTTATCCTATCTCACGACTTGCACTTATCCCACGGTAGGAAGGTGGGTCATAGATTACCGAAATTCAAGCGATAACAGCTAAGTGTTATGCCCAAACAACCGTAGGAAGCAACTACAAGGTAGGCCAATAACTACCAAGTTACTACGTCGCGAGGGTTAGTTCGAACCCATTGACTTACTAAGCACAATTGCTCCCAGGGACGGGATTCGAGCAATGTGGTGTTCAGTCACTACCTTCACAAAGTGAAAGGGCGTAGCTTAACGAGTGTAATCAGTCGCGCATCGCCACGATTTCCAAGGTACCCCGTAATAAAAGTCTAGCGACTAGTATCGGGCCAGCCCCTGCTTGAAACAACCCCACAGACACCGTCCGAGGAGGGTGAAAGAGAAATTGAATCGGTAAAACTCACAATTTTAGCGTTCAGTACCACAACATCATCTTATGACTTCCATTACTTACCACAATAAGATCACATAGATGTGTATAGGCACTTAGGAGCATGAACGCTACGAAGTGTAACACTTCGGGAAGGACTCACTTCACTGACTTAATTACTCCGTGGAGCAGAGGGCAGTAAGTGAGGTGGCGACTCTCTGTAGTCTCAAACAAATGAGAGGAGAAATCTAAATCCTGGAAGACGTAAATCAGAAAAAGTTTTCCAGATTTATTCAGATTGTACACAAGCAGAAACGATCGCGACTTGGGATCAACTGCACAGTGGGATCCATATAGCATCGAAGCACAAGGAAGTTCATTATCTGCGATGTTGTGCCGCTGATAACTGCTGGGCAAGGACGAGTGGTCCAAACTGATGAAGGCCTTGAATACCCGTCACCGACACATCTCTGAGGTAATGAGACGAAAAGACTGTGTCAGATCGCCAAAAACAACCCTCCATTATGGCAGTTAACGAGCAGTTGCTATGCAACGCCATAGTAGAAGCCAATGCCCTGGTTTCATGAGGGTTGACTGCGTGGAGGTGGTGGCAAACCCGCAAAAGTGTAGGCTCGTAGTATTGTAGCTCGTAGCCAATATGAGAGTGTTGTCGCGAGACTTCGCCTTGGAAGCAGTAGACAAGGGTATAAACAGTCTCTTCACGCAGACGGGTAGCTCTTGCGATGCTTTAGGTGCGCTTCTACGAAGTGTAACGCCGGGAATGACTCACTTCACTGGCGTAATTACTCCGTGGAGCAGGGGACAGTAAGTGAGGTGGCGACCCTCCAGCGTCTCAAAAGCAAGACCTGCGATGGTCAGTTCGAACCCATTGACTTACTAACCACAAGTGCTCCAGGGACGGGATTCCCGAGCAATGTGGTGTTCAGTCACTACCTTCATGCAAGTGAAAGGGAGTTTAGCTTAACGAGTGTAAACAGTCGCATTACCCCACGATTTCCAAGGTCTGGCGACCAGTATCGGGCCATCCCTGCTTGACACAACCCCCACAGACACCGTCCGTGGAGGGTGAAAGAGGTGAATTGAATCGGAAACTCACAAGTCCCAGAAGAATCGAAGACACAAATCAGAAATAAAATTCAAATTTTATTCAGATTGTACACAAAGCAGAAATGATGCGCAACTGGTGATCATCTGCGCTGAAAGCTGATGGTTGTCGAGTGCGAACAGGCGATAATGACAATGCTGAATTCCAATTCGTTGTGATGAAGGGCCCTTTCTCCTGATGACCACTGCTAGGCCACTTGATGGAGAAAGTAAAAGCCCCAGCTTGCAAGATGTGCCAGCGAATAGGTGTTGAGTCGGTATGAAGGGCACCCTTGAGACTCCAACACAAACATTCCACTTGTTGAGCCACCAACAAAAGACTGAATGTAGTTGTGCGGGAAGACGAATCAACTCCCTGGGGTTGTCGTCCCTGATGTATGGGCACAGAACCATCTGAAGAGGGCAAGCTGCAGCTGGCCCCTGTAAGTCAGCACTTGTGCGGCGCCAACCACCTAGTAACTTCTGCCACTGGCGAAAAGGTGTGGGTTGGACCAACACTAGTGGTGCGTTGCACTGAATCTTGTCCCACCTCTCCTGGGGCACAAACATCATGACCTGGCGTGTTGAATATTGTCCCAATAAGAAGAAACAGCTGGTCGGTGTTACCCCTGATTGCTCGAATTTAAGTAAGCCATCCTAATTGCGTGAGCAACTTGATGATGAACTGTCTGTGGAAGGGAAGGACGACTGGATCCTGCTGGGCTTAAACACAGTCGTCGATATTGTTGTCAATTGTCACGCTGCGACAATGCAGGTAGATTGTTATCAGAATGGGTATCTGAGTAAAAAAAACCACGGGGCTGCGCATATGCCCATACAGCAGGATCCTCCATTGGTATCAATGCGCCCCATAAAAGTAAATCGAAGATACTTCCGATAGTCTGGATGTATCCGGATGTGAAGGTAAGCGTCTCACAGGTCGAGGGACTGACTGACTGACTGAGTCTAGTTTTACACGCCTTTGGCAGTAATCCAGCAAAATCACGGCAGGGGGCACCAGAAATGGGCTTAACACATTGTGCCCATGTGGGGATCGAACCGGGGTCTTGGCGTGACGAGTCAGCGCTTTAACCACTAGGCTACCCACGGCCATCGCAGGTCGAGGGAAATGAGAGGTCTAACCACTCTTGCCTCTGACAAAATATATCTCCTGATATAAGAGCGTTCAATAAGTCGAGCAACTCGTCAGTTCTGGCGGAGTGCTCAATGTAATATGTTGGTAGCATGGAGATTGTCAGTCAATCTACAAGAGCGTTCACATTATAAACAAATTGTAGAAATTCGGAGGATCGGTGACCTCAGGAGCGTTTCTTTTGGCGAACAAAATAATGGTGCGCCAGGTGGAGTGATATAGGTAGTAGATCGCTGCCTGGTGACAGTCCTTGCATAATGCAGTGACCTCTGAACTCAGTGCTTGACTAGTCAACCCGTTCCGCGGGTGTTTCTGTCCGTCACCATCAATAAGCAGTCTCTCTCGACTGGCTGTCAAAATCCGACACAGTCACTCTTACGGGAATGACAGCGTCCGTTGTTACTTGCATTTAAAGGCTGGACTTGGTATCCGATTTGTGGGACCAGAGAGAATTCTGCAAGGGCACTTCATAGTCACTCTAATCATCAAAATTCGGTAAACAAACAGTAGTCCGCCATTTGCAAAGCGTTACACACGGTGACAAAATATCACGGACAACATGGTCTTTGGTTAACCGGTCGCAACCCATAAATTCGGGCTGAGCTATGCTGGCTATTTGACAAAACATTGCTGGTACCATGCGCCAAGAACTTCACCCATTTGTTATCTGTCCAGAAACTTGCTTATCATGTAAAACAAAGGGAGCTGAAGATGGCGAGCCGTCTGCAACAATTGCACCCAGTGATACACAAAACGCTGTTACCAGTAGTCTGTAGTAACAAGACTCATCGGGCGTCGTAGAGAGTATTCCTGGCTAGCAAGCGTATCTAGTTATGCCATATCGGTGGTTGCAGAACTGATATCTACACCGAAGGGTAGAATCGTTGAACGAATCACTCATCAAAAGTGAAGATCGGATGGTAGATTAAATATGGAATGAGATGAGCCCGGTCACGGAGGACTCTTGAGAACTGGGATCGTCAGGCCGTCAAGTGCGGCGTGATATCTCTAGATGACTGCGCTACTAACATCACATGTAAATCAAATCGGCATGGTGAAGCACATAGCTACTACCTCTGTACATTGATCTTGAGCGGCCAGGTGAACTGGTTCGACGATAGGGAGCCTTCGACCTGGTGAAGCGATGCGAGCGGCTGGTAAATCAGTTCAGGGTGGTGAGCCGTGAAGTTGGCGTGATCTGAATCAGTCCGATGTGATCTGAATCGTGACTGATCTGGATCGGTTCGGTAATCGAAGCGGTTAAATGATCTGAGCTGATGGAGATCTAGAACGCTCAGATGAACCGGTGAAGCGAAGTGAAATGTTCGGCGAGGTGAATCGTTTCGGTGCTGTGAATTGAATCGATGATGTGAACTGTTTCGGCGATAAGAAACAGTTTTAATATTATGGCGAACTGAGTCAATGTCGTATTCACATACGGCATGGCGAAACGGTTCTGTCTGGTGAATCCATTCGTGTATGGCGAACCGATTCGGTGTGGTGAATCGGTTCGGCGATTGGACTGTTCGGTCTGGTGAATCCATTTGGTATGGCAAACCGATTGGGTGTGGTTTAAATCGGTTCGGCAATTTGACGGTACGGTCTGGTGAAACCATTCGGTATGGCGAGCCGATTGGGTGTGGTGAATCCATTCGGTATGGCGAACCCGATTGGGTGTGTAGTGAATCCATTCGGTGGTATGGCGAACCCGATTGGGTGTGGTGAATCCATTCGGTATGGCGAAACGGTTCGGTCTGGTGAATCCATTCGGTATGGCGAACCGATTCGGTGTGGTGAATCGGTTGGCGATTTAACGATGTAGATCGGATGTGTGAGTCAACTGGCAACACAAGCGTTTTGATGGCGGAACCCGCGAAGACAGTTAATGATCGTCCATAAAATTATCACCGTCCGACATGGGAATCTGCGGACGGCGAGCAGTTAATACCTGTCGTTAAAATCGGGGGTTTGTCGGGTGATCAACTGTTGAAGTGTAGCGAGCTCTGTGTGCCAGCCATCGGGAGCAAGCATGTCTACATGCTCTAAAAGCGTCCTAATAAGGGAGCACATTCCGACAGCGTTTGCTCCAGGAACATGGCGATTGGGGATCCGAGGAAGTAAATATTGTTACAGTGTGGCGCAAAATTACGCTACTGAGTCTAGACTGACAAGGCGGGATATCCTGATTCACCTGAAGTGAATGAGACCGACTACGAGAATCACTCTGGCGAAAACACACACGTGCGGCTAGGTGAACCCGGATCGAAATGGCGAACCACCGACTAGGTGAGACTGAGCGACTACGAGGAATCAAAAGCGCTGTGGTGAGTCGAGCGGAAGCACATATTGAGGTGAGTTGAGTCGGGGAATGTGAAGCGGTTCGTCCTGGTGAACCTATTTGAGTCACGTGAAACGAATGCGGCCAGAGGAACCCTTATTCGACTCACGTGAATCAGTTTGATCAACTGAACTCATTCGAGGATGTTGTGGTGAGCGGCATTTCGGCCGTGTGAGCGGTTCGACCCTGGTGAGCGCGGCTCCGCCCGTGTGTGAGCGGTTCGGCAGGTTCGACTTCGAAAATCACTCTGACAAAACACACCGATGCGGCTAGGTGAACCCGGATCGAAATGGCCAACCACCTCGACCAGGCGAGACTGAACGACTACGGGAATCAAAACGCTGATGGTGTGTTGAACTGAAACCTATGTTGAGGTGAACTGAGTCGGGAATGTGAACCCGTTCGTCCTGGTGAACCCCTTCGATTACGTGAATCAGTTCGGTCAGGTGAACCCATTTGATTACGTGAATCAGTTCGGTCAGGTGAACCCATTCGAAGAAGTACTGGTGAGCCGGTTCGGCGGGTTGAGCCGGCTCGGGAAAGTGAATGAGACCTAGAACGACTCCTCCCAGCCGTGGAAATAGGAAATAATGTAGATCGCAGGTCTGGCGTAGAAGAAATATCGGTCATTACCACCCTGGTACGCTCAAGAGAACTTAAACTGGGTGAGGGAAGCTCCCCTAAAGCCTTCTAACGTTCTCAGATAAATAGGAATCCGACGAAGCGTCCATAAAATCTTCGTCAGGAGAGACGGGCGATTGAGAACGGTGAGCAGTGAGGGTGTAGCGATCTAAGCATTGTTTCTTGGCGGGAGATGGACCAGACCCCGCAGAATTAGTCCTAGCCCTATCTGCCAAACGTCTGGCACAAGCACTTTTGTAAAATTTTAAACGCCTCATTAGACAGACCTGAACACTTCGGACAGCGTGTCCCAGTCACAAACACCCACACAATCAACACACGATGTGTGTGGGTCCCATGCTGAAAATACTTTATTACAACGGGTGCAAAACATCCGTTTACTGGCCTGAACAGGCTTAACCATTTTTAGCATATCTCAGACGAAAAAATTTTCACGTCCACTCAGTGGAGCGACAAGAAAGAGAAAGAGTATGTGAGGTGATCACGTGGGTGAGGACTGCGCATGCCTCGTGCTGTCATGGACTAGTGAGCACGACTGACACAGAAGGCACGCACAGCACGGGAGAGGGGCAAGGTAAGTCTTGGAGCAAAGTTTTAATTCGTTTCCACTCATGGTCGGATGAAGAGAGAGAGGTGCAAGTCGTGAGATAGGATAAGTTTAAAAATTAGTATACTGAACAGCAAAAGAAACGCAAGTCTGGCTTTTTGTCAAGTTTTTGAATAGAAGACAACCAAAATCATGTCTAATCATTTATTCTATAGAAAACACTGTCAATTTATCAGCTGAAAGTTGCTGTTAACATTGAATTGCAATAAGTTCAAATTGATCACAGTCCGTCACATGTAGATACCCCTGAACGCGAAAAGTGATAGTCTCTTTAGTAGTACGTATTGCCACCTTGAGCTTGCACACAGGCCGTGCAACATGGCCTCATTGAGTTCACTAGAGTCAGAAAGAATGTCTGAGGCAATTGGTTCCGCTCAAACACCAATCTCTATTCCAATTGTGCAAGTGTGAGTGGCTGTCTACCTGCCCCAATCCTCCGTCCAATTTCGTCCCAGAATGTTCAATGGGAGCCATATCCGGGGAAAGAGGCGGCCTTGGAAAAATGTTAATGTTGTTCTGAGCCAGATAATCCATTGGCACCCTTGCTGTGTGAGGGCTGCAAGCGTCGCTGGCGTTGTTGGCGTGCCAAAATTGGCCCCACATATGGCCTTGACGGCAGTGGATTCCAGCAGCCCGAAGGCGGCCCTAAGCGTATTGCTGGACACTGCTCCCCTTGACCTAAGAACTAAGGCTGCTGTTACTGTTGCTGCTTGAGTTGGTTCCTTAGATAGTGACCGGATGACCCGATCTTTGCGTGCCGTAACTTCGTTGCCCGTCCGGTGCGAGGGGCGATCAGCAGCAACCCGGTTTGCTGATGGCGTTGAGCAAGTCGTGTAATGGTGGTAAGATGACAGCCCAATTGTCTAGCTACATGCGGTTGCAGAGCTACCTCCGTTCAACTTTCAATGGCCATTCCCCTCTGCTCAGTCGTTAGTCTAGGCATCGTTGTGTGGCGTGTACACCTCTAAGCGTCAATACTGAGCTGTTTTTGACACAAACCTTTATAAAGGATACCTCAGAGTGAAATGCATGCTTTCCATCCACAACCGTCGATGCACATGCTAAAATGATGTTTCCTGTATAAAGAAAACCATAGGTTATATAAAGCCATTAAAGGGAATTACATTATGAATATATTGAACAATACATATAAATTATATATATATATATATAGGTGACTCTGATAGAGGCACTGAAATTGACTATATCAAGAGTATATGCTTAAAGGTAGAATACTTAAGCTGAACATATATACCATAGCCCTAAAACTCCTTGGGGTTATAAGCTAGATGGTATGTATAAAATACATATTAATCTTGTGAGGCTAATATTTTAAGCCTTCGAGGGACTGTCAGTTGCTGGCGAGGGACCAGTGGTCGAAATGGTGAATGCACCAGAGACATCTTCTGTAGTGGTGATGTCTCTTAGGTAGTGATTAGCAAATACCATGTTAGATTTCCAATAGCATCCTTCCATAATCGTGTTCAAGGAACAGTTACCGTGTAGAGGCGAGGGTAGAGGCCAAGTGCCCTGATCTCATGTGGGTTGTACTTGTTGGTGGGTCCAAACCTGCTGCCTTGTAGGCGGAGAATGACAGTCCTTATCAAATAGATATTGTGGTCCGTGACACTTCTGTTTGATTCGTGGCGATAATGGAATGAATAAAGCGTTTGAGAAATCTTCTCCTTGTTTTTGGATAAATTAAGTAAATAAACTTTGAAGCTCTTACGGACACAGTGATAGGTCTTGTGTATCTTGTGATCGAGGGAATAGAGGATAAGCGCCCGGGATGTGGAATAATCTGTCTGGTTGACCTGGCAGTTGATTCTTAACTGCAATGAAATCCCATCTTAATCCGAGGAGTGCGCTGTGTTATGATTGTCATCAAGCTGCTGTATCCTCTCGTAATCCAGGACGTGAATTTCAAGATATTCTTGCTGCTGTGGCTAGCGATAGCAGAAACAATGTTTTCTGTGAGAGGAAATTCAAAGTTTGTCGATTCCAAGGGTTCATAGACCTCCTTTCGTGAGGTGTTGTAACACTACATTCAGATCCCAAGCTGGAAAGTGGAACTTCCGCTTTTGGTCTCAATCGGAGGCTAAGTAGTAAGGCCAGTAACTCTGGAGATCTTGTCAATTTGACACCCGTTCTCATGGTGATTACAGAGCTAAAAAGCGCTGACAAGATATGTTGATATCGTTGAACCTTTTAAATGTTTGTTTTGAAGTGAGGTAACACAAATAGTCTGCCACTTGAGGTTGTGAAGCCTCTCTTGCTGTAAACCCTTTCTTTGTTGCATAATTTTCGAAACTGTGCCACTTGTGTCGTACAAGTTCACAGGAGTTGAATAGCGTAAAGAAAGCGTGACTGCTTTTGCCGCCCTGGCAGAATATCCTCTCTTGTTTAAACACATTTGTATACAGTCCCATACGTGTAGTTGGAACATTGCTGGGTTTCCGTGCACTTGTTTGGTGTGAGGATGAATTAACGGAGTTTAAGCGCTTGGGTAGCTCCAGTGTTGGTTGACGATTTCTTGAATTGGAGTATGGAAACCCGTTCTGCAGCCGACCAGTAGGAGCTGACAAAGTGAGTTAGGCTCTGTGTTTGTCTGATTTTCTGTAATGCTTGAGGTATTATTGCTGGCTGTGAGCGATGCAGCGTGCATTGAGGAGCCTTCCATGATAGACTTAAATCCGTTGCCCAAGCTTGGGGGGGTCTGGGACTGGTGACCGCGAATCGTCGGTAGCTGATTGTTGAATCAGCGTGGCCGAATAGGTCTATTAGCCGGCTCCTAATTGCTTGATTATCTGTGCAAAATTTCCGGTTGATCATCCACTCTGTCGGTGATGGTAGATGAGGCGAGGCGTCTGCTAGTATATTTCTGGCTCGGGGAATGTGCACTGCTCTGACATGGTAGATTTAGATCTTGTATTAAATCGAACAGTTGAAAGCTTAGGTTCAAAAGGTTCATCGATCTCGTTGAGCCTTGCTTGTTTATGTAAAAGCCACTGTCGAATTGTCTGTATGGATCATTAAGGCGCATTTTGTAGAAATGTGCTCCAATGTAGAATAAGGCGTTGATTACAGCTTTCATTTCTAGACTATTTTATATGGGTTTGCATTCTTGCTGATTCCATAACCCTGATATCGTGTGGTTGGTGAGATGAGCTCCCCAACCTTGGAGTGTAATGGCGTCTACATACAGATGGGTTTTGTATTCCTGCTCTGCTAAAACAAATCCCTTCCATGAGACGGTTGATTTCTTGGTCCACCATAGTAGATGTGGTCTGGGAGATGTTTGGTAGACTGAATGGTTGTACATCGTTGAGATGTCGTTTGATGAGGACCTGTAGGGGGCGTAACTGTAATCTACCTGTGACAGTCATGTCTTGGGCTGATGTGAGAAAGACCCTAGTAGGCTCTGCCATTATTCGCAGTAGTAGCGAGGAGAGTAGAGCTACATTGGAATGGTCTGTTGTATCTTGAATAGCGGTCTTCTGGGTACCATAATCACGGTTTGCGATTTGTGATGAATCGAATACCTAGGAACTGGAGTCTTGCGCGATGGTACTAGGTCCGACTTGCGTAAGTTTACTAACCAACCTAGTTGTGTTAGTAGCTTTATGATGTAATTTAACTGTAGTTTGAGGCGCAGTGGATCTTGATCTACTTGTATCCCGTAAATTCGAGGTAAAGCGCTTTTCTCATTAGCCCTGGCGATATAGAAATTTTGATAATCGGTTTAGTTATCCTGCGTGAATAGCCAGGGGGCTGATGATATTCGAATGGAATTACTTTCCACTGGTAAAGTAGCCCTTCTAGAGTAAATCGTGGGTATTTCCTGGAATCGGGATGAATGGGGATGTGCAAGTAGGCATCCTGTAGATCTATGCTGCCCATGTAGTCCATAGGACGGAATGTCATCTGGCGTAACTGAGGTAAATGTATCATCACGAGAAACCCGATTGGTTTTCGCGTAGATAGTTCTTGTTGAAAAAGCTCATGTTGTAGATGAGTCTGTATTTCTCCGTGGAGTTTCTTGGGAACTAGGAAAACTGGGGAGTAGAAACCTGGTTCGGCGTTTGCTTGGTCTAATTGCTTCTATGGCCTGTTTGGATGAGGAGTGATGAGACAGCCTCTCTTTATCTTTAGTAGTTGTTGCTTATTTAAATGTCGAACTTGGGGGTTTGATTGTCGGAGGCTTGTCCTGTAGAGGGATCTGAAATCCGTGTTGAATAATGTTGGAGGCGTAAGGATCTTGCAGTATTCCCCAGTTTTCCCAGTGTAGTTGGAGGCGTCCACCCACTTGAGCTGGTTGTACTGGAGCGGCTGGGGGTGGAAGACTCAGTCGTTCGAACCTGTGTTTCAGCGTCTATAATTGCGAAGGGAACCTCTGGGTGTCCTGCCTCTTCCTGATCCTCCTCTATAGTTGCCATATGGGCGTGAAAAGAATCTTTACCTCTAGAGCTGGCTATCTTCCTGTCTCTTGCTCTTTGTAGGCCCGTGAACTTAGATCTGCTTGAGTATCTTTGTGAAGTCTGACCGAATGGCAGCTGGCTAGTGTGTCCATCGATCTAATCATAAGGACTTCCCTGGAATCCTTAGAGACTTCCTTGGCGACCTTGTCGATTTCTCCGTCAAAGATGGATGTTGTCGATACCGGGGCTGTATAAAGAAAGTGGGGCTGTAAAGTTCTCCCCAATTACAGGAGGCGAGGAGGCCTTGGCTGACGAGCTAAGGTCAGTGCTGCTGAAACAGATGTAAGATGATCCGTTAAAAACTGCTGATCTTTCTTTTGCATAAGTAAGGCAGAATAAATCATTCTATCATCTTCCGTCGTGGAATCCGGAATCTAGTAATAAGAGTCTCATTGATGCGTCCTAGATCCTATTTAACCCAAAGAACATCGTCTAAAGTCATGGTTTCTATATATAGACCAACTGCGATCATCCATCTTACATAAATCTTGTTCTTTACATCGCTGATGATCTTATAGTTCTGCATCGATGTCCTGGGCCTTGTAAGAAGGAGTCCATGTTATCGTGGAGAACTTCTTGGCTTGAAAGTTGGGTAGATGTGGTATCTGAACTTTCGTAGCTTTCTGGAAAGCTGCATCTAGATTCTGTGGCACTGCATAATCCGAGATCGATCGAGGGTAGAGTGATTGCATCTGGATCATCTTCCTTCATCAAATCACGTCTGAGCTGTATTGCCACTTTTAGATGGTGATGATATGAGATCTAGGTTATTGACCATCCAATGCCGTATCTCTGCATCAGAAATATGATTCCCTCCATCATCCTCAAAACCATCATCATTAATAAATTGTAGATGCTCTTGGGACTCGCGTGTAGCTGTCTGTATATCTGATGAGGTTTGTGGCGATCTAAATTGACTTGTGCGCGCTCTATGTGGAGATCTGATGGGTGATCGACCTGGTGATGAAGCCGGAGTGGAGATCGTCTATGGGATGATCTTCGGAGACTTATTGAGGTGAATGTTGATAGCTTGGCGAAAGCTCTTCGACAGTCCGATGTTCTTCTAGGCGATGAAGATCTGGAATCATATGTCCTTAGCGAATGCCTTAGCGGAAGCTTCATTTTCTTGCGTCCGGTCCGGGGGATGCGATGATATGACCAGCGAAGGCTTCCGTGATGTCTGATGGTCTGAGGAGTCCATATCTAGAGATGAAATCGAAGATGGTGATGATCTCTCCTCGCCTTGGCGAAGGCCTAGCGAGCTGTACATCTAGGTCCCGCCGTCAAGGTGGTGCGGGACTTCCTTCAGTGAAGGTGACATCGTCTTGGCTGCTACACGTTGATGGGGGTGCCTCTGGGGTGCTGTCTACGTTGGAGCGCCAGCGAAGGCTTCGGACCCTGCTTGCGCGGTTTGTAGTGGTCCTCCATGATGTTCATAATCTGCGCATCATGTCTTCTGGGATGATCTGTAGCCCGAAGTCGTAAATTCGAGGCGTCTTTTCTGCGATGGGGTTCACATCAATGGCGTCTGGCGTCGGTGTAGAGAGCATCAGGCTGCATGGAGATCTCTGCAGAAGTCACAGTCGCTGACACGGTCGCTTCTTCTGCCGTAAAGTCGGGGATGATTATCGGCTGATCATCGTAGAGGCCCAACTCTGCTGCTGGAGCGATCTCGGCTGAAAGTTCTTGCTGTCGCCCGTGGAATTTCCCTTTGGAAGTCTCTGCGCTGCCCTGGAGTGTCCTCAATCTGCGTTGAGGCGGCGATGAGGCCCTCTTAGACTTAGTCTGCAATGGCCGGGATATCTGGGAGGGAGGCGATCGTTTCTTCGAGTAAGCGGACTCGTCCACGTTCCTCTGCCGCTTAGGGGTCTCTAGCAGAACACCAGGCAGGAGAGGGTCGATAGCAGCTGACTGGAAGGAATATCTGGACTCTCTGCCATGTTTTGCCCTTGTTTGCGTGATCTATCTGCAGCTTACGTCTTAAGGCCTTAAAGATGATATTTATTAAAATGCAGAATGAGATAAATTAATGCAGTAACTGCGCGTGAATTAAGCGACCGCGGTAGAACAACTAGGGCATATTACATGTGGATCGGAGGCAGAAAAAATTATGGTTTTGCTGCACTGTTGGTGTGTTTGTGGGAACGGTTCGTACGGACGTCAAATTGCATGACATCATCTCATCTGGGATCATTACGTCACTTTACCATAAACGTTCCATAAACATGAACGCTTACCTTCATGAAATTTCATTTTTTCAAAACTTGCGTTTCTTTTGCTGTTCAGTATATTTTGCATTCATACAATGTGCTCAATAAGCTATCTGTGCCAATTAACACTTGACTCAACTACTGTACTATACAAATCAGTATTACACATTGTTTACATTACCCTTTTTGATTTCCGTCTGTGGCAAAGCATTGAATATGTCTATATAGAATAGGATATGTAACAAACAACAGTACAACTGTACTCACGTTGTTTTACAACACCATGCATCTAATCGCACAGGTATCCAGTCCGTCTTGGTTGTGCCCTGAACATGCATCCTTAACACACACACACACGCACACATTCTCGTGCTAAGCGCCCACATTGTGTTCTCTCGCACATGCACATGCGTCGACACGGATACAAATCTTCTCACTACTGTTAACTATGTTTTGATGTAGATATTTTGGGCAATTGATATGACTTACATTTATAGGCAATTTGAAAACATTTTATATATGAAATTTTCTCGAATTTTCCTATCACTAACTAGACCAATGGTTTTGTCTTTGTATTTCCTTTTTTACCCTTTCCTCTTCTGTTTGTTTGATTATTTATGTTATGAATGTGACAAGAAAAGAATGCCCTTGTTTTGTTTATGTATGATATCATTAAGTTATGATATTGGTGTGTGCCTATGCAGTTTTGCATCCTCAAGACCCACTGTCTACTATTTTTGTCACCAATTTTTAATTTTCGATGTCGGTTGAAATATCACAATATAGACAGGCAGTGGGTACATTTGCTGCAGCATTTCATTCTAAACACTCAGGTAAATTTGCTCTTTATCAATATCTATTCAAATTTCGTTGTCTGTATGGCAGTTGTGTTTCCATAATGATTTCACTTTTGTTACTGTGCTGTGGAGATATTCATCCTAATCCAGGACCTAAATGCACAAATGCTTTAAGGATAGTCCATCTGAATGTACGTAGTCTTAAGGAGAAATTAGATGCTGTCAGCCACCTCCTACAACTTGCCTAATGACATTAGAACTATCAGACATTGACATTTCAAATTGAAATCAGTGCTGACATGTAAGACAATACCATGTATTTTTAAAAAAACATATAAAATATTGATATATTACATGTTATGATATGTATATGTCAATAAACAGTTCATCGTGCACCTATTACCTCTTGTACTTTTATTCAACTTGATCTTAAGTCTATTAAGCCTAACTAGTTGGACTAGTCCATCCAGTGCACTTGAGGTAAGGGACAGGGGATTAGCTGTGCACTGGACCATGTATTTTATTGTTTTGTTTGCAGAACTTTTGGCATGTAGAACTTTTGGCATGTAGAAGTTTTGGCAGGACAACACAAGCACAATACAACTATATTCCAGTCTAGTAAAACAAAAAAACAGATGAACAGACACATACATGGCTATACAAGTGCAAACATGTGAATGTGATGAACCACAATTCACCTCACTGGACAGCTTCTAAACACAATGTCATGCGTGATATTTGAATAATTTCCGAACTAGATACATGTTGTTATCAACTCACCAAACACAGTCATCCCACAGGTGATGTCTACTGGATTGTCCACGACCACCTCACTGAAATCAGGGGAATCATCTCATATACAGACAATCCCTGGATCATCTCATACACTTCAATACCTACTGAAGTATTCTCATCTTAGTCAGCAAACATCTTCCTTCGGCTAGTGCCTTCATTTTAACATGGTACCCGTGGAGAAGATCTGGGCTAGAATTGGTCTTCAGCAACACATGCTTGTGGTAAAAGTGACTAACTAGGGGGATCAGGCTAGTCAGGCTCACATGTTCCCAACTGTGTAGAAGCCTTATTTTGGCCCGTGAAGATCTATATTAGAATTGGTCTTCAACAACAATGGATGCTCACTATATCGACCGTAACAGGTGACTACTTAACAGGATCTGGAATATTGTGGTCAGGTTCACTGACAAACAAGGGGCAAACACTGAATCATATCCCAATTGTTGTAGAAGTTATTTATGTGGTATATGAACACATGCTGGGTTAGAATTGGTCTGCAGCAACCCATGCTTGTCGTAAGTTGCGACTAACGGCATCAGATAGTCAGGCTCGCCGACCTGGTTGACACATGTCATTGTATCCCAATTGTGTAGATTGATGCTCATGATGTTGATCACTGGATTGTCAGGTCCAGACTCGATTATTTACAGACCGCCGCCATATAGCTGGAATATTGCGGCATTAAACAACAACCAAACCAATCATTTTAACATGATATTTGTTGGGCTTAATAATAAAAAAAATAATTATCATCTAATGAAACATTAAGTCTGCTTGCTTCCACCTGACAATATGACAGAACCTTTGGTGAAAATCTCCTGTTATTACTTTTAAGTAAATTTTAGAATACAATTGCTAATTACATCACATGTCTTTGTTGATTGTAGGTTTCACAACTAGTTCTTTTACTGACTGATTCCTGGTTAACGTTTTATTTTAAGCTTGGGAAGAAATAACAATAAACAATATCATAAAAGGATGTCCTCCTGTCTTCAGAATCCTGTACCTGAGAGCAAGACCGAATGTAGATTCCAGTGTGTTGTCGTTAGGGACGGTGACCACAGCATCACAGAAACTCACAATTGGTGCTGGGCGGACTGTGAGCGATCTGTCAATCAAAGCAATGCATGTAAACGTCATAACAAACCACAGCCAGTAGTCAAAAACTGATATTGTCCGGTGTAATCCAACTGTCTATCGGCTGTTTTACCATGATATACATGTCACTAGAGAAATTTTCTTTACTTTTATTCTACAAGCCCTACCCTCTGGAGCCATTAGTCCAAAGCTGAAGTCCAGTTAACAACGGTTGAAATATCTTCTGTCAACTAACAATTGCAAATTCCTGGTAATTTACAAAATTTACATAAACGCTACAAAATAAACTGTAGCTGTTAGGCATATTTGTTTGTGTTAGGCCAGGCAGAGACTGTCCTAGAGCTAGGGCTGCAACGATTCGATTCATCGAAAATCGAATCTGACACCTTAGTTTCGATTTTCAATAACCATTATCACTAAATCGATTCGATATTTGAATGCCTATTTAAATTATTTCCACACAGCTATAATGTAATTTTGACTCCAACTTGAGGGTTTTCGAGCACTGAAATAAGGCGAAACATGATTGGTTGACGCCGGGCTAATTATCCAATGAGAATTGTTGTTACTAGACATTGCCAAGTTGACGATGGAATTCACGCTATAAAAGCGGACTCTGAGGGTTAAATTAAATCTGATGTTTTTACTGGCATGACGAATCGAATCGAAATTGATCAAATCAAGGGTCCAATATCGAAAATCGAATTGATTCGAGGTTTGGGTGCATCGTTGCAGCCCTACATGAGGCTGGAGTAACTTATGTACTGCAGCAACAAACACAATGTTCCAGGTAAGAGCTACCTACTCTCTCCCGTTTGAACCTTTATATTTCATCCCAAACTGGCTTCCATGGGAGATACCACTTTGGACAGATAAGTGATATATGAACACCCTTCAATAGAAGGTTAAGGCTGCAAGTTTCAGAGTTTTAAACTTTTAACAACTCTATTAGATGTTCTCGGTATCTATAGGCATTTGGTTCCCTGTCTGTCGTGTCAGCGAGTACATACACAGGGGAGCTGAGTGAAGTGGAGGGACAGAACTGTGGCTGGGGGGGCGTGGCGCCATTCGTTGTGTTGGCAGGGCAGGCCAGGCCCCTAGAGGTGCCAAAACATCGGATATCCACACTCCGCCCTGCTCGTGTCAAACTGCAAAATTAAATATAAAGTCTTTGAGTGGCATTTAGAAGAGAGTGAGTTAGTATGGTTTTAAGCTGATATTAGCAATATTCCAGCAATATTCCAGCACCAGAAATATTCCAGCAATATGAAGTGAAGCGGCTGCAGAGAATATTTGCTCATATGGCGTCCCGTGCATGCGCGCATGATGTGTTTCAGCGGCCCACTGAAGCTCAGACACACTGAGATACTGACTTAAGCATGAATACCGACCAGTCACTTGTTGTACGACCAGTCCTTGTTGTACCCATTAATGCCGAGTGCAGGCAGGGACCAACAAGTACCATATTTTAACGTCTTTGGTATGACGCGGTCGGGTATCGAACCCGCGACCTTCCGCTCTCTGGGCGGACGCTCTAACCACTACACCACGGAGGCGGTCTCTTTGACATGACAAGTGAACATTTAATCCACTTTCAACAGCATTCCACTTCTGTCATAGCATATCATCTTGATGTGGTGCAGGTCTAGCGTGTTGATAACTATGGTGACACCCACCAGCACGGTTATCGTGACAAATTGGAAACATTATCAGGGCAAACCAGGATTCTTAGCAACAAGATGAGGATTCTGACAAGCCCAAGGGACACAACTCTGCATAGTGAATTATTGGACCATAAACTGCTTGGTCCTTCATTCCCAGGCCTCCTTTCAGTTGTCTACCATTTCACTAAAACTATGAGTGGGTGTTACTGCAACCATGCTGTAGTTTTCAGTGGTATGCATCAGCAGAGGGGGAAAGTTATCTCCCTTGGAATGTGTTCTCCTTATTGAGTTTTGTGATGGTAGTCAAGTACATGGTGTTGTGCTGCATGTCTGTGGTGCATGTGCCAGCAATGACTGAGGCTGTAATGTTGCTTCATGGTGTTTCACTGAGCTTTTCCATACAGAAATAAACCTTCCATATCACCAAAACAACAAAACTTGCTGGTGCAGACAGGCATAGAAACACACTTGAGTAAATTTCAGGGGATTCAAAGCCATGAAAAGTAGATTCTGGCACTGTTAATAAGAGCACCACTACACAGTGAGTTAAAATCTCAACCTAAAACCACTTGTGAAATCTTTGGTTGCTTACAAAGAATGAACCACTGCAGCCAACACAAATATATCAAATATATCAGTCGCATTGTTATTTTAACTGAGAAATAAAATATATCTGTAATCAGTTAACTGTGACAAAACAAACAATAATCACATGGTAACGTACTCAAAGGAGATGGAACTGGAAGTAGTGGGTCCTGGTGAGAAGGTGAGGGGGGTTGAAAGTAACAGCTGTATAGCCAAGTCGGTCATCACTAGCTTCACAAGTGATGTCAACCTGAAAAATGTGAGTGAGCATAGTTTATGCCAATTTTAGCAATATTCCAGCAATATCACAGCAGCGGGACACCAGAAATGGGATTCACACGTTGAACCCATGTGGGGAATTGAACCTGGATTTTTGGAGTGACTAGCGAATGCTTTAACCACTAGGCTACCCCACCGCCCCTTCCTGAAATATGTACTCTCAACTATTAAGGCAGTTGGGGTTAACACGCAATTACCTCTGAAATCAGGAAAATCCCCCCAAATCCCTTGTTTCTACAAAATACTGATTGTTCTCCAGTTGCCTGTCACAGGCACTTGGTTTTCATATCCAGATAATTCTGACTTTTGGGAAACCCAGGAGCAGAGGCTTGCTGCCGACAAATCTAAAAACAAGATGAGTGTAAATCTAAGATTCCAAGACAAGATGATAGGTTTCTAGTGTGTCATCACTATCTTCAACACTACCATTGATGTATTTCACCCACCTGACATAGTAGAAAACAATCACATACTGCAAGATTTGAGAAATGTGAAACCTACTGTATCTCTCAGTGCAACAGCTGTGGCAGGGTCGGACAGATCAGTTATTTGGATATAGATCGGTAGCACTTGAGGTCCTTGGTTTCTATTGAAAGAATATGCTGTTGTATTTGTAGAACCTGTCAAATCTCCTATGTGAACTGTACCAATTTCTGAAAAGGAAACATCAGTTGCTTAATTTTATTGATGAGAGATCAATCTTTCACCTTCAAATGTCTTAAAATATTAAAGCATTAATGAAATTACAAATACTCTTAGGATGATAAAGTCAACATGAAGATCACACTTCCTTAATAAATTCTGCAAAAGTGCAGAACTCTTGCTTGATAACAGTAATATTGCGTGATAACTTGTATCATAATATAATAAAGACATTGTCATTAATAAAGTACCCCCCTTCTTATAAAATGAGGCAAGTAATTCCATTGTTTCAATCTGTGAGCCAGATCTAGTATTTGCGAAGCACCTGTTGCTATACTCAGTTAGGACTGAACAATGTGATTTTATATTTATTTTATTAACAGATACAGTTCCAGAACATGATGTGTTTCTTTGGGCTATGACATTACTGTCAAATATGCTGGGATCTGGTGAACAGAAGATCAGGATGTCACACAGTCTTAACTTCCAGACAATACTAGAAACTCTGCCACCTTCTTCATATTTGGTGACTAGGGAAGACAAACTGTTTGATCCGCGTTCTAGTAAGTGATTGAGAAAGTATAGTTTTTAGCAGTTTTTTAGCAATATTCCAGCAATATCATGGTGGGGGACACCAGGAATGGGCTTCAGACATTGAACCCATGTTGGGAATTGAACCAAGGTCTTTGGCATGAGTGAACGCTTTAACCACTAGGCTACCCCGATCACCCTTGCATTCTAGAAATCGGTGACCAGTGAAGGTCCGGGTTAGAATATTGGCCTTCAGTAACCCATGCTTGTCGTAAGAGGCGACTAAGGGATTGGGTGGTCAGGCTCCCTGACTTGGTTGACACATGTCATTGGTTCCCTATTGCGCAGATCGATGCTCATGCTGTTGATCACTGGATGGATTTCTGGTCCAGACTTGATTATTTACACACCGCCGCCATATAGCTGGAATATTGCTTAGTGCGGCGTAAAACTAAACTCACTCTAGAAATTGGTGAGTCAATAATGCAAAATTGAAGGTATCACAAAACTTTATGAGTGGTGAACATAGAAGTTAAAAGAATAAAGAATAATAATACTTATTGCCACAACTATATCTACTAAGGCTGTAGTGATTCGGGTGAACGAACCGTAGCCCTTCATGAATTCAATTCGTTATTCGTGGTCACCAGCACCGAATATTAACGAATATTTACGATTTTTTTGAGGGAGCATGTTTTACTTGAACCCATATGTCTTTTTCCAAAGTGAGATATGCAAGAATAGAACATGTACTAGCATTGCAGTAGTGCAAATTATGCTAGTTTGCCAAGTTCGCACATGGTACGGTCGATTATAACTATTACATACGAACATATTGTACATCAATCACTTAACTACAATATTGTATTCGTGAATAATTATTTGTATTCGTTACCCAATATTCATGATACATATCATATTCACCACATAGTGCATTCGTTGCAGCCCTAATATCTACTAAATGCCTAAAAGACTTTCTACATATACAGTGACTTTAGTACACTCATATTTATATCTGTCATCACTTTAATATTCTCTTATACCTACTGCCAAGTTAGAGAAAACAACATCAGGAATAATTGTCGCTGCAAACTGATCATTGGCTACAACACTGCGACGTAAGGATTATACTAACAATATAATTTTTTCCCTAAGAGTCCTGTGGTCATATTTCAGATGCAATGTGTACGACGTATGAAACAGGTGGATTGAAACTTATATATGTATGTGTATCACATTTGCTGTATCAAGTAATCATTTCCATCATAACTGTTAAATACTGCAAAAAACAACAGTGGTTTGGATGTTGTAGACGCCTGAATTTTAGCATGTCTAGACATGATTCTGAGAGTAGGAGAGAAATATACGGTTTTTTGACTGACAAAACTATTTATCACATCAAACACTTATCATTACGACTTCATGAATATTTACGAAATACATTACTTTCATATATGAGACAAAATAAAAGAGCACAAAAATGTGTGAGAGGCAAAAATCGTGCAGGTGCTTGTTTGAAAGTTACGTTTGCAATAATACACTTTTCAATATGAAAGAGCAAACACACCTTGGCATGAACATATGTCAGCAAATAAAATGGCGGTTACGACAAAAATCAATTTCGTTAGTGGGTCCATGGTGATTTTCTTGCATATTTCACATTATTGATGAAGAAATAAGTTCATGTATCCCAACACTCAGAAGGAATTCTCAAACTTTCCGCCATTGTTTACGCGTTCCTAAGAGACGATGTAAAACGCTATGCGATTGGTTGAGCGCATTCATTTTACGGTTGTCGTAAATTTACAGTTATAATAACACATTCATTTTGTAATAATCACCATATGGAGAAAAACGTGACTAATAAGTTGAGCATTGCTCTGGGATATGTTTCCTCTCTCACAACCTAAAACATAACACAAAAGACAAAAACGACAAAACTCATCGGCTACAAGTTACCGGACTAATCCGACATTATTCAATAGCTTACCTGTTAGATGTTTTAATGAATTACGCCCGCTGCCTGTATGACAACATGACATGCTTACCTCTTGGCGAACATCTGGTGTCATCACTGACTTAAATTTACAACTATTTTCACTTTACACCAGCAACCATATTATTAAAATATTTGTCTCAGGTTACATCTCATGTTAAAGTAAGGTTTATTAGATTAGGGACCAGTCTTAATTTATGGCGGGATATATAGTGTGTGTCTGTGTGTGTGTGTGTGTCTGTTTGTGTGTGTGTGTGTGTGTGAGAGAGAGAGAGAGAGAGAGAGAGAGAGAGAGAGAGAGAGAGAGAGAGAGCGAGAGAGAGAGAGAGAGAGAGAGATGATTTTATGAAGAAGCATGCATACTGTGGAAGACACCACCTCCCCCCAAAAAAATATTTATGTACAAAGTAAGTGACCCTCCCCTGCATTTCATGAGCAAAATCAATGTCCCCCCCCCACCTCCCATAATTTTGTAAGCAAAATTTTGTAATACAATTGTGTACAAAATTGCTCACCCCCTTATACATGTGAACAAAATTGACGAAACCATACCTCCCCACATTTTCCGTGATATATCATAAAACGTCAGATTTCAGATACTGATGGGTACATAGGTTTTAGGACCATGTGTCTTATTTATGTATTGTGCACTTATCCCTATTTTGAGATATTTAATCATTCATCGTTCTCATTTGAACCCAAATGGACTATAAAGGCTTGCTGGTAGAACAGCCAGGTAATCAACAAGCGTTTGTCGTACAATTTCAATTTCACACGTGCAACTCGCACACCTGGCTGTTCAACCACCAAGTGGCCCATACAATAGACCAGCCAAACCTCTAGAAATTAGGCATGAGTTTGAGAAAATGGTTTTAATGGATGATAACCAAAATGTTTACATTATATCACAACTGGTATTATTACCATTTGCTGAATCACCTCCAGCCCTTTAACTGATCTTATATTTGTATCGTCTATGTGAAACGTGCATGGTGGCGTTGCGTTAGACCCTATTTGTAGTGACCATTGTCCTATATATACTATTCAAACAAAAGAAACGCATAACCCAGAAATCTGTTGCGAAAATGTTGTATTTTCAAACGTGTATAACTCGACCACAAATAGACATTAGTACACGAATCTGTACATCAGTTCAGAAGAAGGAAATGTCTATACAACCAAGTGGATAATTTTAGATAACGAGGGCGTTGAGCGCGATGGTGACGACGTAGCACGGCTCTCCTGGCTCTCAGTCCAACCTCTCTCAACCTGTTCCGTACAGTTTGACCGGATATCCTCCCTGCCTGCTGTGCTCTCCCCCGTGGCAGTACGATCACGCAAATGTAGTACCCGGATGTACCAATTTTTCTCTGCAGTGGTGACTCGATGTCTGCCTGTATTATGGGGACTATCATTAAATTTTGTTATACCTGTTTGGTTGTAACGAGCTGCAAGCTGTGATATCGTGCTCAGACTAACGTTCAGACGCCTGGCAACAGATGATTGGTAATCTCCAGCGTGCATTCTTTCAATGGCGATGTTCCGTGTCGCAGCGTCAAGACGTGGCGTAGTGATTTGACCTTGAAACTCCTTGAAAACGAATGCCGATTTGCGAAAGTAATCTGGATTTTTATAGCCAGAGAGTGCATGCTCTTTGCTGCACAATTTCAACTGGAAGGTGATTTCTGTTGCGTTGTGGCGATGTCTTTTAATCATTGTAAGAAATCTCATCAAAATCAACATTTTCGGGTAAAGTCGATTTTTTTTACTTGTGCAAATGTGTAAAATCATGTTATCGACCCTTTTGTTACATATTTTGACGATTGTTTGAATACAATAGGTAATTAATAGATTTTTTAAAATGCAAACGGCTATGCGTTTCTTTTTTGGGATAGTATATATTGATACCCCATCTATCAGACCCAAGTGATACATTTAAAAATAAATATGATGGATGTGGATGACATTGCAAATATATTAATGACTACAATAAGGAATTCGAATGCTTGCGACAAGAATATCCCAAATAAAATTGTTATAATTCGACCATCGAATACTCTTTGAGTGAACAATGGAATTCGACCAAGTTGTATATCTAAAATATTTGAGCGATGTTTATTCAAACATATCTTGCTCGAGTGTGGCACAAAGGTCTCGTGCACAAGTTAAAATCTTGTGGCATTGATGGTTCATTAATACAACGGTTTAAAGGTATTTAGAACATCGATCCCAGCCGGTAGTCATAGATGGAAAATAATGAACCATACCACTTGAAAATTAGGACTCGTTAATATTCATAAATCATATATTTTATTCTGCAATTTTCATGACATGACACCTTAGAATAAACGTAATACTGTCATTTTAATAAAATATGTGATGAAATCGAAAATACGATTTGTTTACAACGAACATTTTCGATTATTTTTTTTCAGAAATGTTTTTTTATATTTTCCGATACAAATATACGAATTTAAAGTCAGATAATTCCTTCCTTACATGAAACACATTCGACTGTCAATCAAATTTAATTCAGGTAAATTCAAGAAAATTTGCATTATTTATTTTTGCTTAAAATCTGTATGTTTGAAAGTATCAAGATATTTTTTTATACTAATGTTCATTTTTCTATGTAGTATTAATGTGCCAAGCATTATTTTCAGTTGTCCCTTATTTAATGACACACCGACTGCTTGAAATCACCCACCCTCTTAACAACGTCTTATGATGAAATTAATTCAGCAGGCTAAAACTTAACCATGTGCAAAATCTGTCTACTCACTGTGTACATTAGAAAGCTAACAAACATGTTCAACATTTAATTCATCTCAATTATTTAAAATGAATGATCAAAACCCAACCAACAACAGCACAATGTTAATCCCCTTCTCATCTGTATTCTCTATGCAGCTTAATCTCCCACTGTATACTCCACCCTGTAATCTCTCTTTTGGATCAGTTCATTATGTCAGATAGGTAAATGCCGCGTGATGTTTTAACTGTTTGTAGGGGTACTTGGCTGTAGGGGTTTTGGGAGACAACCGATCTTCACATACTGTATGTATATCCAAACATTATTGTCCGGATTTTAAATTTGAGTATTTGTCCAATCAAAAATATTGTTACAAAACAGCACATGCGCCCTCTGTAAACATACATGTGCTCGTTATTCCGATCTCTCTGAGAATTCAGTCTTATTGATATATCTATCAAAATGTGTGAAGTGACGAAAAACAATTTAGAAAATTATCTACCTCTTATAGAAAAGTCTGCAAAACAAGCAGATTTCATTGGTATGTTATTTCTGCACACATCTCCAATCTAGCTGTCATTAGCAACCTTCCTCAAGTTAATCCTGAAAACACACTAGTTGTCAGTGTTTGGTGACAACACAGAACATGAAATATGGTTGATAATAGTAATAAATACCAATTGTTGACAGTTCCTGTTCCAGACAACATAATTTGAAAAAAATAAATCTGTGTCATCTTATCAATATCATGTTTACATGAGGAGTCAAGCAATAAGGAATAGAATGTAAAGACATTTTTAGTATGTAAAGGCCCCAGCCATGACCCGTTGTGACCATGTTGACCCACCAGACAATGACAATATATTAGACCGATTCATTATCATGTATTGTCATTACAATGATTTTATGACTCGGCAATAGTTAAGGAGGTATCTAGCTAAACTCCACCACCAGTTGGATAAAATAGAAAGTACTATACTCATGGTTAAAATATAAGGCATTATACACATGGTTAAGATATAAGGTATTATACTTAGTGTTAAAATATAACACTATATTCATGGTTAAAATATAAGGTACTATACTCATAGTTAAAATATAACACACTATATGTAAGAACATACCTTAACATGTTTGTATATATCACTTTCAGGTTTGTAAGAAATGATAGCCATGACATGCAGCTGCTAATATGTGATCAGTTATATCTTCCACTTCAGCTATAGACACAGAATTCACAGGCTTGACAGTGAATGACAGCATGAAATACAGGTACGTCAGCACAGCATGTCCATCACATGAACACAAGTGACAGGTAGGATCGATGGCACAAGGACAAGCAAACTGATGAAATAAAATGTTTCCAATGTTTTGTCTGATCCTCCCTTGTCTTTCATCACAAAGTCTGTATAAGTCTCCTTCGTCCATTACCTATCAGTGCCTGGATTATTTCCTGGCTTCTATGTGTCCATTGCCAAGACCAGTCAGCACCAGTAAGCCACTGGTCTACCTTGTTCAGTGCCCACCATTGAACATTATGTTATCACTGATGCTGTTTCACATGTACTTATATAGCTATCCGCTGCCTAGTTTTTCATGCACCTTTTGAAGGAGTAAGAATATATTCCAAAGTGTAATTTTCCTCATAATACATCTGAATGATCTGAGTGCATGGTTGTTTCAGCTTGTTTGACAGTGGAGAAGACAGATACAAGAAGCTGAGATGTAGCATCTCCCAGTTCACTGTGTGTCAGATAGGTAAGTAGACAGCAGGGCTGCAATGATTCGGTTCGATTCATCAAAAATCGAATCTGACACCTTAGTAAGTAGACAGTACAACTGTAAAGAAAGGATAGACATGTTGCTTTGTATGCCTCCTGATTTTATCTCCCTGTTATTGCTTGCTCTTATAGTTATGGTGTGGATCTTCTTGTGGTAATTTATAGTTACGGTGTGGATCTACTTGTGGTAATTTATTGTTATGGTGTGGATCTTCTTGTGGTAATTTATAGTTACAGTGTGGATCTTCTTGTGGTAATTTATAGTTACGGTGTGGATCTACTTGTGGTAATTTATAGTTACGGTGTGGATCTACTTGTGGTAATTTATAGTTACGGTGTGGATCTTCTTGTGGTAATTTATAGTTACGGTGTGGATCTTCTTGTGGTAATTATAGTTACGGTGTGGATCTTTTTGTGGTAATTTATGGTTACGGAGTGAATCTACTTGTGGTAATTTATAGTTACGGAGTGAATCTTCTTGTGGTAATTTATAGTTACGGTGTGGATCTACTTGTGGTAATTTATAGTTACGGTGTGGATCTACTTGTGGTAATTTATAGTTACGGTGTAGATCTACTTTTGGTAATTTATAGTTACGGTGTGGATCTTCTTGTGGTAATTTATAGTTACGGTGTGAATCTACTTGTGGTAATTTATAGTTACGGAGTGAATCTTCTTGTGGTAATTTATAGTTACGGTGTGGATCTACTTGTGGTATATTATAGTTACGGTGTGGATCTACTTGTGGTAATTTATAGTTACGGTGTGGATCTACTTGTGGTAATTTATAGTTACGGTGTGGATCTACATGTGGTAATTTATAGTTACGGTGTGGATCTACTTGTGGTAATTTATAGTTACGGTGTGGATCTTCTTGTGGTAATTTATAGTTATGGAGTGAATCTTCTTGTGGTAATTTATAGTTACGGTGTGGATCTACTTGTGGTAATTTATAGTTACGGTGTGGATCTACTTGTGGTCATTTATAGTTACGGTGTGGATCTACTTGTGGTAATTTATAGTTACGGTGTGGATCTACTTGTGGTAATTTATAGTTACGGTGTGGATCTACTTGTGGTAATTTATAGGTACGGAGTGAATCTACTTGTGGTAATTTATAGTTACGGTGTGGATTTACTTGTGGTAATTTATAGTTATGGTGTGGATCTACTTGTGGTAATTTATAGTTACGGTGTGGATCTACTTTTGGTAATTTATAGTTATGGTGTGGATCTACTTGTGGTCGACTAGCACCTTTACCTGGCAGGTAGATGGAATTTACCTGTCGGTATCCCACACCTGGGATGGATTGTCGTTACCTGAACTACGGTATACCCCTGTACTCCGGTCCTGACGATAGGAGATGTGCGAGAGGTACAGTGTCAGTACCTGGGGGCCCTTGGAACTTTACCGTAGTCCCTCCAGCAACCACAAGCCGCAAAGCTTCAGTCTTAAGCCAAATGCTGGTGCTTCAAGATAATTTCTGAGACGATTCCTAGTGACCAACATCAAGAGTAGGCCCGCACTAGACTCCCGTCTCTGAGCTTTGCTCCAGCTTAAACCTGGGTTTCTACGTCACAACCAACACCCTTTTCCATTTCTTCCATTGGTCAATAACCCATAACCTGACTATCTATTACTCTCCCCCACCTCTATTTCGTACCCCCAATACCATATTTGTAAGACTGTGAGGTGGATTCCAGGAATCTCAGAGTCTCTCTCCCCTAGCCATATATGACTCGTAGAGTACCAAGAACTGGTAGCAAGGTCCCTGGCCACGCCGCTCCATCTTGATAGTGTAGTAGTTTTTCCCTTACCTAAGCTATGAGTCACCTCACCTTGCCCTCATCAGCTCTAACGACCTACTTTCATGTTTATTACCTTCTTTACTGACTTTCTACCTTACAACGTTATTAATCACTTCATATCTTAAATATATTATTAAATCCTCTCATAATTTGTATCTTCTCACCTCTTAATCACCTGTTATTAATAATGTTAATTGTATGTCTATTATTGTGGCAAGTACCATAATCTCATGCCTATAATACGACCCCCCTTCTAACGAAGAGTGTGTCCCCACACTCTATAGGACTGTGACGTCGAGACCCAAGCTTCTTGATGACATTCTCACCTTGCCATCTTCCTGACGGGGTTAACCTCACACACCCCACAGATGACATCCTTACCTTGTCATCTTGCTGACGGGGTTAACCTCACCCACCCCACAGATGACATCCTTACCTTGTCAGCTTGCTGACGGGGTTAACCTCACCCACCCCACAGATGATATCCTTACCTTGTCAGCTTGCTGACGGGGTTAACCTCACCCACCCCACAGATGACATCCTTACCTTGTCATCTTGCTGACGGGGTTAACCTCACCCACCCCACAGATGACATCCTTACTTTGTCTGCTTGCTGACGGGGTTAACCTCACCCACCCCACAGATGACATCCTTACCTTGTCAGCTTGCTGATGGGGTTAACCTCACCCACCCCACAGATGACATCCTTACCTTGTCAGCTTGCTGACGGGGTGAACCTCACACACCCCACAGATGACATCCTTACCTTGTCTGCTTGCTGACGGGGTTAACCTCACCCACCCCACAGATGACATCCTTACCTTGTCAGCTTGCTGATGGGGTGAACCTCACCCACCCCACAGATGACATCCTTACCTTGTCAGCTTGCTGACGGGGTTAACCTCACACACCCCACAGATGACATCCTTACCTTGTCTGCTTGCTGACGGGGTTAACCTCACCCACCCCACAGATGACATCCTTACCTTGTCAGCTTGCTGACGGGGTTAACCTCACCCACCCCACAGATGACATCCTTACTTTGTCTGCTTGCTGACGGGGTTAACCTCACCCACCCCACAGATGACATCCTTACCTTGTCAGCTTGCTGATGGGGTTAACCTCACCCACCCCACAGATGACATCCTTACCTTGTCAGCTTGCTGACGGGGTGAACCTCACACACCCCACAGATGACATCCTTACCTTGTCTGCTTGCTGACGGGGTGAACCTCACACACCCCACAGATGACATCCTTACCTTGTCTGCTTGCTGACGGGGTTAACCTCACCCACCCCACAGATGACATCCTTACCTTGTCAGCTTGCTGACGGGGTTAACCTCACCCACCCCACAGATGACATCCTTACCTTGTCATCTTGCTGACGGGGTTAACCTCACCCACCCCACAGATGACATCCTTACCTTGTCAGCTTGCTGACGGGGTTAACCTCACCCACCCCACAGATGACATCCTTACCTTGTCTGCTTGCTGACGGGGTTAACCTCACACACCCCACAGATGACATCCTTACCTTGTCTGCTTGCTGACGGGGTTAACCTCACACACCCCACAGATGACATCCTTACCTTGTCATCTTGCTGACGGGGTTAACCTCACCCACCCCACAGATGACATCCTTACCTTGTCAGCTTGCTGACGGGGTTAACCTCACACACCCCACAGATGACATCCTTACCTTGTCATCTTGCTGACGGGGTTAACCTCACCCACCCCACAGATGACATCCTTACCTTGTCTGCTTGCTGACGGGGTTAACCTCACCCACCCCACAGATGACATCCTTACCTTGTCATCTTGCTGACGGGGTTAACCTCACCCACCCCACAGATGACATCCTTACCTTGTCAGCTTGCTGACGGGGTTAACCTCTTCGAATCCCGGTTCGAATCCCAGCACGGGACTCAGAAGTTTTATGGCCTCCACATCTACATGTGTCTTGTTGAAAGTCCATTGCAAATTGGCATCTGATTGATTCAAAATTTGATAGCATAAATTTGCACAATCCTAGGTTTAACCCCCTGGATGCCACAGGGACATATATGTCCTTCCCCTTCAACCCTCAATTTCAAGTCCAATAAAAATCAAAATATCCCACGCACACAAATACACTTCACAGTTTCGAATTCTTCGGGAAATTTCCTGTTTCTTGATACCATCCACTATTATTTTAGACAAAGTTCAAGTGCTGAAAATGACCTTTCAAAATAGGCTTCATCGAAAATGTCGCCATTTTTGACACAGTACGAAATCGCGATTCACAGCGGTATTTGCTGTATGTTTTGAAATGTGAAAACCGGATAATTACTGGGAGTATTGAATTTCAAAAATAACATATTCATGATCACTCATATCAGTTTTACATGAAATCGCTAAGTAAAATTCTGAAACGTTGCCGATGAATCTAGAATCGGTTGGGATGTTTTCGAAAATGCACTTACACTAACGCAGTGGCTTTCCGCCATCTTGGATAGTGTTTACAAAATCACGCCAGCGAAGTCGGTATTGAGGCGATATTACATCAATTATATTTCATATTCAGCTTCGAAAAATGCATCAATAAACTCCCCATACATTTTAGACTCAAACTGCAAGTGGTCTTTGTCACCAATGCCAACTGTCTAGATAAAATGAGACGAAACATATTTGGTGTGAAAACGAACGCTGTGCTCGAAAGACTGCGCTGGTTCGAAATGTAAACAAAGACAAAAACCTATTTTACACTGTGTAGCATTTTCTGAAATTTTCCAACATTCATCCGTCTATTCATTGCTTGCAATTGCTCAATACCTTTGGAATATGCATGGAAAGAGTATCGTAGCAAGAAATAGGAAATTATAAATAGATACAATGCAATGATTTGATAATTCATAAGAAATTGTCAAAGTTTCCGCAGCAGCGTGGACGCCATGACTGACGGAAAATCACGCAGAAGCGACAACGGTAATTATCTGGATTTCTGTCTTTTTCTCTTACTTTTAGTGAAAACGATAAAACATATAACAATACACAGATAGTCAGAATCATTCTGATTACTTACATCTCATATTTATGGACAAACGATCCCTGAATCAATGGAAGGGTCCTCGCAAAATCCTGTGTACCCTTGTCAGCAAAGCAGCCATTTTGTAAGAAATCGGTCAGCGGTAGTGATGTCATCACGTCAACATTGTTGTACATATTAGGCAATTTCTTTGAGGTGAAGGTCGGTTGAACAAGAGTAAACACAATCGCCCTATCCTTCCGATTACACTGTCAGTATTATGGTGTATATTTTATGTATAGTTCAGATACTTTTCATGAAACTGACTTCAGTATCCACATTTAGCCTTGTTCAATATCATATCATAATGGCGATAGGGTTTACGGTGTTTGATTCTTTGAAAGTTTTTGATTGTTTGAATCATATTTACATAGGAAATTGACATATTTAGTGCAATACACCATATTCTAAACCTTTACACAAGTGTTAGAAGATCAAACGTAGCCATAACTGCAATTTGCGTTAGTTCGATGATGTACAATATTCAATGCATTTGGACTAATATTGCAGTTTCACATGAACAGGTTAATGAACGGCGCATTTAATTCAACCTTATAAGTAAAACTGATAATATTAATGAAAATGATTTATATATGGTATGAAATGTATATGCACACATATTTAAAGGAATTGTCTTGTTTTTGCACATTTGTGTGTCGGTTTATAGAGAAAACAATGATGTAAATTGATTGGCCAGGTGCGCGTTTGTCGGAAACGTTTTTATGATTCACTATCATTGTTTTCGATAATATAATCAATTCATATTCGATTTAAAAATATTGTGATGACAGGATATCAAACTCTAACTATATTTATAATCGAAAACTGTTTAAAAATATATAAACCATGTCATGTCTTAATTTGGACAAATCTTACATCCATATTCTAATATAGAGTGCACGTACTAGTTCCATATATAAAAGCTATCTTTTGCATCTTCCATTGCATACTTATGAAGAGAAATAGCTACATAATCATAAACAAAGAAAATTCTTATCCTAAACAAAATATTCGGTGTTGTGAAATGTTATTTTCATTTACGTTAAATTGATGCCAAACAGGTGCGCCGTGTTTCTCACAAAAGATACACAGTCAAACTGTCTAATTGTTGATATATTCAGGACACTATTTAAATGGAAAAATCAGTCATTTTATGTTTTGTCTAAAGAGTCTTAAATTCTGACATAGAAGCCGAGACCTTTCACACAATTAAAGGAAATTAGGTGAGATATGTACTAAACAGCATACCAGTGTCGTCTTTTTCCGACGCCGCCAAAATGCATAAAACAAGCAATGACGCCAACTAAAATGGTGTATTATTTTCAGCAATTTCATTACATTTGAAGATATGGCTAGTACTCTGGTAATAACGATGCAAAATTAGTCAAAATACATCTACACAAACAGGACAATATGGGAATCTAAGAACTAACTTATATATCGGATAGGGCCATCCAAATCGCTATTACGTGCTTTCACATGTAATACGTTGTCATTTTTCTTGTAAATTGTGAAACTACCAAACTGCATCCGCTCACATTGGGGAACTTTGAATTGGGATAGTTTGGTTCACCATGAACATAAAATAACGAAAATATAGCGTCCGTATCCACAACGAATTCTCTCCAAGTGATCTGAGTTACATGGACCTAGTGTTACGCATAACGGAGTTATGCCCCCTTATCATTATATGTGTATGACCTCTCTGTCGCCGCGTTTTGGCGTCATAGAAGAAAATCCATTTTGACATTTATTGCGAGTCATTTTAATGTTGAGTATAACGTTATGCACAAGCACATAAACCCAATTCATATACACTTATGTCGTTCAGATATCAAGCTGTATTTTCTTCGCTAACACTTTCCGTAAAGATGCCACATTAAAAAATTCGTAGCACAGTGCTTTTATCGGTGCGCGATAAAAAGCGGATAAAATTACTGTTTTTTAACGCATAAAAAAAAACTGGACAACATTTAGCAGTGTCTATTTCTCAAACCGCCGAGGTAGTTGCACTTATATTTATACCAACGGATAGGAAATTTAATATTGTACATTTCTGTGTAATTTTATAGCCGTACGTAGATCCAGGACAGCGCGAGCGCAATTCTCGCACAACGATCACTTTTCAAACCGTATGAAAATGTGCGCCTGAAAAAAAACTCGGCAGCCAGGGGGTTAAGGGCATCTAGATTCATTGCTGTAGTGATGCATCTGGAACTGAAATCTGATGATAATGATGATGATATCATTACAATACTCCTGCCCATGTACTGATTCGTAGAAAAGGCAGAATTGATTTTCTAAAAGTAATATTTTCATAGTTTACAATTACGCAGACTAGAAACTAGAATTACATAAGTCTTGATTATGAAAGAAACTGATGAATCTGATTGCAGTAAACTGTAACTTATTCAAATCAAACTGAAACTGGTTGACCCTACAACATGGAAAAATTCCCACTTAAGTATAACAATGAAGTATCGCAACACAGGACAAAGCCTAACACTAATATTGTGATATTTATCAGTGCACGAGGTGGGCGTATCATGATACGTAACATTGTGTGAGGTAGTTGTATCATGTTAGTATCATGTTGTAGGTCTGTCTTCAGCACTACATGTCTTTATCTGTGTGTCCACCCGGAGAGTGGAAGGTCGCGGGTTTCGATACCCGACCGCGTCATACCAAAAAGACGTTAAAATATGGTACTTGTTGGTCCCTGCCTGGCGCTCGGCATTAATGGGTACAACAAGGACTGGTCGGCTCGGAGTCAGTATAATGTGTCTGAGTGGGGTATTCATGCTTAACTGCGGCATGGTATCTCAGTGGGCTAGCACTATAAAACCAGCTTAAGTCTGGGCTAGTACAAGCAGCCGCACATACACACGCATGTACGTCGTCATATGAGCGAAATATTCTCAAGTACGACGTTAAAACCAATTTCACCTCACCTCACCTTTATCTGTGTTTTCATGTTGCAGGTGTGTCAGCCTTTGTGAAGCAGGGCACAGAGAACAGGTGAGGATGTCAGGCAGTGACAGCTCACACAAGTTAACAGGGGCACATGAGGTACCAGGTCACGCAGGGTAACAAGAGACACAGGGTATGAGGGGACACAGGGTATGAGGGGACACAGGGTGTGAGGGGACACAGGGTGTGAGGGGACACAGGGTGTGAGGGGACACAGGGTATGAGGGGACACAGGGTACCAGGGTACCAGGGGACACAGGGTATGAGGGCACACAGCGTACCAGGGGACACAGGGTGTGAGGGGACACAGGGTATGAGGGGACACAGGGTACCAGGGGACACAGGGTATGAGGGGCAGGGGTTCAATTTTTTTTTGAAAAGCCACTTGCCACAGGGCAAGTGACTTTAAGAAAGTAACTTGTCCTGACTAATTTTCCACTTGCCCTGATTTTATGACATAATTATGATGATGTAATTATGAAAGAAGAAATTAACATGGTATTTGATGTTAATGTATACTGGACTATTTATTGAAAAGTGATAAATAGCAAAGAAAGATAACTCTACTTTATTATCATTGCGAAATTTAATAGCTAAATTTTGAGCAGATATGAAATTAAATCAAAGTTTATTTGCAGTTTGAAACCATAAGTGGAAATTATCTAGTAGCCCACGGACAAGTAAGATACCATTATTTGATTGGCCGAAATGAAAACTGACTTGTCCCGGGCGTCGGCGATGGGAATTTTGAACCCCTGGAAGGGACACAGGGTACGAGGGGACACAGGGTACCAGGAGGCACGGTACGAGGGGACACAGGGTAGGAGGGGACACAGGGTGTGAGGGGACACAGGGTACCAAGGGACACAGGGTTCGAGGGGACACAGGGTACCAGGGGACACGGTACGAGGGGACACAGGGTAGGAGGGGACACAGGGTAGGAGGGGACACCGGGTGTGAGGGGACACAGGGTATGAGGGGACACAGGTATGAGGGGACACAGGGTACCAGGGGACACAGGGTACGAGGGGACACAGGGTATGAGGGGACACAGGGTATGAGGGGACACAGGGTACCAGGGGACACAGGGTACCAGGGGACACAGGGTACGAGGGGACACAGGTATGAGGGGACACAGGGTATGAGGGGACACAGGGTACCAGGGGACACAGGGTATGAGGGGACACAGGTATGAGGGGACACAGGGTATGAGGGGACACAGGGTACCAGGGGACACAGGGTACCAGGGGACACAGGGTACCAGGGGACACAGGGTACCAGGGGACACAGAGTACCAGGTCACACAGGGTATGAGGGGACACAGGGTACCAGGGGACACAGGGTACGAGGGGACACAGGGTATGAGGAGACACAGGGTACGAGGGGACACAGGGTATGAGGGGACACAGGGTATGAGGGGACACAGGGTACCAGGGGACACAGGGTATGAGGAGACACAGGGTACCAGGTCATACAGGGTACCAGGCTGCACAGGGTACCAGGGCACACATGGGGCACAGGGTACCAGGGACCACAGGGTGCCAGGGAACACAGGGCACACATACTACCAGAGGACACAGGCAACCAGGTCATTAGGGGACACAGGGTACAAGGGCACACAGGGTACCAGGGACCACAGAGTACACCGAGTACCAGGCACAACAGGGTACCTGAGGACTCAGGGTAGCAGGGAACACAGGGTACCAGGAAACACAGGGTACCAGGGAACACAGGGTACCTGAGAACACAGGGTACCAGGGAACACAGGGTACCTGAGGACACAGGGTGCACAGGGGACACACAGTATCAGGGTACCAGGGAACACATGGGCTACAGGGCACACAGGGTACCAGGGAACATCATCTGGGGTGCCAGGTCCAGCACATCTGATATCTATAGCTATGTATAGGAGAAAACATTCCTCCTTGGTTTTGGTAGAGAATGTAAAACTGAGGGAGGAGGGAAATCCCAAGGGGCTTTCCCTCCCCCCAAGGTTTAGAGGTCTTACTTACAAAAAGTAAAACCTGGGAAGAGGTCTTACTTACAAAAAGTAAAACCTGAGTGTAAACAAAAACCTCAAATGCGGTTATTCCGAGAAAAGAAGAGACGCTTAATATATAGTGAGAAGCACACTTTAGGTTCATATCTGTTGGTAAAAAACAGATTTTCTAAGTTTGTTAAGAACTGTTGCTGAATCATTTAGAAAGTTGAGATGTGAACGCCTCACGTAGCCATGCTACATTCATTGGCACCTGATGTAATCTTCTGTGGAAGAGTTGCCTCCATATTGATAGATAGTGTGATAATGTGACACTGATTACATTGAAATTAATGTGTCATGTTTTATTCCTACTAGGTACTCTGTTCGCACGTTTAACTTCCATCTGTTTCCTCGATCCTTCGGACCTCATGATCCTCGCTTCCTGATCCAAGTAAGACCATTTGCCAGTGTTCGCAGAGTAGCTGCACTTTCATGGTGTCATTCTGTTCATGGTACAGAACCTGTACACACTCTATATCTCTGCAATCACGTGATATTGCCAGCATCTGCCAGTTGTAGGTTGTGGAAGATCTATCAATATTATCTGTGTTTTAAATGTGTTTGATACTGTTGTAAAATCCTTAAAATGACTCGTGAAGGTCCGGATTAGAATTGGTCTTCAGCAACCCATCCTTGTCGCTCATGAACATCAGGGCTTGAATTGGTCTTCAGCAACCCATCCTTGTCGCTCATGAACATCAGGGCTTGAATTGGTCTTCAGCAACCCGTCCTTGTCGCTCATGAACATCAGGGCTTGAATTGGTCTTCAGCAGCCCATGCTTGTCCTGAGAGGCGACTCACTAGATTGGGTGGTCAGGCTCGCTGACTTGGTTGACACATGTCATCCTATCCACCATGGCTACCATTGATATTGCATGCTTCCTGTTTTCAGTCATCATCTGTTGAATTCTTATGCCGTTACAACTTTGACTTTCAAGAGGTAAGTGTTACTGGTCTCCTTGTGTACATGCAAATGCAGCCTGTAGTCATATCACGCTGGTCACAAGGTTGAATAGTGTTGTATATTTCTCCCAGCTGATGTTAAAGGTTGTATAGTGTTGTATATTTCCCCCAACTGATGTTAAAGGTTGTATAAGTTCTATATTTCCACCAGCTGTTGTACAATGTTGTATAGTGTTGTATATTTCCCCAGCTGTTGTACAATGTTGTATAGTGTTGTATATTTCCCCCAGCTGATGTTCAAGGTTGTATAGTGTTGTATATTTCCCCCAGCTGTTGTACAAGGTTGTATAGTTTGGTGTATTTCCCCCAGCTGTTGTACAAGGTTGTATAGTTTGGTGTATTTCCCCCAGCTGATGTACAAGGTTGTATAGTTTGGTGTATTTCCCCAAGCTGATGTACAAGGTTGTATAGTTTGGTGTATTTCCCCCAGCTGATGTACAAGGTTGTATAGTTTGGCGTATTTCCCCCAGCTGATGTACAAGGTTGTATAGTTTGGCGTATTTCCCCCAGCTGATGTACAAGGTTGTATAGTTTGGTGTATTTCCCCCAGCTGTTGTACAAGGTTGTATAGTTTGGTGTATTTCCCCCAGCTGATGTACAAGGTTGTATAGTTTGGTGTATTTCCCCCAGCTGATGTACAAGGTTGTATAGTTTGGCGTATTTCCCCCAGCTGATGTACAAGGTTGTATAGTTTGGTGTATTTCCCCCAGCTGATGTTCAATGTTGTATAGTTTGGCGTATTTCCCCCAGCTGATGTACAAGGTTGTATAGTGTTGTATATTTCCCCAAGCTGTTGTACAAGGTTGTATAGTTTGGTGTATTTCCCCCTGCTGGTGTACAAGGTTGTATAGTTTGGTGTATTTCCCCCAGCTGTTGTACAAGGTTGTATAGTTTGGTGTATTTCCCCCAGCTGATGTACAAGGGTATATCGTTCCTGAATGGCCCTCAAGAGGACATGATCAGAGAACATCTCAGCAAGAAGTTGCTGTTCCAGGGGCTCAATAGGTACGTATCCTCAACACGCTCCACTGTACTCGGGAGAGTCATCGCTTGAGTGTTATGGTTCCCTGAACAGTATTTCTGTTATCTCATGGTTACGCTTGCTTGATGTTGATGTAGCAGGGTGTGGAGTCATCCCATAGATCCTTACTTTGTCAGCTTTCTGACGAGGTTAAACTCTTGGTGACGTGGACAAGGCAACTTTGGATCAGAAGGTCCATGGTTAAAATCCGAGCGTGTGACTTGGATGTTTTATGGCAGCTACATTGGCTATGATCATGCTTGTAGGTTCACCACATTGGCTATGCTCATGCCAATAGGTTCACCACACTGGCTATGCTGATGCCTATAGGTTCACCACATTGGCTATGCTGATGCCTATAGGTTCACCACATTGGCTATGCTCATGCCTATAGGTTCACCACATTGGCTATGCTCATGCCTATAGGTTCACCACATTGGCTATGCTCATGCCTATAGGTTCACCACATTGGCTATTTTCATGCCTATAGGTTCACCACATTGGCTATGTTCATGCCTATAGGTTCACCACATTGGCTATGCTCATGCCTATAGGTTCACCACATTGGCTATTTTCATGCCTATAGGTTCACCACATTGGCTATGTTCATGCCTATAGGTTCACCACATTGGCTATGCTCATGCCTGTATGTTCACTACACTTTCTATGCTCATGCCTATAGGTTCACCACACTTGCTGTGCTCATGCCTAGAGGTTCACCACATTGGCTATGCTCATGCCTATAGGTTCACCACACTGGCTATGCTCATGCCTGTAGGTTCACCACACTGGCTATGCTCATGCCTATAGGTTCACCACACTTGCTATGCTCATGCCTGTAGGTTCACCACATTGGCTATGCTCATGCCTGTAGGTTCACCACACTGGCTATGCTCATGCCTATAGGTTCACCACACTGGCTATGCTCATGCCTGTAGGTTCACCACACTTGCTATGCTCATGCCTATAGGTTCACCACACTTGCTATGCTCATGCCTATAGGTTCACCACATTGGCTATGCTCATGCCTATAGGTTCACCACACTGGCTATGCTCATGCCTATAGGTTCACCACACTTGCTATGCTCATGCCTATAGGTTCACCACATTGGCTATGCTCATGCCTATAGGTTCACCACATTGGCTATGCTCATGCCTATAGGTTCACCACATTGGCTATGCTCATGCCTATAGGTTCACCACACTTGCTATGCTCATGCCTATAGGTTCACCACATTGGCTATGCTCATGCCTATAGGTTCACCACATTGGCTATGCTCATGCCTATAGGTTCACCACATTGGCTATGCTCATGCCTATAGGTTCACCACACTGGCTATGCTCATGCCTATAGGTTCACCACACTGGCTATGCTCATGCCTGTAGGTTCACCACATTGGCTATGCTCATGCCTATAGGTTCACCACATTGGCTATGCTCATGCCTATAGGTTCACCACACTGGCTATGCTCATGCCTGTAGGTTCACCACTCTGGCTATGCTCATGCCTGTATGTTCACCACATTGGCTATGCTCATGCCTGTATGTTCACCACACTTGCTATGCTCATGCCTGTATGTTCACCACATTAGCTATGTTCATGCCTATAGGTTCACCACACTTGCTATGCTCATGCCTATAGGTTCACCACATTGGCTATGCTCATGCCTATAGGTTCACCACACTTGCTATGCTCATGCCTGTATGTTCATGCCTATAGGTTCACCACACTTGCTATGCTCATGCCTACAGGTTCACCACATTGGCTATGCTCATGCCTATAAGTTCACCACACTGGCTATGCTCATGCCTGTATGTTCACCACATTAGCTATGTTCATGCCTATAGGTTCACCACACTTGCTATGCTCATGCCTATAGGTTCACCACATTGGCTATGCTCATGCCTATAGGTTCACCACACTGGCTATGCTCATGCCTGTAGGTTCACCACATTGGCTATGCTCATGCCTATAGGTTCACCACATTGGCTATGCTCATGCCTGTAGGTTCACCACACTTGCTATTTTCATGCCTATAGGTTCACCACATTGGCTATGCTCATGCCTATAGGTTCGCCACATTGGCTATGCTCATGCCTATAGGTTCACCACATTGGCTATGCTCATGCCAATAGGTTCACCACACTTGCTATGCTCATGCCTGTAGGTTCACCACATAGGCTATGCTCATGCCTATAGGTTCACCACACTGGCTATGCTCATGCCTATAGGTTCACCACATTGGCTATGCTCATGTCTATAGGTTCACCACACTTGCTATGCTCATGCCTGTAGGTTCACCACATTGGCTATGCTCATGCCTGTAGGTTCACCACATTGGCTATGCTCATGCCTATAGGTTCACCACACTGGCTATGCTCATGCCTGTAGGTTCACCACATTGGCTATGCTCATGCCTGTAGGTTCACCACACTTGCTATGCTCATGCCTATAGGTTCACCACATTGGCTATGCTCATGCCTATAGGTTCACCACACTTGCTATGCTCATGCCTATAGGTTCACCACATTGGCTATGCTCATGCCTATAGGTTCACCACACTGGCTATGCTCATGCCTGTAGGTTCACCACACTGGCTATGCTCATGCCTGTAGGTTCACCACATTGGCTATGTTCATGCCTATAGGTTCACCACACTTGCTATGCTCATACCTATAGGTTCACCACATTGGCTATGCTCATGCCAATAGGTTCACCACATTGGCTATGCTCATGCCTATAGGTTCACCACATTGGCTATGCTCATGCCTATAGGTTCACCACATTGGCTATGCTCATGCCTATAGGTTCACCACATTGGCTATGCTCATGCCTATAGGTTCACCACATTGGCTATGCTCATGCCTATAGGTTCACCACATTGGCTATGCTCATGCCAATAGGTTCACCACATTGGCTATGCTCATGCCTATAGGTTCACCACACTTGCTATGTTCATGCCAATAGGTTCACCACACTTGCTATGCTCATGCCAATAGGTTCACCACACTTGCTATGCTCATGCCTGTAGGTTCACCACACTTGCTATGCTCATGCCTATAGGTTCACCACTTTGGTGCTGAAAGAGATATATAAATATAATTAATATTTAGGATATTGAAGTGCCTTTTTCTGTGAGGCAGCACAGCATAAGGTGAAGTGTTAGACAGCTGGGCCACCTGTGTCAGTGTCCACATTTACAAAAAGATCTTTAAAGAAAGGTGAAGGGTTCTGACACACCCAGGACCACAATCAGCTCCAGTCTGTGATCATGTAAAGTGAGCATAGGTACATTTCTATTCTTTGTTGTGTTTCTGACTAATTTACCTTTCTGTAACAACCACCACAAGCAACTGACTTTGATTATCCAGGGAAGTGGATGAGAGAGTTCTACAACAACTCTGTTCACAAGTGGCGGAGAAGTTTGTCACAGCGAAGAAGGGAGACACGTTCATAGTCCAGAAAACTGAAGGTGAGCAGGGAGGGCTCATGGTTTAGAAATTTATGTACGTTTGGATGAGGAGGGAGTGACCATTAATTAGAAATTGATATGTACTATTAGGTGAGGAGGGAGTAAGGGGTCATTGTTTAAAAACTGATGAACTGTGAGGAAAGAGGGAGGGATCATTGTTTAGAAACTGATGAACTGTGAGGAAAGAGGGAGGGATCAATTTGTTTAGAAACTGATGAACTGTGAGGAAAGAGGGAGGGATCAATTTGTTTAGAAACTGATGAACTGTGAGGAAAGAGGGAGGGATCATTGTTTAAAAACTGATGAACCGTGAGGAAAGAGGGAGGGATCATTGTTTAAAAACTGATGAACTGTGAGGAAAGAGGGAGGGATCATTGTTTAAAAACTGATGAACTGTGAGGAAAGAGGGAGGGATCATTGTTTATAGAAACTGATGAACAGTGAGGAAAGAGGGAGGGGTCATTGTTTAGAAACTGATGAACTACGAGGAAAGAGGGAGGGAATATTGTTTAGAAACTGATGAACAGTGAGGAAAGAGGGAGGGATCATTGTTTAGAAACTGATGAACTGTGAGGAAAGAGGGAGGGATCATTGTTTAGAAACAGATGAACTATGAGTAAAACTAAACTAACTCACTCACTCACTCATTGATTTTCCCAACCTATAAATTCCATGTCAAATAATGCAGTATGAAAATATGGACATTTTTCAGACATGACATGACATTGTAATAATTCGTCTAAGATGAATTTTATTTGTTTTTAACATAGTTAAATCAATAGTTCATATTATATAATATATCCTCTTCAAAGCTGCGATACCTGGATCTTGGTTATTTGAGAAGTTTGTTTGGAGGTGCGAACAAGTACTACATAAAACCAGCCATAAACTGATGTATGAACCAAAGTTTTGTCATGGCATCACTTGAATTGAACAAGACAGGCCCACTGTGTTTGTTTCCCAGAGGTCCAGACGATCAGTGACTATGTTCTACACAACGAGATCCGAAACCGCTTCCCATCAGTGTGGACATCCACCGACCACATGGGAAATGTACGTACCTTTCATGACATTTCCATATTGAAACACAGAGGATAATCTCAATGGTATGCACTGAAATGAATTGTGAAAGCAGTAAGTATTGGTTCATAATGTAAAAATAATGAGTTATCTTCAAACATGCAGTTTCAGGTTTGCAATTGATGAGTCAATATAGTGGATCAAATAAGTTATGACAGCAATTAGTAACAAACTCAAGAATTATTGTTATGGCAATCACAAAAGTTTAGAATATTGTTATTGTTGAATATCTTGAAACAATGCTCAAGCTCTCTGTTTCTTAATCTGGATTAGTGCTTAAGCTGACAGGAATGTTTTTCAGGAAGGTATACCAAACCACACTAGATACGAAACAAGTCAAAAAGACCTTGAAGTGCCTCTTGTAACTCTTACGTGGCTGTAGCTAGCCTCCTATGGCCTAATATGCCCTGTTGTTACTCTTCTCATATGAGGTAGCCATCTTGTTTACAAAGGCAGATAACTCTCCTTCCTGTAGAAAACCATTCTTGGAAGCTCTACTCTGCTGTTGACTGCTGTTCAGATATTGCCATGCTATTATATGATATGTTTCATCTGTAGTTCAGTCATCTGCAGATACTGACAGTTACTACAAATATATTTTTAAGTTTCTATACTAAAGTTAGTCCAGTGGTTGTCGTGGTGGAGATTGTGCTGTCTGAGATGTAGCACTGAGATCAACTGGTCTCCAGTAAATGTTGGAAGATAACAATGTAGCTGATGTTGTAACTGGTGGTGGGGGTGTTGATGGAGAAGTTGACTAATGTCACATGGTCTCGTTCCTGTGTCAAGTACATGAAGACTGTACAGTTGTTGATGTTGCAGTTTGTGGTGGAGGTGGTCACGTCAGAGAAGCGGCGCCATCTGGAAGAGGACAGCCAGGAGAGTCGAGAACAGCAGCAGTAAGTGGTGTGGTCAGACTCCCAGATGTTCATATGTATTAATTGGGTCAGGTAATTGGGTTAGTTGAGTGGTTGAAGCGTTTGTTCGTCACATCAAAGACCCAGGTTCGATTCCCCACATGGGTGCATTGTGTGAAGTCAATTTGACAACAAGCAGGGTTCATTCACTCATATATGTCACTGCTGGACTGGCTTGAACACTGGTAGACAGAAAATACGATTTGTCGAGTGTCTTTGTAATATGATATAGTAGGTATAAAGTTGTGTTAAACATGTCTATTTTGGTATGGAATGACACAAGTGTAGTAATCTTGTGTTCATCACCTGATGAAGCAGAAAGAATATAGTGAGTGATTGAGTTTAGTTTTACGCCGCTTTTGGCAATATTAAAGCAATATCACTTCAAAAGACACCAGAAATTAGATTCACACATTGTACCCACATGGGGAATCGAACCCGAGTCTACGGCTTTACGAGGGAATACTTTAACCACTGGGCTACCCCACCGCCTCTTCAACATAGCTGACTCAGCACCATTCACCCTTTTTTAATTTTGCTCCAGATTCATTTTGTTCATCTGCGTGTATTTTAGTAGTGTAATGAAACCTTTGTTTCAGATTATTAAACACACTTCTTGGATTTACCCGAGTCTTCAGGATTTTGACTGAATGCAAAAAGGTAAAAGGATGAAAGACATGGAATTTGTTTAAGCTTTTATGCATGAAATATTGGGGGACAGGGATGTTTGGTAAAGCAAATTATACATACTGGACAAAATATAGTTTAGCCTTGAGATAACATAAGAAAATGTTTGAGAGGCAGGTCCTGACAAATAATGTTTTATTAAACTGTAGTAAGATTTTTATCCTTCTTTGACAGAGAAATATTTGATGCTTTGAAGCAGAGACAAAACTTGATGCTGTCTTTAACAAGTATCACAGTCCATGACTGAGAATGTTGTACTGTCGGTACTGCTGCCCCTTAACTATCTGTGCATTTTATCATCCAAAACTGTGTTCCACAGGAGATATCGCTCGTGTGAGATCATATGATATCTCCTAGGAGATATTATTTTTACAGTAGATTTTGTACAATGCCCTGACAATGCTATGACGTCATGAACTTGATGACGTCACAATGCTATGACATCGCTGCACTGCAAGTCTAGTACAGTCTTCAGAGATGTACATTTTTCTTTGAAAAAACTAATGAAGAAGGACTTTTGATGATAAATAGAATCTCACCCTCGTGTCTTCTGATATCAAATATATCAACACTCGTTGATAAAAGTAAAAATGTCCTCGCCAAGCCTCGGATATTTGTAACTTTATCAACTCGTGGAGATATATTTGATATCAGAAGACACTCGGGTGAGATTCTCTATGTAAAAACAATCGGGCATAGCTGTATTCTTAGATGCACCAGGATGTACTGGTCATTGGTTGTGTCCCTTAGATGTGTGAGGATGCACTGGTCATTGGTTGTGTCCCTTAGATGCCCCAGGATATATAGGTCATTGGTTGTGTCCCTTAGATGTGTGAGGATGCACTGGTCATTGGTTGTGTCCCTTAGATGCACCAGGATATATTGGTCATTGGTTGTGTCCCTTAGATGCACCAGGATATATTGGTCATTGGTTGTGTCCCTTAGATGCACCAGGATATATTGGTCATTGGTTGTGTCCCTTAGATGTGTGAGGATGCACTGGTCATTGGTTGTGTCCCTTAGATGCACCAGGATAAATTGGTCATTGGTTGTGTCCCTTAGATGCACCAGGATATATTGGTCATTGGTTGTGTCCCTTAGATGCACCAGGATATATTGGTCATTGGTTGTGTCTCTTAGATGCACTAGGATGTACTGGTCATTGGTTGTGTCCTTTAGATGCCTCAGGATGTACTTGTCATTGGTTGTGTCCTTTAGATGCCTCAGGATGTACTGGTCATTGGTTGTGTCCTTTAGATGCCACAGGATGTACTGGTCATTGGTTGTGTCCTTTAGATGCCTCAGGATGTACTGGTCATTGGTTGTGTCCCTTAAATGCCCCAGGATGCACTGGTAATTGGTTGTGTCCCTTAGATGCCCCAGGATGTATTGGTCAGTAGTTGTGTACCTTAGGTGCCCAAGGACGCACTGGTAATTTGTTGTGTCCTTTAGATGCCTCAGTATGTACTGGTCATTGGTTGTGTCCCTTAAATGCCCCAGGATATTTTGGTCATTGGTTGTGTCCCTTAGATGCACCAGGATATATTGGTCATTGGTTGTGTCCCTTAGATGCACAAAAATGTGTTGGTCATAGGTTGTGCCCCTTAGATGCCCCAGGATGCACTGGTCATTGGTTGTGTCCCTTAGATGCACAAAAATGTGTTGGTCATAGGTTGTGCCCCTTAGATGCCCCAGGATGTACAGGTCATTGGTTGTGTCCCTTAGATGCACAAAAATGTATTGGTCATAGGTTGTGTCTCTTAGATGCCCCAGGATGTACTGGTCATTGGTTGTGTCCCTTAAATGCCCCAGGATATTTTGGTCATTGGTTGTGTCCCTTAGATGCACCAGGATATATTGGTCATTGGTTGTGTCCCTTAGATGCACCAGGATGTACTGGTCATTGGTTGTGTCCCTTGGATGCACCGGGATATATTGGTCATTGGTTGTGTCCCTTAGTTGCCCCAGGATGTACTGGTCATTGTTTGTGTCCCTTAAATGCCCCAGGATATTTTGGTCATTGGTTGTGTCCCTTAGATGCACCAGGATATATTGGTCATTGGTTGTGTCTCTTAGATGCACCAGGATGTACTGGTCATTGTTTGTGTCCCTTAAATGCCCCAGGATATTTTGGTCATTGGTTGTGTCCCTTGGATGCACCGGGATATATTGGTCATTGGTTGTGTCCCTTAGATGCTTCATTATGTACTGGTCATTGGTTGTGTCCCTTAGATGCACCAGGATGTATTGGTCATTGGTTGTATCCCTCAGATGTGTGAGGATGCACTGGTCATTGGTTGTGTCCCTTAGATGTCTCAGTATGTACTAGTCATTGGTTGTGTCCCTTAGATGCCTCAGGATGTACTGGTCATTGGTTGTGTCCCTTAAATGCCCCATGATGCACTGGTAATTGGTTGTGTCCCTTAGATGCACCAGGATGTACTGGTCATTGGTTGTGTCTCTTAGATGCACTAGGATGTACTGGTCATTGGTTGTGTCTCTTAGATGCACTAGGATGTACTGGTCATTGGTTGTGTCCTTTAGATGCACTAGGATGTACTGGTCATTGGTTGTGTCCCTTAGATGCCTCAGGATGTACTGGCCATTGGTTGTGTCCTTTAGATGCCTCAGGATGTACTGGTCATTGGTTGTGTCCTTTAGATGCCTCAGGATGTACTGGTCATTGGTTGTGTCCTTTAGATGCCTCAGGATGTACTGGTCATTGGTTGTGTCCTTTAGATGCCTCAGGATGTACTGGTCATTGGTTGTGTCCTTTAGATGCCTCAGGATGTACTGGTCATTGGTTGTGTCCTTTAGATGCCTCAGGATGTACTGGTCATTGGTTGTGTCCTTTAGATGCCTCAGGATGTACTGGTCATTGGTTGTGTCCCTTATATGCCCCAGGATGCACTGGTCATTGGTTGTGTCCCTTAGATGCCCCAGGATGCACTGGTCATTGGTTGTGTCCCTTAGATGCACAAAAATGTGTTGGTCATAGGTTGTGCCCCTTAGATGCCCCAGGATGCACTGGTCATTGGTTGTGTCCCTTAGATGCACAAAAATGTGTTGGTCATAGGTTGTGCCCCTTAGATGCCCCAGGATGTACAGGTCATTGGTTGTGTCCCTTAGATGCACAAAAATGTATTGGTCATAGGTTGTGTCTCTTAGATGCCCCAGGATGTATTGGTCATTGGTTGTATCCCAGCCTTTTCGTGAGCAGGTGTTGGTATCTTTCTTGTAGGTTTAACTAAAGTGACTATCAACAACGATATGTGCCAACTTCCATCCACACAAAGTGTCATGGCAGGCCATGCGGGAACTATTGTTAAAATCAGTGTTATCCTTTGTCACTCACTCACTCTGTACTTGTGTTTGCAGCCTCTGATCGGACACAACATGTTGATGGACCTGATGTTCTTGTATGACAAGTTCTTCCAGCCCTTACCACGTGAGTGTAACCACAGTGTAACCCTAGGGCACTTCTCAGCCCTTACATGCGAGTGTGTAACCGCAGTGTAACCCTAGGCCCTTCTCAGCCCTTACATGTGAGTGTAACCACAGTGTAACCCTAGGCCCTTCTCAGCCCTTACATGTGAGTGTAACCACAGTGTAACCCTAGGCCCTTCTCAGCCCTTACATGTGAGTGTAACCACAGTGTAACCCTAGGCCCTTCTCAGCCCTTACATGTGAGTGTAACCACAGTGTAACCCTAGGCCCTTCTCAGCCCTTACATGCGAGTGTAACCGCAGTGTAACCCTAGGCCCTTCTCAGCCCTTACATGTGAGTGTAACCACAGTGTAACCCTAGGCCCTTCTCAGCCCTTACATGCGAGTGTGTAACCGCAGTGTAACCCTAGGCCCTTCTCAGCCCTTACATGTGAGTGTGTAACCGCAGTGTAACCCTAGGCCCTTCTCAGCCCTTACATGTGAGTGTAACCACAGTGTAACCCTAGGCGCTTCTCAGCCCTTACATGCGAGTGTGTAACCGCAGTGTAACCCTAGGCCCTTCTCAGCCCTTACATGGGAGTGTAACCGCAGTGTAACCCTAGGCCCTTCTCAGCCCTTACATGGGAGTGTAACCATAGTGTAACCCTAGGCCCTTCTCAGCCCTTACATGGGAGTGTAACCACAGTGTAACCCTAGGCCCTTCTCAGCCCTTACATGTGAGTGTAACCACAGTGTGTAACCCTAGGCTTCTCAGCCCTTACATGTGAGTGTGTAACCGCAGTGTAACCCTAGGCCCTTTTCAGCCCTTACATGTGAGTGTGTAACCACAGTGTAACCCTAGGCCCTTCTCAGCCCTTACATGTGAGTGTAACCACAGTGTAACCCTAGGCGCTTCTCAGCCCTTACATGTGAGTGTGTAACCGCAGTGTAACCCTAGGCCCTTTTCAGCTCTTACATGCGAGTGTGTAACCGCAGTGTAACCCTGCAGAGATTTGTCCAAACCAAGAACACTTCTCAGGCAAATTAGGATAAATAATTCCTTTGTTCAAAATTGGTGCTGTAAAGTAGCAATGCATGTCGCCTGTATGTAGACATCACCGTAGTTATTGCTTTAGAATGAACGGTGGGGTAACCTAGTGGCTAAAGCGTTAACTCGTCACACCGAAGACCCGGGTTTGATTCCCCACTTGGGTACAATGTGTGAAGTCCATTTCTGGTAGCCCCCGCCGTGATATTGCTGGAATATTGCTAAAAGCGGCGTAAAACTCAACTCACTCACTGTAACTCACTTACCATTACTATAGCAGCAAGAATTGGAGATGCTTATGCCACTGACAAATCTTACTGACATCTGCTGCACACTTGGATCTGAATAGTGGTCTCAAGTGGTTGTCAGGTTGTGGGAAAGATGTTGGATATTTCAGTGCATCAAGCAGAAACATTCATCGAAACATTATTCATTTCAGGCAAATATCAAGATTTCAAGAACAGCTTACATCAGCTCTTTCCTATCATCTACGACACTAAACACATGGCCTTCTCTTTGAGAAAGGTAAGATCATCCCCTGTTTTTGTGTGTGTTTTCTTTGCACTCCAACATGTATGAAGCGAGTTAGCCAGCCTGATCAACCTGTCACGTAATCACCTCTTGCTTATAAGCATGGGGTGCTCAACACCTGGATATTGGTACATCAATATGATTGAAGACTGTGTGACTGTTTTTTGCATAAGTTTTAGTGAGGTTAGGTTCACGCTGCTCTCGGCAATATTCCAGCTGTATGGAGGCTTTTTTTTTTGCATGAACAGAATATTGCTAATCATAGCATAAAACTACACCCACTCACTCACTGTATATAATAACTTGACACTGCCAGTATGATGACAACATTGTTTGGCCGTATTGTGTGAGAGGTTGATTGTTGTTTGGCTTCCTGTTGAGAAACATCACACAGTGGTCAGATCAGAAAGGCGCTTCACACATTGTACTGATCTGGAGAGTAGAACCCATAGCCTTCAGGGTAATGAGTCAATACTTTAACCACTGCACTACCCACTGGACCTTGCCTACCAGTTCCACATGACAACACTGACACATTTGTGACCTCTTGTGTGCTTCTAGGGCGTTTGTATCGTTTGCTGTGTTACACTGCACTTTGCAGTATTCCAGCTATATGGTGGTGCTCTGTAAATGATCGAGTCTGGACCAGACAATCCCGTGATCAACAGCGTGAGCATTGATCTATGCAATTGGGATATAATAACATGTGTCAGCTTAGTCTGACATCCCAATACCGTCAGTCGCCTCTTGTTTGCTGAAGACCAATTCTAGCCCAAATCTTCACTAATTGTCGGTTATAGGAAAGAAGTTAGCATTTTTTAACTTGTTTGTTTCAGGAATTGGAAGACAAAACATTGGTGGAATCAACCTCCCTGCAAAGTCTGTACTCATCATTGGACAGGTACAACATGCTCTGTATATATGTATTTAGTAAGGTGTGGAATGTGTGATAATATGTTTACCAATCTGATTGAGTTTATCCCAGCATGATTTGGTGACCGATGGAATTAATCTAGTGACTGATGTGATCAGTTTTGTAACTTTTCGGTGTAATATGTTCCTGATATGGTGACTCTAATGCCTAACTGCTTGCTGCTTGTGTAACATGTCTTATGATGATTGAGATGACACTCTTGATCAGTTAATGGACTACAGACAACGTACTTGTGTCTGAACTTTGTTTTAATACCTGTGATACTTAAATGAGAAGAAATCCCACATTTCATGGAAATATTTTGGATGTATTTCATCATTTGAAAAAAATATACAGTAGATAAGGTATGTCTTTATAAATGGATAAACAGAGAGTTCTATTATAGTAATGGACTCTCAGCGTTGGTAATACCATTGTCACCTAGTGGTATGGATGCCTGATTCCAGAAACAAACAGTTCCTCAATAATGGATGTGTTTGTTTCCAACAGCATCCAGGGCAAGCAAAGGGTTCTCTTCTCTCCTGATATACAACATGGCGCTGGATACGACCGATATCGTAAGTGGACTTGCTCTTTCACTGAGACAACATCCTTACTACATTAACCATGCCAAACAAGTCTGAGGTCAGACATCTGCAGTGCTTACCCTCCATACCACTGTCTGAGGTCAGACATCTGCAGTGCTTACACTCCATACCACTGTCTGAGGTCAGACATCTGCAGTGCTTACCCTCCATACCACTGTCTGAGGTCAGACATATGCAGTGCTTACACTCCATACCACTGTCTGAGGTCAGACATATGCAGTGCTTACCCTCCATACCACTGTCTGAGGTCAGACATCTGCAGTGCTTACCCCCATACCACTGTCTGAGGTCAGACATCTGCAGTGCTTACCCTCCATACCACTGTCTGAGGTCAGACATCTGCAGTGCTTACCCTCCATACCACTGTCTGAGGTCAGACATGTGCAGTGCTTACCCTTCATTCCACTGTTTGAGACTCAGACATCGGCAGTGCTTACCCTCCATACCACTGTCTGAGGCCCAGACATCTGCAGTGCTTACCCTCCATACCACTGTCTGAGGTCAGACATCTGCAGTGCTTACCCCCAATTCCACTGTCTGAGACCCAGACATCTGCAGTGCTTACCCTCCATACCACTGTCTGAGGCCCAGACGTCTGCAGTGCTTACCCTCAATACCACTGTCTGAGGCCCAGACATCTGCAGTGCATACCCCCCATACCACTGTCTGAGGCCCAGACATTTGCAGTGCTTACCCTCAATACCACTGTCTGAGGTCAGACATCTGCAGTGCTTACCCTCCATACCACTGTCTGAGGTCAGACATCTGCAGTGCTTACCCTCCATTCCACTGTTTGAGATTCAGACATCGGCAGTGCTTACCCTCCATACCACTGCCTGAGGCCCAGACATCTGCAGTGCTTACCCTCCATATCACTGCCTGAGGTCAGACATCTGCAGTGCTTACACTCCATATCACTGTCTGAGGTCAGACATCTGCAGTGCTTACACTCCATACCACTGTCTGAGGTCAGACATCTGCAGTGCTTACACTGCATATCACTGTCTGAGGTCAGACATCTGCAGTGCTTACCCTCCATTCCACTGTCTGAGGCCCAGACATCTGCAGTGCTTACCCCCCATACTGTCTGAGGCCCAGACATCTGCAGTGCTTACCCCCCCATACTGTCTGAGGCCCAGACATCTGCAGTGCTTACCCTTCATACCACTGTCTGTGGCCCAGACATCTGCAGTGCTTACCCTTCATACCACTGTCTGAGGCCCAGACATCTGCAGTGCTTACCCTCCATACCACTGTCTGAGGCCCAGACATCTGCAGTGCTTACCCCCCATACTGTCTGAGGCCCAGACATCTGCAGTGCTTACCCTTCATACCACTGTCTGAGGTCAGACATCTGCAGTGCTTACCCTCCATACCACTGCCTGAGGCCCAGACATCTGCAGTGCTTACCCTCCATTCCACTGTCTGAGGCCCAGACATCTGCAGTGCTTACCCTCCATACCACTGTCTGAGGTCAGACATCTGCAGTGCTTACACTCCATATCACTGCCTGAGGTCAGACATCTGCAGTGCTTACCCTCCATATCACTGCCTGAGGTCAGACATCTGCAGTGCTTACACTCCATATCACTGTCTGAGGTCAGACATCTGCAGTGCTTGCACTCCATACCACTGTCTGAGGTCAGACATCTGCAGTGCTTACCCTCCATATCACTGCCTGAGGTCAGACATCTGCAGTGCTTACACTCCATACCACTGTCTGAGGTCAGACATCTGCAGTGCTTACACTCCATATCACTGTCTGAGGTCAGACATATGCAGTGCTTACCCTCCATTCCACTGTCTGAGGCCCAGACATCTACAGTGCTTACCCCCCATACTGTCTGAGGCCCAGACATCTGCAGTGCTTACCCTTCATACCACTGTCTAAGGCCCAGACATCTGCAGTGTTTACCCCCCATACCACTGTCTGAGGCCAAGACATCTGCAGTGCTTACCCTCCATACCACTGTCTGAGGCCCAGACATCTGCAGTGCTTACCCCCCATACTGTCTGAGGCCCAGACATCTGCAGTGCTTACCCTTCATACCACTGTCTAAGGCCCAGACATCTGCAGTGTTTACCCCCCATACCACTGTCTGAGGCCAAGACATCTGCAGTGCTTACCCTCCTTACCACTGTCTGAGGCCCAGACATCTGCAGTGCTTACCCTTCATACCACTGTCTGAGGTCAGACATCGGCAGTGCTTACCCTCCATACCACTGCCTGAGGCCCAGACATCTGCAGTGCTAACCCTCCATTCCACTGTCTGAGGCCCAGACATCTGCAGTGCTTACCCTCCATACCACTGTCTGAGGTCAGACATCTGCAGTGCTTACACTCCATATCACTGTCTGAGGTCAGACATCTGCAGTGCTTACCCTCCATACCACTGTCTGAGGCCCAGACATCTGCAGTGCTTACCCTCCATACCACTGTCTGAGGTCAGACATATGCAGTGCTTACCCTCCATACCACTGTCTGAGGTCAGACATCTGCAGTGCTTACCCTCCATTCCACTGCCTGAGGTCAGACATCTGCAGTGCTTACCCTCCCAAGTGTGGATATGGTGAGTAGGTCATAGATCAGTGTAAGCTCACCTTGTCCAATGTGGATATGGTGAGTAGGTCATAGATCAGTATTAGCTCACCTTGTCCAATGTGGATATGGTGGTGAGTCAGGTCATAGATCAGTGTATGGTGAGCTCACCTTGTGTCCAATGTGGATATGGTGAGTAGGTCATAGATCAGTGTAAGCTCACCTTGTCCAATGTGGATATGGTGAGTAGGTCATAGATCAGTGTAAGCTCACCTTGTCCAATGTGGATATGGTGATAGGTCATAGCTAAGCTCACCTTGTCCAATGTGGATATGGTGAGTTGGTCATAGATCAGTGTAAGCTCACCTTGTCCAATGTGGATATATGGTGAGTAGGTCATAGATCAGTGTAAGCTCACCTTGTCCAATGTGGATATGGTGAGTAGGTCATAGATCAGTGTAAGCTCACCTTGTCCAATGTGGATATGGTGAGTTGGTCATAGATCAGTATTAGCTCTCCTTGTCCAATGTGGATATGGTGAGTAGGTCATAGATCAGTGTAAGCTCACCTTGTCCAATGTGGATATGGTGAGTTGGTCATAGATCAGTATTAGCTCTCCTTGTCCAATGTGGATATGGTGAGTTGGTCATAGATCAGTGTAAGCTCACCTTGTCCAATGTGGATATGGTGAGTTGGTCATAGATCAGTGTAAGCTGACCTTGTCCAATGTGGATATGGTGAGTTGGTCATAGATCAGTATTAGCTCTCCTTGTCCAATGTGAGTATGGTCGGGCTAACCATTACTTGATTACTTTACACACATCATTGGTCTGGCTAACCATTACTCGATTACTTTACACACATCATTGGTCTGGCTAACCATTACTCGATTACTTTACACACATCATTTAGTACTGAAATTAGGGGTGGTGAGGTAGCTTAGTGGTTAAAGTGTTTTCTTGTCACACTGAAGACCCGGGCTTGATTCCCCACGTAAGTTAAATCAGTGAAGGACATTTCCGATGTCCCCTGGCTGATGTTGCTGAACTATGACATGAAACTATGCTCATGCACTACTCCAAGATGAACTGTATCAACAGTGTGTGCTGATAGTGTCTTGATATCTTATTGTTTCAGTGTTCCTGAGGTTAGCACACATTATAACTCTGAAAGATGTCAGGTGAGTTGGTTAGCTAGTTTTGAAATGGAGTCTACTTGTTAAGAGAATCTATACCTTGATGAATATAGGCATTATTTAAACGTTTCTTTTGTAAAGTTTATGTATATATTCTGATAGAAATATGTTTTATCTATACATTCAGTTGAAAATGGACGTTTGTTTAGACTGCAGAGAATGGCAAGAGGATCATCAACATCTGATCATGAGTTGCCAGCTATTCGATCTTTACTCGATTTGGAGCGGTGGGGTAGCCTAGTGGTTAAAGCGTTCGCTCATAAGACCAAAGGCCTGGATTCGATTCCCCACATTGGTACAATGTATGAGGCCTCTGGTTTACTCCGCCATGATATTGCTGGAATATTGCAAAACGCAGTATAAAACCCAACTCACTCACTCACTCTTTACTCAGCACCCTGTGGGGTTCTGGGATAGATTAGGTTCCCAGCCAACCATGTGGATTGTAAGAGATGTCACACTGGGTCAAGTGGTCAGGTGACATGGCTGATTGCAGTCCATTGTAGTTATGTCGTGCAGCGTGTCCATTGGTATTTACAGGTCACTGTGACACAGCTGGAATATTGCTGACTGCGGTAATTCACAAGAAGCCAGGCAACTCACCCAGTAAATCACCTGTTAACTTCCAAGCATGGACTGGTTGTAAGAGACTCCTCAGTGAACTGAATGGCTAGACTTACATAGCAATGTACCCCCAGCGGCATGGATCATTGCTATAATACCAGTCACTGGTTTGTCTGGCCCAGACATCAAGCAGGTCGTATAGCTGGGATGCTCTCGACTGAATACCAGTGTTGGAAAAAATGGCACATGCTACTGTTAAGCCATCAAGAGACTTGTGCCTGAACAAAACATCTAAAATTAACTTTGACTGCCCTTAGTTAATCTTTTAAAAAGTCTTGTAACTGACTATTGTAAAAAGCTTGAGTGTAAGGATTAAGGGCAAATGAAACAAATGTTGTGGTTCCGATTACACCTCTTTAAAATTTAGGGTAAGTAGGTAGGATATTTTTATACCCCCGCTACGAAGTAACAGGGGTATATAGCGTTCATTCTGTCCGTCCGTCCGTCCGTCCCGAAACTTTGTCCGGAGCATATCTCTTAAAGTTTACATGCTAGGTTCACCAAACTTCACACACATGTTAATCATTACCCATTGATGTGCCTTTTGCTATTTTAAAGTTTTTTCAGAATTTAGTTTTTTTGCTGTTTCCATGGAAACACGACTTAGGCTGTGACTATGAGGATGTCGTCTTGTCCGGAGCAGATCTTCCAAACTATACATGCTAGCTTCATCAAACTTGGTACACATATCAAGCATGTTCCCTAGATGTGCCTTTTGGGGTTTAGATCCAGATATGAATTGTATTTTTGCTGTTTCCATGGGAACACGACTTAGCCAAATGTGTTCGATTATTTTGTCCAGAGCACATCTCCTAAAGTTTACATGCTAGGTTCACCAAACTTCACACACATGTTAATCATTACCCATTGATGTGCCTTTTGCTATTTTAAAGTTTTTTCAGAATTTAGTTTTTTTGCTGTTTCCATGGAAACACGACTTAGGCTGTGACTATGAGGATGTCGTCTTGTCCGGAGCAGATCTTCCAAACTATACATGCTAGCTTCATCAAACTTGGTACACATATCAAGCATGTTCCCTAGATGTGCCTTTTGGGGTTTAGATCCAGATATGAATTGTATTTTTTGCTGTTTCCATGGGAACACGACTTAGCGCCAAATGTGTTCGATTATTTTGTCCAGAGCACATCTCCTAAAGTTTACATGCTAGGTTCACCAAACTTCACACACATGTTAATCATTACCCATTGATGTGCCTTTTGCTATTTTAAAGTTTTTTCAGAATTTAGTTTTTTTGCTGTTTCCATGGAAACACGACTTAGGCTGTGACTATGAGGATGTCGTCTTGTCCGGAGCAGATCTTCCAAACTATACATGCTAGCTTCATCAAACTTGGTACACATATCAAGCATGTTCCCTAGATGTGCCTTTTGGGGTTTAGATCCAGATATGAATTGTATTTTTTGCTGTTTCCATGGGAACACGACTTAGCCAAATGTGTTCGATTATTTTGTCCAGAGCACATCTCCTAAAGTTTACATGCTAGGTTCACCAAACTTCACACACATGTTAATCATTACCCATTGATGTGCCTTTTGCTATTTTAAAGTTTTTTCAGAATTTAGTTTTTTTGCTGTTTCCATAGAAACACGACTTAGGCTGTGACTATGAGGATGTCATCTTGTCCGGAGCAAATCTCCCAAACTATACATGCTAGCTTCATCAAACTTGGTACACATATCAAGCATGATCCCTAGATGTGCCTTTTGGGGTTTAGATCCAGATATGAATTGTATTTTTTGCTGTTTCCATGGGAACACGACTTAGAGCCAAATGTGTTCAATTATTTTGTCCAGAGCATATCTCTTAAAGTTTACATGCTAGGTTCACCAAACTTCACACACATGTTAATCATTACCCATTGATGTGCCTTTTGCTATTTTAAAGTTTTTTCAGAATTTAGTTTTTTTGCTGTTTCCATAGAAACACGACTTAGGCTGTGACTATGAGGATGTCATCTTGTCCGGAGCAGATCTTCCAAACTATACATGCTAGCTTCATCAAACTTGGTACACATATCAAGCATGATCCCTAGATGTGCCTTTTGGGGTTTAGATCCAGATATGAATTGTATTTTTTGCTGTTTCCATGGGAACACGACTTTGAGCCAAATGTGTTCGATTATTTTGTCCAGAGCATATCTCCTAAAGTTTACATGCTAGGTTCATGCTAGGTACGTGCAAAATGTATTTGATGGTTACCTGACCACGGCATATCATCGAAACTATACATGCTAGGTTCACCAAACTTAATACACAAGTTAGTCATGACCCACAGATATGCCATGTGCTAAAAAATAGCAATCTTCATCTACGTCCATTGTGTGCAACATGAGACAGTCAAGTTCAATTGTATGTCAGGTTTCCACGGAAAACACAAAAAAAACTAGTTTCCATAAATTATTACCGTAATCAGTACATGCCAAAACTATTATCTAACATGTATATAAAGTTTAGTAGAGTCAAAGAGAAAGTCTTGTGAGCTGCTGATCCTTGTCACATTATATATATCAATATCAGTCATTTCCATGTCCCAAAGTGGGAAGCGGGGGTATGTGAGCTTTGCTCACTTCTACACTTGTCATATAAGTTCTTTAGAAGTAAATGTGTAATTGTTTATTCAATCCAGCTTGCAGTAATCATGTCGACTTTCTCTATCAGAATGACAAATGTCCGACAGTGCTGGGAAAAAACAATGGTATCTGAACACTTATTTTATTAATAGCACTTGAAAAAAATAAGGTTGGCACCAGAATTCAACGGTCGGTCAGGTAATAGGAACCACAACATTTTTCTAGGCCTAATCCCAGTTTGATCTACATTCATCCTTTAAAATCAGACTTAGAGTGTAGAGTGAATGAGTTTAGTTTTATGCCACTTATGTCTTATTCAAGCAACATCACAACAGGGGCACCATAATAGGGCTTCATTGTACCCATGTGGGGAATCTTCGGTGAGATGAGCGGATGCTTTAACCACTAGGCCACCCCACCTGCCCATCTGACTTAGATACGCCTGAAATACATGTATGTAATTACGGTATTTGTTTCTTTCTGTTCCAGATCTACTGAGGCAGAGCCATGTTCTTTCATGCAGTACAGCCTTGCCTTGAAGAGTAACCTCAACAGTGTCAACATGATCCGGGCTGCCCAGTCACATATTGTCAGTATATAGTTTGGTAATCTACAGAGAGTGAGTTTAATTTTACGCCGCTTTTAGCAATATTCCAGCAATGTCACGGCGGGGAATCAAACCCAGGTCTTTAGCGTGACGAGCGAACGCTTTAACCATTAGGCTACCCCACCGCCCCAGTGATATTGTAGAGCACAAGCAGGTCTTCTTTAAGGCAGCCATTAGGCTACCCCACCGCCCCGGTAATACTGTAGAACACAAGCAGGTCTTCTTTAAGGCAACCATTGGGCTACCCCACCGCCCCGGTGATATTGTAGAACACAGGCAGGTCTTCTTTAAGGCAACCATTAGGCTACCCCACCGCCCCGGTGATATTGTAGAACACAAGCAGGTCTTCTTTAAGGCAACCATTAGGCTACCCCACCGCTACCGGTAATACTGTAGAACACAAGCAGGTCTTCTTTACGGCAACCATTAGGCTACGCCAGCACCCTGGTAATCTAGAAATCTTTAGCACCTGAATTAGTAAGTCTTAAGATACAATGCTGAGTAGCTCCTCCAAGTACATCACTACTGTGACATCATGTCATTTATAGTAGCAAATAATGTATCATTTCTTGTTTGAGAGTGGTATGTGATTCCAACACTGTTTACAGTACAACACTTGTGTGTGTGTTCCAGAGACTTGATGCTGCTGATCCTCCGTCCAGGAAACCCGAGCTGCTGTATGTCAAGTCTCGAAGGATTGGCCACAGCCTTAGTGCAGAGCAGGTGATAAAATCTAGGAATAGGTCTGTTGTAGATGTTTTACATGTTGAAATTTTTTTGATTTCTAATCATATAATAATTTGTTTGATCCACCAAAATTTGACAAGTTTTCAAGGAAATTTCAGAATATCAAATTTGGAAAATCAGTAATATTCATGGTTGGACCAAGTTTATCTGAAAAATATTGAATTGTTTGATTCTGTTCTATATGGACCATCAATCCTTGCTTGAGATTAATAGTGACAGTCCTCAGCACATTTGTACTTTTAGAATTCTAACACAACCTTCTTCTATACCAGCTGGCACAGTGGTTTTCACCGTACGGTTCTGTAGACGTGAGGTTGATGAGTGCACAGCGTGGGCTGGTTGCCACGGGAAACTACAGGTGGTAAGTAGTGATCGCATAGTAGACCGGTTGCCATGGGAAACTACAGGTGGTGAGTAGCAATCACATGGGCTGGTTGCCATGGGAAACTACAGGTGGTGAGTAGTGACCACAGTATGGACTGGTTGCCATGGGAAACTACAGATGGTGGGTAGCAATCACACAGTGTGGACTGGTTGCCATGGGAACTACAGATGGTGGGTAGTGAACACAGTGTGAGCTGGTTGCCATGGGAAACTACAGATGGTGAGTAGTGAATGCAGTGTGGACTGGTTACCATTGGAAACTACAAGTGGTGAGTAGCAATCACACAGTGTGGGTTGGTTGCCATGGGAAACTACAGATGGTGAGTAGTGATCACTCAGTGTGGGTTGGTTGCCATGGGAAACTACAGATGGTGAGTAGTGATCACATAGTGTGGGCTGGTTGCCATGGGAACTACAGGTGGTGAGTAGTGATCACAGAGTGTGGGCTGGTTGCCATGGGAAACTACAGATGGTGAGTAGTGATCACACAGTGTGGGAAGGTTGCCATGGGAAACTACAGATGGTGAGTAGTGATTGCACAGTGTGGGCTGGTTGCCATGGGAAACTACAGATGGTGAGTAGTGATCACACAGTGTGGGAAGGTTGCCATGGGAAACTACAGATGGTGAGTAGTGATTGCACAGTGTGGGCTGGTTGCCATGGGAAACTACAGATTGTGAGTAGTGAATGCAGTGTGGGCTGGTTGCCATGGGAACTACAGGTGGTGAGTAGTGAGCTTGACCTGCATCATTTCTGTATTTACCACTCACGGTAAGCTGAGACAGAAAGGATTTTCATTGTAGAGTCAAGGCCGACAAACTTAATCGTCCATGTTTCGCTGTTGCCTTGAACACACCCATGTTTGTTTCAGTGCTAAGGACATCCTGGAGAATTTCAAAAAGCATGACCAGATCCGAGTGTGTTACTACAGTGTTTGGAGACATTCCCCGGTAGTCAGAAGAGCATTATGGTGAGTTCCTACAGGGACAGTAACAACACTCTGTCACAGGTGGTGAAGCAGTACACTAGGGTTTTAAGCTTCTTCAACAATATTCCAGCTCGATGCTTCATGTAATCATGATAAGTTGTTATATTTGTTTCTCTGTTATGTAATGCCACACTCAGCTATGTTCAAGAGGGGTAGTGGGGTAGCCAAGTGGTTAAAGCGTTTGCTTGTCACTGAAGTACCGGGTTGAATTATTCACGTGAGTACAATGTGTGAAGCCCATTTCTCGTCCCCCCGCTGGAATATCGCAAAAAGCGACGTAAAACCATAGTCACTCACTGACTCCAGCTACAGTAAGTAGACCAGGCAATCAAGTGATTGGAATACTGAGCATGGACCCACACAGCTGGGATATACACAGACAACATAGTCACAGAGACTAGTTTGTTGCCACTCGCAAAGTATGAATAGTATTTTACCTGATGGTTGGCTCAGTGGTCTTGTTATTCAAACTTGATTCTAATGCGGAGTAAGTTTTCAGTTTTGATTCAGTACCCGAACCTGCTGCAACCAAGTGAATTTATATTGTTGCACCATCAAAATATTGGTTGCACCTTCAAAATATTGGCAATCAAATTACTGTCACTGCCAGCAGTAGATTCCTAACAGCAAACTGAATAAATATCTTTCACAGGGGTTCAAAATTTTCTTAAAAAGTCACTTGCCAAAGTCACTTGCCACAGGGCAAGTGACTTTAAGAAAGTAACTTGTCCTGACTATTTTTCCACTTGCCCTGATTTTATGAAATAATAATGATGATGTAATTATGAAAGAATAAATCAACATGGTATTTGATGTTAATGTTTACCGGACTATTTATTGAAAAGTGATCAATAGCAAAGAAAGAAAACTCTACTTCATTATTATTGCGAAATTGAATAGCTACATTTTGAGCAGATATGAAATTAAATCCAAGTTTATTTGCAGTTTGAAACCATAAGTGGAAATTATCTAGTAGACCACGGACAAGTAAGATACCATTATTTTATTGCCCGAAATGAAAACTGACTTGTCCCGGGGCGTCGGGCGATGGGATTATGAACCCCTGCTTTCATCTCCAACTGCTCGCATGCTGGATGACTGGTGGAATGTGTTGACAGATGATTGCATTTTGACTGACATTTTCATTCATAGATTTATTGGTGTGCTCAAGTGTTTGGTCTACCTAACTGAATCACGAGCATAAAAACTTACTTGTTTATCAGAGCTCCAGATAAGATTTACCTCATGTGGGTACTGTACCCACTATATTTTTGGGGAGTGGGTATTATGAATGCTGAGTGGGTATTTCATTTTCCGTTACCCACTGCTTTCAAATATGTGCGTATTTCAGTCATTTTACTCACCTAAACATTATGTCTTTGAGTAAGATTACAAAGCAGGTATGTTCTGCCATATGTCATACCTAATCAAAACCAACTTAAATATAATGGAAATGATTTCATAAAACAATCACCCATCTTATACTGACAGTACAACACTAATCCTATACTAACAGTAAAACTTGATAGCAATCAGTCTTTTTCATTACACAAGCGATTTTTATAAATAAATTCTGTACGAATTGAATTTGTTTTGCGTATCTAACATTTTAAATGCGTAATTGGTATGCAACAATTATTTTTCAATGCGTATATTGAATTTTCTATGCATATTTTACTCGGATATGTAGCTTATCTGGGCCTCTGTTTATATGTATGTTGAGAACTGATTTACTAGATACACTCCATAGAAAGCTTATTAAATACTTGAAATATTGACTACTGCCATACACGTTTTACTTGCTTGGGTGAAGCCTGAACATAATCAAGTCAATCCCTGTATTGGCAACGCCCTGTCACCAGAGTATGTGAGTGGTGGTGGGGTAGTCATGTGGTTAAAGTGCTCGCTCGTCATGCCTAAGACCCAGGTTTTCAATTCCCTTCATGGGTACAATGTGACAGGCCCATTTCTGGTATACCCTGCCTTGATATTGCTAGAATATTGCTGAAAGTGGCAATAAACTAAACTCACTCTCCCAGGGCATGTGGTCAGAGGCTGTGGTGACCTGCTAGGATTGGTTCACTGGCAAATCTCATACACACTGAATGGCATGTGAAACAAAAAATATACTGAGGGAAACAAATAAGGGACCACCTCTTCATGGCAGTGTTCCTTTATTTATTCTCAGATATCCTCCCACACCACTACTAAGAGCTGATGAGGAAATATGGAAAGAAAGAAGAAAATGCTTGAATGTTCCTTTATTTGTCTCTCTCAGTATATTACCGTAGATAAGCCGAATTTTGAGGACCAAAAATAGCAGTCTGTAGAAGGGGGTTGGCTTATCTATGGGTTACAGGGATGATTCAGTTAAAACCTACCCAATAATAAGACAAGATGAATTTTGATGCAGTGATCTTAAAAATGTATGATCTGTTATTTTATAAAGAGAAATATATATCTTAGTATTGTGTCATTTTAATTGCAGGTTTCGCTCTATAAATGCAAAATATTTATAATCATAACTAAGATTGTGCAAGAGTTTTTTGGTGTATTGCCTAATAGTTTTTATGGATGGGACATTAATTAATTATATTACAGGACCAGTGTTGTGGTGTCAGGGGGCATCTGCTTGTGGGTGCTCTACTCCAGCAGCAGGAAGACCTGATGAAGGAACATCAGTGACAAGGATGATAGTATTGCAGAAAAGGAAGAAGCTGTGCAACTCTGCCCTGAATGGAATGGCCATCGACTGATTGAATAGTTGTTTGATTGTAGGACTACCTAATATTTCATCTTTAAACCCTGGGTTGATGCAATATTAAATTGAAGTTTCCAGAAACAATTGGTCATTATCTGTGCAGAGATAAATATTTTCGCTCAAAATAAGAAAATAATGATTTAACACATTATTTGTGTAACCTATTTACATGTTTGTATGTTCGTATGAAGCAAAGCAACGGTAGAAGAACATACAACGAAGTTTGAAATGATAGACACACCCTTTTCAGATTTGAATAAGCATCAAGTGGAAGATCCAACACACATTGCCTTTGTTCTTGTGAGTTAACTACCCTAAACCAAAAGGATCAAAGACGTAGGCAAGATTTGTGTGTAGCCTAGAAACAGATGTGATATAAATAACTATTACTATTATCATTATTTATTATTAATATAGTTAATGGCTCCAGAAGCTGTTATATCAGGCTGCTGGATGTAAATGAAATGTTGCTGTAAGCAAGTTTAAATAATACATTGCATTTGTAATATCGCAATAACTGGTGCTATACATTAAGGATGTGAATCAGGACACAATAAAATATTAGATTTTCTGCATATCAGCATGGAAAGTAGCAAAGCAGGAAGCATTCGATTGTTGTAGCATGAATGAAATCCCCAGTAGGATTTATTCTATGAAGTAATTTCGCTGGCTTCAGAGATGTCCATACATACAAGACTAAAGGGGAACAAGAATAAAGGATAATGTCCAGGTCTCAGAGAAATTAATTGATAATGGTACGAGAAGCCAACATAATCAACGAAGAATGGACACAGTGATCCGGTGGTTGAAAGGATTCACATGTGGTCAACTTGCCAAATTCGCCGACCACGCCATTCACTGTTTCTAATTACATAATTTATGGCGGAATCACATCAGACCAAGAGTATAATTCATGGGTCATGACTTGCACGGTAGTGCATGCCTCCCCTCACATTCGCCTTTAATCATCACGTGTGATGCCATAAGCAAACTGATTGTCGATCCGCCATGACGCTGTTCGGATTGAAAACTAATGGTCACCGACGCGTTCGTTTTCCCGCCGTAAGACAGTCAAAGAATGCATGTCTCAGTTTGCAAACATCGTCATTACAGCTGAACATGGCATTTCAACAATCAGCTTAAGAAAGAGATGCATGCGTTGTGTGTTAGGTGGGTGTATGCAGAGATCATGTGTATGCGTGTTCGGAGAGAGAGACAGACGAGATAAAGAGACAGGAAATGATCCGACAATCGGCATTTCACGTAATGTCGTTATAGAGACTTGTAAATCATAACTAAGTTAACGTAAAAACATAAGTGAATAACTTAATCAATATAAAATGCGTCTATAAGATGTATTACTTACGCATCCCAAACCAATATTATGTTTAATATGAAGTGCAAGGACGGTATTACGACAACTGGATTAAAACTGGTTTCGAAGCAAAAGTGCGTGACCGCTTGCTGGACGGAAACCTAGTCTCTACGTTTATTTGGTGTGCCTTCGGTGGAACGCTCTTATGGCAAGCTGTTTTTGAAATATCTTTAGAAATTAGTGATATCTGCATTCTATTTAAAGATATCAATACTGGTAAATAAATAGAATGTATCTTTAATCAATTGCTCATATCCAAAAAATGATTACATATATCTTAAAATGTAACAGATATCAAGAAAATATTTCATGATATATCTGAACGTGTATCAATAAAATAATTACGATTGTGGTGGAAATTAATTCAAGATATCTTTAATTCAAGTTTTATTGGGAAAAATATTGCAGATATCCACAAACGCATTGCTGATATATTTGACCAGGGATAATCTACGTTGTATAGTCTCCCTGATTTGACTCAGTTAGAGATATCTTCAATTCAATTAGCGATATCCTCAGTCCTGGCCGTTACTGATATCTAAAATCAAATTAAAGATGTCATTAATAATTTTGAAGATATCTTTTAATCAATTATTGATATCAATAATGAAAATAACAGGAAAGAACGGCAAAAATTATCTCTATTCGAGATATCTTTGATTCATTTCAAGATATCTCCAATTCAATTCAAGATATCTCTGTTTTCATTCAAGATATCTTAAAGGCACACTGTCACACATTTCCGACAATATTTTGGCCTATATTTTATATATTAGGGGATATGCGCTCACTTTAGCTTCCTATTGACGCAATAAAAGACTTATTATTAGTATTTCGTATTACATGTAAAAACGGGTTGTCATTCGCCTGCAGACCTTCTTTGAAGTGGGGCGATGGGATAGCCTAGTGGGTAAAGCGTTTACTCGTCACGTCGAAGACCCGAGTTCGATTCCGCACTTGGGTACAATGTATGAAGTCCATTTCTGGTGTCCCCCTCCGTGATATTGCTGAAATATTGCTAAAAGCGGCGTAAAACGTAACTCACTCCTTAATGCAGCCCATTCGTGAGCTACTCATGTTACTCCGGGACAAGCCGAATACCGATGTTCTTGGAGTAAACGAAAGGGGTGAGTTGTGATGAATGTGTGCAGCAGTTAGGATGCGATTGCGTTGCACCGTCTATGCATATTGAGTGCTTGTCGGAGAGGGTCTCACACACGAACGATGGAGTTAACACGTAACAATAAAAATAAATGTGTTGATTTATCCAAAGGTAGTTGTAAGCCTGACATTGGCATTAATCTTAGAAAATGACAACTTAAATCGTAACACTGAAAAAGACTATTAATGATGGAGATTTGTAAACTGTACGATTGTTTGTTTTTTGTTTAACATCGCACTCAGCAATATTCAATCTATATGGCGGCTGTCTGTAAATAATCCAGTCTTGACCAGACAGTCCGGTGATCAACATCATAAGCATCGATCTATGTAACTGGGATACGATCATTACGATGACATAGACCAACGAAGTCAGCGAGCCTGACCACCCGATCCCGTAAGTCGCCCTTTACCACAAGCATGGGTTGCTGCAGACCAATTCTAAGCCGTATCTTCACGGTCCTCCTTTTTACGAAATGTAAACATACCAATTTTAGCACACAAACTAGCACCTGCTTTCATAAAATTGACACCATGAGACGCAAATTAACCTGCCGATTATTTGTGCTAACCTTCGCAAATTCACTCCAAACGAAAAGCCGTATCATCGACTAGGATGTCCCCGCTGAAGAAATATGTATCTGCCAGAAAGGAGAAGTACCTATGAGATAGTATATGCCACGTCACCATTAATTTCGGGTGTAGTGGCACTGAAGATTATGTCAAGAACGTTACATTGTTCGTGAAAGGACGTCAAAATCGGAATGCGTTGCTTGGAGACGGCCTTAAAGTGAGATAGTGAGTGATATTTTAGCAATATCACGGCGGTGGACACCAGAAATGGCCTTCATATATAGTGCCTATGTGGGGAATCGAACCGGGGTCTTCTGTCTGACGAGCGAACACTTTAACCACTAGGCTACCCTACCGCCCCTTTAAAATAATCGTCGTCGAGGGCAACGCCCGTTGATGTGACAGCCTTGTGAATACTAGGCCTTGGTATTGGTAAGTGGACACGTTTATCTCGGGAAACAAGCTCCAGAAGTAAAGTTGATCTTATCTAAAGACATATCTGCTGAAAGGAATAAGAGCTGAGGAATCTGGACTTGCCAAGTTATTCAAGACCAGTTCGACTCCTGTTCATAATACATTGTATTCTCTGCGGTATGGATGACTGATTTCTCAGGTGTGACTTCTCGCGATCGGGTGTGACTATTCTTCCCGTATGTGTTGGGTATGGTAACCAAAGTCAGTACTATTTTAACACTTGTGGCTAGTTTCAGGAAGGTAGGCAGCCAGGCCTCGAGCTAGAACAAGGCGTCACCAAAGTTCAGAGTATTATCCGATATATCCACGTTTTTATGCACTTTACAGCGTTTTGAAATTATTTATGGAAAAGGATTGCTAACAAGATGGCGTACACGACATCTGCCTATGTACAGTTTCCCCAACATAATTTGTCCTGTGGTTTGTTTGGTTGTTCTTTAACGCCACACTCGGCAACATTCCCGCTACGTGGTGGTTGAACTGTGGAATCACCAAACCATTGCGCCCAATCGGTCTGACAGTTCTGATTGGTTGACCTCTGTAACGTTAGGTCGCGATCTACAAGCTCCTCAATGATGTCTGTTATTTTGCTGGTAAGTTTTCTCATGTTGTTGTACCGCACCTTCCCTTCTCGAACGCATTTCAACTTGTCCGCCCTATGAACGTGTTAAGCCTTCAGAGATATTCGTAGATATTACCTCAAAGTGCATTTCCTTACAGACCGTAGCCATAAGATAATCCAATCTTTGAGCAAAGTGTAGACTTTGGTAATGAAGATGTATATATTGATGAAGACAATGCCCCTGTCGAGCAGCGGGCGTCACATGACTCTACTATTAATAGATTTGGACGCATTTTATTGGATTTGTGTTATGTTTGTCGTCTGTATATATTGAACGGGAGAGTTGAAGGTGACAAAGGCGGCGAGTTTACCTATGTAGGAGAAAGGAGTTCTAGTGTTGTTGATTACTTCCTTGCATCTGTTAGTTTTTTTGAGTTTGTAGAAATGCTAGATGTTGGTGATCGGTTAGACTCTGACCATTTCCCTCTTGAGTTATCTTGCGGGTTTCCTTTAAGCAGTCATGCTAAGCGTACTGTAGATTGTGATGATCATGACGCTGACTTTAGATTTGTCTGGGATGAATCGAAGATAGACTTAATTACTGCATCATTGAGACAGATGCTGCATATCAATGATAATTCTTTATTAACTAAACTTGAAAATTCCCATGAAGAGGGCATTGCAGATTTTGTACATCGTCTTCTTCATTCAGCTTCAAATGTGAAAAGACAAATGAAGCATTTTGATCCTGGAACTAGTTAACCTAAACTGAATAAAACTTGTAGACAAGCGAGGAAAGAAAGCAGGAAAGCCCTAAAAAGTTTATTCGATGTCGGAGTGAATATAATCGTAAAGGTTACTGCAGACTTAGAAACATTTATAAATCTTCTTGCAGAAAGTGATATCCAATCGTCAAGACTTGAGCGACTTAATAACTCCCTAAACAGCCCGAAACTATTTTGGAAACATGTGCGTTCTCTGCAAAGTTCGCTGTACCCCCATAGGAAATATATTGCAAACGAAATGGCTATGTCATTTTAAGAATCTCATTTCCAAGGAAGATATTGCTTACGACGTTGACAATTGGTTATCAGATTGTGACAGCGATGTGCTAAAAGAAGAGTATAATGATGTTGATAGGCTTGTGCTGGAATCACCTATTACGGAATATGATATATTGGATACTGTGTCTCGTCTTAAAGTTGGTAAATCTGCTGGAGTTGATGGTGTTATTTCAGAAATGTTGAAATACTCATTACATGACATTATGCCCTTCCTGGTTAAAATGTTCAATCGAGTATTTGATACAGGTCGTTTTCCTTCCGTCTGGGCACAATCTATTATTATCCCGTTATATGAAAACGGAAATGCACAAAATCCTGACAATTATAGGGGTATTTCGCTGACTAGTATTCTAGGTAAAACTTTTACATCTATTGTCAACAGCATGTTAACACATTGGTCGAATATGAGAGATTTAATACCGGAATCTCAAGCAGGATTTAGAAACGACTGCTCAACATTTGGTCATATATTTACCTTGTATGTTATTTTTGCCAGATATTAATCCTTTGGCGAGCGAAAGTTGTATGTAGCTTTTGTAGATTTCAAAAAAGGCGTTTGATTCTGTAGACAGAGGTAGAATGTGGAAATACTTAAGAAATAGGGGCTTGGGGGATAAAATGTATGGTATCATAAGATCGATGTATTCCAATGTAAAATCATGTGTCCGCTGTGGCAATGGTAGAAGTGACTTTTTCGTTTGTCCTGTTGGTCTGCGTCAAGGATGTGTTTCATGTCCTCTACTTTTCTCTTTTTTCATTATCGAATTATATTTAGATATCATGAAGTCTGGTAAACATGGTATCCAACTTTCTCGCGATCTAATCGAACTTTTCATGTTATTCTTTGCTGATGATGTCATTCTTATGTCCAGCTCTGTAATTGGTCTTCAAAATCAATTACATGTACAGATACTCTCAGCGTATACAGATAAATGGCAGTTGAGTGTGAATCTAGATAAAACAAATATTGTTATATTCCGTAGAGGTTGTCCTTTTGTCGGCTAGAGAGAAATGGGTTTTTAAAGATAAACGTATGAATGTTGTGAATGATTATGAATATCTTGGCGTATTAGTTACCCATACGCTGAATCTGAATAAGTCCGTACTTAAGCTGGCGAGGGGGAAAAAAGCTCTTTTTCAACTTGACTCTGTTGTTCCTATGCTCGGTGTTATTCCACCGACTATTACTTCAAATTATTTCACTCTCAGATACAACCAATTTTACTGTGTGGATCTGAAAGATGGGGTTTTAAAGAGTATTATACCATAGAAATAATTCATTTGCTTGCCTGTAAAAAGTTTCTAAATGTTGGTTTGTCAACACCACATACTATGGTTTATGGTGAATGTGGGAGGTTCCCATTGTACATATCATCTTATTGTCGTTGTTTAAAATATTGGTGTGAAATAATTAATATGCCTGAACATCGTTTACCTAAAAAAGCTTTCAATATGCTTTTACATCTTGATTATCTTGGAAAGAATAACTGGACATCTCATATTCGCATCTTACTATTTAGATATGGTTTTGGTTGTATTTGGTTATCACAGACAGTTGGCAAAGTAAATATGTTTATTAGACAGTTTCGTATGCGGGCTATTGATATGTTTAAGGCAGGAATGGCATTCAACTATTAATGAAAGTTCTAGATATGATTCATATCGTCAATTTAAGTCGTTGCTTGAGCCAGAGTGTTATCTTGCTCACTTTCAATACAGAAATGTTCGCAATGCTTTTATACGGTTTAGATTAGGCCTTAATGATAAATTAATTAAACGTGGAAGATATGTTTCTATGGAAAAACCGAACGGTCATGCCCATTCTGTTACATTATTGAAGACGAATTCCATTTTATGTTTATTTGTCCTGTATATGAAAATCTAAGAAATAAGTATCTACCGCAACTGTCTTTATCTCAAATCAATGTTAATTTATTGTCTTCCTTACTTTCCTGCAAAGAACCTCCAAAACAACACAAAGTTGCCCTATTTATCTACAATGCATTTTTGTTGAGAAAAAAATTGATTAGCTAGATAGTTGATTATATATGCCATTGTTAAGATGTATCTCTTTTGTATATGGGCCTATGGCCTTTCATACAATAAAGAATTGATCTGAATTACAGAGCCAAGCCTCTCACCACGCTCATTTGTTTATTCACTAAATAAAAACAACATAGTGTTTACATAATATTCAGTTAAGTAAATTTCAACAATTTACGATGGTAATTGTTTGCAATGAATTAGGAATAATAAATATTGCAAGATTCTGAAACCACCAGGTTTATGATTTTCTATATCGACTACATGTACATACCGACTGTGACGTTCCCCTTCGTGCTTTTTTCCAAGTATATTTCCAAAAGAAATACAGTATCCTTTACGACACCAGGGTGCTGTTGTACAAAACAACCTTAGCGCTAAGACCACCTTAGTCTCCGTTAAGGTATGGGAGTTACGGTCACCTTAGCGCTAAGACCACCTTAGTCTCCGTTAAGGTATGGGAGTTACGGTCACCTTAGCGCTAAGACTGCCTTAGTCTCCGTTAAGGTATGGGAGTTACGGTCACCTTAGCGCTAAGACCACCTTAGTCTCCGTTAAGGTATGGGAGTTACGGTCACCTTAGCGCTAAGACTTCCTTAGTCTCCGTTAAGGTATGGGAGTTACGGTCACCTTAGCGCTAAGACTGTCTTAGTCTCCGTTAAGGTATGGGAGTTACGGTCACCTTAGCGCTAAGACTGCCTTAGTCTCCGTTAAGGTATGGGAGTTACGGTCACCTTAGCGCTAAGACTACCTTAGTCTCCGTTAAGGTATGGGAGTTACGGTCACCTTAGCGCTAAGACCACCTTAGTCCCCGTTAAGGTATGGGAGTTACGGTCACCTTAGCGCTAAGACTACCTTAGTCTCCGTTAAGGTATGGGAGTTACGGTCACCTTAGCGCTAAGACTGCCTTAGTCTCCGTTAAGGTATGGGAGTTACGGTCACCTTGGCGCTAAGACTGCCTTAGTCCCCGTTAAGGTATGGGAGTTACGGTCACCTTAGCGCTAAGACCACCTTAGTCTCCGTTAAGGTATGGGAGTTACGGTCACCTTAGCGCTAAGACTGCCTTAGTCTCCGTTAAGGTATGGGAGTTACGGTCACCTTGGCGCTAAGACTGCCTTAGTCTCCGTTAAGGTATGGGAGTTACGGTCACCTTAGCGCTAAGACTGCCTTAGTCTCCGTTAAGGTATGGGAGTTACGGTCACCTTAGCGCTAAGACTACCTTAGTCCCCGTTAAGGTATGGGAGTTACGGTCACCTTAGCGCTAAGACTACCTTAGTTTCCGTTAAGGTATGGGAGTTACGGTCACCTTAGCGCTAAGACTACCTTAGTCTCCGTTAAGGTATGGGAGTTACGGTCACCTTAGCGCTAAGATTGCTTTGTACAACGGCACCCTGGGCCTTCTTTCACAAAGCGCCAAGGTGATCGTAAGTCACTAAGGTAACCTAAGTGCAATGTTAAAGAATGGGAGTTAAGGTTAACCTTAGTAAAGGTTGCTTCGTGAATGGAGCCCCAGTGTGAAATGACATACGTGAGAAATTAAGAGGGAACATATTGCGAAATATACATCTATAAATGATGCTTATATGTGTGTATAGTCCCTGTCGTTTAGGACCTGGAGCCTTTAAAACTTTCAGATTTCATTTTAAACACTTAAAACATTCCCGTATACAAGTTTACCTTGCTACGCTGACCTACAGGTCACCATTACCTTGATGCAATGTGACTCAACAACATGTGTTAGTTTATGCGCAGATGAGTGATTGATCCGAGGTTAAATGTGTTCCAGTGTTTGTCATTCCTAGGATAGAATAGATCTAGAGTTGAATAAGGACAGTAATGCGCCAAGTCACCCAATCCCGTTAGTCGCCTCTTACGACAAGCATGGGTTACTGAAGATCACTTCTTACCGAGATCTTCACTGGGTACAAGCATGTGTTACTGAAGACCAATTCTAACCCGGATCTTCACGGGAGACAAGCATGGGTTACTGAAGACCAATTCTAACCCGGATCTTCACGGGAGACAAGCATGGGTTACTGAAGACCAATTCTAACCCGAATCTTAACTGGAAATTACGATTCTGATCTCTTTTAGGGGTATACAATCCAAGCTACCGCTTAGACGCTGGAAGGTTAACTGTCGTATTTCCGTCTCACCATACCCGGTACCCATTGACTGCCGGGTGGGTAGAGACAAGTTTCGAACAAAGCCACTTACTTCAGGCGACACATGTGCTACAGAGTGAGGCAGAATCCCTCAAGGAAGGAGTCAAGTTTGCACCCGGCCACCCACCCATCTATCTCTCGTTTCAGCTTCCCCTCTGTCTTCTTTTTTAATAAATTGCAGCATGTGACACTCTAATAAACTACATTTCTTCTTCTCTCAGCGTCCCCTCTATCTGCCCTCTGAGTCCCCTTTATCTACCCTCAGAGTTCCATCTATCTACCCTCAGCGTCCCATCACATGTTAGCAAAGTATAGTTTCCTTGCAGAAAGTAACCACAAGTAGTTTAAAGTCAGGACGCTACACGTGTTCATTTTATTCGTTCGGCTTCAAAGCTTGTATCAGCATGTCCTGGATTCAGGTCTCACAATGGTCTGACGTTTGTGAGAACCACCACGTTGGTCAAAGATAAGGCCACACCCGAGTTATCGGCCCTGAAACTGAAACAGACAATCAGGTTTCTTCATTTCATCACAACCTCTGGCAAAGCATGTTACTCTTCGTTGGACTCATGGTAATTCTTTATTCCTTAATATGTATTTCAAATGACAGCACGCACAGTAGGACATGAATATCCGATTAACTACAAGACTATCGGTAGAGGGCGCTGATCCGCTCTCAGTATTTTTAGAGACTGTAACACAGGTTTTTAAAAATATTCTCTTGATTAAAAAATATACCCAAATAACGTAATTCTCAATGAATTATACTTTGGAATGGAATACGGTCTTGTATCCAGTACATCTGTTTTATCACGTGTTTTGTTTAATCAGTGTATTTCCTTATCTGGTATACTTTAGAATGGTTTGGAAGTAGATTAGAAAATATATTTTCGGTACCATGGACCGGTTTGCGATAAGCAAACTAGAAACTAGATATGTCGACATTCCTGATTCAACGTACAACTCAGTGGAGAAATTTCCTTTTTACCATTCCCCGTTCAGGTAATTTGGGGATTTTATTTGTCAATCCTTCCTCCAACTCTCAATGATGTAATGTACACGCACGAACGTACGCAGTGTCGCACACACACACACCGGTACATAATCATTCTTAACTTCCCCTCCTGCTGATGGGGAAAACGTTAAGCATGCGACTCAAAATGCTCACCGGGCCATGATTTAAATCTGCCGTACGGAAATGTATGCTTCATTGTAAACACATTGATGAAGTTCGTGTTGTCCGATGAGTTACCTCCCGTAGATTGTGGGCGTGGCCGAGGCTGCTGTGGGCACGGCCTGCAAGTCTGAGAGCGACTGCGGGAGGGATGAGTGCTGTCTTGCCATTGTTCCCATGAAGGGGAAACGAGCGACATCGGGACAATGCCAGCTGAAGGGGACGGAGGCGTCCAAGTCGCGTGAGTAAACGCCGAAATAGAGTCTCAATATTCTTTCTGGAGCAAAAATAAAAAAAAAATATATGTAAATAAAGAATGTATCTATGTAGGTGTATATTATGATCTACAAATACCATACTGTTGGTACCACCTGACTGTCAGTTGAGTTGTTCCAGGGTGTAATAGATCTACAAATACCATACTGTTGGTACCACCTGACTGTCAGTTGAGTTGTTCGAGGGTGTAATAGATCTACAAATACCATACTGTTGGTACCACTTGACTGTCAGTTGAGTTGTTCCAGGGTGTTATAGATCTACAAATACCATACTGTTGGTACCACCTGACTGTCAGTTGAGTTGTTCCAGGGTGTTATAGATCTACAAATACCATACTGTTGGTACCACCTGACTGTCAGTTGAGTTGTTCCAGGGTGTTATAGATCTACAAATACCATACTGTTGGTACCCACTAACCGTCGGTTGAGTTGTTCCAGGGTGTTATAGACCTACAAATACCATACTGTTGGTACCAACTAACCGTCGGTTGAGTTGTTCCAGGGTGTAATAGATCTACAAATACCATAATGTTGGTACCAACTAACTGTCAGTTGAGTTGTTCCAGGGTGTTATAGAACTACAAATACCATACTGTTGGTACCAACTAGCCGTCGGTTGAGTTGTTCCAGGGTGTAATAGATCTACAAATACCATATTGTTGGTACCACCTGACTGTCAGTTGAGTTGTTCCAGGGTGTAATAGATCTACAAATACCATACTGTTGGTACCACCTGACTGTCAGTTGAGTTGTTCGAGGGTGTTATAGATCTACAAATACCATACTGTTGGTACCACCTGACTGTCAGTTGAGTTGTTCCAGGGTGTAATAGATCTACAAATACCATACTGTTGGTACCACCTGACTGTCAGTTGAGTTGTTCGAGGGTGTTATAGATCTACAAATACCATACTGTTGGTACCACCTGACTGTCAGTTGAGTTGTTCCAGGGTGTTATAGATCTACAAATACCATACTGTTGGTACCAACTAACTGTCAGTTGAGTTGTTCAAGGGTGTAATAGATCTACAAATACCATACTGTTGGTACCAACTAACCGTCGGTTGAGTTGTTCCAGGGTGTAATAGATCTACAAATACCATACTGTTGGTACCAACTAACCGTCGGTTGAGTTGTTCCAGGGTGTTATAGATCTACAAATACCATACTGTTGGTACCAACTAACCGTCGGTTGAGTTGTTCCAGGGTGTAATAGATCTACAAATACCATATTGTTGGTACCAACTAACTGTCAGTTGAGTTGTTCCAGGGTGTTATAGAACTACAAACACCATACTGTTGGTACCAACTAACCGTCGGTTGAGTTGTTCCAGGGTGTAATAGATCTACAAATACCATACTGTTGGTACCAACTAACCGTCGGTTGAGTTGTTCCAGGGTGTAATAGATCTACAAATACCATAATGTTGGTACCAACTAACTGTCAGTTGAGTTGTTCCAGGGTGTAATAGATCTACAAATACCATATTGTTGGTACCACGTGACTGTTGATTTGTTCCAGGGTGTTACCATATTGTTGGTACCACCTGGCTGTTGATTTGTTCCAGGGTGTTACGTGGAGAACCGGTTCTACGACAATGGAGTTTACACCAACAAGTGTCCATGTGCTGCAGGACAGAAGTGCGAGTCTCTGGGATACATGGAGATCCCCCAGGGGACCGTCGGTACGGACACTCCTCCATAAACTGCAGTGCACTCACGTTGAGTAGCAAACAGTCTAGTACGTGCGTGCGTGTGCATGTGCGTGGAGAATGTGTAGACGTGTTTAGTGGAGGTGTATGTGTGTGTTAGAGTGAGTGAGTGGATGTGTGTGTTAGAGTGAGTGAGTGGTGAGTGAGTGGTGAGCATGTAGACGTGTGTGAGTGGAGGTGTGTGTGTGTTAGAGTGAGTGAGTGGAGAGCATGTAGACGTGTGTGAGTGGAGGTGTGTGTGTTTTAGAGTGAGTGGACAACATGTAGACGTGTGTGGAGATGTTTGTGTGTGTGTGTGTGTGTTTTAGAGTGAGTGAGTGGAGAACGTGTAGACGTGTGTGAGTGGGGTGTGCGTGTGTTAGAATGAGTGAGTGGAGAAAGTGTAGAAGTGTGTGTGGAGGTGTGGTTGTGTGAGAGAGTGAGTGAGTGGAGAGCATGTAGATGTGTGTGCGTGGAGTTGTGTGTGTGTTTTAGAGTGAGTGAGTGGAGATCGCGTAGACGTGTGTGAGTGGTGTGTGTGTGTGTTAGAGTGAGCGAGTGGAGAGCATGTAGACGTCTGTGAGTGGAGGTGTGTGTGTTAGAGTGAGTGAGTGGAGAATGTGTAGACGTGTGTGAGTGGAGGTGTGTGTGTGTTTGTCGGATGGGAACCATGTATCAAAATACTTACAAACGGCTAATTTGCAACTACTCCTACTGTTACTACTACTACTTCTACCACCACTACTACTACACACTACTATTACTACTACTACTACTACTACTAGGACGACGACGATGACGACAACGACGACGATGTCTACTACTGAATATAGTGCGTTGCCTTCACCGTGGCATGCTTAATGCGGAACGACCGTTCCTCCTGGAGCAGTGTAGCCATACATCCCCTTCCCATCTCCATCTCCCCAGAGCACCAAGACACCACGCAGCAACACGCCCGTCTCTTCCGCCACTGACTAGGTCTAAATAAGTGAATACCGTATCTGGAAATTCCTCACATCGATGTAACAATTAAAATAATCAAAGGAACGCATTTTGCTACAGGTGCCTGTCGCCAGGCTACGAAACTGTCGACCCCTACGTCGTGTCAGAGCGGTGCGGACTGTGGCCCTGACGAGTGTTGTAGATCCAGAATGAGGCCGCTGGGCAAGAGGCAGCTCGGGGGTGGGGGAGTGTGTGAACCCCTCGGCACCACCGGCACTAGTGAGTACTAGGGTTGGCTATCGATATATATAGATATCATAGACATCGATAACCATTAATTAGATATCGATCGATGATAAATATAGAAGGGGTAACTTTGAGCAAATATGTAAATAAATGTCTGAAAGAAATCGACATATTTATCATCACCGGTGAGTGGTGACATGTTTTTGCATGGATCGCTTACAAAACAGCATCCTGAACATAATTTAGAAGCAGACCATGAAAAAAGTTCTAAATTTGCATATTGTGTGAGAAAATTAAACCTTTTTTCTTTCACAAAAAAGTTACGATAAGTACACAATATTATCGGTAACCATTAATAATTTTTCCTATCAACGATTTTTCCGTTATCGATCATTTTAGCCAGCCATACAGTGAGAACGACGCATTGTATAAATAAACGACGTCAATGTTCGTTATTTCGAACGTTATGTTCCCAGTACAATTGTTTACATTAGCACATTTCTGGATAAACGATTGATCAGAATAGCAAATGCATAATGTGTAATTCTTGTTATTGATATGTCGAATTATAACACTCGTTATTGTCTAACAATATACAAAAATTAAAATAATCTTTGGCAATATTGAGGTTTCCATCCCTGCACTGCACACCCCCTCCGGATTCGCCTATGCGACATGGCGATAACAAGACACGATATGGCGATGACAAGACGCGATATGGCGATAACAAGACACGATATGGCGATAACAAGACACGATATCGCGATAACAAGACACGATATTGCGATAACAAGACACGACATGGCGATAACAAGACACGATATGGCGATAACAAGACACGATATGGCGATAATAAGACACGATATGGCGATAACAAGACACGATATGGCGATAACGCAGCTCGAAATTGCAACTCCACTTTTTTAGCCTGGTCGTTCTGGATTACGGAAGTACTTTATTGTTTTCGTTTAGTCCACCCGGAGAGCGGAAGGTCGCGGGTTCGATTCCCGGCCGTGTCATACCAAAAAGACGTTAAAATATGGTACTTGTTGGTCCCTGCCTGGCGCTCGGCATTAATGGGTACAAGGACTGGTCGGCTCGGAATCAGTATAATGTGTCTGAGTGGGGTATTCATGCTTAACTGCGGCATGGTATCTCAGTGCGCTAGCCCTATAAAACCAGCTTTTTGTCTGGGCTAGTACAAGCAGCCACACATACACACGTATGCACGTCGTCATATGAGTGAAATATTCATAAGTGCGACACTATATCCCATTTCACCTCACCTCACCTCACCTGTTTTCGTCTAGGCTGCCTGGCGAGGTACCCGTCAGGAAAACCTAAAGCAATGGCCTTCACCTGCCCGTGCAAGGCTGGCATGACGTGTTCCCCCAACGGACAAATGGACATCCCGTTAGGAGAGATGGGTACAGTATATCACCAACACTTATGTTGTTTGATGTTCAACACCGCACTCAGCAACGTTACCATAGTTACATCACGGTGGCCTGTAAATAACCGCGTATGGACCAGAAATACCAGTGATTGATGTTGTGAACAACGAACCCCACTGTCAGGTGACATCCGTCAAACACACTGCCGAACCCGATCACCCGATCCACGAAGTCGCCATGTGAAGCGGCCTTTTAACTTATAAATATATTTATATTATCTTTATGTTGACTACTAGTGGTGCTAAGATCGCCTTGCTGAACGAGGTTAGAATTGGTCTTCATTAACCCATGCTTGTCTCCCGTGAAGATCTGGGTTAGAATTGGTCTTCATTACCCATGCTTGTCTACCCGTGAAGATCCGGGTTAGAATTGGTCTTCAGTAACCCATGCTTGTCTACCCGTGAAGATCCGGGTTAGAATTGGTCTTCAGTAACCCATGCTTGTCTACCCGTGAAGATCCGGGTTAGAATTGGTCTTCAGTAACTCATGCTTGTCTACCCGTGAAGATCCGGGTTAGAACTGGTCTTCAGTAACCCATGATTGTCTCCCATGAAGATCCGGGTTAGACCTGGGTTAGAATTGGTCTTCATTAACCCATGCTTGTCTCCCATGAAGATCCGGGTTAGAATTGGTCTTCATTAACCCATGCTTGTCTTCCTTGAAGATCCGGGTTAGAATTGGTCTTCAGTAACCCATGCTTGTCTCCCTTGAAGATCCGGGTTAGACCTGGTCTTTAGTAACTCATGCTTGTCGTAAGAGGCGACTAACGGGATCGGACTAGCTTGGTTGACACATGTCCTATGTCAAATGCTCATGCTGTTGATCATTGGAATATGTCTGGTCCAGACATGATTATTTACAGACTGACGCCATATAGCATGAATATTACTGAGTGCGGCGTAAAACTACCAGCAGTCAACCATCATCCGTATCAATACTGACTAGTGCTGTTTTACAGTGTGTATATAGCCTCGGCCGCACAAATCAGTGGTTGATAGCATGAACACTCTCCACTTTGGAGAATGATGATACTCAGTTAGATAGATAATCCCCCTTGTATTGGAAAACATATGCTATGACACCCTTTATGGTCACACATTTTTACACATTGATTTTAATACCAATCTGTTTCTTTTTCAGGTAACTGCAAGTGAAATGATCGCAACAAATAAACCTCTTATAAGTCCCCGCCTCTGTTTAAATGTGTCTCGGGTCGGTGGGGTAGCCTAGTGGTTAAAGCGTTTGCTCGTCACGCTGAACACCCGGGTTTGATTCCTAATATGGGTACAATGTGTGAAGACCATTTCTGGTGTTCCTCCTGGAATACTGCTGAAAGCGGCGTAAAACCCAAATCACTCAATCACTTATAATGGGTCTCACATCAGGACACGCACTGTATTAGGAAACGCACTGTTCAACATGTGAGTGTGGAAACAATTCCTCGTTATAACGCAAAAGTACCAAACGTTATGCTAAAAGGGCATCATGCAACGAGCATCGACCGCCGTCGGGGTATTACGAGCATCAACCGCCGTCGGGATATAACGCGCATCAACCGCCTTCGGGGTATAACGAGCATCAACCGCCTTCGGGGTATAACGAGCATCGACCGCCTCCGGGGTATAACAAACAGAGCATCTGCACGGAGAACAGAGGGTCAGGGACTCAGTCCTGTTCTGCTAAAATACAGTAAACATATCACTTATTGGTACCCTGGTAGGCGCTAGGGGATAAAACTGATCTGCTCGGAGACAGGATAGTGTGTTTCAATCTGCAATTGATTCCACTTGTCTTAGACTCTTAACACTGGTGTCAGCTACTCCCTCCTCATGCAACGGCAGAGCATTCTACTCCATCATTTGTCTGTCTGGGGTGGTGGGGAAGCCAACTGCTTAAAGCGTACAGCAAATGGTCCTCCCTCCGAAGAAATAGCGAAAAGTCACAACAAAATAATGATCGTTTGTTAAACAACTTTTTTATTCGGGTGTCCAAAATTATGAGACAAATCATCAGAGTTGGTCTGTCGATTTCATGTGACTTTGCAAAATTTGATTTTGTTGCAATTGTTAGATTTTATGTTAGTGAGCAATTCATCGGTCTCAAATTAAATCAAACGGACCACAGTCACGCTGAAGACCCGGGTTCGATTCCCCATATGGGTACAGTGTGTGAAGCTCTTTTCTGAAAGTGTTGACATAAGCATCTGACCCGCTTTCTGAAACAGCCCGGGGCCCTGGGTCAAGTTCGAATTAGACTGTAAGATATGTTTATGATGAGGGATAGAACCTTTTTTTTGTTCTTTACGATCACTACAAAGTTTGAAATTTTGAACACATGTTCATAGGTTTGTCTCACTGATTCAAGAATTTTGTTAATGTAGCTTCAGAAAACATCATAAAGCTTCTCTTGGCTACATGACAATTCTTTCTGTACTATTAATTCAATCAAGTCGTTTCTGCCATCAACGTCACTCTGTAAACTTGTTGATTGTTCATTTTGACAACATTTTGTGAAGGTCACGTGGTATGTAAATCATATGTCAAGGTAGGGGCAATGAAACAAGTGGCTCTTCCATTGTTTACCGATCCTGCAACATTTTACTGGTGGAAGTAAATCTGTTTAGGACAAATATAGCAAAGTTTTGATCGTGAACATGGAGGCGGGTCCAAACAACTAAATTCAGACCCTAATCGTGAAGATTGGTAATAAAATCGAAGTTTAGACCTCGTAGGTGGAGTTGGGTCCCAATATCCATGTTTGGACCTTAATCGTGAAGGTGGGTCATAAAACCGAAGTTTAGACCGTGAACATGGAGGTGGGTCCCAAGTTATAATTTCATGATAATTAAAGGTAAATTATAAACAACTATCACCGAAGGACTGCAAAGCAACTAGTTTATCGCAGGAAAATTAAGTTCTATGGATAGTCAACTTCTTTGTTGCAATGAGTGCGACTTTTCGGTATAGGTACTAACACCGTTATCAAACAAGTGATACAACAATTTGAAACATGGACATAGTGAGTATATGCAATTAACAAGGGCCACCCTATGCCCGAGCTACCATCAAAGTACACAAAGACCCCATCAAGGCCCGCCTACTAGTCTGCTCCAGAAACACCGTCCACACATTGCCCGTCTCCTCGTCCCCCTTGGTACATCAGCCACATCCTTCGTCTCCAAATCCTCCGAATTCTCCACCAAGATCAGTTCGATCACCCGGCCTGGCAAATTGATTAGTTTTCCTTCATCATCACAGCTTCTAAATTGCCTCTCAAAGAACATAGTTTATCGCAGATATAAACTTGAAAATATAAATTATATTTAAAACATTTAAACTATAGATGAGAATACAGTATAGAAACAGGCTATAGAATACCAACAACTGAAGGTATATCACCTTACTAGGTACCATCGCAGAACTACAAGAACAAAAGTTGGAATCAGTACTACTAACTGATAGATCATCTTATCTAATACTTTCACCGCCAACCACTGAGTAATGCAACATCTTTTCGTGTTTATTCAATAATTAATTGTTGACGGGTGAAGGCGCAAGCCGAAATATTCCTGTCGCTACTGTGATGCCGCTTAGAGACGAATAAAAGCAAAATAAAATACATGTAGTTTTCTGTCATATTTAATGGCCGTTTTCTCTAGGCCCAGAGACCGTTTTCTCAAGCAGCATTGGCCGTTGTTTGGCCGTTTTCACAAGAACCCGTTCGGAGGACTGGACAGTGGTCAATCTCCTCAACACAATACATGTGGTCAATTTAAACACAGAGACAAACACCGCGGTTCTGGTTCGGAATGACAGATACCAGTAGGACTGCTTCATCTGAGTCAGTTCATTTCCTCCCGTCTCACACGCATTAGTAACCTTCAATACTAAACTGTAGAATGACCTGTGACACCGGGTGTCTGTATTGTGGAGGGTAACAGGAAAGAAGGGGTCTTTTCATTTCCTCCTGTCTCATATACAGTAGCTACAGTCAACACTAAACTGTAGAGTGACCTGTGACACCGGGTGTCTGTATTGTAGAGGATGGCAGGAAAGCTGGGGTATCTTTCATTTCCCCCTGTCTCACACACACACTAGTTACCCACAATACTAAACTCTAGAATGACCCGTGACACCGGCCGTTTGTATTGTAGAGGGTAGTAGGGAAGAGGGGATCTCTTTCATTTCTTCCAGTGTCTACGTTGGCCTCACATAATTACCTTCAATACCAAACTGTAGAGTAAGAAACATGACACCAGGTGTCAGTATGTAGTGCATAGTAGTGGGATTATCTATGTTCACATCTGTACACACACGCATTATTTCAATGAGCATTGTGTTGCTGTATGGTGTCAGGGCGCACTGACTTCAGTGTCAGTGTCGTTGTTGACCCTGAACACTTGAGCTGTATGGCGTAACCTTAGGCAACCGACTTGTTGATTACGGAAAGGCACTAGTTATACCGAATGTTCTTGAATAGGCACAAGGAAGAAACCGTTCAGGGCGGTTTCTATGGCACCAGCTGTCCACTGTCTAACTCCGTCTATCACCCGTCTAACTTCGTTCAGTATTCAGCAGTGTGTTGCTGTTGTGTGACAAGGTAAACTTTGTCCGTGTATTACTGAGTTTGTGTTCGCCATTGTACACTGGGCCTGTGTTTTACAGAGTTTGTCTTCGCCATTGTACACTGTGCCTGTGCTTTACTGAGTTTGTCTTCGCCATTGTACACTGGGCCTGTGTTTTACAGAGTTTGTCTTCGCCATTGTACACTGGACCTGTGCTTTACTGAGTTTGTCTTCCCCATTGTACACTGGACCTGTGCTTTACTGAGTTTGTCTTCGCCATTGTACACTGGACCTGTGCTTTACTGAGTTTGTCTTCGCCATTGTACACTGGACCTGTGCTTTACTGAGTTTGTCTTCGCCATTGTACACTGGACCTGTGCTTTACTGAGTTTGTCTTCGCCATTGTACACTGGACCTGTGCTTTACTGAGTTTGTCTTCGCCATTGTACACTTGGCCTGTGCTTTACGGAGTTTGTCTTTGCCATTGTACACTTGGCCTGTGCTTTACAGAGTTTGTCTTCGCCATTGTACGCTGGACCTGTGCTTTACTGAGTTTGTCTTCGCCATTGTACACTGGACCTGTGCTTTACTGAGTTTGTCTTCGCCATTGTACACTGGACTTATTAGTGAGGCGCCTGTGTAACCCACCCGGATCTCGGAGGAGAAAACTGACAGGGGTAAGTCAGCTTGTCTGTCTGTTTTAGATAAGAACGATTCCATCATGTTTTGAGTTTTTGCCTCAGCAAATCACTTGCAAAAGGATGACAGTATGAATTATTCACTATAGCCTATGTCAACGTCATCACCATTGGTCTCCACTCCAGTTCAAAAGGCAATACAATTACAACGGTTGTCAATGACAACAGTAGTAAAAGTCAGCTACAATGATATTCATGAACCTACAACAGTAGCCATGCCTCAAGCTAGGCCGAGGCTGGAAATCAGGGTTGAGCACTTTACACAACCGCTGTCAAGTCAGAGCGAACACAGACCGAACACCTTGGATAGAGGCTATTTTGAAAATGTTGAGGAAAAATGACTTCACTTTATTGTAGCAGTTACCTTTAAATGCGATGTACCGTGATGCGTCAGAGACGTGACATGTACGCCAGACGACCAACTGTCTGTAGTTCGCGAGATAGGTGCGGTTTGCGGTACTAATGCTATGTTCAAGATTCACGTAACGATTGGAATCGTGGTCTGAATCGTGGACTTATCATGGTGATCCTATCAGATCTTATCAGATCTTGAGGTCAGTCGTGGCAATCGTGTTGACTGTAGAAAAAAGTTTGGATGGTTAAAAAATATTCTACTATCAAACCGATAAATTGTCAATTGTGATCATTGCATCAGATCGTATTGCATCGTAATAAAGCGCAATCTATCGCATCTAATCGTGCTTCCGAATCATGGTTATCGGATTTAATCGTTGACAAGACAAACACCACGCTCTGTTGAGATGTGTTGCGATCTCCCACTATCTGTGACGCCCTGTTGGGTCCCCTTGCTCACGACCTGACACGAATGACTCACGAGCAGATGCGAGTTGATACGAGTAAATGCGAGTAGATCCGAGTATGGACGCTTTTTCACGGACGTTCACGATCTTTTACGAGTTCGTGCGCCCATATATGTACCGAAAATCAGAATTGATACTCAGCGATCTACCCATGAAGAATGCACATCTGTCCACCTGCTTTTGTTAGTAATTTTTGAAGCCTTTGAAAGATGCCACCCAAGGGTACCAGAGGCAAGAAGCGAAAGGGCAAGGCTGCCCCACCCCCTGAACCGGAACCAGTCCAGTCCAGGTGGAGATGCCATTACTGACATTAACAGCAAGTGGCTGTGGGATAAGTTCTCTTTTTTGATCCCTCACATTGAGACTGTGGATGCCAGAAATGTAGCCAGCAGCAGCAGCAGCAAGTGCCACTGGTATTGAAGTCACAACCTCCACCAGCCAAAACTCAGTAGTTGTCACTGCCAACAGCAGAGTTCCAACACCACCACCACTCCCAGCAGCCTCACCACCAGCCTTCCTGACAGCCTTCCAGCCATGGTTGGTCAGCATGTCGTGGTGGTCACCAGGGCTTGGAGTCAGAGGGCAGGGTGGGGCGTGTCCTAGGGCTTCCTCTGCCAGGCCGTTGAACAGCCAAATATCTGGGCAACTGACACGTCTCCTTTTCCACCAAGCTCGATTCAGACAAACTTGTAATCTGCATCCACCAGAGCTAGGAGCAGCATCGAAAAGAAGCCTTTGTAGTTGAAGTACAGGCTACCAGATTAGAGAGGTTTTTTCCCAGCAATGTGTTTGTCATCCAAGGCCCCAGTGGCGTGGGGATATTCCATCTCTGCTCAAACTGGTTAGCTATGGCTGTTCAGACTTTAGGGGTGAAAGGTAGGCTAAACACCACATCTTTGTATGCTTGCCGAATTGCCTGGCACATTTCTGGAACCACCTCTGAGACAGTGGACGCTCAACACCTGAATGCATATGCAAAGGACCGATAGTTGTCTTCAGTGGGAAGGTGCCTCAGTGTCACTGCCGATTTAAGTCAAGGTGAGAAAGGTTGCTCGAAACTGGTGACTTACCTATCAATTGCTGGGGGCAAGACTACATCGAAGAGCTGTGGTGTTAACCTTGTGTAGTTTGGGAATGCTGCTGGATCCTCCAGTCCTAAATTGGTTGAAATGAGGTTGGAGAACTGACCAAACTTTTGTCTCCTCTCCTCTGTGAACCATGGTCGCAACCAGAAGTGCCTTTGTTGTTGGGGTTGTAGCTGGTCTGGCTGCTGCTCGTCTTCTTCCTCTCTAGCGATAATGTTATAGCATACAGTAATACTCCAAATGTCACGTTATCATCATCTCTGCAGAAACTCAAGAAACAATTAAGTCCAGTTGGGCTGTATATATACATATCGGGTGCAATTGTTGCTCAATTCGGGATCACCCTTGATCGTTATCGCAACAGAGCGCATCGGTTCGTGATAAACGTATCGTGATGATCGTGTCAGATCGCAACACAATCGTGGACTCGATCGGGACAATCCTATCGTAACGAATGTGATCGTATCTGAACGGGAGAGCAGATCGTGACAACTTAAATCGTGACAATATCGCATCCAACCGCAACAAATCGTATCAGAACGGATTGATTCGTATCACTTCATATCCAAAACTGAAATTTCAGAGAAGTTCTACGATCAGCTACGAACGGCCAATATAAGAATATATATATAAAGCCACCCCGACACTTGCATGAATTTTGTCCCCGCACTACCGCACAATTCGTTGTGGCATTGCGTGTAATTTAGATGGTACGCATGAAAGCATGAAGCCTAGTTTGCGTACTGTTTGCATCCTGTTTACGCATAAGTTACGCACTTGGCCCTCAATGCGTGACTGAGAATGGTGTGCATTGGCACGCATAGGCATGGATATCGCACGACTTATGTACGACCAGGTCAAGTATTATTGGCGCATTGTTTACGTCTAGTGTTCAGCATGGTACGCACGATGCTCATAGTTCCAGCATAGGCATGCATAGCCACAACCCCTTCGCACATGCGTGAAGCAGTTGTGGTATTATTTGGGCCCGCTTTGTCCCGCTTGACGCCACGCTATATAAATAGCAGGCATCACCCCCAGCTTCATGCATTGCTTAGGACCTACAGAATGTTGAACATCAGAGAACAAGCTATTATTGCAGAAAAGAGAAGATGTCTATATCTCCAGCACAATTACCTCTTGAAGACCTGCAAATGCAGCAAGAGCAGGCCAAAGAAGAAGATGTAACCCCAACTACAAAAAGGAAAGCAAGGACAGTGTGGGTGAGGGAATGGTTGACTAGAAGATATCACTTCGGACATTATGATCAGTTATTGACATTACTCTCCCCCGACAAGACACGGTGGAAGTTAACCCTCATCTTTAGAAGAAGGCATTCAGAGAACCGCTGGAGGTGGGACTCAAGCTGGCAACCATCTTCGCTTCCTTGCCACTGATAATTCCTATGCAAGTCTACAGTACAGCTTCAGCACTGAAGCTACAATCGGCAAGTTTTTACCACAGGTTTGCAAAGCCATCCTTGAGGTTTACAAGGGCGAAGTACTCAGGTGCCCCAAAACTGGAGAGGAGAGGAAGGAGGTTGCTGAAGGTTTCCATGAGGAACTACCACAGCTGTGGACGGCAAGCACGTTTCTATGAAGAAGCCACCCATAGCTGGATTATTCTACTACAATAATGACATCCACAACACTGTACTCATGGCCCACGTAGTTGCTGGATACAAGTTCTTGTATGTTGATGTTTGGGCAGAGGGTGTGCTTCAGATGGAAGAACTGTACTTTGCATGAAGCTGTCCAGGACAACCGAGCTGGACTGCCTGGACCAGCTCCACTCCCTAATGATGATAAGCATGTGCCAAACCATTTTGTAGCCGATGATGCATTATCACTCAGAACCTGGCTGATGAAACCATTCTCTCATCGCTCCCAGATTAGCCAATTTGGCCAGCTTCATGGTTCCCTCTTCCGTCCATTTGTAATCCGGTATTTCTTTTTGCTAATTCTGATCCTTTTTCATGCTGTGTTTGGGGCTCTTCTTGGGGCTGCCCTTGAGGTGCAGGAACATCAGCACATTAGTGGGAGGGGAGAGAAATATCCATCTCACTCTCTGCAACCCCAGTCTCTATCTCCCTCCCTGTCTGTTTTTCTGGTCCGGTGTCTTCTTCCAACTTCTGTCCACTGCTGGTCCTTGTTGTCTTCTTGTCTTCTCGGCAGGCATCTTGTTGACTGTTCACTGTCGAGTTGAGGAATGTACGCACTGCCAAGTGCACGGCCGTCCCTGGTTCGTGTGCCATCAACGCTTGAAGTAGGCGTACCCAATGTATGCGTATTTCTACCATGCGCAAACTATTAGTGCCGTGCGCAAACTATGTGGGAAATCGTCGTCCCAGGACCACGTGAACAGGTCGTGACAATACACAAGTCCCGCCTGCCCACTTCACCACAAGTTAGAAGGCGTGAATTTTGCGCAATCTGTCGCGATCATGTCGCACACGGATCGTGTTCAAAGCGGGCCAATGCGTGACACTCCATGTCAATGCGCTCATGGCCGTAAACTGACCCACTTTGATATGCAACGCCTGCAATATTTGCGAGTAGGTTGTGTAATGTTCATGACTAGTTGACGCAAGTGGCACAAAGATTATGCGTACCAAAATTTTCTTTGTGCACTGGTACGCAATCCCGCACAGTTTATGCACATTTCACAAAAGTTCACACCAAATTTACTCATTGGCATGCAAAATTGCATTCCAGCGCGGGGACAAAATTCGTGCAAGGGTCAGGGTGGCTTTAGAATAATATGTGAAACTCGATGTTAAATATAGTCACATTTTATTTAAACCGTCTCGCGTACACGTCACTTCATCTACTGATTACCTACTGGAAGAGATGTACCCACACTTTCCGAGGTGTATCGGTCCATATGTCGACAATTGTGATGCACCGATCAAGTTGTGGATGTATCTGTCTTGTACCAACATGTATTAAAGAGTAGCAAAAGATTTGTATTTGTGCCCCAGTTGTCCAACAATCAAGCACAAGAAAGTGAAGTCCAGACTAAACACACTTGTTTTTGTACAGGAGAATCTTATCACGATGTAACTTCAACTGTTGAATGTACACATTTATTACATGTCTAGACTGAACACATATATGTTTCGACAGAAGTCTAGTACATGTAAATTACAAGGGAATATAGACATGAGCAAGCATATTGTATTGCGTACATAGCATAGGGTTGTCAAGTTAACTTGCATCAATTATCACGAGGGCCCCGTCTCACACTACGACTGTGGTAAATCTGTGTTACAGTATAGGAGGTACAAATACTACGAGAAAAGTTACGAGACCGTAGAGTTACGAGGGTTTTGTGAAACGGGACCCAGGGCTATATCTTGATATGGGGACAGGACGTTAAGGATCACAAATACTAAATTAGCACCAGGGGTATGTCTTGATATGGGGAAAGGTTGTTATCAATCACAAATACTAAAGTGAGTGAGTGAGTTAAAATTTTACATCGCATCGGCAATATTACAGCCATATGGTGATGAGAACAAGGTAATCAATTTAAGATATCTGTCGACAAAGGATAGTAAAACAAACTAGACTATCACAGATACTTACTTAAAACTAATAATTAAATTTAGAATACTTTAACTATAGAGGACAATACAATATATAAACAGGCTATTGATCGCCAACAACTGATCACCATACTAGGGTCCCTGGGGATTTACAGTACATTTGCTACCTGCATGGAACCTAGCTGGATTTTCCCCATCACTTCAGCCGCACGCGATTTTAGGAAACGTTTTAAAAGAACAAATATACTACGTTTAAAAAACTGGTAAGCTTAAATTTAACTTCTCTCAGGAAAACAATTATTTTACGATACTTTAACCCCCTTTGAGGATACAGCCACTAGCAATCGCAGTTGCTAATTTATACTACCATGGTTAAAATATCATTTATCTATTTACAATTCATTTAACAAATCTAATTCTTTTAAAAATGCAATAACTAAATGAGAACTGACATTATTAAAAAAGATCCTTCATAGTTCGTGATTTGAAATAGTTATCCCTTGTGATGGAATATTCAACACTGTCAAGCAAGACATGCTTGACTGTGATTCTTTCATCACAAGGGATGCAAAACGGAGGATCCTCACCTTTCAATAGGTATTCTTGTGTGGCCAATACGACATCGTCGTATGATGACATCTTCATATCTGGACTGACAACCCAAGTAGGTGTAACCAATATAAGGTTTTATTGCATGTAATTTATTGATACCTACTTTGGTGTCCAACTTTTTCTGCATTAGATCACGGATATAAGATCTGATGACGGCTTTATAATCAGAGTATGGAATAAGAAGTGGTGTCACAGATTTTTGTAGTGCTGTCTTGGCAGCAAGATCGGCTATCGTGTTACCAGAACACAAATACTAAAGGGGCAAACTAGATACATAACATGGCAATAACAGTGGCTCAGTGGATGATCTGGATAAATCATAATGTCAGGGTCTGAGTACAATGTGCCAGTCTATTGTGGCATGTCATGATTTAATTAAAGAATCATTACTACGGTGACACAACACATCGTGTTCCTGTTCTAGATAGTTCCGGCAGACCTCGACTGACCACCACAACCATGAGTAATCAGAACAACGACAGCAATCCTCCTCAACCCAGTACCAAGAATATCCAGGTTAAACCAAACACGGAAGGACACACAGAGACGGTTAACGCTGCAGGAATTGTTCATGGTGGAGTTGGCAACACTAACATCAACTTGGTCCAGGCGCAAGGTGAATAAATACTATTAATGGTGCCCATAGACAAACGATGCTTTTGATTTTGTCACTTTCAGACACTTCCGCCGGGTGTTGTGTTCAGAACGCATCCTTTGTCTTGACAAGTATTCAAATGCTGTGGAATTGTTCCTAGTCGTGAGTGAGTTACAATTTAAAGTCACATCGGCATTATTTCAGCCATATCCTGACTAAGAAAGTTGTAAATTTATAAATGAATAAAACAAACTTATATAATATACTTCTCTGTCTGCAAAGGACAGTAAAACAACTATATTATCACAGGAATAAATTTAAGACTGGTAATTAAATAAAAAATATTTTAACTATAAATGACAATACAATTTAAAAAACAGGCTATAGATTGCCAACAACTGAAGGTAGATCACCACGTTCCTAGTAGATTATAGACAGTGTAGCACAAAAGGGAACCATATGGAAGCAGCAGATCATGCAGCACCAGAGCAGTTCAAGTTGATACCTGTACAGCCCCTGTGGACACTACCACTGTTTTGTCAAAGTTCAAATCTCTGTAGGATATCACAGATCAGCTGACTGTTGCATATGGTATATCTAGGTTTAGGTTATGTTGTCAATAAGTTGATATTGTACGATTAGTGTATATGTGAAACTTTTTATACATTTATTGACAATGACAAACTAGACTGGCAACACAGTACTGAAGCCTCACACATCAATGATAGAATTGACAATAGCCACGTGTGAAAAACTCTAAACTTTGATTTTATTTCTTTACAGGCGACAAGGAGCGTGTAGAAAAAGAGGTAAGTAGATGCAATCTCTCATCTGAAAATAACATGAAGTAAAAGAACATTTGTAAAGGGGCGTAGTACCAAACTAGAACTGGTCTTAAGTAATTCATCCTTGTGCTGAGAGGCGACTAACAAGATTGGGTGGTCAGGCTCGCTGACTTGGTTTGCACATGTCATCGTAACCCAACTGCATAGATCGATGCTCATGATGTTGACATAAGATGTGGATGCTTAACTAAGTACAAGCATGTTAATGTGTGTTCATGTGTGTATACGTGTCCCCACGTAGGGTAAACTGAACATACAACGAAGGTTTCAAAACGGCAAGTTGAGGCAGGTTTTGTTTCCTGAAACATAGATATGTTTCTACTCTGAATGCAATGGATGTAGATTTTTATATACGAGTTTGTTTGTCCGACTGATTCTACGATACGAGGAATTTACGACTCCACCAGGATAGACCGATTCAGTCTGTCAATCAAAACAGGCGCATGCGTCAATTTGAGCCAATCAGAAGACCGGGAGCGCTTTGTGGATCTGTTAGATTTACTTCCGGGGCCAAACGATGCATCTGAAGCGTACCTACAGAAGCGTCCTAATGCCACAGTCTGGTTTTGTTTATCTTCTAATTAGGACTCAGTTATCTCCTAATTAGGTGATACTATGTCCTAATTAGCACTTAGCTATCTCCTAATTAGGTGATACTATCTCCTAAGTAGGGCTTTCAAACAATTCAAGCATTTGCTCATCGACTCCTTGAACCAGACACAGACCAGGGAGTTAGAACATGATCTCATATGTTGGCTGGATCAAAGGGGGGTAATTCTAAAATTATTGTCCTCCTGGTGGGACAAAGAACATCGAGAAAACATTTAGGCCCACCAGTGATTATAGTGATGGAGACAGACGGTATTATTCCCTTTACTGTAAGAGGGATCCAGTTTCTAAAATAGGCTTTGGCTGAGTATCCAGCGTGAATATGTATGTACATATAATCTGGAAAATCTGCATAAAGATCAAATCTGAACATTGAACATGACTCCTCCCTACTGGATATCAAGAGAAACAATGAAACACTTTACACACTGACAGTAAACACGTGGACTGTATGGGAGCCATACAGCCATTTGCGAAATGCACTAAATCACGTAAAGATCGCATGTGGAGCAATTATATACTCTATACATGCTGTTTTGGAGTTTATGTACAGAGTGCATATAACTAAGTCAAACATGACATCATTGTTCCATTGCAGTAAAATCACCACTTGTATTCCAAAACATGATTACCCAGAAAGTGTAAAACCACAGAGGGCTATTAAAGCCACTTGGTCAGAGTAAAATGTCAGTATCTGGAGTGACCACTAGGTCATCGGTGACCCACAGAAGAAAGGAGATGCCGAATGCTGTCTTGAGGAATGTTTTAATATCATTGCTGAAGAGCTGTGTGCAGTTCTTATAGTGTCTGAGGTGGCGCAAGCGTCGATCAAGAAGAGTATTCCATAGATGTTCAATGGTGGACAAATCGGGTGATCGAGAAGGCTAATGTAACAGCTGAACATTGTTTCGCTGGAGGAAGTCCTGTCAGACACGTGCAATGTGAGGTCGTGCATTGTCATACTCCAAAAATCAAACGCTGACGTTGATGGAAGGAATGACGTGACACTGATCTGGTCTTCTGGCAAAATGTCTGGCTTCCCGTAGACAATTGCGCACTGTCTGGTCGGAGATATGCCGCAGTCCAGGAATTGGATTGTTGTAGATGATGGTGTAGATGAGAAGATGTCACAGCCGGATCCTGGGCGTTGTGGTGGTATCTCTAGGTCGACCTGACCTGTGTCTGTCATTAAAGAACCACTAAACTTTGTTTTTTGTTACTCTTTTAACCATTACATATGAAAGATTTGTGGTTAGTCTTATGCGGAACACCAAAATTATTCTTTAAAAACTTGTGGTTATTTAATACCGAGCGATTAAAAGTTGCCAAAAAGTCGCCTGCTTCCCTCTCGCCCGCCAACGAAACCACAGACAGGTTACGTAACTCTGTCGCCGGAGCACTGCAGTGACGTCATATGAGGAACGATTTTCAGTTAGTTGTATAGAAAATGTGTAGCACGTTCATCATTTTGATGATTTCTCGACATCAACGACGACATGCCGAATCGTTGCTTTGTGGTCAATTGCTCCTAGGGGTCGGGCGTTGGTGTCCCCATGCACAGATTTCCACAGGACCCCGCAGTTCGTGCTAAATGGGTTATGTTTGTGAGTTCGAAGCGAGCGTTGTGGAAGCCTGACACGATATCTTACTTGTGTTCAGATCGCTTCACGGAAGTTAAAGAATCAAAACTACTTACTAGTTGTAGTAAAATATGCATATGATTGATGACCATAAAGATTTTCTATGACACAACTTGTAACATAACGATTTCTTCCTCGAAAGTGAGGTTGTGGTCGAAGTAACAATAATATTGTAAATAGTATTATATTGACACCCACCTCGCTGCCACGAGAGAAATTGTTATGTTATACGCTTTGTCATGCAAAATCCTATTAGCCATCAATAAAATACATATTTTACTACCAGTAGAAAGTAGTTTTGATTTTGTAACTCGGTGGAAACAAACCTAAATACCATTTATCCTCAGACTGGCGGATGTTCCCGACATGGCGCCGCCATTTTTAAAAATAAAAAAATCTGTTAGAATTAATGAGATTATAGTTTGTTTTCATCAAGTTAGAAAATCAAGACTACTTTCTACTCGTAGTTAAATATGTATTGGAATCATAACCAAACGAATTTTGCATGACACAACTTTATAACATAACGATTTCTTCCACGGAAGTGAGGTGGGGGTCGAAGTCACAATACTGCGCGATAAATTTCTTGCTACATTCCCATGGTTAATGTCCACTCACCAGTATGTAGATACTAGTCAATGTGCGTCTTTATATTTGGTCTTATAATCCTAATTAGTTTATTATCATACTTGTATGCATTTTGAAACTAAATAAAAAACAGACGATCTGCTGATACTTATAGTGAATTTATAACAGAACTGTAATATCTAGACATTTTATAGTTTGCCAATGTGAATCATAATTCGCACACACACCCTAGTGCATATTGTCTGTCTCATTACACTTCGCGGCGAAAACAATGATTCTGTTGAATGCTACGACAAATGAATAAAAACAAAATGCAAATATTAAAATTAAAATAATGGGCAATCAATCAATGTATTGCCGGTTAATCCTTTGAAAGAAGGACGTTGTTTTTACGCAGACACCGACACGACAGAGTGTATTCAGTATAGATTAGTAAATCCACATACATAAACACTACCTTTTGACAATTCCGCTGTGTAAGATAAAAGTAATTAATCAATCAGCGTGTTATCGGTTAATTCTTTGATCGATGTTTATAATGTTGAATATTTACTCCAGACACAAGAAATGCCAAATGGGAACCTTTGTCGGGTAATTTAAGTGTGTTACCACTAATTATACCTGTTATAAATTCATTAACTGACCATCAAGTGAATGATGACAAATAACATGTGTAGTATTAATTGCTGTATTGCATGTGAAAACTTATGGGCCGACACTGTTTTGAGAATACAAACAGATTTTTACATGACATGATTAAATATCGAGGTAGAAAAACACAGAAATGGGATCAATTTGGATCAGTCATTATACAAATAGGGCCTAACGACACCAATCGATTTTGACAGAATCGTCCATGAAAACAAGTTGTAACTCGGAAACTAGGCAAAGCAGGAGACACAATTCAATGACAGTAGATTGTGAGAACATAAAGCTTTCATTTTCCACAACAATTGTCAAGATTTCAGGTTTATACAAGCCTGTAAACAAGATAATTTAACCCCTAAAATGTAGATAAATACTGCACAGGCCCTCTAGGCTATTCCTCATATGACGTCACAGAGTCGCGCCGCTCTGATTGGTTGAAATTTCGTTCGCGGGTGAGAATTGTGCACTGTTGTCAAAAAGGTCGATTTAAGTCAATTAAAGGTCGAAATGAGTAGTGTTAATGACGGGGTTTCATTTATAACGATGCCAGTTAGTGATTTATGTATTTTTACCCCCTAGGGTTTATGTGACCTTTAACACTCCCAGTATTGTCGTATCGGGTCCATAGGTTTGAGATGGTCTTTCTGAACACGCTGAAGTGCCGTGCAGGGCTCCAGTTAAGTGCCGTATCAGCGTATGTACGGATAAAAAATACGCACGATGAGAAGGACAAAATGAGATAACGTAGCAGATACACACCACAGCAATGCTGTGCGGTCTTAGAATCATTATCAGACGTATTCATCTGCAAAAGTATTGTTTTATTATATATTGACCTGATTACACAACAGTAGCAATGTTGTGGTGCTTATATGAAACGAAACACAAGATAACTGATACACCATTACATTCCATTCAGTGCTCTAAATTTACTCTCAGTTGTTACTTTCCCAGTTCTGCTATATTGAAAAATGAAGGAGTACGTACTCTTGATGTTAAAACATTATCTGGAGCCCTGGCCTTGCCATCCCGTGCTGCGACTCCCGTCCTTGTAAACGGCCAATGGCTTTGTGTCGTTGAACTTCTGTCAGTCTTTTCATTCTCTTGTCGTCTATAGTGGCTTAAAGCAATGCATTTGGAGTACGGTTGATGTGGCTTTTTAAAGCCTACAGTCATAGGCTTCAGCTAAAGGTGATACACAATTTCATGATGCACGTGCATTACACTACAGCAATTCACTACAGGCGTAAGTGTAACGTTACGTTTTTGTTCAACGTTTCTTTTTTCAAACGTTTTGTCGTCGGCAACCATTCCCCCACATGTTGGGATTTAGCATGAAGCGGTCTGTGTCAAACATTTTCCTAAAATTCAAATCTTTCCTATGTATAGTATATATTCACAGCTGCAAACTACTCTCGCGATCTTTTGCTGCAACTTTTGCAACGTTTCTGAGTTATGTATGTATAGCTCATTTAACTCAATGTCACTTCGAGAGACAAACCCTCCATCTGCGAGATTAGTGAGTGAGTGAGTTTAGTTTTACGTCGCTCTTTGATATATTCCAGCTATATCACGGCGGGCTGAGGACACCAGAAATTGGCTATTCACATTGTACCCACGGGGGAATCAAACCCGGGTCTTCAGTGTGACGAGCGAATACTTTAACCACTAGGCTACCCCATCGCCCTCCGCAGGATGAATTTCAGGGATGTGTCAGGGAGAGCTGGGAGACTAGAAAATATGAATCTGTTTTAATGATCTGAAATAATCACACATGGTTTTGTTTTTTAGCTCCGGGATTTGCGCGGACAACTGTCGGTAAAGGAGCGTCAAAAACGAGGTAGGTCTCCATCAAAACATTTCCACATCTGTTCCATCTTAGTTCGTTATGTAAATACACCGAAAATGGATGACTGCCTGAAAACTGTGGTGGGATAAAACTGCCTTTGGGACCGGTTAAACAAATACAGAAACTATTCCACCTCCACACGTTATTGGACAACTGTTCACCACGTGTAAGTTTTGGGACATTGCAGGCTGGGGTAAATGTAGCAAGAAGAACCAGAGCTGCAGTGATAGAGGCCTTGGCCGATAACAAAAGTAAAATGTCGTCAGTTGTATGTCAATGTTGTATGTCAATTGTTATCCATGCTAACATCATAATTGCGAAAGAGTCATATAAACAAGATCTGTGATGCATAAATTAAAATATGTTTTATCATAAAAGATTAATAGCATATATGAATTTAATTGAAATTTATAACCATTTAAAACTGATTTTCCTATCAACAGAGAGAAGAGATGATGTCCAAAATCTGGAGTTGAAGGTGAGTAATTCCCATCGAATTATATGTTATCTTAGACGTAAAAGTCTTAGTGCGACTATGTTGGCCGTTTCTCTGGGCACAGAGGCCGTTTTTGCCATGTTCTGAGGCCTTTCTCTCCAACGCCATGGCCGTTTTCTCGAATTTTGTTTTGGGGTCCGTTTTCTCCGTTTCCCAATTCTGTGACGCATTCATTGTATACATACAAGGACAGAATGAGTTTAATGATCCAAAATTGTACAATGACCTGAATGTTCACCCTAATAATCTTATGCCTGTTTTTTGTACATTTCTTTCCCTGAATGTATAGTAAACTCAAGGCAAATAATGATACAGTTTCTGACTACGAAATATGTTTGATGTTCTGTTTAGATTCAGTGTCGGGTATCAGTTTCAATTCTTAAGTGTATAGTAGGGAAATATAAGCATTATACCACACTGGCTCCCATCTGACACAACACGTGTTAAATAACAAGAGATACCGCATTTCCGATGACCCATTGGCCAGCTGATGTCTGCTCTATATTTAGGTATACGGTGTTCTAATGTTATCCTAGTGACTGGGTTATCAGCAGATGTGAGTAGCCGCACAGCGAAACATTAAACACGCAGGCTGAAATGACAAAGTTGCCACAGCATTCCACGTCCTTTACAATTTGATAGATACAATGTTCACACGAAGACTTTCAGGATCAGCCTGCGTGTCACAATGAGTGAACTGATACAGTGTCACAAGTCATTTGCTCCACTGATAATGTATTTTCCTACTGATTTCATGATCTTACACCTACTTGAAGCAAACAGAATATTGTTGAAAGTATCCATGGTGTATTGTCAAATATATATACATATTTATCTATATTTTGAATTTCAGATCGAGAAACTGAAAGAGGAAGTGGAAACGTTCCAACAACAAACATATGGTATTCAGACTTCTTATCAGAACCTAAATGTTGCCATATAAAGTGTATTTATTGAAATATCGCCTATAGAGGAAATGACTGACAGATCTGTTACATTTTCAGATAAACGTGAGGACATAAAAAACATCGAGAGGAAGGTAAATACAATTCTAACAGATGTAGTTGTCTAAAGCACGTCTAGAGTTAAGAGAGCCAGTCCACAAAATAGTAGACATGCAAACATCATGACCACCACCTTTAAGGCCAGGGTGGTTTTTGGACAAGGGCCGTCTTTTAAATCAGATCTGCAGACAAAGGGTCCCGTCAAAATTGGCTGTTTCTGCTTCCAGAAGGATAGCTCATTACAAACCACTGTTGCCTCTTCTACTGTAGCATACATGGGGAAACCTGAGACAGTCCCTCAGACAGTATGTTGCTGTCTTCAAAACCCCAAAGACAGCTCTTCCAACGTCCCTGATAACAAGCAGTAGTATATACAATGGGGGTACGAAATCAAGTCCAACAAAAGCCTCTGCAAAGCCTTATTTCACAAATAAGGCTTTTGTCAGGCCCTTAGATCTCGCCCCATTACCCCTACTACTTTCCCGGCCTATAAAAAGTTCAGACACCAGCGGGATACGAACCCCCCATGTATACCTCACAGCCGCACCACTCAACCGACTGAGCTACCAGGTACTTAGCTGAAGTATCTCGGTTTAACGGGTCTATCCTGGGATTGCTCTATAATAGCTCCACGTGCAGCTATGTCATGTTGACAGGAGGCAACATTGTGCCGTACGGTACGATCAATAATTCCTCTCTAACGAGCCCTATCCCTGGCCCATCTCTCAAGTAGTACAAGTTCGGCTCGTCGGCTTTCATGTCCACTTTATCTATGTTGTAAGTTTTGACTGACCATATTGGGTCAGTGGCTCGCTTACGGCTATCACCCTCGTGTTCCCCCGGCTGGTATAGGTACCTCACTAGGGCCCTATCTGGTATCTGTTTCTCTTTCCCACGCAATGGCGCAGCCGACTCAGGCAATATTGATTTTAGTTTGATAGCGTTGGCCGACTTCTTGCCGGTGAGCCGGGTGATTTCATGGTTTATGGCAGACACCACCTTAGGTAGCCGCACTACCCATTCAGTCGGTCGTTTTCCCGGGTTGGCCATCTCTCTCGCATACTGATGTCCGAATAAGCGCTCAGCCAAAGTCCTATTGAATCTCTCAACTATGGCTTGGCTGCGATGGGCTCCGGCCGTGCCACGCCTGACCTTGGTATCGTGTTTATCCAGCAGGTGTGACACGACACCCATGAACTCCCGTCCGGGGTCAACTTGCAGCTCTGTTGGCCACTTCAGCGGACTGCGTTTGTATATGCGTTCGAATCCGCGGGCTACCTGGGCCGAGTCTTTCGTGGTCAAGGGTTCGCCTTCCTTGTAGCGACTGGCCACATCCACGACGGTTAAGGCATACTTGTATCTCTTGTCGTGGGGTAGGAATAGGAGGTCGGCCTGGTGAACACTATTGGGTATGTTAATACTGAACTTCCTTCTAGGCACGTAGCGTGGTGCCGGTAAATAGATCTGCCACAGGGCTTGTTTTTCAAGCCATGCTTGAGCCTCCTCCGGGGGTACTCGCGCCATTTTAGCCAGCTTATGTACGGCGCTAACTCCTTTCCAGTACCCACGCGGGCTGTAGTAAATAGCCTCAAACTTTCTCTGGTTCCGTGACATCGTCGCCTATGTACACCTATGTTCTTGGTTCAATTTTCTCATGCCCGTACGCGTACGTGTTTATCCCATCAATAGCTATCCAACGTTTAGTGTCCATAGGCGACAGGGACGTCTTGTTTATCGTCAGTCCGTATATCCTATGCCCATCACTTCTAAGCGTGTTCATTTTATGCCTGAAGGTACGGGTCTTGAACAGGGCTTCCTTGAATCTGGCGTGTTTGATGTGTTGTTTCACCACGTACTTCTTAACACCTTTCGCCTTCCGGATCTCACCATTGTTGGCCTTCAGTATGGAGTACATCTTAGCCCTCAAACCTATGTACTCGGCTCTGGGCGTGCCAGCACACTCGTCCTTCATCTTACCTAGGACCTTTTTATTTACCGTGCTGTGTATGGCATGGTCCTTGGGGTAGTCGCTGGTGTCATACAAATCGAGGCGTTTTTTCATGTCCTCATACACGTCCTCGGTTCGAATCTCCATCAGCAGGGAATCCGTGTCAGTGTACAGCACTTCACACCTGTCGTCGTACTGTTTCTTCAGCTTGTTGTAGTAAAAGTCGTACATCAGGTGTTTGGATAAATCGAGGATGCTCATCCCCACTTAAACAGGCCGGTTGAATTTGATGTGGCTTTTCTTCATGTGTAGGGCAACCAGGTTGTCGGTGAATATTTTGCTACGGTTGAATGCCGGGCTGGCTATCAGCCTCCTGAGCTTGTCTTCCTCATTCGACCGAACCAGCTTCATGGTCACGCGTTTCCTCAGGTTCTCCATAGTCTTACCAAACACTGAGTTGTTCATGAGCTTGTAGAGAGTTTTCTCAAAGTCACTGGTGGCAAGCTTTCGGAGGTCTGTGTTCATTCTGATGTATGGCTCCATCCAGGGGCTCTGGTTGAACACGAGCACCCTGTGTATTTTGGTCAACCTCATACCCAACGACAGGTACAGCTGTAGGTTGCGATAGTGAACGATGTACTTGGTCTTATTCATTAAGTTGGGCACGAGTTTTTAACGTCTGTCACCCGCCCACCTAACAAGTTATGTTGGTACTCAGACATCCAGTCTGGGTTAACCCTCATACGTTCGGGGGCCAGGGGGTAGCTGTTGTGTGATGTGTGTAATGCCTTGGGGTATTCCAAGTCAACTTCGAGGATATAACCTTTGTTCGAATCTGGCGCGATGCTCATAACATCGACCTCGGATGATACCCGGCCGATATCGGCCGATACCCATTCGAATCTCCCTGTGGGTAGATACTGGCTCATGGCCCAGCCGTACAGGTTGTTGGCATCGAGGTAGAGAATATGATTGGTTGGCTTGCTAGGGTCGTAGCCCTTCACGTATTGATTATTTGCTTTCGCGTATCGTTTGGTTGCCATGGAAATCCCGCCTCGCAAGCCTTTCTCAATGAATACGTGCATGTCGTAATCGGTGAGTAATTCCAACTTAACTCCGGTCTTTTTAAGCAAGGCATCCCACGACAGACATGGGCTGGTGTAATACCATGCGGGGTCGAGTTTATACTGCTTGAAACATGTCCGCCTAAACGTCTCAAACACGTAGGCTAACAACAGTACATCTGTCCTCAAGTACAAGTTGTGATAGTCACCCAGATTCTAACAGCCCAGTTTATTCCATACATTAATCGCGTGTGAGTAATCGTCTTGGGATATTGTCGAGTCGGTCAGATTGCTGTAAAGTTCTCTGATGGGGGGTAGTCGGGTCTCGGCGAACTTGGCCCAGCCATCCATGTACTCGTAGGGGTACACACCCTTCCTCATCAGCAGGGGTCGAGTCTCGGCGTCGGTGTATCGATCAGTGATGGGGAAGGTGTCGTTGGCCTTGACCAGACTGTCGGGTGACGACAGGAGGAACTGAACCGAGTTGATGAACCTCGGGCCATTTAAGCTGAAGGAGATGTATCTCTCCATGTTGTTGGGGATGCACGTAAGGTTGCTGTCGACTTTCGCGATGGCCTGCATGATCAAGTGAGAGTCGTACCCTCTCAAGTTGTGAAAGACCGCGGGGATGTTTATTGTCTTGGGGTTGATTCTGAGCTTGAGGTTGCACGCGCTGTGAGCGGCGCCTCTGTACTTACCGGTGACGTGGCAGTGATCTCTCAACGAATCACCGTTCAGTGGTGAGTCACACACGTGGCATTTAATGCTACAGGCGTGGGCTAGCCGGTCGTCTTGGGTCATACGCATGGGAGCGACTGTATACAGTGCATTCCTAATAATTTTTTCTTCCTCCTGCAAACACTTTAGAAACTTTTCATCCGCGTCGGGACCCCTGTACACTACGGGAGCTTTCGTTTTCCCATCACAATGGACGACCACGTGTTCAAACCCACAGGCCTCATGCTCCTTGGTTTTGTGTGTGAAGCTCTCGCCTGTTGGGATACCCCCGGCAACCTCAACAGGTTTGACCAAGGCTTCAAAGTCGGCATAGATGACGTAAGGCACAGACATTTGGTTCTTGTGGTTGACGAATTTTAGGATATTGTCACCTTCCTTTGGCATGTCGACACGTATGGCCGTCTGCCCAACACCTTGGCAATCCTCCGGGTGGGATTCTAATAAATCAGCTCGTGTGAAGCCGTGTAGGCACCGTTCGCAGAAGTGGCTCTTTTCTCTGTGTGCCGATTGGTCATACAACAGCCTGCTAAAGTGTTTTATCCACGGTAGTGGTACTTGTCACCTCGCTGGATCATGAATATATTGATAATGCGGCGACCCACCTCCCCCAACACTGGGCTGACCCTGTGCACTATTGTTGTGTTACCTTCGTGCCCAAAGACGTTTATATCTATATCGTTCTGTTTTTCTACTTTGGTGATCTGGGATATGGGGGTGGGTTCATAGGCATAGGCAGTAGTGCCCTTTCACCCCTATACCACACACAGAACACGTGTAGTTAGGGCTTCCCATGTGGAAACAACAGTACCCCTCAGTCCTGCATCTCCTACCATAGGCGTCTTTCTTCTGAATAAGTATGTATTCGCATCGGTGCGGAGCAGGTCTCATCTTTAGCGTACTTATATGAGAACTTAGTCTAATTGTTTTGCAACCAACGCAGTCGCTGCTATACCCAGTGCGATAAAGACCAGTTCACGGTCCATTTGCCTGTTGGATGGTGTGTAGTACTGAGCGAGTGTGGGCTTATGTAGTGGTTCCAGCTGTTTACCTGTTAGTAGGTAGTATTCTCTCGCTGCGTCGTCGACATCTTGGAATGTTTTAACGGCATGGCTCTCACGCCTGAGTTGTTCGTTAATGTAATCGATCCTCTGAACACATTTTTTCGCGTACTCGGATTGTGCCGCCTGTAATCGTTCCACAGCGAGGTCGTGCCTCTTACGCTCTGCCTGTATCTCAGCCGCGTGTGACTCTCGTAGTTTCGAGAAGAGGAAATTACTCCTGGAAAATGCCAGGGCATTTACTAACGCCCCACCAACCATCATGGCGATTGTAGCCATCCTATATTTACTTCATAATATTTTCAGGTAGTATCCCTTGTTTTACTAGGATGTCCTTTGTGGCCATCGCCATACCAAGGTTCATTATGAGCATACCCATATCCTGCAGGTTGAAATCTCAGGTTGATAGTCGGTAGTTTTAGCACCATTTTGGTCAACCGAGCATACCCTACGGCTAGACTGGCTACCACGGTGGCGTGGTATGCGTCGTTGACGAACGTTTTCCCCTCAGACATTATGTATATGATATAAAAATATATAAATTATAACATGATATGTGGGTTGACCTCTAATTGCGGGGGTTTCTCCGGGGGCACCCCCGGATCCCCGGGAGGGTTTCCCTCCCTGTGTCGTGTATATAACCATGAGATAGCCATGGCAGCAGTTACGCCTGCAACCAACAAGAGTCGAGTCGGGTTCAACGTGATACTTTTATGTTGGTGACACCACCTTTTTTTACCGGCAGCTACTGTCTTAGGGTTCTTCTGCCTGGTGACTGTAGGGAGTTGGGTTCACCTCCCTGGGGGTTTCCTCTGAAGGGGTCTGGGGTTCCCCCAGTTGGGGTGGGGTTTCCCCCAGTTGTGGGGTCACCTCCTGTGCAGCATCCATCCTGTATACTATTATTATTATTTTTCCCCTCCTTAAATTGGCAATGCTTTGCCGTGATAATCGCCGCCGTCACCGGGGCTAACAACATACCGTATTTGTGGTACAGCACGCAGCTGATAGAGCTCAAGGCGTGTTCAATAAAAGGGTCTTTCTCAAGGTCTTCCCACAGGTAAAGTCGGCGCTCCGGAGGGATGGGAAGGAAGTATGACGCAATACCAGTGTATATCTGGGTCATAGCCGATCCTATAGTTTTCGTCATCTCGGCTCCGAGTCTAGCCTCGTATCTAGCGTACAGCTTATCGATTTCTTCGGCTGACATTTTGTGAATTTTATCGGGAGTGTAGTCCCCAAAGTAATGTTTGGCTTTGCCACCAACAGCCAATGCCACCAGTCTCTCTCGCTTGTTGTCACTCTTATCATCGCCCACTGGCACCAACAGTTGTTCGAGCAATTCATCACACTCCATCTTATATTGTGATAAGTAAGTTTTAGCTTTAACAATACAATACCCGATGCAGGCAAAACACAGTGAAATGAAGGGTAAGTTGCACACGACGAATGCTTACAAAAAAGTCATAGTTTACCTTTTACTTAGCATTGCTAAGCTAAAACACCCTATAGGCCACGGGTTGGTCGGTCTTGAGCACGAGCTTAGCATGTTTAGTTTCAGCGAGCTGTTTCTTCACCTGTTCCCATTCTAATTTGCTCATCACATCGTTCTCTCTCAAACACTCCTCGAACGAATCCCTGTCCTTGCAGTGGAATAAGGCCACCCATCGCGTCTGCTCCATAAGGTCTTTCAACACCGAGTTGAACTTCTGCGTTAGCACCCAGACGCTGTGATTTGCGTGCCGGCCAGAGAAGGCCAAATACGATAGCATATCTCTCTTTTTTGTTATCTCGCGATTAGCGTTGCAGTCGTCCAGTATGCACAGCGTCGACTCCCCTTTAAATTTCCCGTGAAGAGCTTTCAACCAGTCCTGCAGACGTGTCCACGGGTAGACTTTGTGTACGTCCGGGTCCGTCATCACACAAGGTCTTTCCGTGTATGTTTTATTAGATGTTGTCTATGGAATAACTGGCCTCATCACCGTTCGGCATACGCACTACTTTGCTGTAGTCGTTAAACGTGAGCTCGTATTCAAGCCTATCACCCAGCGTGGCCTGCTAAAACGGCGCGTGTCCCGTGAGCAACTCGAAGTCGAGCGGCACGCAGAACCTGTTCCCGTATGCTTGGGCGATGGCCTTTGCACTGTCCAATATCTTGTCTAGCTGGTCTGCCGTGAAGCCATACCCCATGCGCAACCGGGTTGATTTGCTGATGCCCTGGTACACGTCATTGACGCGTTGTCCCTTGCTTTTCCAGAGGTCCCCATAGCAGTGAAAGACGTCGCTGTCGTCGATGCTCAGCACGTCGTTACCACTGATCTTGATGGTGGTTTTCTTGATGATGGCTCGAACTACGTTCCGCACTAGCTCGCGTTTGTCGTTGGCGGAGGTCAACGTGAGGTTGAACGTCAGTCGAACCGTGCCTGGTACAATGAGGTCATTCTCACCAAGGTTTGGGAATCTAACCAGCAGCGTTTGGTTCTGGTCTTTCTTACTGGGATTGTTGGTGATGGTCACCGACTGGCGCACGGCTCTGACGCCTAGAGGCTCTCTTGATCTTCTGAAAGGATCTAGTTTTCTACCATACATTGTTATATAAATGAAATATATAAGTTTTAATACTAAATAATGGCTGAAGGCGGTCATGAATAGATCCCTATGGATGATATAGGTGATGTGGATTACGATGACACCACATTCACGAACAATCCCTTAAGTGCTGAACTTGTACAGCCGGCCGTCGATGATATTACGACGCAGTTGAAAATAGAGACAACATCAACCCGTTGGTACGAGACTATGCCAAGTTTACCGTCGATAAGAAGCGCACGCTGCGACTGAAGGCTCACCCGGGGGTCGATATCATGAAAAAAGACGGGAAAGGGCCATATGCTTTGTCAACACTCACCAGTCGCCCTGGTGGGAGTCAACTGATCCGTGAGGAACTAGGCTTCATAGATTACGGTGGCGCACGACCTAAGCTTCCCCCGAAGGTCGTCCAAGATCTGCAAGCAGCCAGGGCCAATACTGGGGATGCTAAAGAAACATCAGACATTATCGAAAAAATATTGGCCACATACCATGACAAACCCTTGCCGGGGCTCGAATTTCCCCTGAGGGAACTGCGAGGCCTAGACGAAGCCTTGAAACATGTAGACGGAGAACTCGTTAACAACATGGGGAAACTGAACGAAGTCGACGAGCACATCGCTTGCGAGAAAATGAAACTCGCCGAATCGGACGGTGATATGAAACGTCGTATCGAGGAGAGAATAAAAAACTTGGAAGATGAGAGACGGACTCGGTTGGAATCCGCTTCCTCTAACCGGGAAGCCCTCCAATCACAGATCAGTTGAGTACGGGAAACCATCGATCAAGTCCTAAATGAGGACACCACGCTAGCTGACAGGATCCGAATCCTCTTCCGAGAGCAAGGCATCACCATCGCCAGCATTTTGACGGCATTGGGCTTCATCATATCAACCCTGGTGGTGTCATTGAGTGGGGGTACCGCCACGCCTGCCGGCGGCAGTGGCACACCACCAAGTGGTGGGGGTGTCAAAGACAGGATAAAAAAACACCTGAAATCCCTAGGGGAGGCCCTGGCTAAACTGGCTGGTAAGGACGCCGAAGCCCTACCCGGCATCCTGGGTAGCATCGTTTCGTGGCTGCTGAGCGCTTTGGCTAAAACTGCCACATGGCTTGGTCAAAACCTGTGGGCAGCCATCGTCGCCGTGGTGGGTTTGGTGTACGTAGCGGCTAAGGAATTTTTAACCAAATAAGTCCCAAACCGACCGCTACCCCGCCAACCACCAGGGCTGTTTTACGGTCGATGTGCTGCTGATTGGATTGTGGGGGTTGGGGTGACCCCACAGGGGGTGTTGGTTGAGCCCTAGGCTCCGGGGGTGGTGCCACTATACCCGTTTCACCGGTCGTGGGTGGTGGGACGTGGGGGGTGTTAACATCGGGGTTGACGCCCAACTTTTGGCCCGCCGTGACTATAACTATTTTGTTGTTGTAACCCACCACTTTTTTTACTCTCAGTTGCATATAGCTCGGAGCCATGTACAGCCCCACGTCGAAGACGTAGTCGACTTTTGACCTGGCGTATTCCAACACGTCTTGGTAGCGTTTGATGGCACTCGGGAGATCAACTGGAGAATTGATAGCATCCTCAACGTTAACAACGAACTGTTTCTGAGCGTCATAAGCAGTCCCTTACCGAGAATGTTGGAACGCGTTTGCGTCTGCGCACCCAACAGCGCCCACACGTAAATTCGAATCGAGTCGTTCAATCTGGTGACACCGGCACGAGTGAACCCTCTCGACGTGTCCAGCATGAACATTTTCAGACCGTCTGTGGTTGACTGCTCCACTTTCTGGACGGTGAAAGCAACACCACCTTTAAAGTTCATACGGTCATCCCTCCATTCATTACTCGACAAAGCAAAGTCCTGGCGTAGTACATCTCGTTTCAGTAAATCATCACTGACTTCTTTCATGGGCCGCCCCCCATTATATGGAATACCCAACCCGTGGTTCGGCCCCGGCAAACGCCAATCCGTCTTCAGGTTTAGTTCGAATTCGTTACAAATACGTTCGTAGGCCCGTCTATCGTACTGGTTTTTTACTGTGTCCCACGCCTTGTTCTGTGGGAGCAGGGTGCTGATCTTTTTGAGGATATGTCTGACCTGGTAGTACACGTGAAACATGAACACAGACTGACTCAGCGGTCCACGCTGAGTGTCAGTTAATGCCACACCACACCCCGTTGTAGCGCACCACACGGCGAAGTTGAGTTGATTCTGCCAGAACTGCATCGGGTTGTTGAACCAAGCATGGACTGCATTGATGTTAGTCACAGAAAGCTTATACCGGCCGAACACATCTATAAACTGGGCGTCGAAATACATTCCATCAGCGACCACGATCTTCATGTGGGGGAAATCTATGTCCAGTTTAGGGTAAAACACTCCAGGAGAGTAAAACACTCCTTGCGAGGATGCTCCTCCTTGGGAGTACATTTTAAAACTAATATATAATGAGCATATATACTCTAACATGTACATAACACTTCCAGGAATAACGAGCGGCGTGGCCATTCAGCTGACGCACGCGATCGATAACACGTCGGGTCAACTCGTAGTCGCACTCTACGATATCACCTACCTACCGCAATGGACTAACATCAACGTCAACAACAATAAGCTGTTCGTCAGTGGAGCTCGCAGCCAGATAACTGACGGTTACTATAGCATGTGCTCGCTAAGCGACGAGGTCTTCAAACCCCTGGGAGCCGAACTCAAGATGAACGACTCAAACAGCACAGTGGTGTTAATCAACAACGGAAGAAACTCCTTGAGGCTCGGTCGACCATTGGCGAGGACACTAGGTATGTCGCCTGATGAGATAAAACCAACAACTACCGTCACAGGCACGAAGTTACCCGACCTAGTACCGTACCGAGAGCTGTACATTCATCTCGGCCAAGTGAGCACAACGTACAACATTCAAGGGGGTCACCCTTCCACTATACTGAGAGCCGTACCGGTGAAAACAGAGAAATACAACGACGGTAGAACCGAGTCGTTTTCACCGCGGCAGTATAAAAGGTTGACTCAGGGCAACATCCCTGAGCTGATAATATCGGTGTTAGATATAAATCATAATCCCGTCAATATAAGATACTTCAGCATAACGCTTCACATAAAATGACCAGCGCACAAGGCCCCGGGTTGAAAAAATGCATCAATGTGGGGATCTCCGACCTCGGGGACACACGCGGATTCGATGTCGCCCGAAACAAACCATATACGCTCGTCTTCACCGAAGATGACAAGTGGGTGTTGTTACCCGCTAAAGGCGACTGGTTTCTCAATATTAGGCTCGGCTCCCCCTACTTGTTCACTGATAACAATGACAACCACCTAAACAAAGTCGTGAACAACGGAACCCTACTCGTGGCTTACGTCCCGACTCAGAAACATAGAGTAATCATCAGTCCAGTCGCCAGTATGGCAGCCCATATGCTATCAGGTAAACCGGGAGTGCAAGACGTGACATTGCAGTTGGTGTCTGAATTTGCTGGCATGGTCAACATCCTGGAAAGTCTACCGGATAACGCCACTCTGATCATCAAAGTATACCTAGGGGAACCATCGCGGGATGAGGTCGAAATCGTGAAGGTGATCAAACTCGGGTGGGCGAAACGACACCAGTATCACGTTTGCACCGTTTATGTACGGGTGGGTGTCGACTCCAAAACCAGTCTGCAGGGAGTCACCGTGATCGTGGAAGACACGATATCACTAACCAAGATCTTCCTACCCGACAGCATACACTTCATGGGGGTGAAGTTAACCCCTGAACTATTATCAGAAAACCAGTTGGAAACTATATTGTAATAGTATTATAGCAATGGCTTGGCTTCGCCCCAACATCGCGCGCTTAACAACATAGGAGACTTAGAAGGGTTCGATTTTCCCATCCGGAACGGCGCCGCGTACACCCTGTACTATGACGGCTACGTGTATAGGCCGATGCCTATAGTAGACTTAACGGAACCCAAATGGTTGGTCAACGTGACCCTCACTGCACCTTACATCTCTTTAAACGAACGTGGATATGTCACCGAAATTAGGAACAACGGCTTCATGCTCACGTCTTTCATTCCAAGTTATGATGGGGTGATTGTTTCTCGAGTACATGGGGGGAAAGGCAATCCATGTTTCCATGGAGTCAGAGCTAAGGGCTGACTCCCCCCCCGATACCATGACTATGGAACCAGGCTCCACACTCATCATAGACATCTCGCTTAATCCCAGTATTGATCCCTATATTAATAATTTAAGCCTGCAACTTTTACCCGGGGTGATACTGCATCGACACAAGCATTTCACAACACTGTGTTGCTGCATCGTCATACGATTAACCCGCCAACGGACATTGATGAGACCCTTAATAGGAGGGCTGGATGTTAGCATAGACCAGATGGCACCTATTGACGTTTCCCGTATCTTTCAAAACGAGAATCTAAACCTTTTAGGCCTCAAGTACATTGACCAGCTATTAACTGAAGCACAATTAAAAAATATTTTACCAAAAATATTATAGGCACACAGAATGGGTCTGTACCCAGTCGTAGAGGAAGTTGCGAAGAACCTGGAAACCGTTGACGGGTTCCGCTTGAGACAGTTATGTGATGTAAAACGCCAACTAGAACAAGACCACGACACGCGGAAAGCACTATGTAAGAAGTACCATAGAGCTTTCAATATCGTGGACGGGGCTGATACTGCCATTATGACAACCAGCATGGAACTAGGGACGGCAGGTGTTGAGTTGTTATCCACCATCGTGGCCGCACCTATAGTGCTAGGTATCGAAATAACAGCTGGGGTGGCAGGGGTGTTAGGGTTGGTGCTTAAGTTTACATCACGCAGACTGCATCGTAAGGCATTGAAACACGACGAAATCAGGGTTCTGACTGAAGCAAAGCTTAACACAGTAAGTGAGCGTATTTCAACGGCAATCACTGACAGTAAGATCTCAGAGGAGGAGTTTCGTTCAATTCTATCTGAACTCACAAAATATAACAAAATGAAACAAGAGATTCGATCCAAATCTCATAAGTCTGCTATCAGCGAAGACGAGAAAAAAAGTACATAGAACAGGGAGTACGAAAAGCCCAGCAAGCCTTTATTACAAACACCAAAGAGATCATAGGCGATTCACATTAAACTGTTTCATCGAGGTCAACGTGACATATTTGTGAAATAAGGCTTTGCAGAGGCTTTTGTTGGACTTGATTTCGTACCCCCATTGTATATACTACTCAAGCAATAACGTATTTGGCCTTTACTTATGTGTGACCAAGTGGGATGGGTCTAACAATATAACACACAAGAGTGTATACAGTTCATCCATCCACTCACTCACCCACTTAAAAGACTGAAGGTGACATTAAAGTGAACGCACACTAAATAGACACAAGATGACATTGAAGTCAACCAACTCATCCACTCACACTGACTGACTGAGTTTGGTTTTACGCCACTTTTAGCAATATTCCAGCAACATCACGGCGGGGGACACCAGAAATGGGCTTCACACATTGTTCCCATGTGGGGATTCGAACCCGGGTCTTCAGCGTGACGAGCCAACCCTTTAACCATTAGGTTACCCCATCGCCCCCATCCACTCACACACTAAATAAACTGAATGTCACTAAATGAACTGAGGGTAACATAGAAGTCAATCAACCCACACCCTCACTCACTAACATAATAGAGCGGGTTTGTACTTCTACCTATACACAGTGTAATCCAACTTTACTATGTCGCTAAATATGTAAAATATGTTCCAGACACGTAGGCTGATGGAAGATATTGAACTCAAGAAAGACGAAATAGCAAGTGAGTAGCAAACTACAAAATAATTTTCCAGTTGTGTATCTCTGTTTAAAAAAAATATTGGAATAATAATTTTGCAAGTGCGCCCTTTTTTGAAGGTTATTTTTGACTGTTGTGAAATAGTTGAAATTAAACATTTACGTTATCACTAAAATGATTTGAAAGCTGACAGCAGTATTTGTTTGTTTATACAGAGTTGGAGAAAAACGTTATACCGCAACTGAAGAAACAGGTAATTCATTAATTCTGACCAATATTTGTTAACATAAAAAGTAAAACATTAATTCTTATATCTTGCCATTTTGTGTGACTAATGTTTGTATTAACACATGCGCATACAATATAGTGTTGTAAACAACATATCCAGGAGGAATTGTTGATATTATGACATTGCTTTGTTGTTTGTTTACGGACTGAGTCCCGGTTAACTCCTGTATTAGATTCAACTGAGGAATCAACCCGTAATGATATGATATACTACATCTGTGATTGCACTGAGAGGTTCTGTCACATTTACAGATTGAAGAAGCTGAAATAAGACTTGAAGTGCTCAAAGATACTGTTGAAGGTAGGTTGAATAACAAGTTGATACGATGAATGCTTAATGGTGCCAGGCCAAGTATAATCGGTCAGCAGTCATTAGTTATCCCAACATTTCACGGGATGTTCAGTGGCAGCTATTCTAGCAATGTTCATCATTAAACGGGATTACATAAAACCAACCCACCCAAACATTTAATGGATGTACTCAATGATTGCTCGTAGGAATGTGAGTAACCAGAAACAGGAAAGCAACTGTCAAACAAAATCAAGGAATATTAGTACACACAATATTATTACACAACCTTGATATCACCATGGTTACCACCTGCATCTTGGATGTCAATATGTTTGTCCATTCTTTTTTCACAAACTCATAGAGTCAACGACGATAAGGACCATACTCAAGTATTGAAAAAAATGTCTTATGTCTTTCATTTCAATCTACAGATACATCGAATGCCATCCCGGCACTGGAAAATCAGGTACCTTACATCAACAGTGATATGTATGTATTGTAAAGTCACTCAAGAAGACTACCTAAACATAGTGTGAGTGAGTGAGTTCAGTTTTACACCACACTCAGCAATATTCCAGCTATATGGCGGCGGTCTGTATATAATCGAGTCTGGAACAGACAATCCAGTCATCAACAGCATGGGCATCGATCTGCGCAACTGGGAACCGATGACACGTGTCAACCAATTCAGCGAGCATGACCACCCGATCCCGTTAGTCACATCTTACGACAAGCATGGGTTACTAAAGATCAATATTCTAACCCGGACCTTCACGGGTCCTAAACATAGTGTGCCTAAACATAGCAGAAGATAGATAGCAATACAATAAGGTTCATGTTGTGGTGTACTGACAATGACATATTCAATTAGAGATCTGAGGACACCTGTGATAACAGTTCGAGTCAGGGAACCTTTCAATACAACCAATCATTGTCGAGGGTTCTAACCTTCTCGGTGCGAGTGAGGGAAGAATATCCGGCAAGCATATGTGATATCTTATTCTAATGTGACTGATCTTTCACTAGCATCTGACTAGTTTGACAAAATATAGAGTACTTTGTATGTTCCATACACAGGATTCAGAAACAATTGACTTCAGGTTATTTCCTTGTATTAATTGTAGGTGCGGGACCTGAGACAGAATTTCAAAAATATGTCACTGGTGTAAAAGGTAAGAATATTTTCATGTTCTTCAGGTCAGGTACGGACCTATAATGTTACATGGAAAATACAACTATGTAAATAGATGAATTAGATAGTAATCACACATGAAATATATTTAGGTTGTTTCACGTACTATACACAAGGAAAATATTTTGTCTTGTTTTCTTTTATTGGCTAATATCAAGGTATACCAATACTATTCTATTTTATAGCTGAAAAGGAGAACATTGCGGAACTGTACAGCTTGGTAAGATTATTACACATGATTTCCTCAACATTTACTTTATGGTTAATATAGAACTTAAAGCACCAAGTAGTGTTGGAATGTCAGGTCTTGTTGATCAGATGAATGCCGCATAATGTGCTAGCTTCCTCCAACTCTTTTATCAAATAACGCTAGACCAAAAAAGTTCATCCCAATACACTGAATTGTATTTAGGCGCAGATGGTTTACAGATGATGTGTTCGTAGCCTGACTAATCGGCTTTATATCTCTTTTCACTTTAAAAGACGATGCTCTTGTATTGAAAGTGTAAAATAGGTTTTTACTTTGGCTTCAGCCATGTGAATGGTGTTACTGTTCTAACTGGTTTTTGAAAGTATTCAGCCATTTTGTACTGATGATTAAATGCAAGGGATGTCCGAGCGCTGATAAAACAACTTCAAAAAGAAGAATAACTGAAGAGATAGAGGGCTGAAGAGATGGGATGCTGAAGAGATGGAATGCTGAAGAGATAGAGGGCTGAAGAGATGGAATGCTTCTTGTGTCCCTGTGGTTTAGAGCAGTCTCAACTAAATCAAATACATTTTGGGGGAATTTGTAAACAGATCTCTTCCAGATTTGGCATGTTTCAGCCGCTATCGTAGAACTGTTGGCTATACAATGTTTCGATGTATTATGGGGTTAGTGGCTGATCATTTTGAGCATGTACTCCCGTTTTGGTAATAGCCTGTATTATTAGCAACTGTCATTATAACTCCGTTGAAGGCAGTTCAGAATTATGAAGACACAGTGAGGTTGCCTGAAGGCTGAGCTCAGGTTAGAGCAGATCTTCCTCTCGAATGTATGTTGACTTTCGTCAGTAGATGGAGCAGATATAGTCCACTCAGATCGTACATTGCACTATGTTTCAAGTTAACATTAAGAGGTAAGATTCTTGTATACTCGTTTCTATTTACAGGTTCTTCAGTTGGGAAATGACCTTTCAGGTTTGTTCATTTCATTGAATTTGGGAAGTCCTTAACGTAATTGAGTGAACTAATTAGTCAAAGCTGCTTGTTTGTAATATCAGGATTATTCGTCACAACTAACTGAGAAAAAACAACCCCAAATAATAAGTTACTGATAATGATGTAGCTGGCCGAACAGCTGGTTTATGTTACACAGGTGATGACAGTCCAATGTATAATTTTAGTGCATTCTTCATGTTAACTGTTTTTAAATGGAGGAATATCATAGAGACACAGATTCAGATTCCATTTAAACACAACCAGAAATCATGTCTTTTTCAGATCGGAAGAATGATCTGATAGCACTCGATGAAAAGGCAAGTTTTCCTGTATTGCATTTTGAAGAGGATTGAACGTGTAAATGTTTGGCCAGAGGGTGTCGGAGTTTACTCACTCAACCATTCATTACGGTTGTCGACCATTGCTGCCAAAGCTCAACTTTTATCTCTTTGATTTCCACAAGTATCATTTTTATTTCCATCTTTCACTATGGATGATATTTATTTATTATTATTTTTTAATATCATGTTCCTAAAATCTGTGTTGTGACATCACTTAATCGCCATTTATATTACTTAATACACACATACTAAACATACTTGCACGATACCTTGATTTCCGTGTTGAAGCGAAGATAACAATGGTGTTGGCTCAAGTTTCGCAATGTTCTGTTGTATCAACTTCATAATGAGGGGATAAATGGAAGGTGTTTGTATGAGCTTTTGATGAGAGAGTTATGGTAACAATCCCATCTGACTCGTTCTCCTCGACACTTGCTCGCACAGGAAACACCGAGTTTCACCTTCACAGACATAACACAAAACACTAAACGCGCCTTTCATCAGTATGTTTTCTAGTTAAAGCTTCTAGCAATACGTTTTTGCAACACCTCCATAATCAACACCCGTACAGGCAATAGTACTGGTTGCAGCGTTAAACACAGAAAACGCAGTCCATTTGCAATTATATCATTTTTAACGATAGACTTCCTGTTGATGACTGACACGAAGTAAAAATATATATGTCCAATTATGAGCTCATGTCTGTTTATTTAGTATTGGTAAAATGCGGATACTTACTCATAACCTGGTAAATGAATGTCAAATATATAATACTAATGTTGTTACAGATGCAGAGAATAGAAGTCGAACAAGCAAAACAAAAGCAGCGATGTAACGGTATGTATAATACAATAAAACACGTAACGTTATATCAGGCGAATATACATACGTAATTACAAATGTTTTGTGGTTATCTACTTGGTTTAAATGCCTACAACCATCAAACTTTTATTTTATGCAACTCTTGCAGCTCAATCAAGAAGTTTATTATACATGATATCCTCTGAAGCAAATGATAATACACACTCAATGTCTTCAGATTTACGGAGAGAAAATAGAGATTTACGGAGCAAAAATGAAGAATATCAAAGCCAGGCAAGTATTATTCCAAATACCTCGACATATTAATAATGAAAAATACAACCCCTATCAGCATATACTCTCCAAGTGACAGTAGTTATTTCCATCATAAATCAGCCATTACCTCCTGTCACCTGAAGACGCGTCAAAGTATATTTGGCCACTATGCATCTTATCAGTTTACTTATCAAATGTATCAAACTCATCCTGCATGACTGACGTGAGTGGTTTTGGAAATCTTTGCACTTTTGTGCAGCGAAACATGTGAATTGAAGAAAGGTTGAAACTCGGGTGTATTGAGATTTGATAGCTGATTAGAACTTTTCATAGATAATAAAATCTTCAGATCAAAGAAGTCATTGACTGATACATTAGAACCTTCAAAGGTGAATGCATGCATGAGTGAACCCGTTTCTGAGTACAGTACACTTTTCATTATGCGACAACATTATAGAGCTCTGATGGATCTCCCTCGTACTTTCGTTCATACAGCTGATTGCAGTGGGTGCACTGTCGTCCGAATCAAAGAGGTTTCACTGTATTGATATTGTTTAGACGCCATGAATTTAAATGTAAAATAATTAAGTTTGTCTGTTTCATTGACATAATTCCATCATCACCTATAAGCAGACGAAACTACACGAGTGTAATTCTTGATTACAGATACAAAACCTCCATGAGATGATCGAGGAAAAGGACAACGATATCAGACAACTTAAAGGTACGTTATAAGCGAGGCAGTACATACGTCTAGTAGTCTGGTGTACGTAGGTCTTACTGTAAAGATTTACTTAGAGAAACACATGCACGTTTGCAAATCATCAGTGAAATTATAAAACACGTACACCATCAGGCATATTTTTCATTTTTAACCAAAAAGATAAAATAAATAACTATGCTGTCAGTTCAACACTGCATATAACATGAAAACACTTTATTTCTGGTTTTTAGATGCAAGTACAGCAGCAGCAGAGAGCAAGGTAAACACTACATGTATTCCTGCATCCTTGTGAATTAAATTCTTATTATGTCAGGTAAAAATATACCACTGAATACTTAACCAATCAGGTAAATATCCCTCTCGATAGTTAATCTTGCCGGTAAATACTCCTGTGTATACTCAACATGTCAGGTAAATACACCTCTGAATACTCAACATGACAGGTAAATACTACTCTGTATACTCAACACGACAGATAAATATTCCCCTGTATACTCAACATGACAGGTAAATACTCCTCTGTATACTAACCAGACAGGTAAATACTACTCTGTATACTCAACATGACAGCTAAATACTACTTTGTATACTCAACACGACAGGTAAATATTCCTCTGTATAGTCAACGTGACAGGTAAATACTCCTCAGTATACTCAACATGTCAGGTAAATACACCTCTGTATGCCAAACCAGACAGGTAAAAACCCTAATTGTATACTCAACATGACAGGTAAATACTACTCTGTATACTCAACACGACAGGTAAATACTTCTCTGTACACTCAACATGACAGGTAAATACTCCTCTGTATGCCCAACCAGACAGGTAAATATCCCCACTGTATACTCAACATGACAGGTAAATACTACTCTGTAAACTCAACACGACAGATAAATATTCCCCTGTATACTCAGCATGACAGGTAAATACTCCTCTGTATACTAACCAGACAGGTACCTACTCCTCTGTATGCTCAAAATGACAGCTAAATCCTCATCTGTATGCTCAAAATGACAGCTAAATACACCTCTGTATACTCAACATGTCAGGTAAATACTCCTCTGTACACTCAACATGTCAGGTAAATACACCTCTGTATACTCAACATGACAGGTAAATACTACTCTGTATACTCAACACGACAGATAAATATTCCCCTGTACACTCAACATGACAGGTAAATACTCCTCTGTATGCCCAACCAGACAGTTAAATACCCCCACTGTATACTCAACATGACAGGTAAATACTACTCTGTATACTCAACACGACAGGTAAACATTCCTCTGTATAGTCAACATGACAGATAAATACTCCTCTGTATGCCCAACCAGACAGGTAAATACCCTAAATGTATACTCAACATGACAGGTAAATACTTCTCTGTATACTCAGCACGGCAGGTAAATACTCCTCTGTACACACCACATGTCAGGTAAATACACCTCTGTATACTCAACATGACAGGTAAATACTGCTATGTACACTCAACATGACAGGTAAATACTCCTCTGTATGCCCAACCAGACAGGTAAATATCCCCACTGTATGCTCAACACGACAGATAAATATTCCCCTGTATACTCAACATGACAGGTAAATACTCCTCTGTACACTCAACATGTCAGGTAAGTACACCTCTGTACACTCAACATGTCAGGTAAATACACCTCTGTATACTCAATTTGACAGGTAAATACTTCTCTGTATACTCAACATGACAGGTAAATACACCTCTGTATTCTCGACATGTCAGGTAAGTATACCTCTGTATACTCAACACGACAGGTAAATACACCTCTGTATACTCAACATGACAAGTAAATACTCCTCTGTACACTCAACATGACAGGTAAATACTAATCTGTACACTCAACATGTCAGGTAAATACACCTCTGTATACTTAACTTGACAAGTAAATACTACTCTGTATACTCAAAACCACAGATAAATATTCCCCTGTATATTCAACATGACAGGTAAATACACCTCTGTACACTCAACATGACAGGTAAATACTCCTCTGTACACTCAACATGTCAGGTAAATACACCTCTGTATACTCAACATGACAGGTAAATACTTCTCTGTACACTCAACATGTCAGGTAAATACTCCTCTGTACACTCAACATGACAGGTAAATACTTCTCTGTATACTCAACAGGACAGGTAAATACACCTCTGTATTCTCGACATGTCAGGTAAGTAGACCTCTGTATACTCAAAACGACAGGTAAATAATCCTCTGTACACTCAACATGTCAGGTAAGTACACCTCTGTACACTCAACATGTCAGGTAAATACACCTCTGTATACTCAACATGACAGGTAAATACTCCTCTGTACACTCAACATGTCAGGTAAATACACCTCTGTATACTTAACTTGACAAGTAAATACTACTCTGTATACTCAAAACCACAGATAAATATTCCCCAGTATATTCAACATGACAGGTAAATACTCCTCTGTACACTCAACATGACAGGTAAATACTCCTCTGTACACTCAACATGTCAGGTAAATACACCTCTGTACACTCAACATGACAGGTAAATACTTCTCTGCACACTCAACATGTCAGGTAAATACTCCTCTGTACACTCAACATGTCACGTAAATACACCTCTGTATACTCAACATGACAGGTAAATACTCCTCTGTACACTCAACATGACAGGTAAATACTCCTCTGTACACTCAACATGTCAGGTAAATACACCTCTGTATAGTCAACTTGACAGATAAATATTCCCCTGTACACTCAATATGTCAGGTAAATACACCTCTGTATATTCAACTTGACAGATAAATATTCCCCTGTACACTGAACATGACAGGTAAATACTCCCCTGTATACCCAACACGACAGGTAAATATCCCCCTGTACACTCAACATGTCAGGTAGTTACACCTCTGTATACCCAACACGACAGACGAATATTCCCCTGTATAGTCAACATGACAGGTAAATACTCCTCTGTATACTAACCAGACAGGTAAATACTACTCTGTTTACTCAACACGACAGGTAAATACTCCTCTGTATGCCTAACACGACAGGTAAATACTCCTCTGTACACTCAACATCTCACGTAAATACTCCTCTGTACACTCAACATGACAGGTAAATACTCCTCTGTATATTCAACACGACAGATAAATATTCCCCTATATACTCAACATGACAGGTACATACTCCTCTGTATACTAACCAGACAGGTAACTACTCCTCTGTATACTCAACATGACAGGTAAATACTCCTCTGTATACTCAACATGTCAGGTAAATCCACCTTTGTACACTCAACACGACAGGTAAATACTCCTCTGTACATTCAACATGTCAGGTAAGTACACCTCTGTACACTCAACATGTCAGGTAAATACACCTCTGTACACTCAACATGTCAGGTAAATACACCTCTGTATACTCAACATGACAGCTTAATGCTCCTCTGTATACTCAACATGTCAGGTAAATCCACCTCTGTACACTCAACATGACAGGTAAATACTCCTTTGTACACTCAACACGACAGGTAAATACTCCTCTGTACATTCAACATGTCAGGTAAGTACACCTCTGTACACTCAACATGTCAGGTAAATACACCTCTGTATACTCAACATGTCAGGTAAATACACCTCTGTACACTCAACATGTCAGGTAAATCCACCTCTGTACACTCAACATGACAGGTAAATACTCCTTTGTACACTCAACACGACAGGTAAATACTCCTCTGTACATTCAACATGTCAGGTAAGTACATCTCTGTACACTCAACATGTCAGGTAAATACACCTCTGTATACTCAACATGACAGGTAAATACTTCTCTGTATACTCAATATGACAGGTAAATACACCTCTGTATTCTCGACAGGTCAGGTAAATACACCTCTTTATAGTCATCATGACAGGCAAATACGTCTCTGTATACTCAACCAGACATGTAGATACTCCTCTGAACTCCTTATACTGAACATGTCACGTAAATACGCCTCTGTATACTGAACATATCAGGTAAATACTCCTCTCAACATGACAGGTAACTACTCCTCTGTATACTCAACATGAAAGGTAAATACTCCTATGTATTCTCAACATGTCAGGTAAATACACCTCTGTATACTCAACATGACAGGTAAGTACTTCTCCGTATGCTCAACCAAACAGGTAAATACACCTCTGTATACTCAACATGAGAGGTAAATATTTCTCTGTATACTGAAAATGTCAGGTAAATACACCTCTGCATATTTAACATGTCAGGTAAATATTCCTCTGTATACTCAACATGACAGGTAAATACTTCTCTGTATACTGATCATGTCAGGTATATACACCTCTACATATTTAGCATGTCAGGTAAATACTCCTCTGTATACTCAACAGGTCAGGTAAATACTTCTCTGTATACTGAACATGTCAGACAAATACACCTCTGTATACTCAACATGACAGGTAAATATTTCTCTGTATACTGAACATGTCAGGTAAATACACCTCTGCATATTTAACATGTCAGGTAAATATTCCTCTGTATACTCAACATGACAGGTAAATATTTCTCTGTATACTGATCATGTCAGGTAAATACTCCTCTGTATACTCAGCATCACAGGTAAATACTCAACCTGTCAATTTATTCATCATATACTCAACCAGTCGCACTAACCTTGTTTCATTACAGGTACAGGAACCTCAGGATGCAGAGCAAGAGACAACCACCCAGGACAAACACGAAAGGGAAGGAGGAAAGAAAGGTTTGATCTCTATAACCTGTTGAGAACATTATTCTCTGGTTAAATTTAACGTTTACCCAGTATCGTGTGTTCTTGCTTTAATACTGTAGTTTATGTAGCCACGTGGGCATACTGGTGTACGGGAGGTAACTCTATACGGGAGAATATGACGTAACTTCTTGTTTGCTGCATTGGGGGCAAGCCTTATGCTCTGGCTTGTTCACCTTCCTTTTTACACCATCCCACCCGCCACAGGGCGAACATACAATAGCATCTCATGCATGGCGAATGTGTGGTGTTTCAATCAAAACGTTCTCCATGATATTTTAAAGGGATTTCAATATGGGGCTACTGTGAGCGCGTGGTAAACTGCTACTTTCTCCACCTATCGAATACTCAACACAAAGAGGCATAACTCTGTTTAAGAGACAACTGTTGGTGTGCATTCGTGACCCACTCGTGTTATTTCCATTCGTCACCACTCGCCCCTTTCCGTAACCTCCAAGAAGACCCGTCCCCTGGACTAATACTTAGTCTCTGAATATATATAATTTTGATAATAACAAACAAGCCCATTTAAATTGAAAAGGAGCCCTAGAAGGACCAGAGATTCAGAACCTGAGGAAATCTAGACTTGCTTTATTTAGGGCTTTAGCACTGCAGAGAGGGCTTGGCAGTAGGGAAAATAATTTAGTTCACGGACTGTGAGACAGACTACTCGTCGCCCTATATCAATGAAGGTTTTGTGCGAAAATCCGACAAACCAATCAAAACGCATGGCAGGATTGAGGTACTTGAAATATCCCGATTACTTAAATCGGTCATGTCATGTTGTGATTGTTTAAAAAATCTGATAAAATATATATCTAATGTATAAGAAAATAGTTAACAAAACCGTGTTGCCTAATTTGATTTTTTTTGTAAGGATAGGACCACGAACGATGACTGATTCAAATACGGTATTTCCTCTAATAAGCGCCGGGGGTAAAGCAAATCACTAACAGTATTACGGTAATGACACACAGTAAGCGCAAAAGCGCCGGGCCTCTAATAAGCGCCGGGTGTGGAAGGCCGTTGGAAATTAATCGCCCGGGCGCTTATTAGAGGAAGTACGGTACACACGTGCGTTTGGATCCAAAATGAGTGTTTTTTTCTGACGATCTGACGGGCTTGCTTTTGAGATTTACGTAAGCCTTCCGACATTTGTGGGTAATGTAATAAATAGCTACGATTTTCAAAACAGTTTATTTATGCATAAATAATCAACTTTAATCTTAAACACCGTGCATACTTTTCACTTCATTTGGGATATTTTAGTCTGACGTTTCTTGGGGTTCTTCATATTTGTTTTAGCGTATTCAATTCAAATTCCACTGGTACACTAAATCATGACTGGACTCTCTACGAGTCCTTGAGATTGAGATATGTTTTAAAGTAATTTTTGTGTCTCTATTTTGATACTTATAAAAATACTTTGAATACTTTCAACTTGTTTCTCTATTTTGGAACTTTTAACTACACGTTTTAGCCTGTTTAAAACAGTTCAGACGTTTATGTACACCAATAAATCCTTCCAGAGGATCACGAGCCGTTATTCGGCTGGTCCCGGAATAACGAAGTGGGTTTCTTTACGACAATAACAATGCGACAACTGATACCCTTCTTTCTCACCCAGATAGTGTTGGGCCACACAGCACTGTTACCAATTTCAATTGCTCATTGTGATGAACAGCGGAGTGCCTGACTCTGAGGGTGTGGGTTCGAATCCCGGATGGGACTCAACCCAAAAGTTCTAGAATTTGTACTTTTCTAAGAAAGTGTAATCCCAAATGTTGCGGAGTTACACTTTCATTCTTGGGAACTACGTTGACTGTTATATGATATTGATAATATTAAGGGATAAAGCCGATACATCTTTTCACTTTTCTTTGTCAATACTGAAGTAATTATATATTTTGCGGATAGTAACTTTGATCGACTGATTGACTGGCAGACGCAAACGCAATAATGTTGGTCTCGTCGCCATATATGGCTGAGATAATGCCGATGCGAGGGTTAGATTTTTTACTCTGTATACAGTTCAATACGTACTCTTTGAACACACTTCAGTGTGTACTTTTATCCCATCACTCGACCAACTTCACACTGTATAATCATAAACTACCACGTGGATTTCATATTCAACTCACGGTTTTGTTTCCGTTTATAACTGAAGCAATAAATATTAACACATAATAATAATAACAATTAAAACCAGATATATGTACATGAATTCGTAGTCAGTAAATTAATAAAATTGTACGGTCATTAAAAATGTCTGTAGTCTTCAGAGTAATTTCTTTATTAAACATTAGTTCAATCCAACAACGATTGTAACAAGCCTTGTCGTTTTTCGTCAGTCACAAATAAGATTAAAACGAACGAAGAGCTGCTCGCTGTCCACTGCCGCGAAATTGCATCTTTCTTACACACCCGAGGGTGAGAAACCCATGTGAGAAAACTGGTATCACACATATGTGTGAGATCGATTTCTAATCCCGTGATTGGCTACTCCATGGTGATGACCTAGGGTCAGGGTATGACGGACTACTTTCCTGATTAAAATTCATTGATAAATTACTCGTGCTTCAATCGAACAGAAACCTGTTACTCGTGCAAAAAATACCCCTTTACACCTACCTGTTATTTTCGCGATTGCAACATAAACAGGTATTTATACAATGAGTCACAAGTAGAATAAATATAACACAAATCTTTATTTTCTAATTCCTTTTATTAAAACTTTTGATTTCTTGTCATGGATTCAAAATGGCTCCAACAATTAGTGATACCTGTGTAAACAATAATGTGAAAATCACCGTTAGAGATAAAGCCCTTGATTCCCTTCGAATATTCTAAATGTACAACACTGGTACTTTTACTGGAGAGATGCGACAAGTGTCATGTGTCGTCTTGCAAAAATATCTGACACGATAACGTCAGTGCCTGTCCATTGTGAGATCGATTTGCCTCGTTGTTTCTTTGATGCATTGATGAAGATGACATTTTTCACTCATACACATGATGAAGACCCACTTCCAGCTCCGAGATACTATGTGATTCCAATGTTATCAAATTCACTCATGACAATCTGAACCAAAACACACTCGTTGAAACAATGTACAACATGGTACGTTTTGCAAGGCTTCATGAGTGCAAATGGCGGCACACGTCCTTTCTATTCAATCGAACTTGTACAGGAACGGTTGATCTACACATAAGTCATTGCTCAAGATATACCTCCTACGCATGATAATGAAAAGTTTATGTCTTGATAACTTACAGGATGTAATCAACTCACATTTTATACTGAAAACTCCGTAAATTGCATTAGATCTACATTCCAAGTGGCAGTTTCTGGCTCCGGAAAACGAGAAGGTGTGGCGAAGAAGAGTAGTCCCCCATTGACAGTGAACGTAACCTCAGCAATGTCACATTCAAGCACAGTGGATGCACCTAATTACACGCACTCAATAGTTTTGGCTCCGGTCGATGGGAGAACATTGAACGTAAACTGGTACACAAGTACAGATCCCCAATGTGCAGAGATATCCAAAACAATCTTCCGATGACGACACCACCAAGTGATAACGGTGACGTCACTCGCTCAAATATTTTACGCTTGCAAGAATTAAAATCATCCACATTTGCATGGTAACATCATCGTTTTAGAGGGTTTAATTAATTTTCTGTGATCTTATCTAGTTATCATTATCACCATTGCCTTGACGCGAAGAGGTGGCAGAAACTTTTTTGTGGAGGGTCACCATGGGGATGAGTAGTGATTAGGAAGCCAAGTGACGTCACTCATTCATAAACGTTGTGTTGTGTATTATTGCGCACCTACGATGAGAAAACATGAAATTTGAATCTATTCGACCATAAAATGGTGTGATTTTATGGTGTAAGAAACAGATTATTGTACTCGTGTGTTCAGATACCATTTATCTTACAACTCGTTGTTTCAAAACGTATTTAACTCGCTTTCGCTCGTTAAATACGTTTTGAAACAACTCGTTGTAAGATAAATGGTATCTGACAGACACTCGTTTAGTAATCTCTATATCTGTCAAGTTACGTCATGTTGTGACGTCATATATCTTGTACTGGGTCATACCAGGCCAGGTTTTCGGAGAGGCAGAAGTGCGGGAATGTGAATCTTGTATGAGATATAATGTCAGGGTAAGTAAACTGAAAATGTGGAGGCAGTCATCATAAACGTGGGTTATTGTTTTGTTTGTATGGGACCATATTTGTTCAGTATCCAAATTACTAGGTCACCTTAGGTTATTTGGAAGTATTTCGGCAAATGTGTATGTTTACCACCCTGGCTGCCGAGTCTATTATTCTGAGGCACATTTGTTGTCTACTAAATAGTGAACGTTGTGAAGGAATTCAGTCACGTAAAACTGGATCTGCATTTAGATGTGGGTTTATGCAGAGATGGAGAATATCGGATGTACAAATTCAAATACAAACATATGCCTTTGTTTACACAGTGACTCATGTTTTTGTGCAGTGCATGTTTCGAAACACAAATGTCATCTGATCAGCTAGTTATGTCACATAATGTGGAAATAAATAGGCATAGATCGACCTTTGCTGTTGCCGTCCGGCAACACAGAACCATTGACAATTCCTTCAGACCGCTTGATATGAAACATGATGTGATGTGAACGATGTTTATTAACCGAATACTAGAAAATTGGTGCACTTGCAGAAATACTGAATGACACCGATGTATCTACAGGGTAGGGCCTGCTCCTTTCTGTTAAAAAGCGACAAACGAGAAGAACAACATTCTCTAAGGGACCGTTCACAATTTAAAGCTTGATGATGTTTTTAGGGGGGCACCCATTTTATTCTGGGGAGCTGGGGGTAGGGGTAGTCATCAATTTTGTACATAAAAATATGTTTAAAATTATGCTTAGAAATTATGGGAAGTGTAGGGGGGTGCATTGATATTGTACATGACATGTACATATATTTAGGGGATGGGAGTGTGTGTCATTCACATTGTACATGCTTCTCCATAAAAATCATCATCACCCCCCTAGCCATTAAGTATGAACGGTCCCTAATTTGACAATTTAAAGTCTTCGTAACATACATTTGGGATTTGGCATTGTGTATTTTAAAGTCTTCGCTTCAAAAAATTGTATCATCACCAGAATATTCCATTATTATATCATTACAGCTTGTGTTAAACCTGATTGTTGAAATATCCATATATATTTCCCAAGTATGTCATATATTGCCAGCTGTCAGGGTAAAGGTGGAGTAGATTGTGACAGTTCTACATTAGATCCGGTTGTGAAAGCCAACTGGATAGTGTATCGTATATGTTATGTGTAGTAGTAGACCTCTACATAACCAGTAGTAGTATAAACCAACTGGATATATTGTGTGTAGATCTAGTACTAAACCACTAACTGGATATATTGTATGTAGATCTAGTACTAAACCACCAACTGTATATATTGTGTGTAGATCTAGCACTAAACCATCAACTAGATATTGTGTGTAGATCTAGTACTAAGCCACCAACTGGATATATTGTGTGTAGATCTAGTACTAAACCACCAACTGGATATACTGTATGTAGATCTAGTACTAAACCACCAACTGGATATACTGTATGTAGATCTAGTACTAAACCACCAACTGGATATATTGTATGTAGATCTAGTACTACCTACCAACTGGATATATTGTATGTAGATCTAGCACTAAACCATCAACTGGATATATTGTGTGTAGATCAAGTACTAAACCACCAACTGGATATATTGTATGTAGATCTAGTACTAAACCAACAACTGGATATATTGTATGTAGATCTAGTACTAAACCACCAACTGGATATATTGTATGTAGATCTAGTACTAAACCACCAACTGGATATATTGTATGTAGATCTAGTACTAAACCATCAACTGGATATATATTGTATGTAGATCTAGTTCTAAACCACCAACTGGATATATATTGTATGTAGATCTAGTACTAAACCACCAACTGGATATATTGTATGTAGATCTAGTACTAAGCCACCAACTGGATATATTGTGTGTAGATGTAGCACTAAACCGATAACTGGATATATTCTGTGTAGATCTAGTACTAAACCACCAACTGGATAAATTGTGCGAAGATCTAGTACTAAACCACCAACTGGATATATTGTATGTAGATCTAGTACTAAACCACCAACTGGATATATTGTATGTAGGTCTAGTACTACACCACCAACTGGATATATTGTGTGCTGATCTAATACTAAACCACCATCTTGATATATTGTATAGATCTAGTACTAAACCACCAACTGGATATATTGCATGTAGATCTGATACTAGTACTGAAACATGACATAATATACAGATCGTGTACAAAAAGAACAACTGGATATAATGAACAGGTCTTGTGAATGTATCTTAAAACTACAGGGTCTTGTACCACAAAAACTTACATCAAAGTACATTTAACTAATACCAGAGACCATATAATAAATGTTCTCTGCTAAGACCCCGCATGGACAATACACGCATATGGTTTTAATGTTACTAGCCCCGATTCTAAAAGCTAACTGCGAATGACTGATAGATATATTACTAATCCAAAACTGAATATAATGTTTACTACTGTCTGTCGTTTCTGAAACCCAACTCATTTTTTTCAGCCTCGAGTGACGTGACAAGGAGGGGGGCCACGGCCACAGTGACACGAGCTGGTGGAAATGTTCCACGTGAAGGAGGTGAGAGCAGTAGGCAGGACTGTGGTACTGGAATGTCACGCCATCGTCAACACTTGTATCACAGATCAGGATAAGTTATTGTTCCATGTCAAGGAGGTGAGAGCAGTAGGCAGGACTGTGGTACTGGAATGTCACGCCAGTGTCAACACTTGTATCACAGATCAGGATAAGTTATTGTTCCACGTCAAGGAGGTGAGAGCAGTAGGCAGGACTGTGGTACTGAAATGTCACGCCAGTGTCAACACTTGCATCACAGATCAGGATAAGTTATTGTTCCACGTGAAGAAGGTGAGAGCAGTAGGCAGGATTGTGGTACTGAAATGTCACGCCAGTGTCAACACTTGCATCACAGATCAGGATAAGTTATTGTTCCACGTCAAGGAGGTGAGAGCAGTAGGCAGGACGGTGGTACTGGAATGTTACGCCAGTGTCAACACTTGTATCACAGATCAGGATAAGTTATTGTTCCACGTCAAGGAGGTGAGAGCAGTAGGCAGGACTGTGGTACTGGAATGTCACGCCAGTGTCAACACTTGTATCACAGGTCAGGATAAGTTATTGTTCCACGTCAAGGAGGTGAGAGCAGTAGGCAGGACTGTGGTACTGGAATGTCACGCCAGTGTCAACACTTGTATCACAGATCAGGATAAGTTATTGTTCCACATGAAGGAGGTGAGAGCAGTAGGCAGGACTGTGGTACTGGAATGTTACGCCAGTGTCAACACTTGTATCACAGATCAGGATAAGTTATTGTTCCACTTCAAGGAGGTGAGAGCAGTAGGCAGGACTTTGGTACTGGAATGTCACGCCAGTGTCAACACTTGTATAACAGATCAGGATAAGTTATTGTTCCACGTCAAGGAGGTGAGAGCAGTAGGCAGGACTGTGGTACTGGAATGTCACGCCAGTGTCAACACTTGTATCACAGATCTAAAGACTGTTATATACATTAGGTCTGAACAAAATGTACAGTGTAATTTCCTGTGTTCTATAGATAGTCTGTGACATCGTGTACAATGTACAAGTTTTTGTTACAGTGACACAGAAAGCCTCCAACCCCCGTCATGTCGACGAGCTCCTTGATGCCTGCCGTGATGGGAACATGGCCGAGGTGATGCGTGTCCTGCATCTGGGTCAGGCGGACGTCAACTGTAGAGGAGGATGGAGGCGGACACCGGTGATTGCAGCAGCGCGGGGGGGACACAAAGATGTGGTGAAGCTCCTACTGAGTAAAGGAGCTGATGTGTCACTGGTGGACGATTGCGTTAACAACACCCTTCACTACGCCTGTCGGGGAGGAGACGTGGGGACGGTGAAGTTGATACTGTCCCGGAACGTGGTGGACATCAACTGTAGAGGAGAGAAGAGCAAGACACCGGCGATGGAGGCAGCACTGTTGGGACACATACATGTGATGGAGCTGCTACTGAGTAAAGGAGCTGATGTGTCAATGGTGGACGATGGCGGTAACAACACCCTTCACTACGCCTGTCGGGGAGGAGACGTGTGGACGGTGAAGTTAATACTGTCCCGGAACGTGTTGGACATCAACTGTAGAGGAGGACTAAGGGAGTGGACACCGGTGATGAAGGCAGCAGGGGGGGGACACAGGGATGTGGTGAAGCTCCTTCAGCGTAGAGGAGCTGATGTGTCACTGGTGGACGTGTACGGTAACAATATCCTCCTCTTGGCCTGTGATGGAGGCGACGTGGGGATGGTAGAGTTTATACTGTCCCTTAAGGTGGTGGACGTCAACGCCAGGAACAACGACGGGCAGACAGGGGCCGACGTGGTGAGAGACTTGGGACTTCATCAACTGGCGGATTTCCTGGAGTCATGTGGTGCTCGGTGAAGTCGTGTGGTGTGGCGTAGACAGTGATGATGCTGTTACTGACACTGACGTGGTGCGTGCCGTCCACGTCGTCGTATTTTCATTGTGGGACCAAGGTTTGAATTATTGTTGTGTTTGAGGAGAAATAAAACTTGTTGAAAACATTTTCAAACATTTTGTCATTTGTTTTCATGTGGATATTTTCATGATCAGGTAAGATTGTTGACTGAGTGCAATATTTATATACAACATGAAAGTTGACATAGTGGCGGACATTTATAAGTGACTTATGTGACAAACTGAGTCACAGATATGTGACGAACAGACAACAAACTGTTTGTTTACATCTCGATCCACTCTGAAGCCATGTTCGTCCAGCTGACGGGGCGCCAAATGTACAGTGACGGTGACGTCACAATGCCTATGACGTCATGGATGCGTTACCCAGCTGCCAGACAGGGATACGGGAGTTGGTTTTCAGTTTGTTACAATGAACATAATTTTATTTCTCCTAATGTTGTTTTCTTGATTTGTGGCATCAAGCTAGACAAAGAACACCCGTCTATATATATTTACAATCTGGTTGGTACTTGTGCCAGTGTGTGGTCAACCGCACCTTCAACGAAGAAGCCTTTTACATGCGAGCAGTTACTTCGGCGATGGAGTCGCACAGGTCGCACATCGGGTTTTCCATTCACACCTCAATGAACCGGGGGGAAAACACAGTTATATTGAACTTGTCTAATGTGGGAATTAATTTCTGATCCACATGGAATCTGCTTTATCAAGAAAATGCATATCATACAATATTTAACACACCAGAGAACATATATAGTGGTATACAGACGTATCTTGTTTACGTCAGCTGGCTGTCTACCGCTCAGTGCCGCACTGTGATGACGTCGGTTTCAAATATGTATACATTGTATACAATGTTACGACGTTATTTTGTCTTCACGGTGTAAATAATTGAATAACATTATTTTTCAAACAGCGTCTTTTCAAACGTATATCCTCCTTGTCTTGCCTTGCCTTGCCTCGCCATGGGTGAAAGTGTCAGTTTGCTACTTTTCCACAGAAATCATTATATCGAAACCTTCGCTATGGCTAGTAAGCTCCCTAGTTTGACATCTCGATGTCCAACAATTCATATCACTGTATAAAGTACATTTCCTTGCGATAACAGATAGATGCCATCCATGTCGAAATGAAGGGTCACTGAAAATTGTCGGTGAGTTAGATTTCCCTCCAACCAATCCTGCTGAAATAGTCAGTGTATTTGACGTCAATACCAAATGGACAGAAGTGTTTAAGATTAGTTCATGCGCAGTCTGTCTTCAAAGTAACGTTACACAGAACGGTTTAGATCAAACGTCTGGCTGAAAATCCTGATCCTCCTATCTGGTTATGGCCTGAAAACCAGTTGTAAGATGAATCAGTTTCTACAAGCAAATCTGTCGGGGAACATAGTCCCAGTCAGTCTCCGCATACTTGTTGGTTGTAAACACATACATACCACGGCTCTTTTATTCCTGGTGCCATAGTGACAGGGCAGGGCAGCCATTGTTCGGGTACACAGTTATTTCCAAAGCCCGCCAAATTGTTTATTTGATGCTAATCGCCATTCTCAATCCTCATCTCCACTATCAACCCGTGCCCAGCATCAATATAAGTGTTATTTATAGGGCAAGCTTACACGAACATTAACCTTTTTGTCTTTCACTTTTCTGCATAAAAAGTGTTTCTAAAACAGTCTCATAGCCAAAACAGTACAGATATCATAAGTAACTAATTCATTTGGTGCGTTTTATCGATTAATATTTTGGACACATACCGGTAGTTCACAATGAACACACCATGGCCTATGTCCCTTGCAAATAACGTCATTGGTGCCTAACTTGTAAACAAATGACGTCATTATACACTATTTGCCCCATTTCACGTGGTGCAGGTATAGGTGTGGTTCTTGTGTCTTGATGCGTAACCTACTGTTTTAACCGTCTTGTTGCCTGGTCGTCAGCTGGCTTTGTATACCGGTCAGTTGCACCAGAGACCATATTAATAGATCTATTATATGGTCTCTGGTTCCACACTGTAATGACGATACGGTTTGGATAAAAAATGTATACATTGAACGGGAAGTGTTCCCACGTAACCAAATTGTGTAATATTCAACCTGATTCGGTCGCCTTCCAACAGTATCTTCTATCAGCAAAACTGAAACATATATGGACATCTAGCTAGCCATCGATCGGTGAATGTATTCTAAATTTGAGACGTAATTTCTTCATAAATCGTACAATTTATGTCCCTAGTTTTCAATCCTCACTTTGATGTCGAAACCATAGCTAAATACCTCACGAAGATAAATGCAGTTTTGAATTCTGTTTGAAATTCGCCTCATTGTTATGAGGGCAAATTTACTGAAAATAACTTACATCTTAAATCTCGCCAGTTCTGACATATTACTCAGCTTGCTGGTCGTGAGCGTGCATCTTCAGAGTTTCCACAGTACCTTCCATCAAAACTGTTGTTTAACATACAAACTGTAAATCAAAACAAGAAAAAGAAAACAAAGTAAATCAATTATTCAAATTTCAATTACCTAAGTCAATGTTAGCTGATACTAAAAGTGCCACAAAGACCAAATGTTTGTTAGTCTTTAATAATCGAGTTTGCTTGGTCCTATAAGACCGTGAATATGAAACAACAACAGTTCGGTTATTATCACTACTGTCCATGTTCAGATAAATATTTTCATGAGAACTTACCCCCTTCAACCTTAAAAAGAACATGCATATATGCAGGTCAGTTATTCGATCGATCTAGTAAGAGGTACAGCAGATCTGCAATTTGTGCAGAACATTGGCGATATTAGGAAAGTGTTGCAATTTAGTTTTCTTTTAAAATGTAAGTGTTTATTTTTTCACAAATGCCCAAACAAATGACGAGACGTATATCAAATTATCTTCTGTAATTTAATAGAAAATCGGGAAATATGCTCATGGAAACAAGTAAGGGAGCACCTGAAAGTACAAGTGTACCTTTGTTCTTTTCCAGGTTTCTTCACAAACTAACTTTGTATTAAACTGTGTGTGAAATTCTGGAAAAGAATAAAGGAACACTTGTACTTACAGATGCTCCCTTATTCGTTTCCATGAGTATATATTTATCATATATTTATATGCAAGAAACTTTTCAAATGCAATTGTTATATTTCACAAGATATTGAGGAAGTACAGACTATGTTTGCTGCTCTTTGTACAGCAAAAATACTCGATTATCAGGGTTTTCCTGAACAGACTGTAAGTGGCCAGTCAAATAACAGTTGTGACTGATGTTATCATGGCTTATTTGGAATCTGGTGTTAGTTACATCCTTGTTAGAATTTCAGTACATTGACGTCAGTTCGTTCTTTACAAATGCTATCGATCAAGGGACTCTTTCCTCTTTCCTCGTTCCTGTTACTGATCTTTTCATAATTTGCTGATTTCAGTAAGAGGAATGAGGAAAGAGTTCATCAACTTTCTGTACACGATTGAAAACAAACGATAATGCGTCGAAGCAATGACACTTCACAACTAAATTTTTATGGCACACCGTTTGTTCGGAATCGCCTGACAACGGTGTTGAGACGATTCGACAAGAGTTAAAAACAATCATGAAAATTTGATGATGTGAAATATTGTGAGAGATCCGTTTACATACACTTGCTCATAAGTTTTAGAACATGTGTCCGACTGACTCACTGACTGAGTTTGGTTTTACGCCGCTTTTAGCAATATTCCGGCAACATCACGGTGGGGGACACCAGAAATGGGCTTCACACATTGTACCCATGTGGGGATTCGAAGCCGGGTCTTCGGCGTGACGAGCCAACGCTTTAACCACTAGGCTACCCCACCGCCCACATGTGTCCGAAGATTATCGTAGCAAGTAATAGGGAAATGAAAATAGGTGTGTTCCAATGATTTCTTTGATTCAACACAATATATAATGGACCGTGTAAAAAAGAAGGAGAACCTGAACTTTCAGTTGGATAGGAAGTATAAGCATTTATAAAGTTTACATTTAAACACAACGCACGGGATGCACGTGCACAACGCAGTAGCCCAATACACAAGCATGGGGTGTCCTTCTTGATTTTGACAGTTTTCAAGAAGGTCGCTGAATCACTGCAGACCAATCATGACAGTCATCTTACATCACACAGTTATGTTTTGTTTGAAAATGAAAATCGTACACATGCACATTTTCACGTCATACACCAATCATCTTTCAAGAGCGATTGCTGTACAAACAACTATGGTCATAAGGAAGTGTAAGTGGTGATGCACGCTCAAAACATTCTTTATTTTCATATCAACATTGATTGACTCCGATATATCTCCCAATTTCTTACTATATTAATGTTAATTGAAAATGAAATTCCGCTTCTTTTTTTGAAGTGTATATAGTTTCCGTAAACTTGACGCTCATTTTTGACTCTTGCCCTCGGTCACATTGACAACAAAATGAAAATAAGAACACACAGATTGTCGGAAAATACTACTTACATGTCACATTTACACATATACGTTGCTACGGTTTATGTATAACTCAACTTTCTGGAGGTAGTGTGAAATATTTCTACATTGCATATTTGTCTTCGGATTAAGGCATTAATGCGTTCGTGAGGTAAGGAAATTCCAAAAGTTTATATTATGTGTGAAACCTTTCGACGTCTGTTATTTGTCATTCCCATGGGCGCCGCCATTTTGGTTTCAATTGGGCATGACAGGAGGTAACATGACGTCATTCTTTGCATTCTGGGACAGGATGTTTACACCATGCGACGAAGCAGACGATAGATCTAGCTGAAATGTCCAAGAAGAAATACAAAACAATTTTAAATTTCTTCAAACCCAGGCAGGCCAAAATAAATGAAACCTCTGAAAGTGTTAACAGGTCTTCAACAGAGCCGACAGGCACTGGTGCTAAGTGTAACGTATCTGCCACTACTGAAACTGAAACTGAAGATAGCGATGCTGAATGTGTCCAAACATGTAAGACCGAAGAAGCCTGATCACTTTGTGACAGGTTCACGAGGATTTAGAACAAGTAAACTGGAAAACCATGTGGCAAATGATGAACACATACTTGCACTTAGCGCCCAGTATGCTTAAGAAATGTAACCAGACCAGTCAGAAATTGAAATTGAAAAGAGGATGATGAATGTTAATGAAAGAGAGACAGCAAAATTAAGCAAACTATTTGTAACAGCTTTCCACCTCGCACAACGTGAAATGCCCTTTACAGAGTTTGTTGAACTTTTGAGACTTCAGACCGTGAATTTTGATGTAGAATCTTATGAAAAACTATTGTAACGATATACAGGCAAGAACATTTGTGAAGTTTATTGCACAAGACATTACAGACACAATTATGAATGATGTGAAAGGGGGCTGCTTTACAATTTTGTGTGATGGTAGTACTGACAGTTCAGTGACTGAAGAGGAAATAATATATTTGAGATACATTGAGCAGGTTGAATGTAAACCAGTTACAAAGTTCTTGTGTGTTTGGGGGTTACATGCCGCAGGGATATATAAAGCTATTGACATGGCTTTGACGGAGATTGGAGATTTTCCTAACTGGAAAGACAAAGTTGTTTTTATTACATCAGATGGAGCACCAGTAATGATGGTCAGAAAAGGAGGAGTGGCGGCAAACTTAAGAAATGATGTCCCACATGTGATACCCATTCCATGTATCGCACACAGATTGGAGCTGGCCATGAAGAATGCTGGGATAGATCTGTCCTTGTTGAGTTCTCTTGACAAGATCATGGGGGACGTCTATAAGTTCTACCATTATTCTCCACTAAACTGGACTGGACTACAGGAAACAGGAGAAGCCCTTCGCATTAAGTTGGTTAGGCCAGTGAACATATATGGGACAAGATGGACAGGGCATAGACACAGAGCCCTGATGGCACTGAACACTGACTATATAGCTATCTACACACACTGCACTCAAATTAGCATGAACAACGGAGATGACTCCGGAGCCAAAGTAAGGCACATCTTGGATCGTTTGAAGTCACTAGAGTTTGTCCTATTCATGTACTTGATGCTGTTTTACTTTGCTGCGTGTGCCATGTTATCAGATGTTTTCCAGGACAATGACACCTCCATTGATCTCATCCCAGTCAGGATGCATGCTGCCTGTGCCAAGATGACAGAAACTGATATGGATAAGATGGATGTAGATTTTCTCAATGAGGAGGTAGTTGATAGTAAACACAAGACTGTACAACTTGAAAAGAAAAAGAGGGGCTGTTCCACTGAAGCTACTGTCATAGAAAAATGTCAAGACAGAGTTCAAAACACTAACCAAAAACATAGCTGAAGCCTTGTTTGGTAGGATTGCAGAGTTTGAAGGCAATAGTGGTGTGATGGAGGCCTTCCGCATCTTCACTCCTGTAAGTTGGCCACAAAATAAAGATTGGTTTGCTTCTTTTGGGAAGGAAGAAGTAAAACAAATCACAAACCATTTCACAGAATACCTCAAGAAAGATGATATCTCTAAGGAGTCATGCCTCACTGAAATGCCAGATGTTCTCATGGGATGCCTCAGATCTCTTCAAGAGAACTCCAGACATTTCCTACATGGATCTTTGGTCTAAAGTGATGAGACAAGACAAAGTGTACAAGAGGTACAGTAACATACTGTCCCTTGCACAGATATCTCTTGTTCTAGCTGTGTCCTCTGCTGAGTGTGAGAGGGTTCTCCATGATGAGCAGAGTAAAAACAGAATGGAGATCCAGGTTGAAGCCCTCCACCCTCTCTCAACTCATGACAGTTGCCCAGTGCCAGACCCCACTTGCAGACTACAACCCCAGAGGGCCTATAGCAAGATGGATGAGGGGTGTGGGGGTGGGGGTGGGGTGGTGGTGGTGGTAAAGGTCCAAGGAGATGGACCCCTGCTTATGGCCTTCGGCTAGAACTGTTAGCTTAAAGGAGAATACTAACGTAATATTATTTTTTGATATATGGATATAACTTTCCGTTATTAAAATTTCACAAAACGTTTGTAAGATCGCAAAAAAAACGTGAAACCGCCCTCGAATTTCCGCCTATTACGGAAACACCCGACAGTTAATGAGCAGAGGCGGGTATCACGTGACATGACGTCAAATGTGCCTATTGTCGGTGGCTTCCTCTTTGGTTATATTTGACAACTTGACAGTGACCATGAATTCTGAAGCAATAAAAGATGTTCCCGATGTCTTTTTTTACCTGGATGTTTGACTGTACCAATACCAGCCGATTTTACATCATGCAAGAGAAACTTCCAGAGAAGATGAAGAAGAAGAATCCATCGAAACGGAGGCACCACTTGACTCAATTTACTTCAATTAATTTATTCGGTGTTTTGGCCATGTGGCCCAAAGTACAATTGGTTGTGACGACATAGGCGTAACACGTGACAGGAAGAACATATGTACATCTATACATAGGAATTAAGATAATACAATCTACAATAAAAGCAGAGAATGCAAGATTAAAGAACAAAATAAACATGAAAAGATTAATGTTAACTAAAAACTTCAACGAGAATATAGAAGTCGCCCATGATATGTCAACTAAACAAACAAAGGACAAGTCACTAAAACAATGTTAAGCCATTGTGATCAACGGGTGACGCTTATTTTTAAAAAAAACGGTAATGATTCCCTTACTCATTGTGGCTTTCGCGGCAACGAGGTTTGTACTCGAAATGTGGCTTTAGCGGCAATGGGTATTTTTCAAATGTGGCTTTCCCGGGTGGACACCGTACATCATCATGATAAGGAAAAACACATGTTTCATGAAAATTGCGACAGAAGTTATGGGTTGGATACGTTTTGTATTGATAACAGATAGACTTTGGTAATTGATACTATGTAAATATTTTGTTCGGAGATCCGCATACCTTTCACAGTTTTGTTTATCCTAACTTTTTACGCTGTCGGCACTTTTTCACATCTTACAATCCATGCAATTAGGTATCATTTTATTCTTACGGTCATCGGAATTCGTTTTGTTGTACCAAATCGTCTTGTAAAATACACGGCTTATGGGATATTTGTTTATAATAACATTCGAAGCAATAAGCACGTTTTCTTCTCGATGGATAAATGTGTGTATAGCCGTTTTCATTGTACTTTAATATATTCTAATAAGACGAGTATATATGGATGACAACTTCTTCTTTATTGTTGTTGTTGTATGGTTTGCTGAATAATATCATTATTTGACAGAGTGCAGGTGCTTTTCATATGGGTACAATGTGTGAAGCCCATTTATGGTGATATTGCTGGAATATTGCTAAAAGCGGCTTAAAACTAAACTCACTCACTCACTTTTGGGAACATTATATATACTGGTCTTATATATTCACCAACTTCTAAATGCCTCCCAAGAATCTTAATATATTCTTAGGTGTGACTGTGCGTGCATCCCGATGCCAACTGGTCTTGAAAGTAAGTGCGCCTGACTCGGAATGATCGGAACATTTTTCTTGCCTAAATCTGTCTGTTTACTTAGAAAACGGAAGAAATGGTGGCTCTTTTCATTGTTCGATGATTCCGTGCATCACCAGGCAACGGAATACACCATCGTACCATTTACAAAAACGACAGAAACAACACGATTTGTATAACTGTAGCGCTTGGTCTTTGGCAATATGGCGGACTCTAGGCACATTTGACGTCACGAGCGGAAAGGTCACGTGAGTTCCAGCGGAATATGCATAATGGACGAAGCGATTAAAACATAAATATGCATATGTTTTAATTGAAAATTTGGGTATATGTTTCTGATGATCTTTCACCCATCAAATTATTACGATTCCCTCGTATTCTCCTTTAAGTAATAGCTCTAGTATTGATGTTGAGAAGTCAAGTCAGTGAGTAGCTCAAGTTTTCTTGATGCAAAATTAACAATCCCTGTAGGGTACAAAAGCATTAAATGACACTGTTTAATTAAAAAAACATCAAAGTCATTTTCTGTATTGTTTATATTGATAATTCTTTATTACAGTGTCATCATGATCCTTGGCACACTTCAATGTGTTAGGGCACACCTGAATTTTATATTGGGGGCCTTAAGGCACCCTTGGAAAAAAATACATATCTACTATATATCCAGTGTATATCTAGTATAAATCCAGTGTATACCTGGAATATATCCAGTGTATATCTAGTATATCTCCAGAGTACATCTAATATATTACCAATGTATATCTACAATATAGCCAGGGTATATCTAGTATATTTCCAGTGTATATCTAGTATATATACAGTGTATATCTAGTATATATCCAGTTTATATCTAGTATTTATCCAGTGTATATCTGTAATTCATCAGTGTGTATCTGTTATTATCCAGTGTGTATCTCGTATTTATCCAGTGTATACCTTCTATATATCCGGTGTAAATCTAGTATATATGCAGCGTATATGTAATGTATGTCCAGTGTATATTTAGTATATATCCATGGTATATCTAGTATATATCCAGTGTACATCTGGTGTATATCCACTGTAAATCTAGTAGTTTTGAGTGTATATCTAGTATATACCCAGTGTATATCTAGTACCTGTCCAGTGTATCTACTGAAAAACACAGTTTGAATGTCAGCCATGATACTTGTATACTAGCGTTTTACTGTATTCCAACCAGCGTCACGGCGGGCCTTAAATAACTGACTGACTGACTTTCTTGAATCTGATGGGTGAAACTGGAACTTTACCAGCAGGAAGTGGAAGGTTTACACGTGTTATATCAATACTTCACTTGGTTGTTGTCAGTGCAGCTTGAAAACGGTGGAAGAATCTACTTCGTTTTTATTCGGGAGTGAAGTGCTCCCGTCAGATGCACGCCAGAAAGCACAGACCTGCAGCCACCTGATGATACCCGTATACCTTAGTGCAGAATCATTAGGCCACTCGATCAACAATGTGCAGCAACGAGACCACCCGATCCCCAATGTACAGCAATGAGGCCACCTGATCCCCAATGTACAGCAATGAGGCCACCCGATCTCTAATGTACAGCAATGAGGCCACCCGATCCCAAATGTACAGCAATGAGACCACCCGATCCCCAATGTACAGCAAGGAGGCCACCCGATTCCAAATGTACAGCAATGAGATTGAGCTCAGCCGAACAACGATGTGCAGAAATGAGGGAGTTCCTGTCGTTCGGTGCCAAGCTGCAGCCTGAAACATGCATTATATATCTGAAACTGAAATATATTGTTTACAATGGTGTGGGTAATGACCTTCACACCTGTAAAATACAGATGAATGTGGCGTTATTGTATGACTTGTGTAAAATTTAATGATCTGTAACAACTGCAAAGTGTAGAGTAGCAAGTAAATATGTTCTATTACCTCTCTGTAACTTCAACCACGACGGCCTCGGCTGCCATGGTACACTCAAGGCGGCCCGTGATAAAAATCTACAGAGACAAAATTTTGATGTCATATCTGTTTGTGCTGAAAGTAAGGCCACTTGCTAAAGATCTGGAGGTTATTACAACATCAAACACGAAGTAATATTTAAGCAACATTAATTGATTGACCCTGGTATCAAAAGGCAAAGTTACATGTTTACAGTTGTGTTTAACAATGTCCGTGAACTCCAGATTAAAACACAAATGTCAACGTTTAGGTGTGTATTGTTTAGCATCGTGTGGGTCCTCCATCTGCATTGATACCTGCATGTACTCGTCGTCTCATTGACGTTGTCAGACGTCTGATGCAGGCATTTAGGATATTCCGCCATTCCTCTTGAATGGCCTGTTCCAGTTGTCTCAGGTTTGCTGGAGAGTTTAGTCTCATTCTGACTTATCTGCCCAGAAAGGCCCACATATGCTCTAATGTTGAAAGGTCAGGGGAGCGAGACGGCCAAGGCAAAACGTTGATGTCATTGGTTCCTATGAAGTCTGTCACAATCCGAGCTGTATGTGCAGGAGCATTGTCATGTTTGAATAATGTCCCTTGGTGTTGATCAACGAAAGGAAACACAACTGGCCGAATCACCTGGTCAATGTATTGTTGTGCTGTCAGGTTGCTGTCGAATTCTGGCATGCTGTAGTCGTCGGCTAACTGTATGTACGCTGACAACTTGACCGAGTGCGGTCACCATTTGCACAAATTTCACGATTTCTTTAACTCAAAGTATTTCTTTTCCAATGACAACAATATTGGAGTGTTTTGGCGATTGTTAAACTAAAGAAAATAAATTTCAACAATTTTGAATAAATTTCAAATATTAAAACCCAAATGGGACAGTTTCTTTTGGCCCTGAGTGTATGTACCTCGACGATGATTAGTGGGATCATTAGTGGGAGTACGTGGCTTTCCTTGATTTCTATTTCTGAGCAATATGTCCAACTTGACGGCAAATATAGCACTCTGAATCTTGTTAATAACAACAAGATGATGAATGTTTACCTCCACAGCGAAAACAGTCTACAATATTGTTGGTTTTTGAATAATTTCGTCTTCCCCAATGAATCCTATGTCCACCCCTCTGCATTTGGTGATGTACATGATGAATAGAAGATGTAGAATTTCCTGAAAGAAGTTGTAAATCCGCCGTATTCTGGGGACTGTGTGATGGAGGGAATCACTTTAGCATGATTACACAGTGAATTTGAGGGCTTTTCTTTATATGAATATCAATATTTGTTACCCAACATTTAATCCTGAAATGCATTTTTTGTAATTTCTTATTTTTAATTTTATGGACGCTTATGAAGCATGTTTAGAGGCAAAATGTTTACTTCCAATGTGTGAGGTGTGTTTTAAGTTTAGGGACATTCATTTGCATGTCCTGTGTAAGGTGTGTTAAAAGTACCTTATTCGTGCCCATGAAACAAGTTCAGGGACAGTTTATTTGCATATCCTGTTTAAGGCGTGTAAAAAGCACATTCATTCGTGCTTATGAAACAAGATTAAGAACAGTGTATTTACCTCTCTTAGGTGTGGATATTATATTGGTAACCACCTGGTGCCACATGAAGGTGGCCGAACAATGCCACGGTGAAGAATGTATAGGTTATATACAGTGTACGGGTCACCACGTGTCAGGCTTTTAGAGAGTAGTGAGAAAGGAGTCGCTTTCATTCTCTGACATATCTATCTTATACACACACGTTTCCTTTACTCTTAGGCCTGTATGTCTCTCTTGAGAGACCTGTGACACCGGGTGTCTGTATTGTAGAGGGTAGTAGGAAAGTGGGGGTCTCTTTCACTTCCTCCTGTGTCTACGTGGGTCTAGCATACACTAGTTGCTTTCAGCACTAAACTGTAGAGCATCAGAAATGATACCGGGTGTCAGTATATATGCTACAATGTTAAGATAAATACACACATACATTATTTCAGTGAGCATTGTTTTGCTGCATAGTGTCAGGGCTCACATACGTTTTTTTATTCACGTTTCTCAAGGCAACAGGCCCACAGTACATAACATTTCAATAGTGTGATTACAAATGAGTGATTCATACCATTTCATAGCAAAATATATCTTTAGACAAATTCACAGAAATAAGTTGGTGATTTGAAGACATAAGTCGAACAAATGTTTCAAATGACGGGTTGTTATAGTATTTATTATCAGCGTGTTGCTTTCTTAAGTCGGAGAAGGCACAACAGACGAGGATAAAATGGTGTTCGTTTTCAACAAGCTGGATATTATATTGAAGGCAATACCTGCATAAGCGGTACTCGATGTCTATGCCCAATCGTCTCCCATTTCGATCATTAATTAGCTGGTGACAGCGACATCTGAATCTGGTTAATGCTTGCTTCAATGGGAGAGAGCTGATTTGTATGAGATAAGATTCCGCATGCAGAACTGTCTTGTAAGTTGAATAAGATGCCAAGTTTGATTTAGATGATATTGAAGCCTGACATCGTTGAATGTTGTAGTCAAACACTCTTTGTTTGAACTCAGGCATGAAAATATCAATCTGTCCAACATCTTGCATAACCCATGCGTACCCAAATCCGAACTGGAATAAGATATGTTTGACTTTTGTGGCCCAAGAAGATCTGTTAATGTTGTCTAGTCCATATAGCATTAGATAGGTTTGCACCGGCAATCTGTCGTTATTCTTGTAGATTATTTTGGCTCAATATTTAACACATTTGGTTACATAAGAAACATATAATAGAGATCGTCCACTTTCATCAAGTACCGCATCATTACTGGTTGTCAGAGGCAGATGTAGAATTCTTTGATGAACTTTGTCTGCACCCTCTCAGTTTGTTCTACCACCTCATATCCCCAGAGCTTGATCTATAATCCGCCACACATATAGTGAAGTCAGTATCAGTAGACATACTTTCTTTTGTCTTGTGCTAACATCTTCGTCCACACTAGTTTTGGTGTAAAATGAAGTCCGTGATACTTATACATGTAATACGAAACAGTTTCTATCTGGGATCTCCTGTATGACTATTTTTCATATGAATGTAGGTATCCACGTATCCGGAATACTATGATTTTGGACTTATTCAACGTCAACCCCCATTTTCTACAAAAATTGCTGACACAGCTGATTTGGTCCTGGAGTTTTCCGGCAGAGCCCGCGCCGTTAGCAACATCATGGGCGTAGAGAAGTGAACATACATTAGGGAATTCCACTGATATTAATATTCCTTTACAGTTAGACGTTGACATTTCAGTGGCTAGTTCGTTGATGTATAAAATGAACAACAGTGGACAGACCATACAACCTTGGCGTGTACCAACACAGCACTGGGGAAATTCTGTAAGTCCTTTATCAGTACGGACACAAGACTGAAGCTTGGAGTACATATTTCTTAAGGCCGATGCCACATTAATGTATGATTGATGCTATCGAAAGCCCTGGAGAAGTATATAAAGAAGACGTACATTCTCCCACCAGTTGATTTAGACAAGTATTTTGCCATCATGTCCTAGAGAGAGAACATGTTGTCAACTGTGCTATACCCTTTCATAAAACCTGCCTAATTATCATGAATGTTGTTGTTTTCTGTGATCCACTGTTGAAGTCAACGGTTTAATATTTCAGTGAATACCTATCCAATCACCGGCCGAGCGAAATTCCTCTATAATTATTTGGATCAGTTAGAGAACCATTCTTGTGTAGTGGGCAGTTAATATTTTGCACCATCTCATTGGGAAATTACCAGTTGCCAATATGTCACTAAAAAGGAATGTCAAACACGCACGCCCCACACACACACACCACACATACATTATTTCAGTGAGCATAGTGTTGCTGTATAGTGTCAAGCCTCACTGCCTCTATCGTGTCAGTGTCGATATCGACCCTGAGCACTCGGCCTACCGGTTTGTAGATTACGGAAAGGCACGAGTTATACCGAATGTACTTGAAGCGTCATTTGAGAAGTGGGTTGCTGTTGTGTAACAGGTTAAACTTTGCCCAGTGTTTTACCGAGTTTGTCTTCGCCGTTATACACTGGACCTGTGTTTGTGAGGCGTCTTTGTAACCCACCCAGATATCGAAGGAGAAAACTGACACGGGTAAGTCAGCTTGCCAGTCTGTGCTAGATGAGAACATTCCAGCATGTTTTGTGTTTTTGCATGTCGTATGCGCTATGAGAGGTGTATGTGTTACACTTAGAGACGGTTAACCAGTATAGTCTTCACCTTCACCGGTAACGTTCACGCTGGTGCATGGACAGCATATCTTTTCCCTTGAACAATGATATATCAAATGTTATGTCCGTAAATATTTGTTCCGTGATTCCATGATACTTCAGTGATAACTATGATTGCTTGCAATGAAAAAATGAATCACAAGATGGCCGTTCGAAGTGAGGTTGTGGAATCAGCCGATCGTTCAAACAGGTGATGTTCTGTCGTTTCGCTGACGTTCAGCAATCGGCAGAGACAGTCTTAAAAACTGTACTAGATGTATGAATATCCCACTTTGAAACCTTGGGTGTATTTTCATTGTATACATACTCAAATTTATTTCGTATTTTGGATGATTAGTCAACATGTATACAATTCATTACGCCGGGTAGCTGATGCAATACACAAATTTCGAATTTCATCGCCCGAATAAGTTGGGATTTTTGACAACAACACTCATATTTAGCAGGTATATAACTTGGAGAAGTGAAAAACAATGTTCAAAGAATTGTAAAATATACAGTCGCGGACGAATAATGTCGATCATCACCTGCATACATTGTATCATAGTACAATGAGCAAATACGATTTAAAATTAGAATGGACATAGCTGTAATGTATCTATTTTGTTATGTGTAGGAGTTTATGGTGCATGGTGTATGAGAAGATTGTATGGGTGAATTGTGGATGTCTATTGCACATTTCTACAATGACTCCATTTGATTTATGACAACTTTTGAATAGAAGAAAAAATACTTTTTCCTGACACAGAAGCTAATCTAGTTGAATACATATTCACTGGCACTTGCCATTTTTCATCATATAAATAAACAAACATACATTCATTCTAATTATAAATTTCAATCTCTGCAATAAATGACACTGTTTAGTGTTGTAAACACCAAATGGTTTACATATTACTGACTTGCAGTGTCCACATGCAGTTTGCCTTCACTGTATTTAGATGATTATACCACTCATGACAAGCTCATATTTTAGTTTTTAGACATAGTTTTTGATGGTTGTTTGATATAAACTGATTTTTTTCAAATTCTCACACATATAAATCAATCAAGTCAGTCTTTCTTCCTCTTTACATAAACAGATATCTAAATTGTACAGTGTTATAACTTTATCTGATATTTTGTGTACTTGAATATGTGTTTGAGTGGCATTTTAGAAGTTGAGACATACAATATAGAACATTTTTTTTATAGATAACAACTTCTTTATTTCGTGAGTGCAACTCTTCGATACAGATTCTTATACCGTTGTCAAGCAAGAGTGACTCTTGACAACGGTACAGGAATCTGTATAGAAACATCGCACTCACGAAATAGAGAAGTTGTTATCCATAAAAATATTGTTCTATACTTGAATATTACATTACACAAGCATGACCTTTTGGCAGTCATTGTACATAATTATTATCTGTTACATATGAACTATTATAAATAAATTGTTATACATATCAACATGGAATGAATAGTTGGTTAAATTCAAATTGATCATAACAATATTTGATTTTGAAAACACATTTTCATGTTAATTCCTACAAACAAAAATACATAATGCTACAGTTATCTTTGAAAACTGTTGAATGAAAATCAGAGTATAAAGCTACAGCGAGATAGTACATGGTCTGTAAGGGAAAATATATTGTCAACATAATGTTAGCTAACAAATTACTTTTATCTTTTAATTCTATTTAAGTATCACTCACATCCTCTGGCAGTCAGTATGATCTGCTACTTGTTGAGACATGTCTCTGTAGTTTACTACTTATTTTAAAAGTGTCAACATTGTGCAAGAAATGGATCAATACATTGACATATATAATGAATCACAGCACTGACTGATGGAGACATAAGGTGTAGAAAATTGTGGGTAAAACTTTTCTTTCACATTTTGATGACTGGTATCTTTGCTGCAACCGACTAACCGCTTGGATGATAGTTGTATAGAGTATACTTTAATAATATAGTGTCAGAATTTTAAAACAAAATGAAATCAGATGTGCAAAGAACAGTTGAATAAAAGTTATTATTTGATGTGTAAAGAATATCTATAATTCCACCAACCTATGAAGAAGAAGAAGAAGTAAGGGATTACCTGAGAACTGCGCATGCGTAGAGAGGTCGGATTGTTAATAAATGTATACCTTTAAAACCACCAAATGGGTGGGAATCATCATGATGGGCGGCCACGTAATCTCTCAGTTCTTCTTAGGTTGGTGGAATTATAGTCAATCATCACCTTACAGGTAAGTCTTGCTTAACTGTTAATTCCACCAACCAAATCAGAACTGAGGATTCATTGAGATGTTTAGAGTAAGTTGTACATTTATTCCTTCTTTTTCAAACGACAATGGTTTAGTCAGTCTTAACATACAATCCAAATTATAAAAGTACAAAACATCCTCAATACAAGAGTGCAAAGCTGGGTTATACGTGAAGCTTTAAGAACACTTTCTCCAAAGTCACCAGGAGTTCCTATAATGGGTTTCTTATAATACATTCTAAAAGTACAGTCACTTTGCCAGCCGGCTGTGGTGAGTATTGTTCTTAGGGGTACCTCTGCCTCCGCTGCTGCGCTAGTAGAAGCTGAACGTATATTGTGGCGCTTAAACATAGCAGTATCCACACCCGCTTGAGTTAAAGTTGTCGTAACCCAACGAGCTATTGTGTCCTTAAACGTTTGTGAGGTTTTTGTGTGGCAGTGAGCAAGGCAGTTTCATCTCCTCTTAAGTCAAAATTTCTTTCCAGATATTGTTGTATGGAATGAACAACAGACAGTCTCTTGACTGAATAAGATGTCAAAGTTATCTTCCCTAAGTGATAACCTGGTCTACTCTGTTTTAAGAGGTCTCCAAATCTAATAACTATCTCACTGTCTCTCATTTCAAACTTTTGTACAATGTAAGAAAGGAACTGACTGTAGTCTTTGTCCAGTTAATACCAAAATCAGTATAAGTAATTTCTTACTCAAACACAAAAGATCTTCTAAAGTAGAGACGCTAAGGTCCTTAAGGTAAGCTAAGACTAATGAGACATCCCAGTATCTTGGAACAGGTCTCATATGGACCACTCCCTTCATGAATCACTTAACCATGGGGTGCTGTCCAAGGGGAGTGTCATTTATACTAACACAACTAGATAACGATGATCTAGCACTATTTATAGCTGAATAGTTCAGTCAAGAAATCAAAACAGTCTCTCAGAGTTGGTGAAATGGGACTGGCGCATTTGTGACTACCAAACTGCAGCCACTTCCTGAAATATGTCTCATACGGATTATCGTTGACTACATGATAATATCTGTAGTGTCTGTCGATAATTCCTCACTTTAAAAGTGTTCCCTGACAATCTGAAAACTGTCAAGCAGAGTTTCTGTCACAGGGGGTGAACTTTCTCCAGAAGATGATTTAGTCAGAGCAACCAGTTTGCTTTCGGTAGACAGTCGATTGAGAGTTCTAAGAGGAGGTTGAACCATGGCTGGGTGGTCCAGTGTGGAGCAATCACAAATGCATCGGCTTCGTCCTGATGAATTTTTATGCATTCTTCCCATCAGACGGACAGAAAATATGATTAAGCTCACTATGCCATGCCAGGGTAAAAAGCATCAACAGCATAAGTATCTGGGTCGGGGTGCCATGACACAGATTTGTTTGTTTCTTATTGATGCGGAAGGCAAACATATCGCGAGTTGGTACTGAACCAAACATTTTACAAACACACTGTAGAATATAATGCCCACTCAGCATCTTCCGAGAAATTTCGAGATTGCCAATCAGCCTCAGTGTTTAATGCCCCAGGTATGTGAGCGGCGGATATCCAGATATTGTGTTCTATTCACAACCACAAGGTCGGTGTGACACTGTTACATAAACGCTTTGTTCCACCCATGTTGTTAATATAGGCTACAGCTGTAGCATTGTCACTGAGAAGTCTAATGTGGATGTTGAATTCATCTGTACAAAGAGAGCTTTAAGTGAAAACCACAGGGCGAGGATTTATTGAGATAGTTTGTGCTCCTTCTGTCAGACCACCTCCCCCCAGTTTCAAAATCACCACAAACACCACGCAACCTAGATTTGAGGCATCAGCTTTCACTGTGACGTCTTGCTGTTTTCTATCAAGGGGGTGGAAAAATTCATCTTTGTTTTGTATCCGCCCATCTAAATCCTGTCTCCTTTCCAATGAAAGTGACATAAGTGCATCAAAATTACCCTTGGAGTTTTTCAGTTCTGCATTTTTCTGAATTTCCAGTCTCTTGAAATAGAGTGGAGCATACTGCACACCATGCCCTCTTCCATTTAACTGTCTGATCAAAGCACACAGTTCACGTATTGTGATAGATTGCTGATCTAAAACTGCCTTACATTGTGCAATGATCTTATCACTCTTTTCCTCTGTAAGTTTCACAGTCATTGCTTCACTATTTAAGTTGAAACCTAAATAGGAAATTTCCTTTGTTGGGTCAACACTGACTTATCAGGATAATAGTGAAGCCTAACGAATCAAGCAAATGCACAGTGTTTTCCACATTTCTGTTACATAACTGTTCATCTTCGCCAACTAACAAGGAGTCATCAATATATGCCGTGTTGGCATAGCCAAGTTTTCTTAAGTGAAAGAACACTGGTTTTAAGATCTTCGTATAAATGTTAGGTGCTGAACTTAGTCCGTTGGGCAAGCATGTACATACTGGTATAGTTCATTGTCCCACAAAGAAAACGGAGATACTTCCTATCTGAACTCTTTACAGGTATAGTAAGCATCCTTCAAATTCACAGATGCATAATAACCATGTCTCCGAACTGAATACAGGGCTGATTTCAAAGTCTCCATTTTGAAATGATGAGTGTCACCATTTTTGCTTAAATGTTGCGGGTTTAATATAATCCGAACCGAACCATTTTTCTTTTCCCTCATGAAGATATTAGAGAAGTACTCCCGTTGTGAGTGCACACATTTTTCAGTAACTCCTGTCTGAGACATGTGGTAGAACTAACTATTGATTTGTTCAAGTTCATGGCTATTAAAGAGAATTGGCTTTGGAATAAAGGTTTGATGTGATAATTCAGTGAACTTTATTTGTGCTCCCATAATGGATGAAATTACCCATTTGTCTGAAGTTAGAGTTTTCCAAACATTAGAAAAGTGAGCAATATTTCCTGCTACAAAGCTATCTTTGGTATGAACAAAATCATACTCATTGTTTTATTGTTTCACCTGTATGTCCATATCGGATACATTGTCTAGTGGGGCTTCCCCTTCCCTTCCATCTCCTGTAAAAAAGGGATCTTGAACGTGTTCTGTAGTTGAGGCGTGGTGTTACGACCTCTGTGATTTCGGAATATGTGTCCTTGTCCACGTGTATTATTGACTGAGTAGTTTTCATTTTCTGACATGTTTACGTTATACACCCACTCGTTTCCTTCAATGCTAAGCCCGTGTGTTGCTCTTGAATGACCTGTGACTCCAGGTGTCAGTATTGTGGAGGGTAGAAGGAACGAGGGGGTCTCCTTCATTTCCTCCTGTGTCTACGTAGGCCTCACATGCACCTGATGAAGGAGCAAACATACATTCCCAAACGTAGTGTTATTCACAATAATGTCTATAATTGGATTTAGTCACGATATGGCTGAAATATTGCCAAAGTGACTTTGAATTTTAACTCACTCACCATTCCCAATAATGACGCTGACATCCATAAATCTTGCTTTTTCTTATGCATAACATTTACTATATCAACAAGTTAAACTAGTAGCATGAGTTGTATGCTACGCAGAAAACAACAATGTTTTCAAACAGATGTCAACTGATCAACAAGGAGAATCAACAGAATGAACTAACCCATTTTATCTTTAGTTATTAGAACAATGTTTTAAAGATGTTTCGAGAAACAGTTAAACAGTTGCATTGAATAGACTAAACAATAAAATCAACAGCTGTTGTCGAACGTACATTATAAGTTATTATTTCCATCTTTTTGTATGCGAAGATGTAATGTAAGTCAAGTGACATCTCGGCTTCCGTCGCCTCGAACGTCACGCCCGGACACGATGTTTAATGCTAAAGTATATGCTTAAACCATTTTTGTCACAGGTCATAACCTAACACGATACGTCCACTAAGTCCTATAATATACATATAGGTGGTGATTGTTTGCGTAACACGTTCAGAGTAGCATGATTTCCCCCAAAGATTTCGTCTATATCTAAAGGTTTTCACTTACTTGTATTGCTGTAATAGTATTGGTTGCCTCAGGTTATGTGCATGATTTTGACCAGTCAGGATCCTTATAGCAGTCTGTGGCGAAAAAGCGTCATCAAAAACCACTTTTTATCCAATAAACTGCGAAAAAACTGCAGTTACTCCGTGTTATTCATTAAATCCTGGAAAACTGTCCCTCTGTTACCGAGCGGAAAGCCACTGTTATTGGGAAACAAACGACCATACATATTATTTCAGAAATCTGTTTAAAATAATTTTCAGATTCAGTAAAAATGAAAATATAAAAGAAAACGGTAAGGGGATATTATAACATGTTACAAAGGAAAATCTTCACATTTTGTGCTTCCTTCGTGGTTTATCTGCACATGTTTTTGAATACTATGATAAGAAACGACTTTCACATTTATAAATATAGTAGGATTATACCTTTCAAATGGTGAATGATATGTTATAGCTATGATGTTTTACAAGATATTTCCTTGATAAACATAGGCTTCATCTATGACTTCTGGGAACTCGTTGTCACCGCAGTAAAAGTCTCTGGTTGACAGGTGTTGAAACAGCTAAAACATGTGTTACACTTTCACAATATATTGCAATGCATATTGCAATACGCCAATACATATCGCGATATATCCCAATACGAAACTTTTGGCAATACCCAACCTTAATTGTTGCACAGATGACTATTGAGATCGTTGGGACCAACATGTTTGATTGTATCACAGTTACAGGTGATCATCAAATATGAAATGCATTAATGATGTTTTCGCACTGTCATTGAGAAAGCGTCTCAGTTTTAACAATGGCATTTCTCTTCAAACCTAGTATAGAAAGATCTGAAATAATGAAGTACATGCCCAGATGTTCATATTGCTTTCCCACACAAATGACATGTGAAACTGTCTCTCTTATTCCGCTGTGTTTCCTTTAATATACTGCAATTTATTAGGCAGCTGGTCATTTATGCGTCGTCACGTAAATTTCGTTGTAACTTTAGGGTACAGTAGTACAAAGAGCTGTTGCATTGCTTGTGTCTGAGTGCTGAATATTTAGTTACAGATTATCTAATACTTGTACTTCATGCTGTTTACCGAGCATTAAACATTTCTTCACGTGAGTTTCCATTGGCAATGTTACATTGTAACTGAGAATTGTTGATACACACGCATTACGCCAATGAGCATTGTGTTGCTGTATGGTGTCAGGGCGCACTGCCTTCAGTGTCAGTGTCGTTGGCGACGCTGAACACGCCTGTGTGGCGTGACTCAGGCTTGTACATTACGGGATGGCACGAGTTATACCGAATGCACTTGAAGCGCACCGGGAAGTAACAGTTCAGGGTAGTGTGTACCACACCAGCCGTCCATTGTCTGACTCCGTCTATCATCCGTCTATCTTCGTTCAATATCCACCAGCGTGTTGCTATTGTGTGACAGGGTAACCTTTGTCCAGGGTTTTACTGAGTTTGCCATCGCCATTGTACACTGGACCTGTGTTAGTGAGGCGTCCTTGCAACCCACCCGGATATCGGAGGAGAAAACCGACACGGCATAAGAACATTCCAGGATGTTTGTTGCTTTTGCCACAACAAATCACTTACAAAACGATTTCAGTATTTATTTCCTATATTCCATTTTGGGTTTGATTGCACCCAAAACCTTGATGACGTCGCATGTCGTATGCGCGATGTGAGGAGTATGTGTGGTGTGGTGTCCTCCCACTTTGCCAGTTTCATTGACAAGCAATTAGTTAAAGTTAATGGTGCAACAAAGGGGATTAGTAGGGAATTAAAACTCACGTCAGTTCAAGACTTTGCCAATTCATTTCATTATACAAAATTTACACAAATATATATGATTCATGTTATAAATAAAGTTATATAAATATACAAAAGTAAACAAATTATACATATATTACTTATAGTCACGTAATGTTTCTTCAACATTTTTATCATTTTAAGCAGATGATTAGTATTATAGGTTACAGATAAATAAATTCTCCATATATAACTTATAGTCATGTAATGTCATTATAATCAAATACAAACACAATACAAATGTTTACAATCCCACTAAGTGGGAGACAGCATAAGAAATTGATAATTGAAGCTGCAAATTGTGAACACTTATTGACTAAAATTGCTCATGGCTCACCAGGCTCAGAAACTGTTCACCTTGCTAATTAGGGTGTTAATTATATTCCGATATTCGTAAACTGTGCTCGGATTAACTGCTAGCAAAGTGGAAGTAAATCGTAGGTGTTACACTTAGAGATGGTTAACCAGTATAGTCTTCACCTTCACCAGTAACGTTCACGCTGGTGCATGGACAGCATATCTTTTCCCTTGAACAATGATATATCAAATGTTATGTCCGTAAATATTTGTTCCGTGATTCCATGATATTCCAGTGATAACTATGATTGCTTACCTTGCAAAAATGAATCACAAGATGGCCGTTCGGTGGAATCAGCTGATCTTTCAAACGGGTCATGTTTTAACGGGTCATGTTTTGTCGGGTTGTTGATGTTTAGCAATCGGTAATGAAAGTCTTGTATTAGATATCCAAACTCGAAATATCACACTTTTAAACTTCAAGTGCATTTTCATTGCATACGTATACATTCTCAAATCTTTTTCGTATTTTGACCCTTGAGTATACGTGCATGCAGTTCATTACGGCCTGAAGCTGATGGGGTACACAAATGTCGAATTTCTTCGGTCCGAATATATTGGGATTTTTACAACACTGATATTTAGCCGGTATATAACCCTAGAGAAGTGAAAAACAATGTTCAAGGAATTGTTAAATTAACAGTCGCGGGCGAATAATGTCGATTATCACCTACATATCATAGTACAATGGTCAAATACGATTTAAAAATACAATGGACATAGCTGTAATGTATCTATTTTGTTACCCGAACGGGTTGATGATGGATGACGTATGAGATGATTGCATGGGTGGATTGTGGATATCTATTGCAAATTTATACGATGACTCCATGTTAATTATGATAACTTTTGAATTAAATAGAATAACATTTTTTCAGAGACTGAAGATTAAATTTCAAACTCTATAATGACAATGGTAAGAGTTGTAAACATCAGATGGTTTACATATTACTGACATGCAGTGTCTACGTCCACTTTGCCTTCACTATATTTAGATGTTTATATAACTCATGACAAAGCTCATATTTCATTTTTAGACATAGTGTTTTATGTTTCCTTGCTATAGACTGATTTTTAACATTCTCATACAAATAAATCAATGAAGTCAATCTTTCTACCTCTTTACATAAATAGATATCTGCATTGTACATTGTTGTTACTTTATCTGATATTGTTGCATGATGTGTACGTAGATATTACATTACACGTGCATGACCTTTCATCATTCATTGTCATTATTTTTTTCTGTTATATATTGTCTGCATGTAGATATTTACATGGAATGTGTATGGGGTTAAATTTAAAGTAATGTCATCATAACAATATTGGATTTTGAAAATACATTTTCTATGGCATGCTAGTTCCTACAAACAAAATGACATAAAGCTACAGTTGTCTTTGAGAACTGTTGAATGATAATCAAAGAATAAAGCTACAGCAAGATATTAGCTGGTCTGTATTGTCAACATAATGTTCCTTAAACCCGACAAGCTCGTGATCCTTAATAAATTTCGGAGTGTGTGTGTATGTTGTGTGTGGGGGTGGTGGGGGGTAAAACATCATAAACAATGTATTTGTCATATACTTCTGGACAGCCAGGTGTTCGAGAAGCAGGTGCACAAGTGCCGACAAAGTTATTTATTCATTGACCTGTGCTGTGCCGTCTCCATCCTTTCTCGCACACATGGCTGTCCCTTTCTCTGCACTCCTCCCACGTAACAAATAGTGACCCATGTCAAAATTTTAATGATAGTTTGCAGAATAATTGTTTTTTATTTTTAGGACATAAATTCTGCAAAATAAATTACAGAGTTGGTCTGATGTTTTGATTATGATCAGCCTTTCATTGACTAGTTTATGTTTATTAGTGTTCGCGTTAGATTGCAATTCAAACAGACTGTGGTCTCTTTGTATTCTGTTAATTCTATATAACAAATAAACATTACTGTAGCAAATTAGGAGCCACGTGACCATGTGGGTAATCCAAAATAATTGTCCCGCTTTACTTAATGCGGAAAGTTTTTCTATTAATTTAAACACTGTGATTTTACTGATCAAAAAACGTTGATAAACTGATACTCAAAACAATTTCACACGTAACAGATGACACTTGTACTAGTTCAGTGCATAATATCGCATTGCAGGATCGGAAAATCCTTTCCATTTTAGTAGCACCCATTAGCCGTTCCTGGAATTTAGCGAATTCCTAGAATCGGTTCGAAAGGCGTGTTCAGTAATAGATAGATAGACAGATAGACAGGCAGGTAGCCATGTTTATTCTCAACCAACCAACGGTGGTACATGAGAACATATAAATACATCGGTAAACAAATATATACATGGGCAGGACAGACTGGACAGGATGATTTGAATATTACTTAAGCAATTTAAACAGTACATTCAGAAAGGACTTTAAGTTCTTTAAATACTTAGTGGTTTTATTGCATTAAAATTAATTTAACATTAAATGTTTTTGGAGATCGTATATACGCGTCTTGAGATAGGTATTTCCCTGTTGGAGGAGGGTTCACATCTAAAGAGAGAGTGAAACTCATCTCCAATAACGTTAGCCTTACACAGTTTTTGGAGACAATCTTTCTTCTTCTAGAAAAGAATGCCATTGGTTATTATTGTTACAGGTTCTTAGTTCTGATATGGGAAAACATATCTCTCTGGAAAAATATAAGTTATTTTCAAAACATAGCTTATCTTTAAAACATTTATATAATTGACCTTTAGAACTTGTTTCTATGGAACTACGCCAATGTTGTAAAAACTCTTCTTTTAAAGTAGCTTCAACTTTTACAACCAGCAATGACGTAGGGAAATTGTAGGGGTTTGAGAAAACTTCTGATAAATGACAGATATTAAGTATGTTGGTAACAAAAGATCTCCATCGAAGCTGACAACCTCAGTTATAAACAAAAATGAAATTATATAGCAGTGATGAGTGTTTACAGTGTTGGTTATTTTTTGCAACTTTATTACAAAAGGAAACAATTCGTTTGCTTAATTTGATGTAGATCGATTCTAGGCTCGCCATACTCGCCATACACCATATAGCTTGGAGTTGAGCTTCGAAGACCAACAGTAAATGAGTGAGTAAGTTCAGTTTTACGCTGCACTCAGCAATAATATATTGATGTTCATGTTGTTCATCACTGGATTGTCTGGTCCAGACTCGATTATTTACAGACCGCCGCCATATAGCTGGAATATTGCTGAGTGCGGCGTAAAACTACACTCACTCACTATAAGGATATTAATATTGATTTTAGCAAATGTTGTTAGTCATTCATTCAGATCCAAAGCAACTTAGGATCGTTATCGTCTATACGTATTTGGATTATTTCTATCGCCGTTTTTCTTTAAAATAGGTCGAATGTATCCCGTAGTCAGCACCAGATTAGAAAACGAAGTCAGAATAGGGGTAAAAACATTCGCTGCATGTTTAAAAATTATCCTTTTCGATAAAATCTATTCATAACCAAACATTTAATTGCAAGTTATACTTCGTCCTAAGTTATATGTTTATTAAGAACTAAATTATCATGTATATTTTCTTCAACGGTATCACCAGTTGGGATATCATCATAGTCTTTAGCATCATTTTCAGTGTCAGTTAGATTCTTCTTCCTCACGTTCTTTGTCAATTAGCGGTTTCCAGTATTCTTTTTGGGAGTATTTTCCTAATTTTTTCAGTTGTTTTCTTTCGAAAATCTGTAATATGCTTATCAAGGCATTTTTTGTATTCTTTCGACATCTGCTGATTCAGGGATTTATTCAAAGTTTGTTTTTTTATTTAACAAATCTATTGAACGTTTTCCTCATTATTTTAACATTCTTTATTGAACCAGTAACGAGAGTGGTGAGCACTGAGCGTACATGTTATACCCTCTTAGTTATCCAAGTACGAATCACCGGCGCTATATAGGACTATGTTGATTTCTGATTTCCTCGGTCTGTCACTAGTACTTCGTTTTCAGACATGGTTAGATATGACAAAATTATATTTGATATGAAGTGTCATACACAGGAGATAAGAGTACCGTATTTGCGATGCGAGTAGCGATCTCTAATAGAAGCAAGTCTCGATCTTGACGGAGGTATGGTCAACGTGGTGCTCTGGAAATCCTCTTCACCCCAAATAATCTCACGTCCTTCTCACTATATTTCTTGATTTACTCAGGCGTATCCAAGGTAGCCGTTTTAAAGGCTTCCTTGTTCTAAGAGCTTTAAATGGTATCAACATATGGCAAGAAATGGATCAATAACTTGACATCTATAATGAATCAGAGCGCTGACTGATGGAGACATATGGGATAGAATATTACGAGTAAAGCTTTTATTTCAAACTATCATGACTGGTATCTCTGCTGCAACCGACTGACTGCTTGGATGGTAGGTGTATTGTACATTAAGTATACTTTAAAAATATAGTGTCAGAATTTTAAAACAAAATGAAATCAGATGTGCAAAGAACTGTGGATCAAAAGTTAATATTTTTGTCCACACTGTTACTTTCTGTGCGGTATTTCTTCAGTTATCAATAAACTCAGCGATGTATAATAATTATAAATCAGTGGTAAAGGCTTTCTACCTGTCTTGGCTGCAGGTGGAGGCACATCTCCATTCATATTTCTGTCGCTGGCAGCCGTATTCTACTTTCTTCTGTCCTACGAAAGGGGGGCGTGGTGAGCGAGCTGTCTAAGGCGCCTGGCTAGTGATCCAGCGAATTTTGATTTGCTGGGATCAAGCAAATACCTGTGACCCGGTGTAAAACCTTGGAGTAAACTTTGTCTGCAGACTCTTTCATTTTTGTCACAACCCGTAGTGTATAGTACACAACCCTGTGCACTTAACAGAACCCACGAATCCGTTGGTAAATGATCAGATGGTTGCCACATGAATATGTGCACACACCTAGCTGCAGGTACAGCAACGTGCAGTAAAACGTGGACAAAGTATTGTGACTATGTGTCCCAGTCCACCAAACTGAATGGGTGCCTGGTTTGGATGGGAAAGCCACATTAACTCGGTTGTGCCTAATTGCTGCAAGAGTTGGATAATCCCTAGGGACATGGGATTGATATTTTGTTGTACCGCTGAGACTGACAGCCAATGATCAAGGGAAAAGCAAAGAAGTGCTTTAAGAATGCATTTGGGATGGACGATAGTGCTTATAAATATCCAAAATAATAATTTCGACTTTGCAATGAATTTACAGGGACTGTCCAACACCTTGTCAGTGGATGCCCTTCTTTGGCACAAAAAAAGCATATCTTAAACGACATGATGGCATGGCTCGTTGCTTTTACTACCGTCTCCGCCATGCCTGTGGCTTTGACTCGCAGGTCTATCCATGGTACGAACCTGAACATGTCCAGGGCGTCATGGAAAATGATGCTTTCAAACTTCTGTGGAATAAGCCCATATACAGCCTCAGAAGAATTCCTGCCAACAAACCTGATCTCGTCGTTTTTTGATACAGCCAATGAATTCATTTATATCATTGAATTTTCAGTCCCTTTTGACATTAATGTGATTGGCAAGATTCAGGAAAAGCATGCTAAATATGCAGACCTCGCCTTTGAAATGTCTCGCTTGCACTCCAAGTACACTGTCGTCAGACTCCCCATTGTTCTTGGTGCCCTTAGTTTGGCAACTCCTGATGTCTTGGCGCAGATCAGGAGAGTGTCCGGGTTCTCCACTAGGAGCGCCGCCCTACTGTGAGAATGCGGAGCGAGCAAAGGGAGGTAACAAAATCATCGGAGAAGACTATGCATTGTTCTATTTGCATGCAACCGTTGAATGGTGATTTGGTGAGAGATCACTTCCATATCACCGGAAAGTATCGAGGCGCCGCCTATAATGTATGCAATTTAAAATTAAAAATCAATCCCCCAAACGCTCTCTTTCCTGTGGTCTTCAACAATTCGAGAGGTTACGATGCTCACTTGATCATGAAGCCATTTCCAAAATGAACGGCGAAATTCAATACATTCCCAATAATATGGAAAAATACATCTCCTTCTCGCTCGGAAAATTAAGATTCATTGATAGCTTCCAATTTCTACAAGCATCGCTCGATAGTTTAGTCAAAGCAAATGATGACTTCACCATCACCCACCAATACACTGGCCTTTGCTCCTCCAAAAAGGAGTTAACCCTTACGAGTATATGGATAGTTGGTCTAAGTTCGACGAGACCCAACTACCTGACCAAGAAAGATTCTACAGCAGTTTAACTGAATCAAGGACTACCGATGACGAGTATCATCATGCTCAAAGGGTGGACTGTAAAACCTTAGGTGACTACCACGACCTCTACGTGAAAACCGATGTTCTATTGCTGGCGGACATCTTCCCAAATTTCAGAAAAAACATGTTTGAAACAGTACAGCTTGGTTCCCGCCTGGTATTACACTTTATCATACAATGGATAGTGTTCTCGGAAGGATAAAGCCAAAGTATTTTCGGTATCCGCTGGGGTCATATACGGATATCGATGAAAATTATAGAGGTCATATGCAAATTTCAGGGTCTCCTTTCACAGTGTAAACAAACATGGCGTCAAGGGTCGGCGGTCGTGTCCATACTGACAGCCTTGGTTACGGTACTGTCAGTGTTTTGATCCAAGGAAATGCATGCCTGGTTATGATAGATGTAGTAGATTACAAAGCGAAGATAGAAATTCACAGGCTTACGAAGATACCAACATCAGTTCCCCGACCGACTGTCAGTGTTTGCGAAAGAGAGCGGCATAGGAATCCAGGTGCACAATGTCACGCGAACATTAAAGCGTAGTTTGTTTCAAAAATGACATTGTATGATAAATAAGTTATCACATTCGTGTGTTTTGGGATGGTTAATATCCTGCATTAGGAATAAACACTATGCATTTAGCTCGCCAAGGCTCGGTAAATACAATGATTATTCCTAATGCAGGATATTAACCATCCCAAAACATACTCGCGTGATAACCTATATTTACCAGGTCTCTCGTGGGATGCTCTGCTTAAGAAAAAGGGTATAAAACTAGAACTCCTAATGGATTACGATATGCACCTGTTCATCGAAAAAGGAATGCACGGCGGGATTTCCATGGTATCGAAACACTACGCGAAAGCTAATAAAAAATATACGAAAACTATAATCCGAATCAACCCTCCAACCACATTCTCTATCTGGTTGGGCCATGAGTGAGTATCTACCTACAGGAAGTTTCGAATGGTTTGATGATGAAATCGATATCATGAGCATCGCTCCAGATTTGAACAAAGGCTAGATCCTCGAAGTGGACTTAATCTATCCAGCAGAACTTCATGAGTCTCACAATCATTATCCTCTCGCTCATGAAAGACTTGTCGATCAAAAATGGCTTTTCACAACAACAGTTGTTAGGAAACAATAAATTAGCGTCCGTGGAAAAACTGGTTCCAAATTTGATGGATAAGAAAACGTATGTGGTTCACTATCGAAACCTGCAACTCTACCTGTCGCTAGGCATGAAAGTGATCAAAATACACCGAGTGCTGCAATTTGACCAATGTCCCTGGATGGATCCTTACATCCGCATGAATACTGAGTACAAACTCATGAATAACTCAGTGTTCTGCAAAACGATGGAAAATTGGAGAAAAAAGGGTGAATGTCAAACTCGTTAGATTGAGCAAAGAAAACAAACTCAGAATATTAATCGCTAGTCTGGCATACAGCTGAAGGAAACTATTCACGGACGATTTGGCAGCACTAGATATAAATAAAAGTCACATCAAACTCATTCGACCCTTCTATTTGGGCATGAATATTATCGACTTATCGAAACATTTCATGTACAGTTTCTACTATAAGGAACTGAAACAACAGTGCGGTGACAGGTGTGAACTCTCGTAGTAGTGCTGGGAATTGGTCAAAATCTCACAATTGATGATTGGTTCATTACAACCGATCAATCATCGAAAATAATTGGTTAGCATCATTTATGAAATTTTCCTGATTTTTTTTGTTAATGGACAAAAAATATATAGAAAAAACCCTGCAGTTCTTTGGTTTTATTGCAAATTGCACAAAAGGCATTGGCAAATTTCACATCTTTAAAGGATGACTAGTAGGTTAGGAACATTAATTTCTTGGAGTCTTGAAGATAAATTCAACCATGACTTGGAACGAGCTTGTAGTGGTCATGAAATGTAACAGACAAAACCTTGTGAAAAATATTGTTAATGCAAACAAATGTTCCAGAATTGTTTCTGTTCGATTATGAGAAAACATGATCGATTGCTAGGTCGTTTAGTCACGAGGACATGGCTGATAACATCCATTTGTATGACACCAGCAATTATCCGAAAGAGCATCCTTTACACAGTCAAATCAACAATAAGTGCTCGGCAAAATGAAAGACGAATGCGCTTGGACGCCCATCGAGGAGTACATCGGTTTAAGGCCTGAAATGTACTCCATCAAATACGGCAACGATGAAATCAAGAAAGCCAAATGAGTAAAAGACTAGGTGGTTAAACAGCAAATTAAACACTACCACTACAAACAAGCCCTCTTCAAGAATAAAACGTTCGAACACCATGAATATGCTCCAAAGTCATCATCATAAAATCTATGGCAAAACCTCGTTATCACCCATGGACATCACATGACGGATTTCAAATGATGGTATTCACACTTATGGCTATGGATAATAACAGCCAGTCTAGACCTCGACTCGTTGGGAGTTTCTAAAAAACCCTATAAAAGAAACTCCGCTCGGCACGTTGACGCTTAGACATTAGTGTAGTCTATTATGTCCTGAGAGCTAGTGGAGTGGAGATTTAACTTGCCGCTCAGACTGTTAAAACCCCAAAATGAATCTATCAAGAGGGGATGTAATAGAACCCCTTCCAGATGCAGTAGAGCTATATAGTTTGCAGGTGGTATTCTATCCTACATTCTTGGCGGGACTATTTGTTTCTAGTTGTATACAACAGACACCAGTCGGTATTTTTATGTCTGTAGTGGGGTTGCCATCTTCCCCCTTTGACAGCAGATACCATACTTGTCGAAACTCCTAGTGCCCTACAGATTTGTAAGCTCCTATAAATTCGTATTTATAACATAGCATTGAGGAGTTAAGACATGTACACCTGTTTCGACGAGATCACCTGGACCTCACACTGACACAGCTGAAGGTGCCCCCTCGATATGACACAGTATTCTGGTAACTGTATATTCTTAGATAGACTCGTTTTACAGAAACTGTCAACCTCTCAAGACATTAATAAGATAATAGTCCAGGGTTTAAGTCCATTTATTTATTACCAAACCATTGTTTGCTTTGATTGGCGTTATACTGAAAAAGAAAAGTTGTGGTTGAGATATATTGGCAGCCGGCCAAGTTGGGGTACACCACGTGAGCAAGCCAACCAATCAGCGTCAGTCATGCGTTTGCTATTTTCCTGGTCACGTAGTGTTTGCTTGAACATTCTACAGGCCTTAGACGCCATTTGGAGCTTGTATGCCAGCGGAGAAGGTAAGTTCGTTTTAATATTGTGGCATATAATTCAGTGGAATAGTTTAGTTAATTATGTCAACCCCAGATGGAGGCAGTTTGGGTGAGATGCAGTTCAGATGGGGCTCAGAACAGCAGAAGGTTATTCAAGCCCATGGAGATTACCATTACAACATGTTAATATTCATTGAGGATCTTGATCAAAATGGCCCTGTGGGAAAGACTAACCACAGAAACCGGGCGTAGATCTAAGATCAGACCTATCAAGTGGACTGCCCTACTGTGCCCCTGGTGCGCGTCTTCAACAGTTTACGTGACGTTTTAGAACCACTCAGATCAGGCTATAAGATATTGAAAAAATGTAATTCAGTCTCTCTTAACGCATCACTTGATTATTGGGATTGGCTGAACGTAGCTTTTGAACTTTATGATATTGATAAGTCAACCCGTACGTGAAAAGAATGGTTGGATAAAGAAGTTGGTATTAATTATTCTTATGCCAGAAAGCTATGAGAAATTTCGAAATAGTTAGGAAAATATACCCGTTTCAAGAAACTTGGTATCTCCTTTTCAGAGGTTTAAAGTCGGAGATAACAGACAGCAGTGTGGCTCCATACTTGCGGTAATACCAGTGCTGCAGAGTCAACAACAACAAATATCACTCAACCAAGAATGCTGTTTGTCTTTATTGTAATGACTTACAATGGTATGCGCAATTTGATGTTTTTTACCCAATCCACGATTGGATTTTAGGTTGAAGGCTTTTGCACACTGCCTGCTCTTTTGTATCAACAAACTCAATGACCACTGAAGGACAGCAAATTAAAAGAACTTTTGTTGGCATACAAACTCCTCATGCAGGCTTGAATGCGAATGGGTGCCTGGTTAGGATGGGAAAGCCACATTAACTCTTGCGCCTAATTGCTGCAAGAGTTGGATGATCCCCGGGGAGTTGAAATTGATATTCTATTGTGCCGCTGAGATTGACATACAATGATCGAGGAAAAAGCAAAGAAGCGCTTTGAGCTTGCATTTTGTATGGACGATAGCGCTGTATAAATACCCATATAATAATCTCAAATTGCAACGAATTCACAGGGACTGTCCAACACCTTGTCAGTTGATGCCCTTCTTTGGCACAAAAAAGCATATCTTAAACGACATGATGGCATGGCTCGTTGCTTTTACTACCGTCTGCGCCATGCCTGTGGCTTTGACTCTCAGGTCCATCCATGGTACGAACCTGAACATATCCAGGGCATCATGGAAAATGATGCCTTCAAACTTCTGTGGACTAAGCACATATACAGCCTCAGAAGAATTCCTGTCAACACACCTGATCTCGTCCCTTTTGATAAAGCCAATGAATTCATTTATATCATTGAAATTTCTGTCCCTTTTGAAAGCAACATGATTGACAGGATTCAGGAAAAGCATGCTAAATATGCAGACCTCGCCTTTGAAATGTCTCGCTTGCATTCCAAGTACACTGTCGTCAGACTCCCCATTGTTCTCGATGCCCTTGGTTTGGTACCTCCTGATGTTTTGGCGCAGATCAGGAGAGTGTCCGGGTTCTCCACTGAGAGCACAGGCCTACTGTGAGAATGTGGCGCCAACAACAGGAGGTAATAAAATCATTGGGCCAAGCTATAGAAGCATCCAGGGTATATTGGAGATTAATCGTAATGCATACCCTGGAGATCATCAAGGATGGACTGTGCCAGGTTAACCTGAAACCTCTATGCTGCATACTATCTTCAATCTGTAAAACATAATAATACGGCTGCCTCACAGCTATCAGTATATGTTGAAATTAGATGTAGCAACTTTAAGATAGCAGTAGAAACTGGAAGATATGGCAATATTGAAGTAAGAGAAAGACTTTGTACTGCAAATCAAAAGGTCTGGATTATATTGAAAATGAATGGCATGTCATATTTGTGTGTGGTTGTTATAAAGATTTAAGAGTCAAATACATTGCTAAATATATACAAGAACCCTACACTGTACACACTATGATAAATCTGTTTCAAAATGAAAGTCATGAAGTTATGTACAACACCGGCTTGTTTTTGTACCATGTTAACAACATTGTAAGTTCTAGAAACAAGTGAGTGCTATGTATACTTTCTTCAATCATGTGCACGTGAAAGATAAAAATACCCCACTATTATCTGTATGTATTATGGGCCAACGGCCTCCTTACTGAATAAACTGTCTGTCTGTCTGTCTGTCTGTCTGCAAAGGTAATTCACGGGCTTTTACGTATGACGTCATGGCAATTTGAATTCACATTCTATTGTCACCTGTCGGCCTCGGATGACGACAGACAGGTATCAACATTTCATGATGTTGACTTTTCTAATTATAGGCAAGCACTCTCCTTACATATTCATTCAACATCTATCTCTAGTAGCTAGTATAGTAATTACAGCTAATATATTACTTAATTCCCGGTCAGACAATGTGATCATACAGTTAGTAAGTCTTCTTATTGATCGTGTATAATGAAAAAATATTTAAGAACAATGCCACAAAGAGGAAATCAGAGGAATCCAAATCAGAAAGAGAATAACACGGTACGAAGTAGAGAAACCAACTAGTTACTTTTGCCATCTCGAAATAGACATTACACTAGTAAACTGATAAATAGTATCAGGGAAGTAAATGGACCAATTATGATATATGGAAAAATCATTTTAGAAGAATTGAAATGTTTCTTTTCTAAACTTTATGAACAATCAAACAGTGATAGTAACATTAATAACGAACTTCTGAATAATATAACTGTACCAAAAATAAACGAGAAAGAGTGTGATGACCTGGGAAATGACCTGACAATGGAAGAAATAAAGAAAACAGTTTTATCTATGAAAAACAATAAGAGCCCAGGTACCGATGGTTATCCTAAAGAATTTTTCAATTTTGTTTGGAAGGACTTAAGCCAATGGATATTTAGACATTTACTAACAATTCATTAACATGTACAATGAACAGAGGAATTATCAAGTGTCTTCCAAAACCAAATAAGAACAGAAAAATGTTAAAAGTTGGCGCCCAATCTCATTGCTCTATATAAATTAATGAGTTCATGTATCGAAAATAGACTGAAAAAAAACTTGAATACAGTTATACATGAGAATAAAACAGGATTTATTCCTGGTAAATGTAACAGTGACAATACCAAGATGCTCTATAGGCTCTTTAGAAACTAAAAAATTGAACAAACCAGGTTTGCTTCTCTTAATTGACTTTTAAAAAGCTTTTGATACCTATCCCAGGTATTTTTTGACAAAGGTATTTAAAATATTATAGAATGGGTGGAAATTTTAACCTCAAATACAACAGCATCAGTTATTCAAATTGGACATCTGTCATCTTTTGTCAGACGTAAGTGGGGATGTAGACAGGGAGATCAAATTTCACCGTACTTGTTCATTTTTGCAGTTGAAATAGTTGGTCCCCTAATAGGGACAAATCAGGAGATAAAGGGCATAAGGCTTAATGATAATGAACATAAACTAAGACAGTATCCTGGAGATACTCAGTTATTTCTAGATGGATCTGAAAAAAGCCTCAATGCAATTGAAACACTGAAAAAAATTGACCAAATATCAGAACTTAAGATAAAACCAAGGCATTTCGGATAGGTTCAATGTCTGTAAGTAATATAACTTTAGCCAATGACCTAAACCTTGACTGGCACAAGAGGGACTTCAATTGTTTAGGAATTATCTTACATGCTTCATTAAATTACCTGTGCGTGATTAACTTAAGGAAACACTTAGAATATATCAATAGATTACTCGCCAATTGTCGCAGAAGTCATTTGACTCATTTTGGAATAATTACTGTTATTTAAACTTTGGTAATCTAAAATCTTGTACACTTTTTCTCTGCATTGCCCAACCCACCTATAACATTCATTAAAGATCTCAATAAAATAATAAATAGACTTTTATGAAAAAAATAAAAACGACAAAGTAAAGAGATCAACTATAAACAGAGGTTATCAAGATAGGAGGCTCAGAATGATTGATATAGAATGTTTCGTTAATGCTTTGAAATTATCCTCATTGAAAAACTATATTAAAAATGCTTTTAGGAATCTATAAACATATTTTCTGTAATTCATTTATTCTCACCCGGCTTCAATGTTGTTGACTGTTTATCTGAAAATGGTAATCTTTATAGGAGAGATTTATAATCTGCTTGGGGGTTATTCTATAAGAAAATTACTTTTAAGGAAAATTATGTAGACTAAATTTTGACTCGACCTCTTTGGTTGAATCATTTTTTTAAATCATCATATACTCATATATTATAAAAAAACTGGTTTAGTCACGGTATACATAGTATAAAAGATACATGTGATGAAAATAGCTTTGTAATTTTTGAAAATGTATAACTAAGATACAAAATACATGGATCTTTCTAAGAGTATAAACACTTGTTAACCGCTATTCCAAACAACTGGGGATGTCAGATCAGAAACAGAACACTTACATTTGATCAGCCACATTTTACAAATATATACCAATATACTGAGTCAAAAAAGAAACTTCACATTCTTTCTTCAGGGCTCTATAAAAGAACAAGAGATGGTAAGATGGTTAAATTGTTATTATTTCATTGCTGAGATCTGTGTGATGTACTCGATACACTGACAGTGCCATAATCAGTTCCATTAGGCTACACCTCCTTTCCAAAACATGGGTATACAGAATGTCAAGTAACAAGAATAAAAATGCGAAATTTCTCAGTTCAATATCGTGTATGGCCGCCCCGCGCATTCACCACTGCCAAACACCGTCTCCTCATCGACTGCCGGATGCTTGTGAACACGTGGTTGGGGATTCTGCGCCATTGCTCTTGCAGGCAGCGCCAAGTTCCTGCAAATTCTGAGGTTGGTTCCTAAGACCATGAAGCCTTCTCCCAAGTGCATCCCAAACGTGCTCTATTGGATTCAGGTCAGGGGATCTCGATGGCCAGTCCATGACGTTGATTCCAGCGTTTTGAAGGAAATTTCGTGTCAACATCGCGGTATGCGGCCGAGCATTATCATGCTGGAACTGTAGACCTGGGCCATGAGCCGCCATGAAAGGAACGAGTTCAGGGGTGAGCACCTGGTCGCGGTAAGCAGCAGCTGTGAGGTTTCCACGGATGACCAGAAGTCGGGAACGGTTGTTCCCACAGAAAGCAACCCACACCATGCAACTCCCCCCCCCCCCCCGAATCTGTCGACTTCCTGTACACAACATTGGGCATGCCGTTCACGACGTCGTCTCCAGGTAAACCTGGATTCATCGCTAAAGACGACTCGATTCCAGTCTCTCTGGGTCCATCGGTGGTGATGTTGGGCCCACAGCAGACGTTGACGTTGATGAAACGGCGTCAATATTGGCCCACGATATGGACGTCGAGAATGGAGATTGGCAGCCCGCAACCGATTTCGAATGGTCTGTGAGGACAGTCGACCTCTAAACATCTCAGCCCTGGCTCGTGTAGCCGGCAGAAATCTGTCACGTAGGTGACGTAGGACGATTTGAAGGTCTTCTGCTCGTGACGTGACACGTGGACGACCCGACCTTGGGCGATCAGAAGTGGTGCCAGTTTGTTGTAGACGACCTCGCAAGTCATACACAGTACGAAGGCTGCATCCCATTGCTCTTGCGACGTCAATAACTGATCTTCCCGCTTGCAACATGCCAACGGCACGTTCACGTTGCACATTTGACAATCGTGGCATTTCAAGTACCGTTAGAACTGTGGTTTAAAAGTGTTTTTTCAATTCTTGAGGCCAATGCAAACACGTGCATATGAAGAAAACTTCGATGCGAAGATCACGTGATCGACTGCGCGTGCAAAACCTGTTTTGGCACTAACGTCATTTGCACGACGAATGGATGGGTTTGAGTGGGTTTTGAGTCGAAAGGTAGGGATCCCATTTCGGATACATAGATGTATCATCAGAGAAAAATTATTCATTATTTTTCAAATTACATTTTGTGAAGTTTCTTTTTTGACTCAGTGTATATTGTAACAAAAATTCATGTCTACTCTTGGCTTCAAGTACAGAGATAATCAAGTTCTCAGCCATCAAAGTGATTCCATCCAAGAGTCCAGCTTCTAAGATGCCTAGCGGTTAGAACAATCGAAAAAAAATACATTATCAGACAATAAAGGTATAGTTTTTTTATGACGTTACAATTGAATGACGTTATCCCGTCACTGCGCCATTCTAGTGTGCCCCATCGTAATCGAACCATTTTACATTACGTCACAATGTAAGCGGCGTCACGATGCATGTCAGTTGTCATCGCCTCGTACAGCCTCCTACAGTAAACTACTCCGTTGCATCCCGTTTCTTGGTTTGCAGTTTCTTCACTCGCCTAACATCACTGGTGGAAACATTACGTTTATGTTTTCCGACGTTTAAAATGTCTCAATTCGACTCACAAGTTTTCAGCGACACGGTAACGCTCGCAATGTTTACATTCCCACAATGCAATCGCGGAATGTCGCTTGACTACTCAGCTTCGTCTGGATGTAGTGATCTAAACATACGTTGGTAGTAGAAATGCGATGTTCTAATGGTTTACGTTAATGACAGATGTAATTAAAATAATTTAGAGAAGATATTTAATCCGAACGTAAACCGTCATCAAACTATTTATCATCTGATTCTCTGGCAACGTTCGTCTTAACGTAGGGGGGCAGACACATCAATAGGTCAGCGCGCCAGTTAACCCTGTGCGAAGATTCTTAATTTAGGTCACCGACACCGTCGTTTGTTTTCTGCCTTAAATTGATCGTACTTATCCTTAGAAAGTATTAGATTTGGCATCTTAGAAAAGAAATACAGTTTGCTCTACCACTATGTATTTCTTTTCTAAGATGCCAAATTTAAAACTTTCTAAGCGTCCTCGTACTTTAATTATAATAGTTCAGAGCGAAAGTGTGCTTTATTACACTATACATGGTGGTAGAGCGAACTGTATTTCTTAAATACATGATAGTGGAGCGAACTGTAATTCTTAACTCATACTGCATTTTATTAGGGTGACATACAGTTGCCATCTTGGGAGTTTATGACGTCAAGTTTGCGTATCATGTGACCTTAGGTAACCTATAAAAAGAGCTGTCAAGGTTTAGAGTCGGCGTGGCAATTTTGACTTTGACAAGCAAGGTAGGGTTCCAGGGTTAGGTCAAAGCTAAATTCTCATTTTCACATTGTAAGACATTTGTATTGTATAACTTTTAATTAACAATGCTTTTATCAACACTTGGTCCACTCTCTAAGTATCTAGTTGTGGATAAGTGATATTTAAGGGTTTATTTTCAACTTTGTTGACATCCGGATTTTGTCTGACATTTCCGAAAATCCGACATCCGATCCGGATTCATTCCGGCGGAATTTCTTCAGTGTTTACAAAACGAAGAAAACAAGTTAAACCGAATTATACCGATATGCATGACACCTGAAAATGTGATATCTCATCCGGATTTTGCCTGACATTTCGGAGAATCCGACAGTCGATCCGGATTCATTCCGACGGAATATCCCCAGGATCGTATGATTCAAATGTACAGGTTAGAGATACAGATACAAGTACAGTTACAGTCACAGTTATCAATCACAAGTCACGAGTGATTTATTGTCAGTATGAAATATTATAGTTCACAGTTTATTTAATGCTTTGACAGTCGCTGATTGTTATTGCGATCCAAAGTCATTCCGACTTGTGTTTGTACAGGAGAATAGTATCATGATGTAATTTCAACTGTTGAATATATAAATTTGTTACATATCCAGACTGAACACATGTTTCGACAGAAGTCCAGTACATGTACATCACAAGAGAACATAGACATGGGCAAGCATATTGTATTGTGTATCGAGAATTGTATTGTCAAGTTAACTTGTATCAATCAGGCCCAGGGTCATGTCTAGATATGGGTGCCGGTTGTTATAATCACAGATACTACAGAGGCAAACTAGATATAAAACATGGCAGTGACAGTGACGCAATGGATGATCTTGATAAATCATAATGTCATTGTCTGAGCTAAGTGTGCTATTTACAACACGATAGGTTGTTTGATATGTTATATACAATACGATATTTCGGATATGACACTTTATACAACTTATGTTGGATGTTTCGCAATATGCAGCATATGTTGGATGTGACCCCATATACAATATGCAATGTCTGGTATGACGCAATATGCAACACTGCATGCTGCATGTTGCGCTATATAAGACATGATATGTTGGGTATGGCACCACATACAACACCCTATGCAGGCTGATATTTCACTGGTCTAACTATGTTACATCCTGGTATGTTGGATATCTGATTATGTTCATGTATTTGTATATGTCATCATGTAAGGACCGCCGTTTATGGCGGAAGACTTTGGTTTCACGAAAAATAAAATAAGTTAAAAGAAAAAAATGTATTGTTTTGCAAATCCAAAAACACAAAACTTATCGCAGTGGCCTTGATCTAATGAGTAGGGACTTACGTTTCTTTCCACCCACTTCTTCGACATAAGGATGACATTACTTCGTTTCACTGGCCTATATTAATACCTGCTTGAGTAAATACATGTCATTACATAAAGTCTACAGCTGACACAGACGTTTGACATAGGTGATCAACATATGAACAGATTTCCCAAGAACTGCATCTCAAGGATAATTTCAAGCAAAATCTTATGGCTTCTCTATACGCATTGTCAATTACAAGGGTTGATTACTTAGCGGCGTATTTGAAAGGACTTTCCTTTATTTAAACCAACTATGTAACTGAAGCCACAGACAATGTCTTATGTGTGTGAAAAATATTTTGATTTTTTGAAAATTGTAACTATTGACGTTTAGACATAAACCAGATGGTTTTCTGACGAAAGGAATGTGTTTTCTACTTTAGAACAGTATCACACTCCCAGTTATGACAACTGCAGAACTAGATATTCTTTCTGCCAGCCAATTAAGATATAAATGCCAGTCCAACTGTTGCGAAACTGTCACGCTTAAAATGTGTCTGTTGAAAAATATGTCAGAAATAACATTTTGTCGAAGAATTTAGCCAATTTGTGCGAAAACCAACTCACCTATGACATATATAATACCAAATGTTCACTGAATTTCTGGATTCGATCAGTTCTGAGTTTCATTCCTGTGACCAATAATACAACGACAGATAACCTTATGAATGTGGTTGGTTTACGTTACTGACGTATGTTTCTGTATCCAAATGAGGAATAAACTGTTACAAGCATAAAAAAAAAAGAAGAAAAGTGTGACAGTCTATTGTGCATGTCATGATTTAATCAATGAATCATTACTACGATGACACAACGCATCTGGTTCCTGTTCCAGATAGTGCGGGCAGACCTCGACCGACCACCACAACCATGAGTAATCAGAACATCGGCCACAACCCTCCTCAGCCAAGTATGTAGAATATCCACATCAAAACCACAGGGCTTCGAATCACTTTTTGGACAAAACTTTTTGAAAATACAAAAACATACTTTAGCAATTATATATTATTTTATATGTTATGATTGATATCGATTTCAAATGATCTATTTCTATAGATTTTAGAACATTCTACCGCAACAGTAATATATAGAATACACAAGGGGTTGACACTTCCGTTGCTAAAACCTGATCGAAAACCAGACGGCCCGACTATATTAACCTACAGTTCAATCAAACCTAACGTGTTTTCACAGAAAATTGTGTTTAGCAAATAGATCTTTTGTTTTGCTTTCTGCTCATTATATTTAGCTTGTCTAGCTTCATTTCATATTTGACCGCCTCCATGGTGTAGTGGTTAGAGTTTCCGCCCAGAAAGCGGAAGGTCGCGGGTTCGATCCCCAACCGCGCCATACCAAAAGACGTTACAATATGGTACTTGTTGGTCCCTGTCTGGCGCTCGGCATTAATGGGTAAAACAAAGACTGGTCGGCTCGGAGTCATTATAATGTGTCTGAGTGGGGTATTCATGCTTCAGTGCGGCATGGTATCTCAGGGGGCTAGCACTATGAAACCAGCTAAAGTCTGGGCTAGTACAAGCAGCCACACATACACATATACACGCATGCGCGTCGTAATATGAGTGAAATATTCTCAAGCACGATGTTAAACCCAATTTTACCTCACCTCATTTCATATTTGACCACTGACGCACAGCACAGTGACACCATGTGTACAATGCACAAGTTTCTGTTACAGTGACACCTATGGACCGCGTACGCCCACATGTTCGCGGCCTCCGTCCTGCCTGCTGGGTAGGGAATGTGGACGAGGTGAGACGTGTCCTGGATCAGACTACGGACGACATCGACGGTATTGGAGACGGGAGAATGACCCCGGTGATGGATGCTGCCGTGTATGGCCATAGTGATATCGTGGCGCTGCTTGTTGAGAAAAGAGCGGATCTGTTACTGCGGGACTTGGACGGTAAAAACGTCCTTCACTACGCCTGTCGGGGAGGAGATGTGAGGACGGTGCAGTTCTTACTGTCCCAGGATGGGGTGCAGGTCAACAGTGAAGATGTAGGGAACACAACACCGGTGATGGATGCTGCCCGGTATGGCCATAGGGATATCGTGGAGCTGCTTGCTAAGAAAGGAGCGGATCTGTCACTGCGGGACTCTGACGGTAACAACGTCCTTCACCACGCCTGTCAGGAAGGACATGCGAGGACGGTGCGGTTCTTACTGTCCCAGAATGGGGTGCACGTCAACGGTGAAGGAGGAGGGAACAGAACACCGGTGATGGATGCAGCAAAGCAGGGACATAGATATATCGTGGGGCTGCTTGCTTGTAACTACGCGGATCTGTCACTGCGGGACTCTGGCGGTAACAACGTCCTTCACCTCGCCTGTCAGGGAGGACATGCGTGGACGGTGCGGTTGATACTGGAGATGAGGTTGGTGGACGTCAACGCTAGGAACAACGTCGAGCAGACAGCGGCTGACGTGGCGAGAAACGGGGGACATCGTCAACTGGTGGATCTCCTGGTGTCACATGGTGCTCGGTGAAGATGTTGGTGCAGACAGTGACGGTGAAGGTGTTGTGTGCCGTCGTCGTGCCTAGAATGTAAACTCTGGGAGAGAATTAATGTTGTGTTTGAGGAGAAATAAAACGCATTGAAAATATTTTCAGACATTTTGTCATTTGTTTTAGTGTTGAGGTTTTCATGATCAGGTGACAATAATATTGAGTGCAAAATGTCATACAACATGGAAGTTACGGACATTTAGCTTCATTTATGTGAAAAAATGATCCACAGATGTGTGACAAACAGAAAACGAACTATTTGTTTACATCTCGATCCACTCTGAGGCCATGTTCGCCCAGCTGACCGGGCGCCAAATGTACAGTGACGGTAACGTCACAATGCTTATGACGTCATGGCTGTGTTCCCAGCTGACAGACAGGGTAAGCTTGGCTCCGTTGTTCAAAACAACCTTATCTCTTAAGGTCAACGTTAACTCTAGATTACAACCTTAGACCTTTACTAAGGTTAGCCTCCCTTTGCACGAAACATCCTTAACTAAGGTTAACCTTAAAGGAGAATACGTGTGAATTGCAATAATTTTCTGGGTGAAAGATTATGTCATCAGAAACATATTCTCAAATTTTCAATTAAAAATTATATATAATTATGTTTTAATAGCGAAAACAGTATCTGTAAATCTTATCTGCGGCCATTATGCATATTTCGCTGGAACCCATGTGATCTTTCCGCTCGTGACGTCATATGTGCCTGGTGTCCGCCATATTGCCAAAGACCAAGCGCTACGATAGTACAAATTGTGTTGTTCCTGTCAATTTTTTTAAATGGTACGATGGTGTTTTGCGTTGCCTGGGGATGCGGCATCATCGAACATGGGAAAGAACCACCAAGGACAGGAGAATTGCGCCAATCATTCCGAGTCGGATGCATATGAAAGAGACATGCACGCATGGGGTATGGAAGTCCCCAAGCTAGGCTGAAGAAGGAAAAAGTACCCACGAGATTCATTTATACTCCATCATTCCTTGTAACAACTTACTGTCAGTGGTATTTGTAACATAAATTGAATCAAGTCCGATTGCCAGTCGAATTGACCCGAATTGACCCGCTATGAAAAGACCCAGCGAATTTGGTCAACTTGCCCCAGTGGAGTAGTCAAGATGTCCCAATTTATTTATAATGAATAAATATAGGCCATAAATGCATAGTTTTGTCAACATTGATATTATGTTCTTCATATAAAAGTATATACATAGTTATGAGTTTACTAGTGAAACATTTATCAGAAATATTACTTCCTAATTACTTTTATATGAAGAACATAATATCATAATAAGTTGACAAAAACTATGCATTTACGGCATATATTCAATCCTTATAAATAAATTTGAACAAATTAGAATGAATGACCAAATTTGCTGGGGCATTTTGTAGCTGGGGCAGTCCGACTGGTACACATGAGATATATATTATCAAAGTCAGTAAGAGATTTCACATGTGCTTGAAAATGTTTTTCTATAACGTTCTTTTCGGTTTGGAGCTCTATAAGATGCAGTCTATACGAAACATTGCCGAATACAACGGCAAATCATGAAGTACTTGCTGCTTTCATTGTTTTCCATTTTGTCCAATTACGCACGTCGGCATCAGACTCGCTATTTGTTAATAATGTGTGCCGTGAAAGTTGTTCTGTATTCTCATTTCTTTGAGTGGCATTTTAGAAGTTGGGAAGTACAATATAGAACAAACTTAATGGATAACAACTTCTTTTTATTCGTGAGTGTGACGTTTCGATACAGATTCTTGTACCGTTAAAAGAAGTTGTTATCCATAAAGTTTGTTCTATATTGTATTCTCATTGGCTGACAAGATGTCATTCGAAGGCTATGGCCACGTACCATAACTATTTCCATAACCAAACAATGGGGAAACATACGTTGTTCTGACTAGTATTCTATAATTCACTGTATGGTGATCTACCTTCAGTTGTTAGCGATCTATAGCCCATTTTTATATTGTGTTGTCCCCTATAGTTAAACTGTTTTAGATTCAATTACTAGTTTTACATATCTATCTGTGATACTCTAGTTGCTTTACAGTCCTTTGTCGGCAAGTTTTATAGTCTCTGTATATATTTTATTTCAATGTCAAGTGTTTTCGTCACGATATGGCTGAAATATTGCCGATGTGAGGTTAAATAATAACTCACACACTCACTATAATTCACTAGTTGTTCGGGAATAACTTTCTCAAAAAGCTCTATCCGCCCCTGGTAATCTTGTTAAATGATATGGTCTATTTTTAAATTTATTTTGATCGCAAGCGGTGTCTCCGTTTCGCTTGATTCTTCTTCTTCATTTTCAGTGGAAGATTGTCTTGCAAGATGTAAAATCGGATCGTATTAATACGGTCTTACATCAATTTCAGAAATGACATCAGTAACATCTTTTATTGCTTAAGAATCCACGAACACTGTTAAGTTGTGAGGTAAAATCAAAGAGGAAGCTATCAGCAACGGGCACATATGACGTCATGTCACGTGATACCCCCTCTGCTCATTAACTATCGGGTGTTTCCGTAATAGGCGGAAAAACGAGTACGTTTTTGTGTAATTGCTATTTTACAAACATTTTGTCCAATTTTAACCACTGAATGTGACCATTTGAATATCCTTTACAATATATCAAAAGTTTTGTTTTCGTTCGTATTCTCCTTTAAGTTAAGGTTGATAACTAAGGTTGGTCCGACCCAACCTTAACGTCTCTAAGGTTGGGTAGGGAATATGGCGACTGCTTTTATTTTATACATCGAGATTGAGAGAAGTTTGAGGAAGCAGAGAGTCTATAGAAACAGGACGAGTCAACTGGGCACGCTGAATGATTTTGAACTGATTTCTCGCTACCGCTTGTCACGTGAAGCTATTATAGCTCTTGTAGAAAAGGGTGAGCCAATAATCGGAAGGAGTACACAGTGTTCACAAGCCTTTTCTGTAGAGTCACAGGTGCTCTTGACTTTACGCTATCTCTGCAAAGGTGGCTTCCTGTCCGAGATCGGGGACCTCCACGGCCTTCACAAGTCAACCGTTTCGAGATCCCTGCACAGCACAGCCAGTGCTAAAAAATATTCATTTTCCATGGGGACCACAGGAACAGATAGCAGTTAAAGAGGGCTTCTACAAACTATCCGGGTTCCCCAAAGTTCTTGGAGCGGTTGACGGGACTTTGATCCCAATAAAAAGACCCCCTATCGCCGAGGAAGCAGCGTTTGTTTGCCGGAAGGGCTATCACGCCGTGAATGTTCAGGCTATTTGTGACAGCTCTCTTCGGTAAGATCTTTTCTTCACTTTTTTAATAAACCAGAACTGAAAAAGCATAATGATTTCAGTATTTTCCTATTCTAGTAAGACCGAAAGGTAAAAATATCCCGATGCGTCACGGGTTTGTTTACATTAGCAACGACCTTGAACTGACATGTTGATGCTAGTTCCAGTTAAAAATAGTCTATCAATTTCACTTATTTAAAAGACACGTTATCATGTTTATTCTCGTATATTTCTGTTATGCTACTTGATTTTAAAAAGAATGTTGACTTATTAAAAAACGTACATTGTTTTATCTCAGATTAAATATTTATTGAATATTACACACTTAAATAGCGAAGGGTCACTAGCACTTGCCTAGACACCTAGACATGTAAATGAACATATACGATCAAGATGTAAGTAAAACCAGCATCTTTAGTTCTGATACAAGAAGACTATAATATTTTTAATCCATTGAAATGAGTATTTATGATCCCTTGTTTTCTTATCTACAGCTTCGCAAATGTGGTAGTCAAGTGGCCGGGGTCGACCCACGACTTGCTCATGTGGAGCAACTGTAGCATTGCCACTAAGGTGGTACAGCAGACACCGGATGGGTGGCTCCTTGGTGATTCTGGGTAGGTTGTGGAGGTTTTAACCCCCTTATTGTGACACTCTAGCTCACATTTGTTGGGGGTCATATATTACTGACTAATATCATTGTAATGCTCGCTATAGCTGGTCCAGCATAATGACATTATATAAGTACATATATATGCAAGCTGGAAGAGGTGTTTTGAATTTAATTCAACACATGTGGTAATTGGTATGTCTCAAAACAAAAATAAAGTGTCTAGGAATGTGGAAGTCTCACTTTAATTGTCATATACATACAGAGAGTACACAATGAATTTTTATAACTATCAATCATGACATAATTGATATGTTGATATATTGGTATAACAATCGAGTAATGCTTTTTTTCAGATGTGCATGTCGACCATGGCTTCTAACACCCTTTACTGAGCCGCAGACACGCCCCCAAGAGAGGTACAACTCCGCCCACACTAAAACAAGAAACACCATTGAGCGTGCGTTTGGTGTTTTAAAGGCAAGGTTTAGGTGAGTTTGACCTGATTGTAATGCAATCAGAATTTAATCAGTACTTGCAAAGCAAATTATGATCAGGAATATTTAAACCCCGTTTTGCCAGAATATAGTCTGTTAATTCAAAATTGCTTTATATTACTTTACCATTTACAGTTGTAAGGGGCGTTTCACTATCAGGTTGTTCGGCTGCCTGCTCTGTTGATGGCTGTCATGTGGAGGGTACTAGGGCAAGCTCTGTAGCGATTAATGGCTGCTGTACCGATGTTGATGGTACAAACTCACTTGACACCACAGGGAGGCTGGTCAATGTAAGTCCTGATTCTGTAAATACATAAATATGTTTTAAATTAAAAAAATAATAATTGTGAAGTAGGTGTAAGGTTCACATTGTGTATACCATGACATGCCAAACCGGCAAGCTTGTGCAATTCTGAATGTTGCCATGATACAGTATTACTTCTAAAGCATTGATCAATTGAAGATATTTTTTTTCAAATATGAAACCGTGCACACTAGTGCATCTTTGGTTTCCAAGGTGACGCAAACTGCAAAAAAGTTTTAAAAGTATTAAATTAATGTATCATTTTCATCACATAAACTATTTTCCTTTGTCGAACTGTTAATGGAAGACCTCAGACTTCTGCAAATGACATTACCCTTAATAAACAACATTACCCTCATTATACTGCAATGTGAAACCTGATACTCGGAAATAGCGAATTCCTGTAAATATTTCGTTTCAAAACAAAACTGATTTGTTATTGAATGTGATTCTTTTGCAATTGATGTTGAAATGTTGATATGAATTTGACATACATGATCATAGATATATGTATAGTATAATAGTAGTGTATTATTTATCACATACTTTCATCCGCCTCACTCTCTAATCCTCCAGTTATTCCTTTAATTTGACACCGAGGAATCATTGACACAACCTATAATCAGGAAAATACACAATTATTACATAAATGTTTTTGATATGCTGGAAATGTTTGAGATTCTGGAATGAGATGAGATCAGGATTTACTAACATTAACTATGTAAGACCAAAATGACATAAATTTCATCATTTTTTAAATAACCATTTTAATAATCGATCACAAATCCAACCTTGTGCTCCAGGTCAGACAGACCAACTGGTGCTGGACCCCCGCCTGTCTTGCAGCTCACACGCCGCACATGAATGGCCTTCTTCTTCACCTGGGATCTGGAAAATGCCATCATTTATACTATAATGCAAATACAGCATAAAATCAGTTATCACTTTGTTTTCAAGTGTTTTAGTAAATCGCATTTATATCAATTTTCATGTTATTTACACCCCTTTTATTGCTGTTCTAGCTTGCAACATTTTTATTAAGGTTATACCTCATTATGTAAATATTTCTGAATTTTAATGAAAACTTTATTTTCACAAAGAATTATAAAAGAGGTGATAATTGTTACTGTGTGTAACAACGATACTCTGTGTGTTAAATCTCATATTTATTTATTGTTATAATAAATATTTCAATCTTTTGGGAAACAACAAAATGAGTGTTTTGTTATTTATCATTGTTGCTGACTCCAACTGTACAGTAATAGGATAAAAATAATTTAAAAAATTCATATCAATAACAACCATTTTCAGGGTAAACCGTACACATGATTATATTGAAATCTTGCTGTGTCTCTATATTTCGAGTATAGTTTAAATTGGTGATAATTACTTTAGCTAGTAAAACACACATATATACTGAGTCAAAAAAGAAACTTCACTTTCTTTCTTCAGGGCACTATAAAAGAACAAGAGATGGTAAGATGGTTAAATTGTTATTATTTCATTGCTGAGATCTGTGTGATGTACTCGATACACTGACAGTGCCATAATCAGTTCCATTAGGCTACACCGCCGTTCCAAAACATGGGTATACAGAATGTCAAGTCACAAGAATAAAAATGCGAAATTTCTCAGTTCAATATCGTGTATGGCCGCCCCGCGCATTCACCACTGCCAAACACCATCTCCTCATCGACTGCCTGATGCTTGTGAACACGTGGTTGGGGATTCTGCGCCATTGCTCTTGCAAGGCAGCGCCAAGTTCCTGCAAATTCTGAGGTTGGTTCCTAGGACCATGAAGCCTTCTCGCAAGTGCATCCCAAACGTGCTCTATTGGATTAAGGTCAGGGGACCTCGATGGCCAGTCCATGACGTTGATTCCAGCGTTTTGAAGGAAATTTCGTGTCAACATCGCTGTATGCGGCCGAGCATTATCATGATGGAACTGTAGACCTGGGCCCCATGAGCCGCCATGAAAGGAACGAGTTCAGGGGTGAGCACCTGGTTGCGGTAAGCAGCAGCTGTGAGGTTTCCACGGATGACCAGAAGTCGGGAACGGTTGTTCCCACAGAAAGCACCCCCACACCATGCAACTTCCGCCCCCGAATCTGTCGACTTCCTGTACACAACATTGGGCATGCCGTTCACGACGTCGTCTCCAGGTAAACCTGGATTCATCGCTAAAGACGACTCGATTCCAGTCTCTCTGGGTCCATCGGAGGTGACGTTGGGCCCACAGCAGACGTTGACGTTGATGAAACGGCGTCAATATTGGCCAACGATATGGACGTCGAGAATGGAGATTGGCAGCCCGCAACCGATTTCGAATGGTCTGTGAGGACAGTCGACCTCTAAACATCTCAGCTCTGGTTCGTGTAGCCGGCAGAAATCTGTCACGTAGGTGACGTAGGACGATTTGACGGTCTTCTGCTCGTGACGTGACACGTGGACGACCCGACCTTGGGCGATCAGAAGTGGTGCCAGTTTGTTGTAGACGACCTCGCAAGTCATACACAGTACGAAGGCTGCATCCCATTGCTCTTGCAACGTCAATAACTGATCTTCCCGCTTGCAACATGCCAACGGCACGTTCACGTTGCACATTTGACAATCGTGGCATTTCAAGTACCGTTAGAACTGTGGTTTAAAAGTGTTTTTTCAATTCTTGAGGCCAATGCAAACACGTGCATATGAAGAAAACTTCGATGCAAAGATCACGTGATCGACTGCGCGTGCAAAACCTGATTTGGCACTTACGTCATTTGCACGACGATTGGATGGGTTTGAGTGGGTTTTGCTAACGTTTTTCTAGAGTCGAAAGATAGGGATCCCATTTCGGATACATAGATGTATCATCAGAGAAACATTATTCATTATTTTTCAAATTACACTTTGTAAAGTTTCTTTTTTTGACTCAGTATATATTGAACACAGCTTTGAATTGGCTATCCATATAAAGAAAATCAGGTAATCACTCACGTGTAATCGTTCCATTTCTTCCGTATCTCGGCTCCAAATCTCTGGACGGACGAACAGGCGTTTAGTCTTAAATAAGTAAAACATAAATAACTGTAAATCTTTTTGTTTATATGAATGATATTCACTTATGTTATACAGGGTTCGTACAGATCATGGAAACCTGGAAAAGTTTTGGAATATAAATTCATATTGCCTTTTCAGGCCTGGAAAAGCTATGGAAAATGGACATTTTCCAAAATGTCATGGAAAAGTTTGGAATTCTAGTGAAATTTCTATTGGAATATACTTGACACATGGTGGGCACAAGTTGGCTGTGATTTTTCAAATAAGTAAAATGTGCTATTAATTTTTTTATGTCGTTTGGGTAATACAATTTGTGTCCACTCAGAGTTTTATGGCCTTAAATTTCACATTTAACGATTAATAAATGCACTGGGTCGCTGTTTGTTTTGTGATGGAAAAGTTGCGAAACATCCTGCAGAAATCATGGATTTTGAGGGTTTTTCAAGTATATGATCCCTGATAATAATAAGGGTTCTACAGGTTTGTTGTCGCTCATGTTCCAAACTAGTCACTACACATTTTATAAATATCAATCGATGTTGAAAACGTTTTGTCATACAACCCGGAAGTAACTTACTTGGTTGCGATTTCATCCCATTCCCGTATTTTGGCCGTGTTGGTGACAGTTGACGAAAACGGGCCGAACAATACACTCTGTCGCGCCTTCACCTCGTCAGCTATCAAACCTATCTCGGAAGGAGAAAAGTTTGAGTGCCGGTTACCCTTCCGTTGGGACATTGACATTGTTGTCCATAGGCAATCGATGCATGGGATACTGTAAGTAGTATAAGGGGCGGATCCCATGCATCGATCGCCTGTGTTGTTGTCGTCTGCAGGTGCGAGCAGGGGAGGTAATTCACGTGGTAACTAGGGACGCTTCCGTAACTCCAGCGCTGAAGAGTTCGGCCTTAGTTAACCCATTCAACACCGTAGGCCGGAAAACAGGCCAAGACGTCACGAGTCCCCAGACACCGTAGGCCTGTAAACCGGCCAGGCAGTAGTCACATCAAAATTATATATAATTTTAGGAACCTAACTAACATATCATTCTTTTATCAGATCTATCACTTTTCACAATGTCTGAAAACACTTATTAAATTTCAAATGACCATATATTATCGACAGGTTTAGAATTATAAACTATTTTTTGCAATGTTATTGAAAAAAACAATTCTCCGACGCATGCTTCGGCAGCGGGTCCACAATAACATTGTCAGAGAGCAAAGTAATGATGTTTCGAGGAAATCATTAAATAAATTGAATAAACTAATGAATAAAATCAACAACAGCATTCATAAAAGATGTCAAACGTACATATACAATTACTTATTCCATCTTTTTGTGTGATCATGTAATGTAAGTCAAGTGACTGACAAGTGACATCTCGTCTCTTGCCGCCTCAATCTTCACGCTCGGACACGATGTTTAATGCGAAAATATATGCATGAGTGAGTGAGTTAATATTCGGCAATATTTCAGCCATATCGTGACGAGAACATTTGATATTGAAATGAAATATATGTACATTATAAAAAACCTGCCGACGAAGGACAGTAAAACAACTAGAATATCGCAACTTCAATTAAAACTAGCTTAGAAAGTTAAAACCAAAAGCACTATTTGGACAATACAATATTACAAAATGGCTAGAGATCGCCAACAACTGAAAGTAGAACACCATACTAGGGACCATGGGGACTTACAGTACCTTAGCTACCTGCATGGACCCTAGCTGGATTCACACCATCCCTTCGGCCGCTGGCGATTGTAAGCAAATAGAGCCACCAATTAAACTGACAAGAATACTACGATTAAAAAAGTGGAAGATTAGAATTTTACTTCAAATGTTTTGGGACTTACGTACCCTCTCAGGAGGACAATAATTTTACAGTACTTTAACCCCCCTTGAGGATACAGCCACTAACAATCTAAGTTACTAATTCAAACTTCCAATGGTAAAATATTTATATATTTACAAATCGTTTAACAAATCTAATTCTTTTAAAAATGCAATAATTAAATGAGAGCTGACATTAGTAAAAAGATCCTTCATAGTTCGTGATTTGAAATAGATATCCCTTGTGATGGATTATTCAACACAGTCAAGCAAGACATGCTTGATCGTGATTCTTTCATCACAAGGGATACAAAACGGAGGATCCTCACCTTTTAATAGGTACTCATGAGTATATCTTGTGTGGCCAATACGACATCGTCGTATGATGACCTCCTCAAATCTGGACAGTCAACCCAATTAGGTGTAACCAATATGGGGTTTTATTACATGTCATTTATTAATACCTATTTGAGTGTCCCACTTCTTCTGCATCAGATCACGGATGTAAGTTCTAATGCTAGCTTTGTAATCAGAGTATGGAATTAGAAGTGGTGTCACAGATTTGTTGAGTGCTGCCTTGGCAGCAAGATCGGCCATTGTATTCCCAGAAATGCCAACGTGGCTGGGTAACCAACAAAAGACGATGTCGCATTGGCCAGTAGCAAGCTCATTATACAATTCAATAATTTCTAATAAAAGTGGATGTTTACAAGAAACATTTTTAATAGCCTGAAGGCAAGAAAGTGAGTCAGAAAAGATGATATATTGTTGATATTTAGGGTGTTTTTTAATATAGTTTAAGGCTGTTAATATGGCGTTTGCTTCTGCCGTAAAAATAGAGCTGTTATCTGGTAAACGAGAAGAGATTGTTCTGGATCCAATGACAGAGACACAAGCCACCGCGCCACCATCCTTGGATCCATCTGTAAATAAGGATTTATATGTATTATATTTACTTTTTAATTGATTATATTCTTGTTTATATTGTAATTCATTAGTGCCTGCTTTTTTAAATGCTGTTAATGTTAGGTCAACTTGTGGTCTAACCAGCTGCCAAGGAGGAGAAGAAAGACGGGAAGGAGCTATATTTTCCAGCTCCATGCCAGCTGCAGAAATGACTGGTTTAATTCTTAAACCAAGAGGTGGAACAAGAGAAGGCTTTTTGTTGTACAAATCCTCATAAAGAGGATTAAAGACACAGTTGAATACAGGGTTAGACTCGTTAGAATAAAGTTTTGTTACATACTGCAAGGATAATTTTATACGGCGTTGCGTAAGAGATGGTTCATCTGCCTCGACGTAGAGACTGTCAACAGGAGAAGTTCTAAAGGATCCAGGAAAAGTCTTAGACCTTGGTGATGGACAGAATCTAATAGTTTTAAGTTGCTTTTGCAGGCTCCACCAAATACGATTGAGCCATAATGAAGTTTGGAGCGGACCAATGATCGACATAGATGTAGGAGAGTGGCTTGATCCCCTTCCCACTTAGAATTTGAAACAACTTTCAATAAGTCAAGTGCCTTCATGCATTTAGTTTTAAGGGATTTAATATGCGGCAGAAACGTTAAATGAGAATCAAACATTAAACCCAAGAACTTGGCCTCCTTTACAACCTTTAATGGAGTGCCATTGAGAAACAGTTCCGGGTCCTTATGCGGTTTTTATTTTCTACAAAAATGTATACAATTAGTTTTGGATTTAGAAAATTTAAAGCCGTTTTCAAGACACCATTTATTTATTTTATTTAAACACAGCTGCATTTGCCGTTCAATAGTATGCATATTCTTACCGCGACAAGAAATATTAAAATCACCCACAAAAAAGTGATCCATCAATTGAATCATTTAAAACCTTTGATAAACTGTTAATCATGATACTAAATAAAGTGACAGACAAAATACTGCCTTGTGGGACACCCTGATCCTGATTGTAATGATCAGACAGGGTAGAACCCACGCGGACTTGAAATTGTCTGTTACTTAAAAAGTTAGTTAAAAATTGAGGCAAACGGCAATCCGAAGCCATGTAGATCATGTAAAATGCCATATTTCCACGTAGTGTCATATGCTTTTTCAAGATCAAAAAAGATAGACACGGCGTGTTGTTTATTAATTAGAGCGTTTTTAACAAATGGTTCCAAACGCACTATATGCATGAAGCATTTTTGTCACAGGTCATAACTTAGCACGATACGTCCAATAAGTTCCATAGTTTACGTATAGGTAGCGATTTCTTGCTTAATATGTTCAAAGTAGCATTATATTACCCAAAACTTTCGTCTAAATCTAAAAGTTTTCGTTTACGAGGACGGTATCCATTGCCGTAATATGATTGGCTGCCTTAGGTCACGTGTCTGATTTTGACCAATCACAACCCTTATAGCAGACTGTGGCGAAAAGGCGTCATTAGAAACCAATCTTTATCCAATAACATCGCTTCTTACAACTGTGGAAATACTCTCGGCAAGGGTACAGTGATGTTGTTGATGTTCAGAGCTTTCGAACGATGCCCGACATCAAACAATTCGCCTCCCACGTTATTCATACGAAGCTTCGAAAACGGAGGTATTTTCCGTTGTTGTGTCATGTTACCGAGCGGAAAGCCACTGATATCGGGAAATAGGCGACCATACATATTATTTAAGAAACCTTTAATAATAATTATCTGATTACGTAAAAATGAAAATATAAACGAAAAAGGCACGGGTATGTTATGACATGTCACAAATGGAAAAAAATAGTTTTTGCTTCTTTCGTGGTTTATCTGGACATTATAAATGTAAGCTTGCATTTTCATTACAAAAATAAATCTATTTAAGTTGTAGTTTTATTATTTGAATAACATTATAAAAATAAACTTCATCTTTATCCACAGTGGGATTAGATCCTTTTAATGGTGTATGAGATGTAGTAGCAATAACGTTTTACAAGCTTATAATTTCCTTCATAAACATTGGCTTTATCTGTGACCATAGAGTCTCTGGGAACTCGGTGTCATGGCAGTTATTGCCTCTGGTTGACTGGTGTTGAAAGAGTTAAGGTTACGGCTAAGGTTCGAGTCCGAGTTAAGGTTGCCCTAAGGTTGTTTTGTGCACCGGGCGTAACTTTTTCTTAAGGCGATCGTAACTCTCACCTTAATATTTAAGGTCGACCTTAGCTTAGGTTGTTTTGAACAACGGGACCAGGTTCCCGGCTCCCTTTGCGCGCGCTAACGTTCGACAAAGCTAGGATTATTTGGTTTATTTGACGTCACATCCGGATTGGTCAAGCTGGACTCCCATTCGTGACCAACTCGTGTTATTCCGGGACAAGCCGAATAGCGACTCGTGCCCCTCTTAAAGGATTTGATATTGGCGCCTGAACATCAGAACTACTTTAAACAAGAACGATAACTCTATCCATGTTTGATTCCAATGTTTCTAAACTATCACCGAATCACATGTACATTGTATTGCTAGGTTGTTGTTTTCGTTTTTTTTTGCTTATTTATTTTAAAGGATTAAACCTCTTTGATACAACTAAAAGAAGGAGAAAAACATATTTGTTCAAGACATAGTGTATTCTAATGTAATCATTTCAAGCTGTTCAGGGCGGTGGGGTAGCCTAGTGGTTAAGGCGTTCGCTCGTCACGCCGAATACCCGGGTTCCATTCCCCACATGGGCACAATGTGTTAAGTCCATTTCTGGTTTCCCCCGCCGTGATATTGCTGGAATATTGCTAAAAGCGGCGTAAAACTAAACTCACTCACTCACTCACTCCAGCTGTTCACCTTATATTTCCAATTATGTTAATTTTCATAGTAGGGATTAATCATCACAAATTGGAATTGTTTTATTGAATATACAACAACAACAAAATTAACAAAAAAAGCTACAGTAAATCCCAAAGCAGATACTCAAAAATGACTTTAAAATATTTCTCAAGCTGAACATTCGTGTAACCTTGCTGTCACACCCCTGGTGGAATATTTAAATGAATTCGCTGTAAAAAATATGAATGATAAAAAAACAGTCAGACTAAAATATTCCAGAGCTATGAAATATATGCCCAATGTTAAAGATTAAGGTTGATTCGTTACATACAAATACGATATTATTGTTATTATTGAAACTCGTAGCGATTATAATTACATTTCCTAAAATTGGTCGAAGCGCACGTACAATCTCCATAACATGCCCGTAAGATCGTCAGAAATACACTGACTGACTGACTGACTGAGTTTGGTTTTACGCCGCTTTTAGCAATATTCCAGCAATATCACGGCGGGGAACACCAGAAATGGGCTTAACACATTGTGCCCATGTGGGGAATCGAACCCGGGTCTTCGGCGTGACCAGAAATACACCCAGTTGGACCCATGAGAGCCGTTATGTCAAAAAAAACGCTCTCACCGTCAGTCGCATGATTCTTATTAAAAACTTCATGAAAGGCAGCAAAATCCTTTTAGCTACGTTCTTTGTACTTTCAATATGACGATATATATTTTTCATGATTCTTGAAACAATGACATAATGCCATAACCGATTTAAGTACTCGGGATTATTTTTATCAAAGCACCGCGCTCATTTACGCGCGTTCTGATTGGTTTGTCGTATTTTCGCATATGACAAGTATCGAGTGGGGGACGAGTCTTCTTGGAGTTTACGGAAAGGGGCGAGTGGTGACGAATGGCTCGACTCCGTTGCGCTGAATAATATTAGGTCTGAAAAGTGAACGTTGCGTGAGAATTGCGCTTGCGTGGTCCTGGATCTGCGTACGGCTATAAAATTCCATAGAAATGTAGAATATTCAATTTCCCATCCGTTTGTATAAATATAAGTGCAAATGCCTCGACGGTTTGAGAAATAGACACTGCTAAATGTTTTCCAAAATCTTGCTATGCGTTAAAAAACAGTAAATGTCTCCACTTTTGATCGTGTACCGATGAAAGCACTGTGCTACGATTTTTTTAATTTGGCATCTTTACGGAAAGTGTGAGCGAAGAAAATACAGCCTGAAATCTGAACGACATAAGTATACTTGGCACATAAAGAAACTGTGCATACAAAAATTTAAAATCTAAATTTATCAAACCTGTGTAGACACATAAGGATTTAAACTCATAGATTGGTGACATGTATCCAACATGCATGCACGTGGCACGTTCCGTGACGTCAGTGGGTTCGTCCTTGAGACGTGCAATACGTTGTTGCACGTGCATTCCGGGAAAGAGAAACAGAGCAAATGAATGCCACAAAATACTGTCACTTTGGAAAGCTCAACCCCTGCCCTTGCGATCGTTCAAACAATTAAACGGCTATTGAAACGCATAGCATGCCAAGGCTCACGTCTGCACAACGTCAGGAGGCCATTGAGATGGTCCGTGGGGGAATGTCTCAACGACAAGTGGCTGCACGTTTCCACTGCCACCGGAACACCATTTCTGCACTGGTGAGACGCTACCAGAACACAAATGCCGTCATCGATGGGCCACGTTCTGGACGTCCACGTTTAACAACGCCAAGACAGAACAGATGGATAAGGGTGACCCATCTTCGCCACAGGTTTCAGACTGCAGTGATGACTGCCCGAACCATCCCAGGACTTCGCCGTATCCACCCCAACACAGTTCGACAACGTTTACGTCATCACGGGATCAGACCACGACGTCCCGCCATACGACAAGCTCGCCGAATGTGGTGCCGAAATCATGTCCGCAGACCCTTGTTTTGGTGGAGAAATGTTGTTTTTACAGATGAGTCCAGGTTGAACATTTCCCATAGTGATGGACGTCAACGTGCCTATAGACGCGTGGGAGAACGTTATGCACAGGCCAGTGTCTTGGAGAGGAATCGTTTTGGTGATGGTTCCGTGATGATTTGGGGTGGAATAACAGCACACCACAACGTTGACTAACTGCCTTTGCCTGCAAAATTTACCGGATCTCTCCCCGATAGAGAATGTTTGGGACGAGATGGATCGACGTCTACGCCGTCTTCCTCATCCGCCAGATAACGTCCTTGACCTTGCAACAGAACTTGAGAGAATCTGGCGTGACATCCCACAACCCTTCCTTGCACGTTTGATAGGCTCTATGCGTCGTCGATGCACTGCTGTTCTCAATGCCGATGGTGGACATACCCGTTATTGAGCTTGTGACATGGTCGTTTGACCCCTGTCCCGCTTGTGGACTCCTGACGTCATTGTGATTGACTTTTTAATTGAAATTCTCCCGACTTGTTATGGTCTCATGATCCCTCCATTAAAGTTTATCTGTACCTTTGACATTGTTATCGTACTTATCAACTGGGATAATATTTTGACAATGCACAGTTTCTTTATGTGGCTGGTATATATATGAAATGGGTTTGTGTGCTTATGCATAACGTTAGATGCTCAATCTTAAAAATGACTTGCAATACATGTCGAAAATGGAGTTTCCTCTGTGGCGTCAAACCACGACAGAGAGGTGATACACATATAAAGATAGGGGGCATAACTAAGCTGTGCTTAACACTAGGTCATTGTAACTCAGATCACGTCGAGATACGTTGAAGTGGATACGGGCACTATATTGTGATGTTTTGTCGACGGTGAACCAAACTTTTCCAATACAAAGATCCCCACTGTAACCGTATACCTTTTGGTAGTATCACAATTTATAAGAAACGATGACATCTTATTACATGAGAAAGCACCTAATAGCAATTTGGATGGCCCTATCCAATATGTAAATTAGTTCTTACATTCCCATATTCTCCTGTTTGAGTAGACGTTTTTTGACTAATTTTGCAGTAATAGCCATATCTTTAAATGTGATGGAGTTACTAAATAAATTACAACATTTTAGTTGACGTCATGGCTTGTTTTATGGATTTTGCGACCTTTTATCTTCTAACACTTGTGTAAAGGTTTAAAACATGGTGTACTACAATACATGTGTCAATATCTTTTGTAAATATTATTCAAACAAATATGAACTTTCCAAGACTCAAAATCGCATACCCTATATCCATGTATGATATGATATTGAACAAGGCTAGATGTAGAAAATGAAATTAGTTTCATGAAAACATATCTGAACGACATGCAAAATATACATTATGATACTGAAAATGTAATCGGCAGTATAGGGTGATTGTGTTTACTCTTGTTCAACCGACCTTCACCTCAAAGAAATTGCCAAATATGTACAACAATGTTGACGTATGACATCACTACCGATGACCGATTTCTTAGGAAATGGCGGCTTTGCTGACAAGAGTACAAAGGAATTTGCGAGGACCCTTCCATTGATTCAGGGATCGTTTGTACATAAATATGAGATGTAAGTAATCAGAATGATTCTGACTATCTGTGTATTGTTATATGTTTTTATCCTCTTCATTGTTAGCAAGATAAGAAGCCAGAAATGCCGATAATTACCGTTGTCGTTCTGCGTGATTTTGCGTCAGTCATGGCGTCACGCTGCACGGAAACTTTGATGTTTTAGCATGAATTTAATAAAACATTGTATTGTATCGTTTTTAATTTCCTATTTCATGATACGATGCTCTTTCCACGCATATTCTAAAGGTATTGAGCCAATGCAACCAACGAATAAACGAATGAATGTCGGAAATTTCGAGAAAATGCTACTGTACGCAATGTAAAATCGGAATGTTTCTCTATTTACATTTCACAGGGTTCGTTTTCACACCCAATATCTTTTGTTTCATTTCATCTAGACACTAGGTATTGGTGACAAGGACCATTTGTAATTTAATTCTAAAATGTATGAGGAATTCAGTGATGTATTTGTCACCCCAGAGTATGAAATATACCTGATGTAATAGGCGTCTCAATACCGGCCTTCGCGAAACGTGATTTTGTAAACACTTCGGCGTTCGTGTAAGTGTATTTTCGAAAACATCCAAAACGATTCTAGGTTCATTGATGAAATATTTCGTGAAAATTATCTATTGTGAATAATATTTGATGAACAAAGAGAGTTTTCCGTGGTGTTGATGCATCGCATCAAAGGTTTTCTTCTTGTTGTACCAAAGTGTCTACAGGAATATTCAGCATTTTCTAATTTAATAATTCAATACTTATAATCGCCACAAAATATAATAAACTCATTTTCTGACTTTCTCACTTTTGTGTCAATGTTGGCGCACCTACCTGCTCTAAAACATAATCGTTCTGACGTCAGCGAGGAAAGACGTACGAAGTTTGAAAGATTTGCAATACGAGATTTAATTTGTATGAGTGGCTCGATCGATGTCCATATGTATAAATTACTTACATATGTAACTCGTTCATACATCAGAGATGGTTTTATTCGCACACAGCTTTCTCACAAGCTTATAATAAAAATATTTGTCGCATAGGGAAATTAGGATGTGCATTTAAAAATCGACGATCTTTTCACCCAAATAAAACGACTATTTACGTTTACTGTTATTTCTCGTGAATATTAACATCAAAGACATGAAATAACAGACACTAAGAATTGAAAAAAGAGGTTTCGAAGAAATAAGAACAATTTCATTTACAAAGCGCCAGCGCCTGCATGACAGCGATTTCTCAAAACGTTACAAAATGTGTTTGGACGTCTTCCGATGAAGGACAACGCATCCGGCTAAAAAAAGCAACCAATGGAAAATTACATAACATTGTCAATGTCGATTTTTTCGTAGGCATTCACAGCCATCGTCTCTTTGGCCTGTACCAGCTCGTATATTGCGATATGCGAGACGGGGCCCAGCTTAACAGACAGGGATGCGGGAGTTGGTTTTCAGTTTGTTACAATGAACGTATTCCTCCCAAGATTGTTGTCATGGTTTAATTTCTTCGCTAAAGGTGGCAGTGTAGAGTTGATTTGGTCACTGACATGCTGACGCGAGACTCCGAACCTGTAAGCTAAGTCCATATCAGCTGTGTTCAGTCATACATTAGAACACTTGCAGGGTTCAGCTTCATGGATGTTGGCAAACAGAGGTACAAAACTACACCAACCACAAAAAAGGCAGCATATGTTGGGATACCAGTATAAAAGACAGTCCTTGCATATCTTATTCCCCCTTCTAAGAAGGCATTTCCAAATTTAGCACTTCCAAGTTTGTTCCTTGTTTCTCTCAGTTCATCCTGCAGCACACTCAATTCGTCTAAAAGCTGTCTGTTCTCCCTTTGTAGACTGGCGATTTTCTTTAGGCATGGGTCGTGTACATCTGAAAGTAAACAGCAAATTTTGAAAACTGTAAATGGTACTTTAAAAATGGCAGTAAAGTATATTTATTACAAGCAAATTTGAACAAATGTATACAGAAACATGTTTACTCATGTTTACATAATTCAACTTGGATAGAGTCGATGTGAGGTGTATACCCTGTATTTCAACCACCCCAATGATGTATATTGTCACGTATTATAATGGCATAATGCAAAATAACAAGCACCTGCTCCAGTTTCATTTTCTGTATCATCAACATGATCAAGGGGAACCGGTGACTCAAAAGAATCATTCAGGTGTCAACTTCTGTTTGTCACTGTTGACATCTCCATCATGACAGAGGCAGCATCTTTCATCTCTACAAGTTCTTTATTCCTCCTTGATTTGTCTTCATTCCTTCTGTTGAACTCTGGTGCAGCCAATTCTTTCTTCTCATAACCCATATTAATATGAGGAATGAAGTCTGGATCAGTAGGATCATTCTTTGAGACCCTGTAAACATTGTATCATATAAGACTTCAAAAAAGTTTAATAGTGTAATACAATATAAATTAAATTAGAACATGTCATAAAGTTCGATTTGAACTAATTTACAGTAAATAAAATTGTTTTCAGCTTCAATTTTGTGATGGAATTAACAGTATTATATATGTTCTAAAATGGCAAATGGCTGATTTCCACCGCATTTTCTAAATATATATACAAGTGCTAAGCAAATCCACTGTATGACCAATGATCGAAAACAGGACAATAACATTCCATTACTTTCGAAAGCTGATTCCCCGATTTAGTTTCTAGAGTAAATAATACATGAAGCCGACTGAAATATATTCATAGATTATATACTACCTGACAAAATGGTGGCATGTGTTCCTGTGCATAGCGCTCAGGTCACAAATCAGTTGAGGTTAAGCATCATTGGGCTCGGACAACCCTTGGATGGGTGACCGTGTTGGCAGCTTCACCCCTGAGAGTTTCTAGGACTTCAGTCCTGCCCCACAACGAAGCACATGTGATACATGTGGTCTCACCTTAGTGAGTTTGTTCACTGAGTACCCAGTGAAATAAGTCGTGAGACTATTAACCTTCCAGCAGGCAGCTTGGGTTATCCGGGGTAATAATGATCAGATTTGTGCGCTTTGAGCAGGATATCTAGCCTGGAAAAGGCGCGTCCCAGCGGGCACATCAACGTTGTTTCAACGTTGAGAATAGGTTGGTCCTCAACGTTAAAAATAAACTGAAAATAGGTTGTATATGAAAGTTTTTTAGACGTAGATATCCGACGTGGAATCAACATTGAAGTTTGACCTATTATCAACGTTGAAAAAAGGGTGTATATGAAAGTTTGTTTGACGTAGATATCCGACGTGGAATCAACGTTGAAAATGTTTTGTTCCGTGGTTGTGTATGGGAGTTTTTTTTAGAAATCTAACGTAAACACATGAAAATTCAACAAAGGTTACAATACTAGTATTCTGTTTTCCTGTAAATAGAGTCGCACTTCAACTTTAAACTACACTAAAGTAGCACCAAACTCCTGCATCCAATTAAATACCCAAAAAAGCTACCTGTGTTCAAACAGAAAATTACAGCAAAAATATTTACCTGATAAAATATTTGGTTAAAATTCCACATCCAATTTAAGTTTATTTAAGTTTTATGTCAGTTGGACGTATAATTCCAGTAACAAGGAAAGAGTATTCCAAATTATGAAAAACCACTTATTGTTGTATTGTTATCTTGAAAGGTGGAAATTGTTCCGAGAAGACATTTTGTCTGAATTTCAGCTATTAGATAGACCCCTGAATAAACACAATGCAATTACTTTCACCATGAAAGGGATCCAAGATGACCATGAACTATACCTGAAGACAGCACATAAAACTTTTCATGAAACCTTTATTAACACAGAGAGAGAGAAATGTGGTTTAAAGCATAATGTAAAACATCACACATGACATAGTCTGTAGGTGATGTCTGTTGTGCTAATAACACAATATCATCTGCATATAGCATTAAACTGACATTTACGCCACCAATTCAATGCCACAGTTCAGATCTTTCAACACAATTACAACTTCAAATACACAATTATTAGCTCCTCTTCTTTCTGCCACTCCAAACCTGGCGGTCAGTTGGATACTTCAGAAACGTTCCTAACTCTTTCTTGAAATTTGCTTCGGATGCATTCCCATTTCACTCCCATGAGATAGGACACATTCTGAAATATTTATATTTAAATACATGTATAATTTCATATGGAAGATATATTGTCTTAAATGATTCAAGTATTTGTTTAATCAATCATTTGAAAGGTTCATTTCACTGCTGTAACTTGGCATGTGAACATATGTAACATACAAATGAACAGCATCCATACAAAATATGAGGAAAAGTAATTTTATAGTGTAAACAATATATATTTTTAACTAAAGGAATGGAAGTTTTCTTAAACATTTTCAAAGAAAATCCTCAGTTGCAAGTTGATTATTCAAACAGACTATGAATTTTCATGAATTAGACGATGCTTTACTGTTATATATTATTTGATATGGTCATGATGAAAATGATGACAAAGAGCATTTGGTAATTAACTTACCAGAGATGATTGAATACAACCTTGTATTCTTAAAAGAAAACTTGCCGTTTTGTTCATCAGCATTCAATCTTGACATCAAATTGTTTGATATTGTCCTGCAAAACAATGGAAGTTGTTGTTATTATATCAGATTTAGTTTTCTTTAGAGATTCCCGGAAATGATTATTTCAAATTAAATAGGAGTTGTACTGATGTAGCATTTTTGCTAGCAGGAGTCATAAATTGTAACAAAAGCCATTTTTACATTGAATGATGAAAACAAAGTGGGTGGTAATGAAATAGCAACGAGGCGATCGAAAGGTCAATATCTGGTATGTGTTTGAAAGCAAATTGTCGGGAATTATACAACTTTGACAGTTTTGTGGGAAAATATCAAATTTAATGCAATTGGGATAACTGATGACTTTATACTTTTTTCAATTGCAATTTATGTAATATTTCCGTCCGATGATCGATGCACAATCAAACAATATATTAGATTATATCTGTCACTAGGTCGATCTGGATCTTTTATGAAATTAATGTTCAGAAATGATAGTTGCTAAGTTGGATGCCTATTACCAATATAAATTATGTATCAAATTTGCCAAGGAAACAATTAGTTGACATTTTGTTGGTTCCTTCGTTGAAACAACGTTGACAACTAAACGAATCTCGACTAATTTTCTTTGGTCGCATGATAAACGTTGAATCAACGTTTATAAAAGGTTGATCAACCAAACAACCAAAAGTCAACGTTGAATAAACGTTGACTCAACGTTGTGTGCCCGCTGGGGTTATAAATATTCCCATTCTCATTATTACCTGACAGAAAGTGGTCTAAACAAACACGATCTCCATTGTGATCCGGGGTCCAATTTTTCATGTTGATAGCTTTGAGCCACTTTCATAGCCGCTGACTTTCTTTCGGTATTCGATCGAATTTCACCCCAGATCCTGACTTGAAAGGGTTGACACATCCAACAACAACACATGATATTGCAATACTGAACGAATCGACTAAACTCCAACTCAAAGAAAAAGTGTTGACGATACGTCGATTTGAACGTGATGGAATCTATGGTTCTCGCAAAGCTTTCTGCCTACCGGATGCGCTTGGTGGGGTCATGTGACCAAAACAGTGACGTCACTGCGGCAATACCTATATATACTGAACATCATTGAAAACGCACCAGTCTCAAATTGTCCATATTTTCATCAAGATGGATTTCAGCATGACAATGATCAATGAATATAACTAACATGAAGTCGAAGGGCATGTCCAGTTGAAAAAAATGCTTTAGAAACAAATTCCTGTCCACAGTATGACTTAATTCCAAAATGCATCAACATGTAGCCACGCCATGAAAAAAGCGCGAATTTCATTCTGAAATCATACTGACTGTGACATTAAAAGCAGGTGTATGAGAACCGATTCTCATTGCTTCACTAACGATTGTGAAACGAGGACAGAGATGCCGAGGTTAACACCTCACGAAAGAGAACGTGCACTAGGCATGATTCAGGTTGGCAGCAGCAGCAGGGATATTGCTCGACAACTTGGACTTGGCCACTTCACCATCGTTAGGCTTCATAGACGACATCAGTAGACAGGCAGCACCCGTGACCTTCAATGACCTTGGCAACAACGTGTTACGACGCTCCATCAGGATTGCCATATTGACCTTGTCCATATCAGTGATTGAACACTGCCGACTGCCAGGACTGCTGCACTAGTTCAAGGTTGACGTGGGGGTCATCAGCGCTGACTCCATGCGACGCTGTCTACACTCTACAGGGCTCCATGCTCGACGTCCTTACGTTGGACCAACTCTGACTGACACCGTAATGAGCGTATACAATGAGCTAGTTTTTTTGGTAAAGGTTACAACAGTGGCACGGTGTGGTAGTCACTGACGAGTCACGTCTTCATCTACGTAATGCTGCCGGCCGATTACGTGTTTCGCGTAGACGTGGTGAACGTTATGCTGATGAGTGTGTGGTTCAGACAGACCTTTGGGTGGAAGGAGTGTCATGGTCTGGGGTGGAATAAATTACAATCACAGGACTGCCTTCATGTCTGTCAAGGGAGAGTTAATGCCCTTTATAACTGTGAGCAGATTCTTCAGAATCACATCGTATCTGTCTTCAATCACCACCAAGATGTCCAAATTTTAACAGGACAATGCACGGGCACACACAACAAGACTTTCCATGCAGTATCTGGCCCAGTAACACATCCAGGTTATTCATTGGCCAGCACAGTAGCCAGATGTATCCCCCATGGAGCACTTGTGGGACAAAATTGGTCAAAGTCTTTCACGGCGACAACAGATGCGAAACATCCGGGAACTTGAGGCTGCACTACTGCAGAAGTGGAATACCATCCTCAAGAACCCTATTCGGACGCTTATTGACTCAATGAGGAGACGTTGAACTGCATGTGTCAGTGCAAATGGCGGTCACACGCGATATTGACTTTTCGATTTGACTCCGCGTGTGTTTGATCCTTTCTGACTGTGGAACATTTCAATGAATGAGCGTCTTTTCTGTGTTGTTGTTTTTGTCAGTCGTCCATCTGTTATTATCCACTCAAAAAATATCAATTCCTTACACGTGCTTTTAATAATCTGAAATTTTGTAAGTGGTGCGTTTTCAATGATGTTCAGTATATATTTACAATCTGCATTGTGCTGGGGCGTGGTCAACCGCAACTTCAACGTAGAAGACTTGTATATATATGAGCATGATGATATATATATATATGAGCAGTTACACCGGCGACGGAGTCGGACAGGTCGCACATGGGTATACACAGTCAATCCTTAATTATATTGAACTTGTCTAACTTGGTAATTAATTCCTTATCCACATGGAATCTGCATTATCAAGAAAATGCATATCATACAAATATGTAACACGGCAGAGAAAATATACAAACGGATCTTGTTTGTGTCAGCTGGCTGTCTACCACTCAGTGTCGCACTGTGATGACGTCACGTGTAACAAACATATACATTGTATACAAAGTTACAACGTTATTATTTCAGCACAGTGTAATAGAATTGTAACAGTCAGCTTGAGTCGATTGTTTTTCAAACAGCTTCTTATGTCAACAAATAGGCCATGAGCCAGGAGCTGAAAATTGACATATTGGTACCACTCAGAGGGACCAAAAGTTTAAGTGTTTTTTATATTCATTTATGCCTCATTTCAAATATGTATGATGGCCAAGCCAGTTTGGTAGCTCAAACTCGGAACAAGGCTAAATCCAAGATGGCCGCCAAAAAACTCCAAAACTTTTTAAAAGTGTGAATGGTCATGGATGGGTGGAAGAAAATGGTCACATAGAGATTTGCTGGATGACAAGACCTCTTGTTCCAGATGCTGTTCTTGAGTTCATTTCTTGCAAGTGCACAAGCTGTAAGCTGCCAAGTTGTCAGTTCCTTACCAATGGATTGAAATGCACTGTGACATGTCGGAACCAGACACAAAATTGTGACAACATGCCGAAGAGTGACACTGATGGTGCAGCTGGTGTTTATGATGCAGAAAAGCGACAATTACTAACCAATTTAAAGGACTCGAAGGTGCTCTCACTCTTTGAAATTAAAGAGCTTTCTTCAGAATAAATAAAATGATGAATTTTCAAAAAAGCTCTTTGAACTTACAACGTGGACTCTTACAAAATCCGGAAACGATATGATTTAAAGGTATCAAACAACACAACTTGATATAAATTAAATCTTTTTTAATTATGTAAGCACTGTTTTACCTCCCTGTTTTCATTTCCAACCTATTTGTTGAACTTTACTCACGATTAGAGTTTGGAATTGCCATTTTTTGAAAGTTTTGGAGTTTTTGGCGGCCATCTTGGATTTAGAGTTTGAGCTACAAAACTGATATGGCCATCATACATTTTTGATATGTAGAGACCATAACAACTTTAAAAAACAGAAACGTTTTTGGAGTGGAGTGGTACCGAACATTTTACTTCGTAACTGAAATAAAGTCTAAATGTGATAATCTCTGACTTCCGACCGAGATACAAGCCATTCAAAGTCTCGTGAGAAAAAACGAGGGCGATTTCGTTGTTATTTCTTTGGCCTCCATGGACGACAGTCGCAAAATTTGTGTGCACTGTTTTATCGGCGGTCATCCTCTGTTTATATCGAGTTTTTTCATTTAAAACATATTTTCTGGTATAATTGCCAGTTTTACAAACTTTATTTCACTTATTAGATGTCAGACTCAGAATTTCCGAGTTCCGAGCGCGGGTTTGAGCGCCCAGCCACTACGGCACACACAGCCAATATGGCACAAGCAGCCGACACGGCAACTGCCAGCACCAGCCAAGAGGCAAACCATAGAAGAGAGTACAATGCTGAAAGACATGGTGATGATCCAAGTGATGAGGATCAGTCTAGAAAACAAAGACGCAAGAATCGTGTAGACAGGAATGGGTTTATAATCCCTAAACGTGGCAAACCGACGACATGCGACAGACGTTGATTGAAGGGAGATAAATGTGCCTCATCGTCCTCTAGTTGTTCGACCTCGTCAGACTCATCTCAATTGTCGAGTTCATCTGATTCATCATCGTCCTGTTATTGGTCTAGTTCAGATTTTGGCAGTGTTTCGGAAGTTTCTAGATCTACGGTGAATATTCCTCTCAGTGATAACGTGCAAGCCATATCTCGCAGCTCGCGAGATTCTACATCCAATATGGCAGCGCCCTATGCCCTAATCTGAAGGCGATTTGAGTTAAAGGCTAAAGAGTTGGATGTAGACGAGTTCCTGTCCACTGTTGAGAAGACTGTCTGTTTGGCGGGTCAAGCGCATGTTGCCACCGTCTATCACTGATGCCTCAATATCCTGTCTAAAGTGATGCGTAACCAGAAAAGAGCTCAAAGATACTTGATCAAGAATCAAAAGAAGCTGTCTAAGCAAAAGGACTTTCTCTTTGGTGACAAGTCTTACAAGAACTTGCATAAATCTTCTAAGGATAGAAAGAAATGAAAAGACATTGAAAGACTGTTTGCAGACAATGGCAGACGCAGGAAATCGTTTTCCACCACCCAGCCCTTTCACCTGGGGCCGCTGTCTTATTCCAGAGGCGGTGTCCAATCAAGAGGAAATGGCAGAAGAAAGTTTGTTCACTTTACCTCATCCTCCCGGTCCAAAGGCAGACGACCAAGGTATGTCAGATTTATATTCAATAGATCAAAATTAAATACAATTGGACAACCTGCACATTCAGATAAAAGATCTGAGTTTAGAAAACATTGTTGTAGATCAAAATTTTATAGGGGGTTGAATTCGACACTTCTTTCCAAATTGGAAAAAGATAACATCAGATCGAAGCATCCTTCAAAAGGTTTTAGGCTTGGTCAAAGAATTTCTAAATTGCCCTGTTCAAAATGTTTGTCCAAGAGAGCTACACATGTCACATCTAGAAGACGAGGCCCTGACAAAAGAAATTTCAAAAATGCTCGAAATAGGAGCAGTGCAGGTTGTTCAGATGTGCACAGAACAATATGTCAGTACCATATTTGTTATGGAAAAGAAGTCAGGGGGATTCAGACCCGTTTTCAATGCCAAAAGGTTAAACCAAAACATTGCATACATACATTTCAAAATGGAAGGCATGGTTACTCTGACAGAGTTATTGCAGACAAACAATTTCATGGTAAAAATCAATCACATCAATCAAGATGCATACTTCTCGGTTCCGGTAAGCGAGGGTCAAAGAAAGTGTCTCAGATTCCAATGGAAAACAAAACCATGCCAGTTTCAGCGCATGCCCTTTGGACTAGCCCCTGCTCCCAGGGTATTTACAAAAATAATGAAACCCGCAATAGCTTTGCTGAGAAGGATAGGTTTGAGAATAGTCATCTACTAAGACGACATGTTAATCGCAAATCAGAGTCAAAACGATCTAAGAAAAGATCTAGATTCGACAGTGTTTCTCCTACAAAGGTTAGGGTTCGTCATAAACTTCAAAAGTCAATGATGATCCCATCTCAGAGTATAGAGTTACTCGGTTTTATCATAGATTCTAAAAACATGACTCTCGCTCTACCAAAACCAAAAGTAGTAAGCATTAATCAAGAATGCCAAAACATGCAGTCGAAAACGCATGTATCTCTCCGTCAGATAGCCCACTTGATAGGCAAGTTGACGTCATCTGCATTGGCAGTTCTCCCAGCCCCTCTTCACTATCGGAGAATGCAGAAATTGAAAGTACAGTCTGTAGTATGTCACAAAACCTACAAGGCAAAAACTGTAATTACTCCAGAATGCAAGGTGGATTTGCAGTGGTGGATAGAGAATTTGGAGACCTGGAATGGTCGCAGTTTCATAACATTTGGGTCAGAGATGATAATAACAACAGATTCCTACAAAAATGGATGTGGGGCAATTTGTCAGAATGTACAGACTCTGGAGTCCGGAAGAGAGCAGACTTCATATCAACGTACTGGAACTATTTGCAGGTTATCTTGCAGTACAAACTTTCACAAAGAAGGAGAGCATGATCCATGTCCATCTCAGAACGGACAATGTCACAGCTGTGGCTTACGTCAACCGGAAAAGGGGTACAAAATCCAATGCTCTACTGGATAGTGAAAAAGCTTTTGAATTATTGCATGTTGAAAGAAATTCACCTAACAGCTGAATATGTACCAGGGGTAGTGTCCATGCGGATAGGTCGTTGCTTGGCAAAAATCCAGAAGGAGAAAGCAACAGTTGTCATGGTAACACGAACATGGCAGAGTCAACCGTGGTACTCGACACTGTTGAGTCTCCTACTAGCCGATCCAATACAACTACCCCCGGATCAGTCGTTACTGACCTCCCCAGCCGGAGAACCACACCCACTTCTACACAAAAACTCACTGACACTAGCGGCCTGGAAAGTGTCAGGTCACGTAGAGAAGCAGAAGGAATATCAAAATCGGCTTCAGAGTTACTCACTTAAGCAAGACGACAAGGAACTAGGGAAGCTTATAATAGCTCCTGGTCAAAGTGGAGTAGCTGGTGTCGTGAAAGGAAAGTGAATCCATTTTGTGCCTCTCTGGCAAATATAGTGAATTTTCTTGCCCATTGTTTTGAGTTAGGATTGCCTCATAGCACTATCAATGGGATTCGGTCAGCAATTTCTGCTATTCACCCTCACATTAATGGCACATTTATAGGTCAGAGTCAGCAAGTAAGAGAAACTATGACTGCAATCTTTAATGCGAGACCTCCAAAACCTGAGAGACATGGGATGTAAACAAAGTACTCAACCATATTGAAGGTTTAGGAGCAAATGACAACTTGCCTGACGACACACTAGCACACAAACTCGCAATGCCACTAGCTTTAACACATGCATCTAGGTGCTCTGAAATAATCAAACGGGACCCAGCCACAATGATAGACAAAGGTGACAAAATAGAGTTCACAATTATCAGTATCACAAAAACTAGAAAAACAGGTTCGAGACCATCTACATTTGTCGTAGACAGTTTTTTGAGTCTCCCAATCTAGATCCTCTGAGCACACTCAGGAGCTACATGCACAGATCTAGAAGTTGGCGTACATCGGATTCACAGAAACACCAGCTTTTCTTAGGCAACAATAAACCACACAAACAATTGTGACTTCTTATCTTGCAAATTGGCTTAAGAAACTCATGGGTGCAGCAGGCATATAGATACAAACATGGTTTAAGGCTCACTCCACTAGATCAGCTGCTACCTCAAAAGCTAAGGTTCAAGGGGTGTCTATGGCAGAGATTTATGTGCCAACTGGTCAAATTCTGACACATTTAAGAGATTCTATGAGAGAGATATTGTTGCAACTAATGAGTTTTGAAGTAAAATGCTCTTAAAGTAAATCTTTGAACTATCACATTTAGACCTTATTTCAGTTACGAAGTAAAATTTGTAATTTTATAAGCGTGCGAAGCACGCGAAATATAATTATATTTTTATGAGTATACTGAAATAAGGTCCAAATCCCACCCTCTCTTCCCGGTGGTACTTAGTTACTCAGGAAAGCGATTTCTGAATAAATGAATTTGATTATTCTTCTCTAGTCATTTTTTGATAAGCTTCTGGGCCTCCACATGACAGGAAGAATTCGTTTATGGACGCTTCTTTCCTTCCTTCAAGTTCAACATGACTGGTAGATTGGAAAGAGTAACATCCCCTTTGACTTTTTAATATCGGTGTCATTATTGACTTGTGTTTTCCAGCCTTTTTAACCACCAAGACAAGAGTGTTGTGGTTCGGATTGTTTTTACAATACTTCTAGTTTTTCATGTTGTGACATCAAGTTTGTTGGAAATGTATACAAGGTGTATATATACATAATTATTTTGTAAATTGCAATGCAGTACATTTAATAATAAACAACATTGCTGCAAATTTTGCGTTTACTTGTCTTTATTCAGCCTTCGAAATAAGGACGAAATCTCTTTTTTTCTCACGAGACTTGTATCTTGTGGGTTGTATCTCAGTCGGAAGTCAGAGATTATCACATTAAGACCTTATTTCAGTATACTCATAAAATTATAATATCATTTCGCGTGCTTCGCACGCTTATGAAATTACGAATTGTCTGGCTCATGGCCTAAAATACTAAATGAATATCTGCCTCGCCATCGGTGAAAGTGTTTGCTACTTTTCCATATAAATCGTTATACCGAAGACTTCGAATGTGGCAAGTAAGCGCCCTAGTTTGAAATATCGATGTCCAATAATTCATATCACTGTATAAAGTACATTTCCTTGCGATAACAGATAGATGCCATCCATGTCAAAATGTACGGTCACTGAAAATTGTCTACGAGTTCACTTTCCCTCCAACCAAACATGCTGAAATTGTCAGTGTATTTGACGTCATAAACCAAATGGACGGAAGTGTTCAAGATTAGTTCATGCGCAGACTGTCTACAAAGTAACGTTACACAGAACAGTTTGGATCAAGCCTCATGTTGAAAATCCTAATCCTCCTTTCTGGTCATGGCCTGAAAACCAGTTGTAAGATGAAACAGTTTTTCAAGCAAATCTGTCGGGGTACATAGCCCCAGTCAGTGTCCGCATACTTTGCCCTACTCTTTTCAGTATAAAAGTGTTTGTCAAGCAGTCTCATAGCCAAAACAGTACAGATATCATAAGTAACTAATTTACGTCATTTATAGCTTGAACTGGTTGACTTTAAGTTGTGTCTGTCAAAATACAGTCAAATGATGAGTCGAATGCCGGTGTCTTAGATAAACAAATGCTTAGGCGGAAGAATTAGGACTGGATCATCTTTTTTTGTACCCTCATAGACATACCTATGTCTCGAATACATCGATAAGTCGAATTTATTACTTGGTCCCCAGCGATTCGACTCATCGGGATTTGACTGTACGTTTAAGTGGATTTATGTTATGTAAAATTGTAAATTACATAACATAATTATTTGTAAATCGTTGTCTCTTCGTCTGTCCATTGTGGTCTTTAACTATATATAATCTCTCTTCACCTGAAACGTGGACCGCTTGTTATGGTTGAGAGGTCCTGTGACTTTAAATACAAGCAGACAGTCATGCAGCCGCGAAACGGCAACGCCAAAGGCTTGACTTGTTAGAACATTGCTCAACGCGAAGGGCAATCTAACTATTGAAACTCAGAAATGATCCATCAAATCGCGCAGTGTAATGAAGAGTTTGGGTTTCTTCACTTTAAATGTTTATTTCAAGGATGTATATATATGATACACTCGAGGCGGGGTCTCACTAGTCAGGTGGGTAAATCAGTAGACGGGAATTGACGCTGGTTATAAACGACTTCAGATCATCAGTTTACCCTAAAGTAAACGCTCTGGCCGATTTATCTTGTGTCGATTTTGGAAGTTATAAAGAACATAGAGAACAGCTGAGCAAGACGTGGGGATGCCTACTCCTTAATTAAATGTCCAAAATATTAGTTAAACAGTACCAAATAAACAGCCCAACGCAACGTGTGTTCTATTTTCTCAGTTGAGTACAGATTCAACTATTTTGTTGAGTCCCATCAGGATTCGAACCCGCACTCTCAGAGCGAGGCACCCAATCGCTAGCACACAAAGTCAGCGATCTAACCCACTCAGCCACCTCGTCTTCCTGTCAAGTGTAAGTCAGACAACTCGTAGTCTTGATCACGTACTCTGTGTACGCCTCCACCTTCACGTATTGTGTCTCAGTAAACTTCAACTGGCGTTTATTTTCATTGTTGACAAATTGTCCTTGATCAATATATCCATGAAGCTTTGTCAGTAGTAGCTTATAGCTAGTGGTGTACAAAACTGAAAAACAACAACAAATGTTTTGACCAGAATTAAGATTCTTTACTGAGATTACAAAACGTGTATATCTAGTATTTATCCAGTGTGTGTCTAGTTTATATCCAGTGTATATCTAGTATATATCCAGTGTATATCTAGTATATATCCAGTGTATATCTTGTATGTATCCAGTGTATATCTAGTATATATCCAGTGTATATCTTGTATATATCCAGTGTATATCTTTTATTATCCAGTGTGTGTCTAGTATATATCCAGTGTATATCTAGTATATATCCAGTGTATATCTGGGGTATATCCAGTGTATATCTGGTATATATCCAGTGTGCATCTGGTATATATCCAGTGTATATCTGGTATTTATCCAGTGTGTGTCTAGTATATATCCAGTGTATATCTAGTATATATCCAGTGTATATCTAGTGTATATCTAGCATATATACAGTGTATAAATGGTGTATATCTAGTATATATCAGTGTATATCTGGTATATATCCAGTGTGTATCTGGTATATGTCCAGTGTATATCTGGTGTATAGCTACTCACAGGTGCCAGAGGGTTAGGTGCAGACAGCGTGGTCACCGAATCTGGTGCATCGCTTATTTTTATTGTGAGGCTGACACCCGCGAGTTAATGGAGACGTGCACGTTCCTGAAAGGAAATAGTTTGAATATCAACCATGATATATGTATACTAGCGTATTACTGTCTTCCAACCAGTGTCACGGCGGCCCTTGAATAACTGACTGATTGACTTTCTTGCTTGAAGTTGGTGAGTGGAACCGGAAGTATAGCATCAAGAAATGGAAGGTTTACACGTGTAATATCAATGGATGTATACCTCACATAACTTGGTTGTTGTCAGTGTAGCTTTATAATGGCGGAGGAATCTACATCGGAAATCGATAAATGCAATAAACAAGAAGTAGTATCCATAACGTTGTGTGTTCTTTCAAATATCAATTGGGACGAAATTCGTTTTGGTTCGGAGCGCTCTTTACAGAATTATGCCTTAAAGGAAGCAAAGACATGTGGCCACCTGAAATGCATGTATACTTTAGTCACAGGAACACCCGATCAACAATGTACATCAATGAGCCAATACATCAACAATATACAGCAATGAGGCCAGCCGAGAACCAATGTACAGCAATGAGACCACCCGATCAACGATGTACAGCAATGAGGTCACCCAATCAACAATGAACAGCAATGACGTCACCCAAGCAACAATACACAGCAATGACGTAACCCGATCAACAATGTACAGCAATGAGGCTACCAGATCAATAATGTACAGCAATGAGGCCACCTGATAAAGAATTCACAGCAATGAGGCCACCGGATCAACAGTGTACAGCAATGAGGCCACCCTATCATCACTGTACAGCAATGAGGCCACCCGAACAACAATGTATTGCAAACGGTCCATCCTATCTACAATGTACAGCAATGAGGCCTCCCGACCAGCAATGTACAGGAATGAGGCCACCCAATCAACAATGTACAGCAAAGAGGCAACCCAATCAACAATATACAGCAATGAGGCTACCCGATCAACAATCTACAGCAATGAGGCCACCTGATCCCCAATGTACCTCAATAAGGTCACTGGATGAACAATGTACGGGAAGGAGGCCACCCGATAATCAATGTACAGCAATGAGGCTACTCGATCAACAATATACAGCAATGAGGCCATCCGATCATCAATGTACAGCAATGAGGTCCCAGGATGAACAATGGACAGCAATGAGGGCACCCGATCAAGAATGTACAGCAAAGAGGCCACCTGATCAACAATGTACAGCAAAGAGGCCATCCGATCAATAGTGTACAGCAATGAGGCCACCCGATCAACAATCTACAGCAATGAGGCCACCTGATCCCCAATGTACCTCAATAAGGTCACTGTATGAACAATGTACGGGAAGGAGGCCACCCGATCATGAACGTACATGAATGTCGTGGTTAGGCACACTATTGGTTAGAAATAAGCGTGTTATTAAGCATCGCAAATGACTCAACACAATATCAAACACAAAGATGGAATTGTGTCCTTTCACACAGGACAAGACTTTCTCCCTCTATGGTCTGAGAATGGAAATCATCAATGTTTACTTAAACACCATCAAACTTGACCAGGGCACTGTTTCACAAAGGAGTGGACATGCAAAATAGCTTTTCAAGATTCATGAGAAAGTTTAACACTTGTATGGAATAGTTTATCATAATCTATAAATTAATGTAATAAATAGAATATGAAGATAGACAAGTACAGACAATGACTTTAATGTGCTGTCATGGAGTGAGTTTAGTTTTACGCCGCTTTCAGCAATATTCCAGCAATATCACGGCGGAGGAAACCAGAAATGGGCTTCACACATTGTAAACACGAGGGGAATCGAACCCGGGTCTTCGGCGTGACGAGTAAACGCTTTATCCACTAGGCTACCCTAGTAACTGCCATTTCACGAAGAGCGACTAGTTGACATTAGTATTCACAGAAAGTCTTTGATAGTAATGGAGTTAATATCATGAGGATTTTGAAAACTCCTAGAATTTGCTTGACGTTTTGTAATCTCAGTAATTCTGGTCAAAATATGTATATTTTTTTTTTCAGTTTTTACACCACTGTAAACTACTACTGACAAATGTACTTGGACATATTTATGAGGAGCAATTTGTCAACAATGAAAATAATTTGGAGTTGGACTCTTGTACACAAAGTACGTGATCAAGACTACTAGTTGTCCGACTTCCATTTGACAGGAAGCCGGGATGAGCGCTGACTTTGTGTGCTGGCCATCAGGTGTCTCGCTCTGACAGTGCGGGTTCGAATCGCGATGGGATTCAACAACAAAAAGTACAGGAATAATAGTTAACTTGCCCTTCACGTTGAACAATGTTCTAACAATTCAAGCCTTTGGGGTTACAATTTTGCGGTTGTGTGACTGTCTGCTTGTACTAAGGCCACACGGCCTCTCAACTATAACAAGGGGTCCAAGTTGTAGGTGAAGAGAGACTATATATAGTTAAAGACCACAAAAGACAGACGAAGAAACAACGATTTACAAATAGAACATAAACTATCTTAAACGTACGACTGAGGGACTATCAGTTCAGGCTATGAATGTCATAATGTAAATAACAATTGATGAGTGGCACGGGTTGACAGTGGGGATAAGGATTGAGAATGGCGATTAGCATCAAATAAATAATTGGGTGGGCTTTGGAAATAAATGTGTATCCGCACTGAATCAGTCACTATGGCACCAGGAATAACAGAGCCGTGGTATGTAGCGGTGGTATGTAGCGGTGGATCAAAGCTTGGTGCGGATAGGTGAGTCAATTTTGTGTTGATTTAGCCGGTTTGTTTGTAAAATGTACCGTCCGGAAACGGAAACCGAATATCCGTTATAGACAGTCACTTTTATAACGTAAGAGATTGGTTTTTTCTAAAAATTGACCGGAAGGTGAGGTTTCCGGAAATCTGGGGTCCGAGTATCCGAGGTCTCACTGTATGTGTTTACAACCAACAAGTATGCGGGGACTGGCTGGGGCTATGTTACCCGACAGATTTGCTTGTAGAAACTGATTCATCTTACAAATGGTTTTCAGGCCTCTAACCAGAAAGGAGGATCAGGATTTTCAACAAGATGTATGATCCAAACTGTCCTGTGTAACGTTACTTTGAAGACAGTCTGTGCACGAACTAATCTTGAACACTTATATCAGTTTGGTTTTAACGTAAAATACACTGAATATTTCAGCAGGATTGGTTGGAGGGAAATCTAACTCACCGACAATTTTCAGTGACAGTACATTTCGACATGGATGGCATCTATGTGTTATCGCTAGGAAATGTACTTAATACAGTGATATGGATTGCTGGACATCGAGATTTCAAACTAGGGAGCTTACTTGCCACATTCGAAGGCTTCGATATTACGATTTAAATGGAAGAGTAGCAAACTTAAAGAGTAATGTTGTATCTGACGACTGGGTGTAGGTAGACCCTACAACAGTTACTTAGAAATATGACCACTCCACACTGTTCTGATCGAGATTGTAAGCTCAAACTCTGCACTCGCTTGGTCCGTCAGGGGATGCTAAGTCAAAAAGTTAGGGGTCGTACGACAGAGACTCCTAACTTATCCCATTACATTCATGTTCTGGCGTACAGTGATTAATTAAACACCCGGTTCTATACTCACACATGTTTACTCAATCCCTCTCTTCATTACAAGTTGACTCGGACTGAACTGAACAGGGCAAGCTTATTACCAAACGTGGAACTGCAACGATCGGGATGAGAGCGTCGAACTCACCTTGAAACCTGCATCGCTTTGTTAGTGTTGACGGTGTCTTTTTAAGGTGTTCGAGCCTGGTCCGCCCTTGTGACATGTCCCGATACAATATTTCTGATTCGTTTAAAGTTACATCATTTAGAGGTACATCTTCCATTGGCCTTCATAATGGTTTTAGTGTTTTGAGTGAACTGAAAGTCACATCTATGCCGGCAGTTTCCTTGAGCAGTTGGTTGATGTGGTGGCTGATCTGACCTTCGAAGGCCAGTAGAGGATGTAACTCATCCAACACCACTCATCTACAAGCTAACGAGTGACTGTGGCAGCAGCTATGTAGGGAAGACCCCCCGCCCCATTGACATTAGGCTCAAAGAGAACAAAACTTCAGTACTGAAAGCAGATCTAAAGTCAGCCCTTTATAAACACACTGTGAACAACCCATCACACTCCACTGACTGGCAAGCAACAACCATCGTAGCATCAAACATCCATGATTGGCGAAGACGCAAGATTTCAGAGCCTATTAGCATCAAAAGATTAGCGCCACAGATGAATAGAGACGAGGGGGTTTTACCTACCCAGTGCCTGGCAAATAGACCGATCCAGTCCTGGTCGATAAGCCTCGCCTACTAGCTTTCGTCTTCGTTTTTCATCAATCAATTCAATTCATCAGCAATAGATGCAGATTGACAACAAGTTCTATCAAAGCGTGGTATGTTCTCCCAGCGGCCAGTTTCTGTTGGCAGATTGTGATTAGATGTAATACATCTTAGTCATGGAATTGATAGGTATGTATCAAATATAGGTATGTATCAAATAGTGGATACTGTTTAAGATATTGATAATAAAAACCTTTTGAGCTTGAAACAACATCATTTCGCCACCTTTGAATAAACTGGTTAGACGGGACAGCCACTGACTATTCACAATGGCGTCACCGCTGGCGAAACGTGATTGCCTTGTTGATGAATTCTGCTTGTGCTACTTTGGTATCGGTCGTTTGTGAATGTTATTTAAAGAGGAAAGTTGATTTGATTTTGAATATATTTAGTTGGCACATTGTTTATGGCGAGTGAAAACGAGTTGCACGCTCGATGAAAAATCGTATCGGCCAGCTACTGAGAGTACGAAGTGTATTTTCTTTCGAACCAATCTAACAGGCAATTCGCGTCCGTCACAGATATTAGCAGGGACAGGGTAACTGAATTTTTTGTTTAAATCTTGTTTAGCATGGATTTTTATATTTCAGTGAATTAAAAGAATGGTAACGAAATACAAAGCAGAAAATAATAATTCCCCTGTTTACTTATTCGTTCAATAGTATTTGTAGATATATCAATGTAAACAAATCAATCACCACATAATATTTGTATCTTATTGGGGAATATGGAAAAGGTGATTTGGTTTGTGAACTATGTTTCCGAGGATGTATCCGGACCCATCCAGAAGCTAATATTCAGCAGCAAATCTGCAGCAAATCTCAGTAAAATTTCCCTCTTCAAAAGTGTTAACACCCGTACACCATCTTAACATAACACAAAATATAAGGGAATCTATTTTTTTATTAAGAATCATCCATTCCAATTTTGTTGCATGGGTACTTTGTTTTGAAAACCTAATTTAGATACAAATCAGTGCTACAACTTCCAGAATAATGGACTTCTTGAACTGCCAGAGTTGAGGTACAGGTATGTCGGTCTTTCTTTTATCTGATCTTTGTTTGGATCTGAGGCCATATAACACTGATTTTTTTATCTATTTCCGTTTCTTAGATACTAACTAATTGTCATAAAAAATGTATTAAAGTTGTTTAAAAATTTGGTAAAATCATAACAAAAAGCACATGAAAATGTCCCGAAGCCTTTACCCCCTGCAAACCAGTGTGCAAGTAAATATGAAGCTCAGTTTCCGAATAACCATCAACAAACCTTGAACAATTTGTCCAAACCAACACTTTAATAAACACTAGCTTTGGCTCAGTCATCAAATATTGAAAACCTCATCAGAAGCTGATGATTCTAATAAGTATAATATCAATTGGATTAAAGATGAATGCCAGGGCGTGGCCAAAACGCAGCCTTTATATATTTCAAATTCTCTTGACGTTGAAATATCTTTAATGAGTTATGATACCAGTAATCACTTTCAGCATTGCTGCCTGTTTAAAAACATTTGACACCTCACCACCATCAAGACTGAAGTTAATTATCCTGTGCATGACAGTGGGGACGACATTCATCAGCCCAAGGAGGACATCCATCAGCCCAAGGAGGACATCCATCAGCCCAAGGAGGACATCCATCAGCCCAAGGAAGACATCCATCAGCCCAAGGAAGACATCAATCAGCCCAAGGAAGACATCCATCAGCCCAAGGAGGACATCCGTCAGTCCAAGGAAGACATCCATCAGCCCCAGGAGGACATCCATCAGCCCAAGGACGACATCTATCAGCCCAAGGAGGACATCCATCAGCCCAAGGAGGACATCCATCAGCCCAAGGAGGACATCCATCAGCCCAACGAGGACATCCATCAGCCCAAGGAGGACATCCATCTGCCCAAGGAGGACATCCATCAGCCCAAGGAGGACATCCGTCTGGACTGGGTCTAACTCGCAAGTAATTTCCTTGGAGTTAGTTATTAGACTCAGAACCTAGTTTTTAGTTAAGGGTTGAAATTTGCACATCTTGAATTTAGTAGATATCTGCATTCCCAATATATTCTGATCACTTGGAACGAAGGCTTTTCTGATAGTAGTTACCATCTCAGTGAAAAATTAGTTGAAATCTTCTGCCAAGGGTTCATCACTATCTGCATCGGGAAGTGTAAAGTCTTTTTCTTTCCCAAGAAGCTTGAACACTTGGATCCACATAACTTTTGGCTTGTTAAGATTTGACAGAATGGTTTCATTGCGAAATGCTCTATGTACATTATCCCGCACATGCTTGTATAGTTCTCTAGTTCTATGTGAACACTTTCGCCAGCTTCTTTCAGCGATCCGCCGTGACTGTTTAGCTTCCCGTATTTCCTCACAGTACCATGGGTTACTGGACCTACAGCGGACTGTCTTCATGACTGGAGGTGCATATTTGTCCAGAAGACCTGCGAGTATAGAGTTGTACAGGCCCGTCAATACATGTACATCTTTTGGAGTATTTGTTACAAGCTCACTACCAAGGAGATCCTTCTTGAAGGCATCCATGATATTACGACATAATACAGATTTCCTTGATGTCGGGGGTTGCATTAAACAAACATTAAATCCAATCCAAAAATGGAAAAATATTTGGCACATTAATGCTAGATAGAAAAACGAACATTATTATCTAAACATTTCCTGATAATTTTAAACACATGACAAGGCAAACATAAATAATGTAAAGTTTCCTGAATTTACCTGAATTACTTGATTGACAGTGGAATGCGTTTCATATAAGGAACCTGAATAAATCGTTAAATTAGCGCAAACCTATTTCAATATTCTTCCTATTTCTCATAATTATCTGACTTTATATTCCTATATTTGTATCGGCAATAATCAGCACGACGACAAAATTCAAAACATTTCTAAGCAAAAATAATCGGAAACGTTTGTCGTAAACAAATCGTAATTTCGATGTCATCACATATTTTATTCAAATGGCACTATTACGTTTATTCCAACGTGTCATGTCATGAAAATTGCAGAAATAAATATATGATTTATGATTATTCACGAGTCCAAATTTCAAGTGTTATAGTTCATTATTTTCGACACAAGCCCACAGAAAACCAGTGTTGCACCTTGTTACACGTACGAAGAACAAACACGGCGAGCTTCGTCCAACTCGAACATAACATATTGCTATTTTGATAAGAACAAAGTTTACAGGACTAACATGTATAAGCCCTGGCGAAAGTTGAAGAATTTCTCATTCTACAAGTGCTTCTTTTATCATTTTCAGGTTTATATGACAAGAGTGAAACAAAAATTAATATCGCGAAATCTAACTTGTTTTCTGGTAAGTGCAAAGGTCACCGGATGTGATGTCACAGGGGTTGTCTTTCGTTATTGAATACTAACAGTAAATTCGGAGATATTTCGTCTGGCAAACCCATATTTATCACAAATCACTATTTAGAATGATTAATCATAGCTCACAGGAACAAAACATTGTGTTTTTGACTATATAATTGGAATATCACGGAGCCAGTTTGACCTTGTATGATCCCGTGACCCGGAAACAGTAGTCGATCAACACTCTACTTGCAAGTTTCACAGTATCTTTTATTTGAACATTTGTTGATATTAGGACCACCACTTTATTCTACACTGATCATGCAGATAAGAAACATATAATTGTGAGGCATGTTGATGCTAGTTTGTTAGTTTTTGTACTTTGTCCGACGCAACAACGTTTACAAACAGTGGCATCAACAACATGTGCGCGGAAATGGGCTTGACAAAATTTGTGTTTCAAAATAACCGTCGTGCTTTTCTTATTGTGACAAAATATGAAGCATGATGCATATGCATTATATTATATACTAAAATATAGAATCAATTATAGTTTCACGTGAAATTAGGGATGATTTAATAATTGTGTGTTCATATTACGTATATGCCAGATTTATAGTCTCACTTCAAAACATTTTGTATTACACATCTAAATTTATGCAATGAATTATAATCCTTGGTGAATAATGATGATAGATTTGTTATGCTTAATGTTTCACAGCTGGTTACACCTTTTTAACATTTTCATATATTTTCATATGTTAATTATTATAAATAATATGATTAGTATTTTTGTCTCCCAAAATCCAAATGGTCATGGGTAAAGGCACTAAAGTTATATCCATGCATTAGCAAAGTGTAAATAACCAAGTTTCAATTACTTTTAGTGATGTGGAAAACTAACAATTGTACATAATTATTTAATACAACTATACCATAAAATATATGGATAGATGTTTCATATTATTTTGTGTATTTTGTTTCCATACAATATCTATGTATTTGATATTTTCGTTGCCACATATATATGGCAATAACAAATACAAATTGAAATCTCAATAAATTAGCTCGAAACTGGACAACAAAAATCATGTATTGCAGGGCTCGATTTTGGGAAAGGAAACCTATATGCCCCTGGTGCCACTTACATGATTACCTTGATGCCTCAGACAAAAACAGGTTGCACCTCCTGCTCAATACATAATTATCTATTTCTTGTGGTTTTGATATTGCTGATTCACAGCATCATTACAGCATATTATTCTGTGTCTGGTATGATAATTTTATATTGCTTTATACAATTTCATGACATGAAAAAAAGGTTAATTCTGTCAATCGCTGTCAGTGTAATCATTGCCCCAAGCCAGTTTGGGTCATCAGTCTGTTTCCCAGATGAAGTCTGTTTTTTCAACAGCAAAATATGAACATTCACAGTGTGCAAGTAGATATAAATATGAGGTTACATTTTGCAGTTTTAGCTTGAACCATTGCAAATTCTTGATGCTAAATCGAGCAATGCACTGGGTCACTTGACCAGTAATTTTTAAAATAAAAATGGACACACGTCAAACAATGTGACAAACTAGTAGGTAGAATTAAAATTTTGAAAGCTCTGCTTTTTGAGGCAACAGAATTCTTTCAATTTTGCTCCAACCTGGAGAACAAAAGATGTGATGTTTAGCTGTTTGAATGTCTAAAATAAATACCGATTGTGAGTGAAATACATTCACGCAGCCTATGACTATTTTTTTATCCCGTCATTCCAATTTTTAAGAAATCCATTTACATCACATTCTTACACTAGATCTGGTTTCATCCGTTTGTGTGAAAGGAAAATGCATGCATGACATCTTCAATCACCAGAATTGTCCTTGTGACGACAGACACATAACAATATTATGTTGTTGTTATGACATACTGACATTTTATAATATCTCCCCGTGTCAGAACATTATTCGGAAGTCATCGACCGCGAGATCCATTACGACTTCGAATTTGTAAAAATAAAGACCTACGCACCAGCGGCAAAATTGAGGGGACAAAATATACAACGCAAGCAAAAAATACCAACTACTTTTGAAAAGAGCTATAAGTAACGAATTGAAGGTGATTGAAAACTTAATTCTATTATATATGTTGGATTTTACGGGAAATTGAATCGATTTAGAAAATGTATCAATGGCCGTTTTCCAACTCGTGCCTATTTTACCTCCATGAGTGCCATGCCGTACGTGCTTCCGGTTTCATCAAGGGTGGGTACAATTACATATATTGTGATACTGTTTCATGATCTGCATTATTTAGGCATTGAGTTGTTTTCTTTGAATGTTTTTGAGTTCAGATTCTGCTTATGAACGCGTATTTTCAAAAATCCTTCGTGTCTTGTCACCTGAAAAAAACGTGAGTTTGGCCACGCCCTTACGTGTCACCTACGGCTATCAACAATGTAAGCGTCGGAAGTTTATCAAACAAAATCATTATAAACTCGATAAATATGATAAATTTGTTACAAAGACAATAGCATTTACCTAATCAGACAATGTCATTAATTCCGGCGAAAATAGTTTGATCTATCAAAAGGATGGCACATATTCGGTATCACGATGCATGTGGAGTTGTTTGTTTACTGCCGTTGCCATGATCGTTCCTATTCGTCCAATCGGTGATGTACCATTGACATTTTTGTTGTTTATAAATAATTAAACCGAGAGTTACTAATTTTTAGAAAAAGGGAAACTTCAGTGTTTTCCCTTCACCAAAGATCAAAAATATTGATCAAATTATTAAGAAAATATTAGACTTAATTACCACTCGATGTGATGTGCCTGAAGTAAAAAATGGCCGTTATTTGCAGGCTGTGTGCCGAGAATTTTGGCTAACAATTTTTTAGTTCGCGGGCGTTCCGTTTTAAGGTGCATACACTTATTGAAGATTATAAATTATAGAAAGCTGGGAAATTCATGCATTCCATACATAATTCAAATGACACATAAATCAGACTTGTTGAATAATTATTGCAAGTTTTATTTGGGGATGTCATTATGCTGCTCTCCTGTCGAATGGGTTCGACAGTAGCATTGAGAGGGTTAAAGCCATTTGCCTTAAGAGTTGAAATACATTTCTTGGCATCAGGCTTATTCGGCTCACCACCCTCGTAGCGCCACCCTCATGATCTACTTTCAGCTGTAATCACTTTCTTCATGTGTTCAACTGCACTTTCCTACCTAGAGTTCCATGCGACCAGCATAGCACCTCTGCCACGGGCCAGAGAGATGTGATGATTCGTCACATCTCGTACAGTCCATTCAATATATTGTATATATTTCATACACTTTCATTTTTGACGAGTCAAGACATCTAGTTAATCTTAATTGATTGAATGGTTTACTTTCACTGAGAACATATCCAAAAACATGTAACACTATTTCGACTTGCGTAGCGATCCTTGGTTTACATAGGTTATGCGGTTCCACGTGCTGTCATCGAAGCCCTATGCAGACCTAGCGATGTCGTAACTTTGATGGATAAATATGTATTGTCATGGATCTGACCGCCTCAACTGTAGGAGAATATCTACATTGTATATAACAATGTAAAACAATATGAAGAGCGCACCGAAAAGCTTGCATAATGTCAGACTCTTCTGATTTACGTGTATGTACGTTTGTTTACAAACAAGGGAAAAGTCCGGTCACGTGATATGCAAATTAGCCTATGGCAGTGATGATATGCTAAGTCATCACTGCGCCGGAGTGTGGTTCAAATGAACTTAAAACAGTGGAAGGAGTACAGATTCTGTTTAGCTTTAACTGCAACACCTCCTCCCATGGCTGTTAGTCGTGGTAACTGTTTGAGTTCGTAGCTCTTTGGAACTAGATCAACTAAGACAGTTTCATCACCGGCTCGTTTTAACCAGTTGATCCACCAATTGCTGTCGTCCCCCGTTTCTCGCCACGTCGGCAGCTGTCTGTCCTTCGTTGTTCCTGGTGTTGACGTTCACCACGTTCAGGGACAGTATCAACTCCACCGTCCCCGCATCATCTCCCTGACAGGTCAAGTGAAGGATGTTGTTATGGCCAATGTCCACCAATGACACATCAGCTCCTCTACTCAGTAAGAGCTCCATCACATCTCTGTGTCCCCGCTCTGCTGCCATCATCACAGGTGTCATGTTCCTCTCTCCTCTACAGTTGACGTCCAACACGTTCTGGGACAGGATCAACTCCACCGTCCCCACATCTCCTCCATAACAGGCCAAGTGAAGGGTGTTGTTACCGTCATCGTCCACCAGTGACACATCAGCTCCACTACTCAGTAGGAGCTCCACCATATCTCTGTGTCCCTCACCAACTGCCGCCATCACCGGTGTCGTGTTACTCCCTCCTCTACAATTGACGTCCACCACGTTGAGGGACAGGAGGAACTCCATCGTCCCTACGTCTCCTCCCTCACAGGCCCAGTGAAGGATGCTGTTACCGCCACCGTCCTCCAGAGACACATCAGCCCCTCTACTCAATAGCAGCTCCACCACATCTCTGTGTCCCGACCTTGCTGCCCACATCACCGGTGGCCCAGATCCAGGACACGCTTCACCTCGGCCATGTTCCCATCAAGGCAGGCAGCAAGGAGGTCGTCGACATGTCCGGGGTCGGAGTCCTTCTGTATCACTGTAACAGAAACTTGTACATTGCACACGTGATGTCACTGTCTATCAATACAATACAGGAAATTCCTGTCCATTGTACACGTGATATCACTGTGACGTTTGGTGCAGATCTAACGTCAAGAATAGTGCTTATCTACTGAACGAAGACACGTAATAAAAATTCTGTATTTACTGTTTCACCATAAACTTCTTCTCAGTAACTTATCCTGATCGGTGATACAAGTGTTGACACTGGCGTGACATTCCAGTACCACATTCTTGCCTACTGCTCTCACCTCCTAGAAGTGGAGCAACTACTTATCCTGATCTGTGATACAAGTGTTGACACTGTCGTGACATTCCAGTACCACAGTCCTACCTACTGCCCTCACCTCCTTGACGTGGAACAATAACTTATCCTGATCTGTATAACAAGTGTTGACACTGGCGTGACATTCCAGTACCACAATCCTGCCTACTGCTCTCACCTCCTTGACGTGGAACACTTCCACCAGCTTGCGACACTTTGCCGGTGGTTCCCCTCTCCATCACGTCACTCGAGGCTGAAGAAAAACAGTTGGGTTTCAGAAACGACAGACAGTAGTTCCATGCATTATACTCAGTTCATGATTAGTAATAGATTTATAAATCATGTGCAGTTGCATTTTAGGATTGGGGCTAGTAACATTAAAACCATATGCGTATGTTGTAACTACAGGGTCTTGGCAGAGACCATTTATTATTTATACGAGACCCTGTATTTTTAACTACACGCACAAGACCTATATATTATATCAAGTCGTTATATCCTTTTGTAATCGACCTTTTTATTCGTCATGATTAAGTACTAGCTCTATACATTATATTCAGTAGATCTACATACAATATTTCCAGTTGTTTTTATTACTAGATCTACACACAATATGTCCAGTTGCTGGTTTAGTACTAGATCGACATACAATATATCCAGTTGGTAGTTTAGTACTAGATCAACATAAAATATATCCAGTTGGTGGTTTAGTACTAGATATACACACAATATATACAGTTGGTGTTTTAGTACTAGATCTACACACAATATATCCAGTTGGTGGTTTAGTACTAGATCTTCATACAATATATCCAGTTGAGGGTTAAGTACTAGATCTACACACAATATATCCAGTTGGTTGTTTAGTACTAGATCTAAATACAATATATCAAGTTGGTTGTTTAGTACTAGATCTACACACAATATATCCAGTTGGTGGTTTAGTACTAGATCTACATACAATATATCTAGTTGGAGGTTTAGTACCAGATCTACATACAATATATCAAGTTGTTGGTTTAGTACTAGATCTACACACAATATATCAGTTGGTGGTTTAGTACTAGATCTACATACAATATATCTAGTTGGAGGTTTAGTACTAGATCTACATACAATATATCCAGTCGATAGTTTAGTACTTGATCTACATACAATATATCCAGTTGGTGGTTTAGTACTAGATATACATCAATATTTCCAGCTGGTGGTTTAGAACTAGATCTACTTACAATATATCCAGTTGGTGGTTTAGTACTAGATTTACATACAATATATCCAGTTGGTGGTTTAGTACTAGATTTACATACAATATATCCAGTTGGAGGTTTAGTACTTGATCTACACACAATATATCCAGTTGATGGTTTATTACTAGATCTACATACAATATTTCCAGCTGGTGGTTTAGAACTAGATCTACATACAATATATCCAGTTGGTGGTTAGTACTAGATTTACATACAATATATCCAGTTGGAGGTTTAGTACTACATCGACATACAATATATCCAGTTGATGGTTTAGTACTACATCTCCACATAATATATCAAGTTGGTGGTTTAGTACTAGATCTACATACAATATATCCAGTTGGTGGTTAAGTACTAGATCTATATACAATATATCCAGTTGGTGGTTTAGTACTAGATCTACATACAATATATCCAGTTGGTGGTTTAGTACTAGATCTTCATACAATATATCCAGTTTGTGTTTTAGTACTAGATCTACACCCAATATATCCAGTAGGTGGTTTAGTACTAGATCTACATACAATATATCCAGTTGGTGGTTAGTACTAGATTTACATACAATATATCCACTTGGAGGTTTAGTACTACATCGACATACAATATATCCAGCTGGTGGTTTAGTACTAGATCTACATACAATATATCCAGTTAGTGGTTTAGTACTAGATTTACATACAATATATCCAGTTGGTGGTTTAGTACTAGATTTACATACAATATATCCAGTTGGAGGTTTAGTACTTGATCTACACACAATATATCCAGTTGATGGTTTAGTACTAGATCTACATACAATATTTCCAGCTGGTGGTTTAGAACTAGATCTACATACAATATATCCAGTTGGTGGTTAGTACTAGATTTACATACAATATATCCAGTTGGAGGTTTAGTACTACATCGACATACAATATATCCAGCTGGTGGTTTAGTACTAGATCTACATACAATATATCCAGTTGGTGGTTTAGTACTAGATTTACATACAATATATCCAGTTGGTGGTTTAGTACTAGATTTACATACAATATATCCAGTTGGAGGTTTAGTACTTGATCTACACACAATATATCCAGTTGATGGTTTAGTACTAGATCTACATACAATATTTCCAGCTGGTGGTTTAGAACTAGATGTACATACAATATATCCAGTTGGTGGTTAGTACTAGATTTACATACAATATATCCACTTGGAGGTTTAGTACTACATCGATATACAATATATCCAGCTGGTGGTTTAGTACTAGATCTACATACAATATATCCAACTGGTGGTTTAGTACTAGATCTACACACAATATATCCAGTTGGTGGTTTAGCACTAGATCTACATACAATATATCCAGTTGGTGGTTTAGTACTAGATATACACACAATATATACAGTTGGTGTTTTAGTACTAGATCTACACACAATATATCCAGTTGGTGGTTTAGTACTAGATCTTCATACAATATATCCAGTTGAGGGTTAAGTACTAGATCTACACACAATATATCCAGTTGGTTGTTTAGTACTAGATCTAAATACAATATATCAAGTTGGTTGTTTAGTACTAGATCTACACACAATATATCCAGTTGGTGGTTTAGTACTAGATCTACATACAATATATCTAGTTGGAGGTTTAGTACCAGATCTACATACAATATATCAAGTTGTTGGTTTAGTACTAGATCTACACACAATATATCCAGTTGGTGGTTTAGTACTAGATCTACATACAATATATCTAGTTGGAGGTTTAGTACTAGATCTACATACAATATATCCAGTCGATAGTTTAGTACTTGATCTACATACAACATATCCAGTTGGTGGTTTAGTACTAGATATACATCCAATATTTCCAGCTGGTGGTTTAGAACTAGATCTACTTACAACATATCCAGTTGGTGGTTTAGTACTAGATTTACATACAACATATCCAGTTGGTGGTTTAGTACTAGATTTACATACAATATATCCAGTTGGAGGTTTAGTACTTGATCTACACAACAATATATCCAGTTGATGGTTTATTACTAGATCTACATACAATATTTCCAGCTGGTGGTTTAGAACTAGATCTACATACAAACATATCCAGTTGGTGGTTAGTACTAGATTTACATACAATATATCCAGTTGGAGGTTTAGTACTACATCGACATACAATATATCCAGTTGATGGTTTAGTACCACATCTCCACATAATATATCAAGTTGGTGGTTTAGTACTAGATCTACATACAATATATCCAGTTGGTGGTTAAGTACTAGATCTATATACAATATATCCAGTTGGTGGTTTAGTACTAGATCTACATACAATATATCCAGTTGGTGGTTTAGTACTAGATCTTCATACAACATATCCAGTTTGTGTTTTAGTACTAGATCTACACCCAATATATCCAGTAGGTGGTTTAGTACTAGATCTACATACAATATATCCAGTTGGTGGTTAGTACTAGATTTACATACAACATATCCAGTTGGAGGTTTAGTACTACATCGACATACAATATATCCAGCTGGTGGTTTAGTACCAGATCTACATACAATATATCCAGTTAGTGGTTTAGTACCAGATTTACATACAACATATCCAGTTGGTGGTTTAGTACTAGATTTACATACAATATATCCAGTTGGAGGTTTAGTACTTGATCTACACACAATATATCCAGTAGGTGGTTTAGTACTAGATCTACATACAATATTTCCAGCTGGTGGTTTAGAACTAGATCTACATACAATATATCCAGTTGGTGGTTAGTACTAGATTTACATACAATATATCCACTTGGAGGTTTAGTACTACATCGACATTCAATATATCCAGCTGGTGGTTTAGTACTAGATCTACATACAATATATCCAGTTGGTGGTTTAGTACTAGATTTACATACAATATATCCAGTTGGTGGTTTAGTACTAGATTTACATACAATATATCCAGTTGGAGGTTTAGTACTTGATCTACACACAATATATCCAGTTGATGGTTTAGTACTAGATCTACATACAACATTTCCAGCTGGTGGTTTAGAACCAGATGTACATACAACATATCCAGTTGGTGGTTAGTACTAGATTTACATACAATATATCCACTTGGAGGTTTAGTACTACATCGATATACATATATCCAGCTGGTGGTTTAGTACTAGATCTACATACAATATATCCAACTGGTGGTTTAGTACTAGATCTACACACAATATATCCAGTTGGTGGTTTAGCACTAGATCTACATACAATATATCCAGTTGGTGGTTTAGTACTAGATATACACACAATATATACAGTTGGTGTTTTAGTACTAGATCTACACACAATATATCCAGTTGGTGGTTTAGTACTAGATCTTCATACAATATATCCAGTTGAGGGTTAAGTACTAGATCTACACACAATATATCCAGTTGTTTGTTTAGTACTAGATCTAAATACAATATATCAAGTTGGTTGTTTAGTACTAGATCTACACACAATATATCCAGTTGGTGGTTTAGTACTAGATCTACATACAATATATCTAGTTGGAGGTTTAGTACCAGATCTACATACAATATATCAAGTTGTTGGTTTAGTACTAGATCTACACACAATATATCCAGTTGGTGGTTTAGTACTAGATCTACATACAATATATCTAGTTGGAGGTTTAGTACTAGATCTACATACAATATATCCAGTCGATAGTTTAGTACTTGATCTACATACAATATATCCAGTTGGTGGTTTAGTACTAGATATACATCCAATATTTCCAGCTGGTGGTTTAGAACTAGATCTACTTACAATATATCCAGTTGGTGGTTTAGTACTAGATTTACATACAATATATCCAGTTGGTGGTTTAGTACTAGATTTACATACAATATATCCAGTTGGAGGTTTAGTACTTGATCTACACACAATATATCCAGTTGATGGTTTATTACTAGATCTACATACAATATTTCCAGCTGGTGGTTTAGAACTAGATCTACATACAATATATCCAGTTGGTGGTTAGTACTAGATTTACATACAATATATCCAGTTGGAGGTTTAGTACTACATCGACATACAATATATCCAGTTGATGGTTTAGTACTACATCTCCACATAATATATCAAGTTGGTGGTTTAGTACTAGATCTACATACAATATATCCAGTTGGTCGTTAAGTACTAGATCTATATAGAATATATCCAGTTGGTGGTTTAGTACTAGATCTACATTCAATATATCCAGTTGGTGGTTTAGTACTAGATCTTCATACAATATATCCAGTTTGTGTTTTAGTACTAGATCTACACCCAATATATCCAGTAGGTGGTTTAGTACTAGATCTACATACAATATATCCAGTTGGTGGTTAGTACTAGATTTACATACAATATATCCACTTGGAGGTTTAGTACTACATCGACATACAATATATCCAGCTGGTGGTTTAGTACTAGATCTACATACAATATATCCAGTTAGTGGTTTAGTACTAGATTTACATACAATATATCCAGTTGGTGGTTTAGTACTAGATTTACATACAATATATCCAGTTGGAGGTTTAGTACTTGATCTACACACAATATATCCAGTTGATGGTTTAGTACTAGATCTACATACAATATATCCAGTTGGTGGTTTAGTACTAGATCTACATACAATATATCCAGTTGGTGGTTTAGTACTAGATCTTCATACAATATATCCAGTTTGTGTTTTAGTACTAGATCTATACCCAATATATCCAGTAGGTGGTTTAGTACTAGATCTACATACAATATATCCAGTTGGTGGTTAGTACTAGATTTACATACAATATATCCAGTTGGAGGTTTAGTACTACATCGACATACAATATATCCAGCTGGTGGTTTAGTACTAGATCTACATACAATATATCCAGTTAGTGGTTTAGTACTAGATTTACATACAATATATCCAGTTGGTGGTTTAGTACTAGATTTACATACAATATATCCAGTTGGAGGTTTAGTACTTGATCTACACACAATATATCCAGTTGATGGTTTAGTACTAGATCTACATACAATATTTCCAGCTGGTGGTTTAGAACTAGATCTACATACAATATATCCAGTTGGTGGTTAGTACTAGATTTACATACAATATATCCAGTTGGAGGTTTAGTACTACATCGACATACAATATATCCAGCTGGTGGTTTAGTACTAGATCTACATACAATATATCCAGTTGGTGGTTTAGTACTAGATTTACATACAATATATCCAGTTGGTGGTTTAGTACTAGATTTACATACAATATATCCAGTTGGAGGTTTAGTACTTGATCTACACAATATATCCAGTTGATGGTTTAGTACTAGATCTACATACAATATTTCCAGCTGGTGGTTTAGAACTAGATGTACATACAATATATCCAGTTGGTGGTTAGTACTAGATTTACATACAATATATCCACTTGGAGGTTTAGTACTACATCGATATACAATATATCCAGCTGGTGGTTTAGTACTAGATCTACATACAATATATCCAACTGGTGGTTTAGTACTAGATCTACACACAATATATCCAGTTGGTGGTTTAGCACTAGATCTACATACAATATATCCAGTTGGTGGTTTAGTACTAGATCTACATACAATATATCCAGTTGGTGATTTAGCACTAGATCTACATACAATATATCCAGTTGGTGGTTTAGTACTAGATCTACATACAATATATCCTGTTGGTGGTTTAGTACTAGATCTACATACGATATATCCAGTTGGTGGTTTAGTACTAGATCTACACACAATATATCCAGTTGATGGTTTAGTACTACATCTCCACACAATATATCAAGTTGGTGGTTTAGTACTAGATCTACATACAATATATCCAGTTGGTGGTTAAGTACTAGATCTACATACAATATATCCAGTTGGTGGTTTAGTACTAGATCTACATACAATATATCCAGTTGGTGGTTTAGTACTAGGTCTACATACAATATATCCAGTTGGTGTTTTAGTACTAGATCTACACCCAATATATCCAGTTGGTGGTTTAGTACTAGATCTACATACAATATATCCAGTTGGTGGTTTAGTACCAGATCTACATACAATATATCCAGTTGGTGGTTTAGTACTACATCTTCATACAATATATCCAGTTGGAGGTTTAGTACTAGATCTACATACAATATATCCAGTTGGTGGTTTAGCACTAGATCTACACCCAATATATCCAGTTGGTGGTTTAGTACTAGATCTACATACAATTTATCCAGTTAATGGTTTAGTACTAGATCTACATACAATATGTCCAGTTGGTTTATAATTCCACTGGTTCTGTAGAGATCTGTTACTATACATAACATATTTGATGCAATACATTCAGTTGGCTTTCATAACCGGACCTATACAGTACATTCATGTGTTTTGGTGCTATAACAATCAGATACAAGGTTGTTCACTAGTCAGTTTGCCTAATCTTAAATGATGCGCTCAAAGATAATAAAGATGGGACATTGCAACATGTTTATAGTATTGATTTTATCGCCATCCACGTTACTGCATAATGTTCTGACAGTTCTACCTCCATGTTGTTCAGCTTCATCCCCGGCTCGTTGATGGGGCCCTGACTTCAAGTCACTAGACACTGGAGCAGACACAATGTTCAGGTAGTCTCCAGTTCTACCTCCATGTTGTTCAGCTTCATTCCCGGCTTGTTGATAGACCCCTGTCTTCAAGTCACCAGACACTGGAGGAGAGAATATGATACTTAGAATATTAGACTTTATGTAATCTACATTCTAATGAAGAATTGTCACAATCTGTTCCACCTTTACCCTGTCAACTGGCAATATATGAGAAACTTGGCAGATATATATAGATACTTCAACAATTAGGTTTAACACACTATTTAATGATATAATAATGGAATATTCTTGTGATGATTTTATTACTTTGATGTGAAGACGTTACACCAGCCCCGCCCGGTAGATACACCGGCCCCGCCCTGTAGATACACCAGCCCCGCCCTGTAGATACACCGGCCCCGCCCTGTAGATACATCGGTCTCGTTCAGTATTTCTGCTAGTGCACCAATTTTCTGGTATTGAACAACCAAACATCGTTTACATCACATCATGTTTCATAACAAGCGGTCTGAAGGACTTGTCAATGGTTCTGTGTTGCCGGACGGTAACAGCAAAGGTCGACCTATGCCTATTTATTTCCACATGATGTGGCATAACTAACTGATCAGATGACATTTGTGTTTCGAAACATGCACTGCACAAAAACATGAGATCCGCTATATAAACAAAGGCGTGTGTGTGTATTTGAATTGATACATTCAATATTCTCCATCTCGACACAAACCCACATCTATTTATAGACCCAGTTTTGTGTGACTGAATTCCTTCTCAACGTTCACTTTTTAGACAACAAATATGCTTCAGAAAAATAGACTCGGCAGCCAGGGTGGTAAACATACACATTTGCCGTCAAACTTTCAAATTACCTTATTAATGTCACTGACACTGAACTAATATGGCTCAATACAAATGAAAAAATAGCCCGTGGTTATGATGACTGCCTCCACATTTTCAGTTTACTTAAACCCTGACATTATATCTCATACAAGATTCACATTCCCCGCACTTCGGCCTCTCCGAAAACCTGGCCTGGTATGACCCAGTGCTAGATATATGACGTCACAACATGACGTAACTTGACAGATGCAGTTTCGCGGCAGTGGCCAGGGAGCAGGGGTTTCTTCTTTTATCTTATTTGTGAATAATTTCGTGCTTTCAAGTTTACACAGATTCCCGAACGTTGGTTGGTTGAGAGAGCGGTCATGTGATCTAAATTTCAAGGTTCATTACTCTTGAACCCCTCTAATCGTTCATACTTGTGTAAACACCGTTCATACGTGTGTGAACGTTTTTCGCTTCGGTTTCAAGGACCCCCAATAATTGGTGATACCAATTTCGCGAACGAACCTGTTTCAAGTCACCCCAAGTTTGGCAATGTCACTACCAAACGGATTGCCGAACATTGTTCCTTTCCACAGGAGTTTAATGTCTCGCAGTTTGCGGGTTCATCCGGCGGTTTTCTGCCCCGAGGTCTGTTTAACAACTGCTCAATAAATTTCACAATAAACAATCACAAATAAATAGAATACAACAAGATCTGTTTCCTATTCGCCACGCCGCACAACTTCGAAGTCGGTCAGTGTATTATTACGCGGTCAAACAAGGTATTTACAAGTGAAAAGGTACAATGCCAGTTTGTTAAAATGGTATTGTTATTGCTTCTGATATTTGTTTCTGTTTGATACTGTTATTGATTATACTTATTAAAGCAGTTTCAAACCTCATAACGAATTTGTTGTTATATTTTAAAGATCGAATACTTTGAGAACTATTTCTTCAAGGGTTGGGATACATGTGTAAAAGAAAAATCGCTGTGTATACAAACATCGCTGCAATACGTACGTTCTTGAACCGAATGGCATTACAACATTTTACAGGTATTAAATCACACTAAACAATGATCATCTACAAGTGGGTGGAAAACGTATGTGTATACTTCAAATTGCGAAATTATAAGATTGAATGTCAGTTTGTAGTTTGCACTGAAAAATGAACGATGTCAAAGCGTTGTTCAAACTCGCGCGTGAACTCGCTCGTAAACTCGCTCGTTCACACGAGTTTGAACACCGCTTTGACATCGTTCATTTTTCAGTGCAAACACACAAACTGACATTTAATTCTTAACTGACGGAAACGTGGCATGCTATATTCGTTGTTGGATTGAACTCAATATAAAAAATTGACAGTACTCTGAGGACTACAGACATTTTCAATGGCCGTACAATTTTATTAATTTACTGGCTATGGGTTTCTTGTTTTAATCAGTATCGTGTATCTATATTTATTGCTTTAGTTATAAAAGGAATTCTAAGATGCTTCGGTGAACGATCAAAGGCGCCGACAGTACTTTATCAGACGATAATGTGCACTTTTTGCATTACGTCACAATGTAATGCGATTCTAGAGTGCCCCCTCGTAATCGAATAAATTTGCATTACGTCACAATGTAACCGACGTCACGATGCATGTCAGTTGTCATCGCCTCGTACAGCCTCCTACAGTAAAGTACTCCGTTGCATCCCGTTTCGTGGTTTGCAGTTGCTTCACGCAGCTAACGTCACTGGTGGAAACATTACGTTCATGTTTTCAGGCGTTTAAAATGTCTCAATTCGACTCACAAGTTTTCAACGACACGGTAACGTTCGCAATGTTTACATTCCAACAATGCAATCGTGGAATGTCGCTCAGCTTCGTCTGGATGTACTGATCTAAACTTACGTTGGTAGTAGAAATGCGACGTTCATATGGTTTACGTTAATCACAGATGTAATTAAAATAAATCAGGGAAGATATTTAATCCGAACGTAAACCGTCATGAAACTGTTTATCATTTGTTTTTCTGGTAGCGTTTGTCTTAACGTAGGTGGGAGACACATCAATAGAACAGCGCGCCAGTTAGCCCTGTGCGAGGATTCTTAATTTAGGTCACCGACACCGTCGATTGTTTTCTGCCTTAGATTAATCGTTTTCAAAGTTTTAAATTTGGCATCTTAGAAAAGAAATACAGTTCGCTCTACCGCCATGTATAGTGTAATAAAGCAAACTTTCGCCATGAACTAATATGACGTTAAAGCACGCGGACGCAGGGAGAAAGTGTGCTTTATTACACTATACATGGTGGTAGAGCGAACTGTATTTCTTAAACAAAACAGTGCGTTGAATAGGAAATTAACGTGATAGTTTATGATTTTACAGTGTAAAGTTGGTCGCGTGATTGGATAAAGTACTAATTGAAATGTGTTTAAAGCGAAAGTATTCAACATTACAGTAAGTTCAAATCTTAAACAAATATCAAACTGTACATATGTCAACGTTTGCCAGTCAATTTCTGAACTTTTGCCAATCGATTAAATTTACTATCTGCAAAATATTTAATTACCTTAGTAGTGATAAAGAAAAGTGAAAAGATGTCTCGGCATTTTCCTGTAATATCATTGATATCATATAACAGTCAAGGCAGTTCCCAAGACTGAATTCGAAAGTGTAACTCAGCAGTTCGTCACAATGAGCAATTCAATCGGGTAGCAGTACTGTGTGGCCCAACAATAGGCATTCAATCGGGTAACAGTACTGTGTGGCCCAACAAAAGGCATTCAGCCGGGTAATAGTACTGTGTGGCCCAACCATAGGCATTCAGTCGGGTAGCAGTACTGTGTGGCCCAACAAAAGGCATTCAGCCGGGTAATAGTACTGTGTGGCCCAACCATAGGCATTCAGTCGGGTAGCAGTACTGTGTGGCCCAACACTGGGCATTCAGCTGGGTAGCAGTACTGTGTGGCCCAATAATAGGCATTCAGTCGGGTAGCAGTACTGTGTGGCCCAACAATAGGCATTCAATCGGGTAGTAGTACTGTGTGGCCCAACAATGGGCATTAAATCGGGTAACAGTACTGTGTGGCCCAACAAAAGGCATTCAATCAGGTAACAGTACTGTTTGGCCCAACAATGGGCATTCAATCGGGTAACAGCACTGTCTGGCCCAACAATAGGCATTCAATCGGGTAACAGCACTGTGTGGCCCAACAATGGGCATTCAATCGGGTAACAGTACTGTGTGGCCCAACAATGGGCATTCAATCGGTTAGCAGTACTGTGTGGCCCAACAATGGACATTCAATCGGGTAACAGTACTGTGTGGCCCAACAATAGGCATTAAATCGGGTAACAGTACTGTCTGGACCAACAATGGGCATTCAATCGGGTAACAGTACTGTGTGGCTCAACATTGGGCATACAGTCGGGTAGCAGTACTGTGTGTGCCAACAATAGGCTTTCAATCGGGTAACAGTACTGTGTGGCCCAACAATAGGCATTCATTAGGGTAGCCGTCCTGTGTGACCCAACAATAGGCATTCAATCGGGTAGCAGTACTGTTTGGCCCAACAATAGGCATTCATTCGCGTAGCCGTCCTGTGTGGCCAAACAATAGGCATTCAATCGGTTAACAGTACTGTGTGCCCCAACAATAGGCATTAAATCGGGTAGCAGTACTGTCTGGCCCAACAATGGGCATTGAGTCGGGTAGCAGTACTGTGTGGCTTAACAATAGGCATTCATTCGGGTAGCCGTCCTGTGTGGCCCAACAATAGGCATTCAATCGGGTAACAGTACTGTGTGGCCCAACAATGGGCATTCAATCGGGTAGCAGTACTGAGTGTTCAAACAATTGGCTTTCAATTGGGTAACAGTACTGTATGGCGCAACAATGGGCAATTCAATCGGGTAGCAGTACTGAGTGGCCTAACAATGAACATTTCAATACGCGTGGCCCAACACTGGCTGGGTGAGAAAGGACGGTATCGGTTGTCGCATTGTTATTTTCAGGTTCAGAAATAAAGTCTGAATGTCAACGGGGAACTAACTGCGATTTAGGAAGTTATTGTATTGTTTAAAACAAATTAAAATCTACATTCGTGATCAACTCACGTTTTTCCGGGACCAGCCGAATATTTCATATTGGCGTATGAACAGAACAGATCTACTTTAAACAAGAATGACAACTCTATTTCTGTTTAATTCAAACACAAATACACATTACTTGAGCTCTGAAAAGTTGCTGATTTGAAAATGTTTTAACCTGATTTGAACATGTTAAAACATGTTTCAATAAGTACCAATAGAGACACAAAAATGGCTTTGAAACATATCTCAATCTGAAGAATTCGCGGAGAGTCCTATCATGATTTAGTGTTAGCGGTGTCTACCAGTTGTCTCAAATTGCACGCGTAACCTGCCTGCCATCCTTCCACGCGTTTTGATTGGTTTGTCGGATTTTCACGCATGACTTTAATCGTTGGGGGGTGGGGGGGGAGTCTTCCTGGAGGTTACGGAAAGGGGAGAGTGGTGTTGATTCTCCCGTGATGACACGAGTGGGTCACGAATGCACATCCACTGGTGTCTCTTGAATAGAGTCGTGTCACTTTGTGTTGAGTATTCCATAGGTGGAGAAAGCAGCAGTTTACAACAGCGGAAGTGACACGAAAGGGCATATACTAGCCCCCTATTGAAATCCCTTTAAAATAAACTGTTCACATGAACTACATATGATTGTGGCTGACATATGGTAATGCATATTGAATCCTGTGGATTGTACGTGAAGAGTCACGTGGTGTTTGTGTTACTGATTGATCGATCGATTTATCGACTGATTGATTGACTGATTGCAGACTTTCTTCTGTTCTGTTGTCCTTGGAATTTTTGTTACAAGGTGTGTTACCGTGTTTGCAATCTTTACCTGCATGACGTGTGGGCACTGGCTTCACATGTGCTGTTCAATGTGCCCAAGGGTGATGGTGTAGGCATTGGCTTCACATGTGCTATTCAATGTGCCCAAGGGTGTTGGTGTGGGCACTGGCTGCACATGTGCTGTTCATTGTGCCCAAAGGGTGTTGGTGTGGGGCACTGGCTGCACATGTGCTGTTCAATGTGCCCAAAGTGTGTTGGTGTGGGCACTGGCTGCATATGTGCTGTTCAATGTGCCCAAGGGTGTTGGTGTAGGCACTGGCTGCACATGTGCTGTTCAATGTGCCCAAAGTGTGTTGTTGTGGGCACTGGCTGCATATGTGCTGTTCAATGTGCCCAAGGGTGTTGGTGTAGGCACTGGCTGCACATGTGCTGTTCAATGTGCCCAAAGTGTGTTGGTGTGGGCATTGGCTGCATATGTGCTGTTCAATGTGCCCAAGGGTGTTGGTGTAGGCACTGGCTGCACATGTGCTGTTCAATGTGCCCAAAGGGTGTTGGTGTAGGCACTGGCTGCATATGTGCTGTTCAATGTGCCCAAGGGTGATGGTGTGGGGCACTGGCTGCACATGTGCTGTTCAATGTGCCCAAAGGGTGATGGTGTGGGGCACTGGCTGCATATGTGCTGTTCAATGTGCCCAAGGGTGTTGGTGTGGGCACTGGCTGCACATGTGGTGTTCACTGTGCCCAAAGGGTGTTGGTGTGGGCACTGGCTGCATATGTGCTGTTCAATGTGCCCAAGGGTGATGGTGTGAGGCACTGGCTGCATGGCACTTGATTGTCCCCTCAGCAACAAACAAGAAGTTGAGGCATTTTCTCTCGTACGGAGTTATCTCCCTTATCCCCTTACAAAGCCTATGTGGCTACCTAAACTACAGTATTAAAGCAAGTGAACACGATACTGGGTAAACGTTAAATTTAACTGAAGAATAATGTTCTCAACAGGTTATAGAGATCAAACCTTTCTTATCTTGTTCTCTTCCGTTTTCGCTCTGGGTGGTTTTCTCTTGCACTGCATCCTGATGTTCCTGTACCTGTAATGATGCAAGTTTATTTTACCCCACTAGATGAAGTATGATTTGTGGTTTGAGCCGTACTCACGATCGAAACAAATTGAGTATAAAGAGAAGAAATTACTTCAAGAGTTGAGTATGTGATACATATTTACTCGACAGCTTGAGAATGTAAAAGAGACTTTTCCTGTCATGTCGAGTACACAGAAGAATATTTACCTGAACAGGTATAGTATACAGAAGAATATTTACCTGAACAGGTAGAGTATACAGAAGAATATTTACCTGAACAGGTAGAGTATACAGAAGAACATTTACCTGAACAGGTAGAGTATACAGAGGAATATTTACCTGAACAGGTTGAGTATGCAGAAGAATATTTACCTGAACAGGTAGAGTACACAGAAGAATATTTACCTGAACAGGTAGAGTATACAGAAGAATATTTACCTGAACAGGTAGAGTATGTAGAGGAGTATTTACCTGAACAGGTAGAGTATAAAGAAGAATATTTACCTGAACAGGTAGAGTATACAGAAGAATATTTACCTGAACAGGTAGAGTATAAAGAAGAATATTTACCTGAACAGGTGGAGTATACAGAGGAGTATTTACCTGAACAGGTGGAGTATACAGAGGAGCATTTACCGGAGCAGGTAGAGTATACAGAGGAGTATTTACCTGGCAGGTTTTGTATATAGAGGGATATTTACCTGAAGAGGTTGAATATACAGAGGAATATTTACCTAAACAGGTAGACTATACAGAGGAGTATTTACCTGAACAGGTTGAGTATACAGAGGAATATTTACCTGTCATGTTGAGCATACAAAGGAGTATTTACCTGGCAGGTTTTGTATACAGTGGGATATTTACCTGAAGAGATTGGATATACAGAGGAATATTTACCTAAACAGGTAGACTATACAGAGGAGTATTTACCTGAACAGGTTGAGTTACAGAGGAATATTGACCTGAACAGGTAGACTATACAGAGGAGTATTTACCTGAACAGGTTGAGTTTACAGAGGAGTATTTACTGAACAGGTTGACTATACAGAGGAATATTTAACTGAACAGGTTGAGTATACAGAGGAGAATTTACCTGAACAGGTAGACTATACAGAGGAGTATTTACCTGAACAGGTTGAGTTTACGGAGGAATATTTACCTAAACAGGTAGATTATACACAGAAGTATTTACCTGACGGGTTGAATATACAAAGGAGTATTTACCTGTCATGTTGAATATCTTGATTTAGTGTAGAGAGGAGTACTAACCCGATTGGTTTGAGTATTCAGAGGAATATATCCCTGACATAAAAGGAGTATGTTCAGACACAAGGATGCAGGAATACATATGCTATTTACCTTGCTCTCTGTTGCTGCTGTCCTTGCATCTAAAAACAGAAATAAAGTGTTTTCATGTTATATTCAGCGTTTAACTGACAACATATTTAGTCGATGTAAATATAAGTGTTGTTTAAAATGAAAAATATATTGATTGATGGTGTACCTGTTTAATAATTGCACTGATGATTTGCAAACATGCATGTGTTTATCGAAAGAAATCTCCACAGTAAGACCTATGTACATCTGACTACTTGAAATATGTATTGCCTCACTTATAACGTGGACTTTGTACGTATAAGAAATACCTTTAAGTTGATGTTCCAGCTTGATTTGGTTAGCGTCCTTTTCCTCAATTACCTTACGTAGCTTTTGTATCTGTAATAATAAAATGATGGTGTTTTGGGATTATGCCAATGAAACAGACAAACTGAATTATTTCTCATTTACAGTCATGGCCTCTAAACAATATCCATACCGTGAAACCTCTTTAATTCGGACGAGTGTGTATGCACAATTCACAAAGAGAGAACATTTCCATCAGAGCTTTAGAATATTGTCGCATAATGAAAAGTATACTGTCCACATGCAATCGGCTTGTATAGATTCTAATGCATCAGTCAATGACCTCTTGCTGAAGTGTTTATCTACGAACAGTTCTAATAAACTACCAAGTTTCAGCCTATTGTGAATTCACAATTTTGTTGTACAAAATTTCAACTGCAAACTTTGATCTTTAAGATTTCCGAAACCACTCATTTAAGTCAATCATGCTAGATGAGATGATACATTTGATAAATAACTAAGTTTATATGATGTAGAATGAGCTAAACAGGCCTTGACACGTCTTCAGGCGACATGGGGTAATGACTGATTTATGATGGAAATATCTACTGTCACCTGGTTAATATGTGCTGATGGGAGTGAGTCTTTCACCATTAATATGGTGAGGGATATGGAGTAGTACTTGCCTGTTTCTGTAATTCTATATTTTTTCTCAGTTCATCTGAAAATAACGAGAGTGTATTATTATTTGTTTTAGAGGATAGCATTTGTAATATACTCTATGATACAGCTGCAAGAGTTACATAAAAAGCTCATGTCAATGAGAACAATTTGATGGTTGTAGGCATTTAAACCAAGTATATATCCACAAAACATTTGTAATTACGTATGTATATTCGCCTGATATAACTTTACGCATTATGCATACCTTCACATTGGCGCTTTTGTTTTGCTTGTTCGACTTCAATTCTCTGCATCTGTAATAACATTAGTATTATATATTTGACATTCATTCATCTAGTTATGAGAAGGCATCCACACCATAGCTGTGCTAATTATACAAATATGTGCTCATAACTAGACGTATACTGTAGAGTTTTTGACTTCGTATCAGTCATCAGAAGGGAGTCTATTGTTTTATATATATATATATATATATATACATATCTTAATGTCTTTTGGTATGGCGCAGCCGGGGATGGATCCCCATAGGAAAAGAAGATAATGATACCGTAACGTCGCATCATAATATAATACAGATGTTGTTATCCATAAAGTATAGGACCTTTCCCTAGTATTTGTTTATATCGAGGAGGGAGGAGAAACAATCTGTGTTGTTGTATACTTAAGACGAGAAGATCAGTTCCCAATTACATATATTCGAATATAGTAATTCTATATTCTATACATCAAATTTCATCCATTAGGAGCGAGTACGCAATATAAACTATAATGGTTTCACCAGGGGGAATTTTCAAAATGAAAGTCGAAAAGTCGATACAAAAACATTTGCACGTTCAATGCTCTTCAAAATATAATATATGAAAACCTGCCTTTTCAGCGAGTGCTTTCTGATCATTCTTTCGATCTGAAAAAGACATGATTTCTGGTTGTATTTAAATGGAATATAAATCTGTGTCTCTGTGATATTCCTCCATTTAAAAACAGTTTACATGAAGAATACACTAAAATTATACATTGGACTTTCATCACCTGTGTAACATAAACCAGCTGTTCGGCCAGCTACATCAGTATCAGTAACTTATTACTTGTGGTTGTTTTTCTCAATTAGTTATGGCGAATAATCCTGATATTACAAACAAGCAGCTTTGACTAATTAGTTCACTCAATTACTTTAAGGACTTCCCAAATTCAATGAAAGGAACAAACCTGAAAGGTCATTTCCCAACTGAAGAACCTGTAAACAGAAAATGTGTCAAAAAAAATCATACCTCTTAATGTTCATTTGAAACATAGTGTAAAGTACGATCTGAGTGGGCTATATCTGCTCCATCTACTGACGAAAGTCAACATACATTCGAGAGAACGATCTGCTCTAACCCAATACAGACTTCAGGCAACCTGCTTCATAATTCTGAAATCGCCTTCAACGGCGTTAATGTTCATAAGATGCTTAACTGTCATTTCAGTTTATTGTTGAAACTGTTTATCTAAACTTGCAGAGGCCTTTTAGAAATGAACCACTCAAAATAACATAGCATTAAAATATATTGTGATATGTTAAACATTCTTCATAAAGCTATTGCAAAGGTAGACATACTTCCTCGGACATGCACCCACATTTCATGTATGACAGTTGTTATAATATAGACTATTACCCAAACGGGAGTAGATACTCAAATAATAAGCCACTAACCCCATACTACACTGAAACATTGAACAGCCAACAATTCCACGATAGTGGTTGAAACATGCTAAGTCTGGAAAGGATCTGTTTATAAATCCCCCCCTCAAAACGCATTTGATATAGCTCGGACTGGTCTTAACCCCAGGAGACAAGAAGCACTCTCTCTTCAGTCCTCTATCTCTTCCGGTCTCCTTGTCTTTAAAGTTGTTATAGCTGCGCTTGGACATCCCTTGCATTTAATCATCAGTAGAAAATGGTTGAATACTTTCAAATACAAGTCTCAGTTAGAGCTGTAACACCATTGACATGGTTGAAACCGAAGTAAAAAACTATTTGTCCCTTTCAATACAAGAGCATCGTCTTTTTTAGTGAAAAGAGATATAAAGCCGATAAAAGAGCCTTGCGAACACATCTGCTGTAAACACCTGCACCTAAATACGACGCAGTGTATTTGGTTGAACTATTTGCTCTGTCGTTATTCAATAAAAGTGTTGGAGGGAGCTAACACATTATATCAGCGTTGTAACGTCATTCATCTGAGCAGCAGGACCCGACTTTCCGACACGACTTGGTGCTTTACGTGTTATAGTAACCTGCCACGTGTAAATGTTTAGGAAATCAGGTGAAATAGTCTTACCAATCTGTAAAGTTTCGCAATGCTCTCCCTTTCAGCTAGAAAAGAGAAGAAATAGTTACACCTTGATATTAGCCAATACAATGAGAAAAAATGTGTTTGCATATAGTACGTGAAACAACCTAGAAATATTTCATGTGTGGTTATCATCTAATTCATCTATTTAGATAGCTGTAGTTTCCATGTGACATTACTGGTGTGTAACTGACTTGAAGAACTTGGAAATGTTCTTACCTTTTACATCAGTGCCATATTTTGTGAGGTTCTGTATCAGGTCCTGCACCTACAATTAATACAAGAAAATATCCTGAAGTCAATTGTCTCTGAATCGTAGATCCTGCGAAAACATGTATGGAACATACAAAATACTCTATATTTTGTCAAACTAGTCAGATGCTAGTGAAGGATCGGTCTCATTAGAATAAGATATCACATATGCTTGCCGGATATTCTTCCCTCACTCGCACCGACGAGGTTAAAATCCTCGACAATGATTGGTTGTATTGAAAGGTTCCCTGACTCGAACTGTTATCACAGGTGTCCTCAGATCTCTAATTGAATATGTCATTGTCAGTACACCACAACATGAACCTTATTGTATTGCTATCTATCTTCTGCTATGTTTAGGTACACTATGTTTAGGGCCCGTGAAGGTCCGGGTTAGAATATTGATCTTCAGTAACCCATGCTTGTCGTAGGAGGCAACTAACGGGGTCGGGTGGTCAGGCTCCCTGACTTGGTTGACACATGTCATCGGTTCCCAATTGCGTAGATCGATGATTATGCTGTTGGTCACTGGATTGTCTGGTCCAGACTCGATTCTTTACATACAGCCGCCATATAGCTGGAATATTGTCACACTATGTTTAGGTAGCCTTCTTGAGTGACTTCACAATACATACATATAACTTTTGATGTAAGGTACCTGTTTTTCCAGGGCCGGGATGGCATTCGATGTATCTGCAGATTGAAATGAAAGACATAAGACATCCTTGATGCTTGAGTATGGTCCTTGTCTTCGTTGGCCAAAAATATTGCCATCTGTATAGTCAAGGACTCAAGTTTGGGTCTATATATATGTCAAAATGAGTTCCAAATGTTGCAGGTGGAAACCATGGTGATATCTAGGATGTGTAATAATAGTGCGTGTACTAATATTCCTTGATTTTGTTTGACAGTTGCTTACCTGCTTCTGGTTACTCACATTCCTACGAGCAATCATTGAGTGCATCCATTAAATGTTTGGGTTGGTTGGTTTTTATATAATCCCGTTCAATGATGAACATTGCTAGAATAGCTGCCACTGAACATCCCTTGAAATGTTGGGATAACTAATGACTGCTGACCGATTATACTTGTCCTGGCACCATTTAGTATGCATCGTGTCCACTAGTTATTCAACCTACCTTCAACAGTATCTTTGAGCACTTCAAGTCTTATTTCAGCTTCTTCAATCTGCAAATGTGATACAACCTCTCAGTGCAATCACAGATGTAGTATATCATATCATTACGGGTTGATTCCTCAGTTGAAACTAATACAGAAGTTAACCGGGACTCAGTCCGTAAACAAACAACAAAGCAATGTCATAATATTAACAATTCCTCCCTGGATATGTTGTTTGCAACACTATATTTTATACGCATGTGTTAATACAAACATAAGTCACACAAAATAGCAAGATATAAGAATTAATGTTTTACTTTGTATGTTAACACCATTTCAATGTAAAATGTTCTCGTCACGATATGGCTGAAATATTGCCGATGTGACGTTAAACATTAACTCACTCACTCACTCACTTTGTATGTCAAGAAATATTTTTTAAAATTAATGAATTACCTGTTTCTTTAGTTCCGGTATAACGTTTTCCTCAAACTCTGTATGAACAAACAAATACTGCTGTCAGCTTTCAAATCAATTTAGTGATTAAGTAAATGTTTAATTTCAACTATTTCACAACATTAAAAAATAATCTTTAAAAAGGGTGCACTTGCAAAATCATTATTCCACTTTTTCTTTTTTAAACTTGGATACACAATTGACAAATCATCTTGTAGTTTGCTACTCACTTGCTATTTCGTCTTTTTTGAGTTCAATATCTTCCATTAGCTTACGTATCTGGAACATATCTTACATATTTAGCAACATAAGATTGTGTGATTGGATGGGTTGGTTGACTTTAATGTCACCTTCAGTCTATTTAGTGTGTGATTGGATGGGTGGGTTTCATCTTCATTCTATTTAGTGTGTGATTGGATGGATGGGTTGACTTTAATGTCACCTTCAGTCTATTTAGTGTGTGATTGGATGGGTGGGTTGACTTTAATGTCACCGTCAGTCTGTTGTGTGTATAGTTGGATTGATGGGTTGACTTTAATGCCAGTTTGTTCAGTGAGCGTTGACTTTAATGTCACCTTCAGTCTTTTAAGTGAGTGGGTGAGGGGCTGGGTGGATAAATTTGGTTTAATGCCAACTTCAGTCTACTTGGATATCAACATTGCAGTTATATGTTTAATAGCTCAATAAGGTTTCAGCATCAACAGGTGCTTTTCTTCCTTCCTGGCTGCCTTATATTTTATGTCGTGTGTCAGACTAATCAAGACACCATTCATTGATACCCCCAACAATCAGAAGCATCCACTTGTGCCGCATTCTACCCCAATCAAGCTGGGTTTACTTCTGATAGACTTCGAATTCTGGTGCCCGGGTCTGCAATCACTATGAGGTTATGCCGGATTTACCTGGATAGCTTCTCTGACAGATAGAAGGTAAAGGCTAAATTATTGCTTGTTATCAGGGACGTTGGAAGAGCTGTCTTTGGGGTTTAGAAGACAGTGGCATACTGAGTAGCCTAAGGGATTTCTCTCAGCCTTTCCCATATATGATACAGCAGAAAGGCAGCAGTGTGTTTGTAATGTGTTATCTTTCTGGAAGAGGAACCAGCCAAGGTTGACGAGACCCTTTGTCTAGAGATCTGACTTGGTTGTAAAAGACAGCCCTTGTCCAAAAATGCCACCCTAGCCTTAAAGGTCCTGGTCAGGTTACAGTTATATACAACCCCGATATTGAAAAAACAAATTGGCAGCAAGTAAAGGAACGTGAGGCATATGTATGTATTCCTATATATTATATCATTTGGTTATTTTTCATCAAAAAGGTGGTTCAGGAAAAGTCATTCCCAAATGAAGACAACTGGTGAATACTGTCGCCTTCTCCGCTGAAATTGAAGGCCTTCAGTAAATATAAATTCAACTTGAACGAAGAGCTCTGTTTATTAGTGATAGTCTGAACAATGATGTCTGCATGTCTACAACACAACAGTAAGTGTGTATACTCTCACACAGTTAGGTGGGAGGGGGGTAGAATGTCCTGGCATGCTACTGTTTTGAGGACTGGCTCTGTAAATCTGCTCGGCTCTGATTTAGACAACTTCGTTCATTCTATATACATTGTATATGCATCTTTTAGAATTGTATTTACCTTCTTCTCGATGTTTTGTATGTCCTCACGTTTATCTGAAAATGTAACAGATCTGTCAGTCATTTCCTACATTTTATATTGTAACATTCAAGTTCTGATAAGAAGTCTGAATACCATATATACCAAATATGAATAACTATGTATATATTTGACAATACACCATGGATACTTTCAACAACATTCAGTTTTCTCTAAGTAGAAAACACATTATCAGTGGAGCAACTGACTTGTGAGACTGTATCAAACACGTATGTTGATCTTGAAAGTCTTTATTATGTTTGAACATTATATTTATCAAATTGTTAAAGAAGTATAATGCTGAGGCAAGTTTGACATTTCAGCCTTCTTGTTTAATGTTTTGCTGTGTAGCTACTTACATCTATTGGTAACCTGATCGCTAGGATAGCATTAGAACACTGCATTCCTAAATGTCAGACATCCGCTGACCTATTGGCCATGAGAAATGCGGTATCTATGGAATACTGTAAGGGACATTCTCGCGATCTCGCATTCTCGCGATCTCGACATTTGGAAACAAGCTGGAGATCGCGAGAAAGCGAGAAAATGAAATTCGTGTTTTTGTGGCCTTATTTGACAAGTCAAGATTGCGAGATTGCCAGATTTGACAGCATGTACAAATGTCGCATTCTCGCGTTGTCGACTTTTGACAAAAAGTGCTATGTATCAAAAACACGATAATGCGAGATCGCGAGAACGCGAGATCTGGCCAAAATCTCGCATTCTCGCACTTTGGGCATTTTTAGCTTGTTTCCAAAGGTCGAGATCGCGAGAATGCGAGATCGCGAGAATGTCCCTGACAGTATTCCATAGGTGTCACTTGTTCTTACAAGCGTATTGTGTCAGGTGGGAGACAGTGTGGTATAATGACTATATACACAAAGAACTAAATTAAGCACCCCCTGACATATCTCCCGATTGAATGAGCCCCGATCTTAACCCTTTGGAGCATATCTGGGACATGATTGGTCGTCGTTTGTAACAAAGGGATCCTCTTGTACGTAATCTGCTGCTTTATACGAGGAATGAAGTTGACTGGCCCTTCAGAGGGTTAAAAGGCTGACAAGGGTTATGAGGAGGGGAAACAGTCACATCAAGGTTACACTCGGTATTGTCCTTGAATCGTGTAAGACAATCCAAATAACATTTTGAATGTTCACATTCACCAATAAATTCAACATTAAACATTCGAGGGCCAGACATGGTTTTGTATGAAAATCAGAGTTTTTGGTTGTTCTTTTTAAATCAGCAATTATCATCATAAAATCATTATGAATTCCAATCATTTTGCCGTTGTTTATGAGTAAAAAGATCATACGGGTCAGAAAAACTCTGATACCACGACAAGTTTTATGTACGTGTTGAAAACTTGTCATTGCAAAAATACAGTGGATGCTTAATTAAGTTATTTGTGTATGTTTTCTTAGATTTTTGTTCAATAATATATATTTAAGACTTGAAATGTGCTCGTTCATGGCGACACAGAATCTAAACAGAAAATCAAGCATATTTCGTAGTCAGAAACTGTCTAATTTTTCGCCTTGTGTTTACTATACACCAGGGAAAGAAATGTATAAAAACAGGCATTAGATAATAAGAATGAACATTAATGTCATTATAAAAGTCTGAATCACTAAACTATTTCTTTCCTTTTTGAAGAATACGGACGTATGTGTGTGTGATACAATGAGTGCGCCCCAGAGTTCTTTTACATGTAATATGACATATAATTTGATGGGAATTACTCACCTTCAACTCCAGATTTTGAACATCATCTCTTCTCTCTGTTGATAAAAAAATAAAAATCACTTTTAAATGAGTTAAATTTCTCGAATGATTTGTATATGCTATTTATGTTTTATAATATAACATATGCATCACTTAACGTATGCATTACTGATCTTAAAGCTTGTTTATACGATAGTTTCGTACTTGTGATGCTGGTATGGATAACAGCCCTACATCGACATACAACTGCCGACAGTGTACTTTCATGATCGTCTACATCACTGCAGCTCTGCTTCTTCTTGTTATATTTCCCCCAGTCTGCCATGCCCCAAAACTTACACGTGGGTGAACAGTTGTCCAATAACTTGTTGAGTTGGAATAGTTTCTGTATTTGTTTAATTAGACATTTCTTGTGGTCCCAAAGGCAATTTTATCCCACCGTAGATTTCAGGCAGTCATCCATTTTCGGTGTATTTACGTAACATGTGGATATGCTTTGATGGACACCTACCTCGTTTTTGACGCTCCTTTACCAACAGTTGACCACGCAAATCCCGGAGCTAAAAAACAAAACCATGTGTGATTATTTCAGATCATTGCAATAGATTTACATTTTTCTAGACCCTCTCCCAACTCTCTCTGACACGTCTCTGAAATTCATCCCGCGGATGGAGGGCTTGTCTCTCGAAGTGACTTTGAGATAAATGAGCTATACGTAAATAATTCCGAAACGTTTCACACGGTGCAGCAAAGGATCGCGAGAGTAGTATTCAACTGTGAACCTAAAAGTGCTCCACATGCAAGCTTTGCATGGCTTAGTGCATTAAGCAAATGACTGTACAGGACGCCCATAGAGTCATTGTGTGAAAGTGTTTCAGTAGATATTCAGTCGGGGGCAGCCATGCTCAATGCTTAGACTTAATCTATATTCACATATTTGAGTATTATATATATAATGACTTTGATGTTTAACAGTAATGTGATTATCGTCATTACTCATAAGAATGTATATATTTAACCATGATGATTATGTTGTATCTTCTATTTAATAGTAATGTTATATTCTCGAACTCGTTGTGTGGGTTTACATATCGGTATCACCCATGTATGTAAGTAGATATATTCATAACGAAATGAATGCATTCACGGGTATATTTCCATACAGGTCTGACATTACAAATAGAACCGACAACGCCTCAATATATTGCCCCATAAAGTGTCCTCGTGGATATTTTATCGGTTACACAACTGAATGAGTGTTGTGTGGGGCAGGGTGACCTCGACTTTCTTCGGGCAGCTTTGTGATCGTTGTTTGCGATTCAGCCCTATGGGGTCGACAATGTGCAGTCTGACAGATATCTCTAATGTTCATTCAAAAAGATATTGTCAGTTTTGTGAAGTGCTGAACATTAATGCTAGTATTATTATGATTATAATCAATTGACATCAAATTCGTTTAATTGTTTCATTGCCTTATTGCCTTGGTGTAACTATGTCAATCCAACTATTAGCATAATTATTTGTTAGACTTTCATTAACAGTAAAGTCACGCTATATGTTAGGTGTGCACTATACCTAGTAGAAAAGCCTTTTATGAAGAGAGACCAGCAAGCTCATGCTCATTTTAGAAAATACGATAACACTTTCTAACCGAGACTAGTGGCGAACCATTTCATAACGGTACAGCCTCATGAATACAAAAAAGTAACCCAGAATTTATGCAGCTAGCTTTCAGTCGGGTAGTCTCTAAGTCTGTGAAAATGAATGAAAACCGCTGTCGTTTCTTGGTTTCCAAATGCGAAACGCGTGACAACGACTCATTGTTTAATTCACTGACATCATGGCAAATAGTACCCTGGCACCCCAACCATACAATACCGTGACAATGTAAAACAAACGCACACCTGTGTACCACCAGTGAGTCTTTCACATGGTTTCTTCTTTAATGTTAGGTATCGACAGTTCACATTAAGCCCTCCGTCCACGGTCAGCGTTTCAGGTCGCCTAAAATAGTGGTGACGCCATGAGGTTCAACCAAATAGGCTTTGGTCTTTTTATCAAGCAGACGTCTGTTGTGCCCTTAAACGCACAATGGTCTTAAGTGCACAGAAATCATAAATAAACATGTGTGGGCGGAGCTTATGTGCCCACGTCAAACGTGTTTCGTACGCACTACTTCTCTCTTGAACACGGAAGTGTCTTTACTTCTGCTGAGTCGTGTAAAGTTGAATAGCGTGTAATGAGAGTGCATTTTCCCCTACAACATAACAAAAACACCATTTCCTTCCATAGTTACCATTTATAAATATTAAAGAAAATATAGCAATATTCAAATGTTTGTTAAAAGTTCGATCGAAAACTTGCAAGGGACCGTTCATAATGTATAGCTGGGCTGGGATCGAGTGATGATGATTTCTATGGAGAAGCACGTACAATGTGAATAACAGTCCCACCCCACCCCTCTTCCTTCATGAAAACACACAAAGTGCATGTACATGTATACAAAATTGATGACACTCTCTCTCTCTCTCTCACTCTCTCTCTCTCTCTCTCTCTCTCTCACTCTCTCTCTCTCTCTCACTCTCTCTCTCTCTCTCTCTCTCTCTCTCTCTTTGGGAGAGTGTGAATTCTACTCTTTTAGGTGGGGTGGGGTAGCCTAGTGGTTAAAGTGTCTCTCATCATGCCGAAGGCCCGGTTCGATTCCCGAAATCGGTACAATGTTTCAAGTCCATTTCTGGTGTCTTCCGCCATAATATTGGAATATTGCTAAAAGTGGTGTAAACCCATACTCAGTCTTTTAGCAGGGTGGTGGGTTGTCTGCAGGTCTTCCCTGTTGGAACTGAATTTGGTGTTTGGTAATCAATTCTTGGGTTATGTGCCATGTTCTTTATCAATAAGGCCAGACCAATGTATTTTTGTTTTACATATTTTTGTCCTCAGAAGAATTTCTTGTAAGTTTACATTTTTGATCAATAAAACATTAGGATTTTATTTTTGAGCGGGGAAAATTCACTTTTATTTCTTTTCGTATTCTGGAAAAAATACAACTGGAGGATACGTAAAACAAGAAATAGAATTGGTCTGGTCTAAACTTGAAATATAGGTGTGCTTATACAGTATGCATGAGAAGCAATGTATACAGGACACCTTTAGCACAGTTTACTAAAGGTAAAAGATGCAAATGTGTTATGTGACTTTTAAGATATCAGAAGTTTAAACATTTGGGACATCTTTGAAATAGTGTGAAATGAGAGATAGTTGGTTATGATGCCTCTATCAGTATCATACCAGTCACATCCCAATCAAGGGCATCAACTTTATATATTTGCATTGGGGTAGGGAGTCAAACCAATGCCTGAGGCATCACATAAGTTTATGCAGCTGAACATAGACAAGCATGTGCAAGGTGAACATGTCACAGTGGACATTTTCTGTCCAAGTATGGACATCCATCAAATCCTGCATGGTGTTAGTTGTTTGTGTATTCAGAAATGTTGTAGAGCATCAGCTGACCAGATAAAAACTGACCATTGTCAGATTTCCCCATAAAATGACAAAAAGAAATGAGTTTTGTTAAAGATGTTTTATTACTAAAATACAGAGCAGCCTGTCTTGAAATGGGACAGGCTAGAAGAATTTCTATGAAATGTAATTATATGTAGTACCGAACTCATTAAGTTGGTTCACACACATATCTTTATGTCTGTTGAAAAGACTCTTACAAACAATTGAAGTAATGCCATTGGCTCACCAACGTGAAATGTGTAAATACGTGGAGGTTACATGTATATGGCATTGAACATTACACCCATCATATTTGTGAAAAATATAAACTAGTAAACAAACCAAGGTAGCTATTTGAAAATATTTTCATAAACAGAAGCATTCCCTACACCCCATTCCTTAAAAGTATTTTCAAGTGTTACAAGAATAATTTAAAACCATACAACTGATTAAAATCCAACAATAACCAAGTCTATGATATAAATACAAGTATTACAGTCACATTTCACAATCATCTCTGGGAGGGTGGGGTGTGTGGTGGTTTAGCCTATAGCTAGTGGTTCAAATGTTCGCTCATCACCCAGAAGACCCTGTTTTGATTCCCCACATGGGTACAGCCCATTTCTGGTGTCCCCCGTCGTGATATTGCTGGAATATTGCTAAAAGTGGTGTAAAACCATACTCACTCACAATCACCTCAAATGTCACCTTGAATGTTGACATAGCACTAACATTAAACATGGCAGTAATTATTACCAGACATGAAAATAAGGAATACCTTGCATCATATATGAGTAATAATAAGTGAAACATGTTTTACAGCTACATGAACACTGACATCAACTTTAATGATCATGACCAAAACCTTCAAAGAACAGGGTATCCATTTGAAAGAAGAAGGCACATGTCATGTTTAATTATGCATGTGTGAATTCCTTCTTAGAACCTGTGTTGTCTTGGGACATGAACATTTTACCAAAACAATTCCCGGGACTAATGAAGAATAATCTCATTAATCTTTGTGTTGTAGTCATTATGGAAACAACACTGTTTCACTGGGCTGCACATCTTGTTTATAAATTATTACCTTTATCAAATGATTTGGTATGAACCCATGATACGTAACTACATTTAACAAAATGTCCTCCAGAAACAATATTTGGTAATATTTGGGAAACTGTGTTATACATCAACCGAGATACATTAACTCAGTTAATATTTTATGCTTGTTAAAAAATAGCAACAGTCAGTTTCAATGAGATAATAATAGCATTAGCAAGCTAATTTTCTTTTGGCAGTACAAACTTAGTCCAACAAAAATCACAAGGGGGAGGGGGGAGAGGAGTTTGATGATTTTTATGGAGAAGCATGTACAATCTGAGTAACTTAAAATTTATGTACAAAGGAAGTGCCCCCCTCCCATGTACAAATACAATTATGCCCCGCTCGCCTTCACATTAATTTGTATATTTATAATTTAAATATAATTATGTACAAAATTGCTGACCCGCCCGGGTACATGTGTACAAAATTCAATGACTACCCCTACCGAGATACATTAACTCAGTTAATGTTTTATGCTTGTTACAAAAAATAGCAACAGTCAGTTTCAATGAGATAATAATAGCATTAGCAAGCTAATTTTCTTTGGCAGTACAAACTTAGTCCAACAAAAATCACAAGGGGCAGGGGAGAGGAGTTTGATGATTTTTATGGAGAAGCATGTACAATCTGAGTAACTTAAAATTTATGTACAAAGGAAGTGACCCTCCCATGTACAAATACAATTACGCCCCCTCCCTCGTCTTCACATTAATTTGTATATTTATAATTTAAATATAATTATGTACAAAATTGCTACCCTGCCCTGGTACATGTGTTCAAAATTCACGACTTACCCTACCTCCCAGAAGAAAACGGGTGACCCTCCTTAAAATCATAACCAACCAACCAACCCACCAACCAACCAACCCACCAACCAACCAACCCACCAACAAACCAACCAACCACCCACCCACCCACTCGCCAACCCACCCTCTGTGCATCAACCAACCAACCCACCCACCCACCCTCTGTGCATCAACCAACCAACCTCTGTGCATCAACCAACCCACCAACCAACCCACCCTCTGTGCATAAAACCAAACCAACCCACCAACCCACCTCCTCTGTGCATCAACCAACCCACCAACCAACCCACCCTACCTCTGTGCACCAACCAACCAACCACCCACCCACCCACCAACCTGACCTCTGTGCATCAACCAACCAACCCACCCACCCACCCCCTCTGTGCTTCAACCAACCAACCCTCTGTGCATCAACCAACCCACCAACCAACTCCACCCTCTGTGTATAAACCAACCAACCCACCAACCCACCTCTGTGCATCAACCAACCCACCAACCAACCCACCCTACCTCTGTGCACCAACCAACCAACCACCCACCCACCCACCAACCCGACCTCTGTGCATCAACCAACCAACCCACCCACCCACCCTCTGTGCTTCAACCAACCAACCCTCTGTGCATCAACCAACCCACCAACCAACCCACTAACCCACTCTCTGTGCATCAGCCAGCCAACCAACCAACTAACCAACCCTCCTCTGTGCATCAACCAACCAACAAACCAACCTGACCACCCACCAACCAACCATCCACCCACCCACCAACCAACCCCTCTGTGCATCAACCAACCCACCCACCAACCAACCCACCCTCTGTGCATCAACCAACCAACCCACCACCCACCAACCTCTGTGTATAAACCAACCAACTCCACCAACTCTGTGCATCAACCAACCCACTAACCAACCAACCCACCCACCCTCTGTGCACCAACCAACCCACCAACCAACCACCCACCCGCCAACCCACCCCTCTGTGCATCAACCAACCAACCCACTCCACCCACCCTCTGTGCATCAACCCACCAACCCTCTGTGCATCAACCAACCCACTAACCCACTCTCTGTGCATCAGCCAGCCAACCAACCAACCCGACCACCCACCAACGAACCATCCACCCACCCACCAACCAACCCTCTGTGCATCAACCAACCAACCCACCAACCAACCCACCCTCTGTGCATCAACCAACCAACCAACCAACCCACCAACCAACCCTCTGTGCATCAACCAACCAACCCACCAACCAACCCACCCTCTGTGCATCAACCAACCAACCCACCAACCAACCCACCCTCTGTGCATCAACCAACCAACCCACCAACCAACCCTCTTTGCATCAACCAACCAACCCACCAACCCACCCTCTGTGCATCAACCAACCAACCCACCAACCAACCCACCCTCTGTGCATCAACCAACCCACCAACCAACCCACCCACCCTCTGTGCACCAACCAACCAGCCCACCAACCAACCCACCCACCCACCCTCTGTGCATCAACCAACCAACCCACCAACCAACCTACCAACCAACCAACCAACCCACCCTCTGTGCATCAACCAACCCACCAACCAACCAACCAACCAACCCACCCTCTGTGCATCAACCAACCCACCAACCAACCCACCCTCTATTTCTACAAATTAATTTTGTCTTAAATAAAATTCTCAACTCTTTCCAAAAAATAACCTTTATGATTTGATAGAGCAAGCATTTAACATTTCCAAAACGAAAACATCATTGAAATTTTGATTAGGATAAATGCCCATATTAAAACAGGTGTTTTGAAAAGTGAAAGTAATAATTGATTGTTGTGTGGCCTATACATCTGTTATTTATTGTGAATGGATGAAAGTTTGTAAACTAAGATTTAGGAAAAGTTACAGTCAAACTAAAAAAAGGCAAATTTTAAAATGCATTAAAAGTTGCTTTACAAACAAAACAAACAGATTTTAGCTGTAATTATCAGTATCTGGCAAGGGGAAGTGTTTATTCATTACAATAAACTCAAAATCATAAAACATTTATTCCAAAATCTTATTAATGTGGCCTTTTTCAGTTTTGTCAATTAGCAATCTGAATTGTTGGAAAAATGTCTGAATCTTTGACATTCGGGTTCTTCCTGATTATTCGTAATTAAAGCTTACTTGATGTGTAAATGTCATCTTGGTATATAACAGAATTGTTATTCTTAGTCAAAATGTAATTCAATTGTGTAGTTTGAGCAGGAGAGGAATAATTATTTTGGGTAAAATTTCAGTCCAATCACATTTTAATCAACATATTCTTTCATAAAGAATAGAGAAAAGGTTATGGTATCTGTAAAACTGTCAGTGGATAAAGGTTTTTGTAACTACAGGTTGATTAAATTGATGGCTATACCCTAACTTTTCTGAAGCATCACATCTTATTTTCAAAATAGGGTGGTGCCTAATGAATGCACAGGGAAATAAAGAAATAAAGAAAGAAAGAAAGAAAGAAAGAAAGAAAGAAAGGAAAGAAAGAAAGAAAGAAAGAAAGAAAGAAAGACAGACAGACAGACAGACAGACAGACAGACAGACAGACAGACAGACAGACAGACAGACATAAAATAAATAAATAAATAAATAAATAAATAAATACACACACACACACACACATACATAAATAAATAAATAAATACACACACACACATAAATAAATAAATAAACACACACACACACACACACACACACACACACACACACACACGTTCCCTTAAACAGACATTACATATCCACTTTTTTCTATTCTGCACCAAGATGTAACATGTTGCATCATTACACTGTTACAAAACAAAACATTCATGTTTCTTTTAAAAATGTTTCAAAACTGATCTCATTTTGGTGGTTTTGAGACAGTGCAATAGATATGCAGTTAGCTGCCCTTCTTGTTCAAACTCAAGATCACAAAATGAGGCCTATAGCTCCAGTTCTTTTACAGTTTGTACCTTCTAGTATCCCTCATCTTAGCATTTGCATACCAAATTATGATTCATCTTGAGTTTATTAGTACCATATACTATACCCATCAGCTAATACCTTTCTTGGTGTCATCACATCTACTCTTGTTTGGAGTCTGTTCTCCCTTCCTGAAAAGTAAAATTATTTATCACCAAGTGCAAACATGTTCCTTTAGCATAAAGCAATGCTTACCATTATAATATTTCTTAAAAGTGTCTCAAATTGTAATAACCTTTTGTCATGGGTTTCTCCTCTTTTTGCATCTGGCAATGAGTCTGTTAGGACAATACATGTGAAAAAATATGATATTTTACCTACTTTGGTACAAATCCAGGCATCAGCAATGTTTTCATTTCAGGGTACATATAAGACTGAGTAGGTGAGTTAAGTTTTAAGCCACACTCAGCACTATTCCAGCTATATGGCAGCGGTCTCTGAATAATCGAGTCTGTACAAGACAACCCAGTGATCAACAGCATGAGCATCGATCTACCCAATTGGGATAAGATGACGTGTCAACCAAGTCAGCAAACCTGACCACCAGATCCTGTTAGTCGCCTCTTACGACAAGCATGGGTTACTGAAGATCAATTCTAACCCGTATCTTCATGGGTTCATATAAGAGTGGATCATTGTAAATGGTTAAAAAATGTACTGTTTCTTTGTTGGCTCTAGAAATTGCTAAATATCAACAAATGCTTCATCACACACTCTAAACGAATTACCTCTTGCATTTAGGAACTAAATACCATCCATACCTGTGCTGACCATGAACTTGTTTAAAAAGTGATGATTTTATTTACCACTAAGTTACCATCAACTAATGTTCATCCAGTGACATAAAAATCAGTCGAGTGCAATTTTTTGTTATTAGAAATTAGAATTTGTGTGTGTGTGTGTGTGTGTGTGTGTGAGAGAGAGAAAGAGAGAGAGAGAGAGAGAGAGAGAGACAGATGATAGAGAGAGAGATGAGATGAGAGAGAGAGAGATGATAGAGAGAGAGAGATGAGATGGAGAGAGAGATGAGATAGAGAGAGATGATAGAGAGAGAGATGAGATGAGAGAGAGAGAGATGAGAGAGAGAGAGATGAGAGAGAGATGAGAGAGAGAGAGAGAGATGAGATAGAGAGTGTCAGGGTGAAGGCAGAGGTCAGGGCGGGTCAGAGGCCAGTTAGACTTGACTCAACTTAGCTGACAGCACGTTTCCACACATGGTCGTAGAAGAGAGAGATGGTGCATACCGTGAGATAGGATAAGTTATAAAATATATATTAAAACCCTCAAAGGGTTCAAGATTACTTAATGACAAGTGTATTTCTAAAAATGACAAACTTGAGATTTGTACTAAATGGGAAATGATATTCAATGATTGTGAATTTTCAATACACATTTCTGCAAATAGTTATTTATACTAAAATATAATTATTCAAAATGAACCTGACTGACAATGATTTGTCTACCGTTAGTTTGCAATGATGTTTCTGAGAGCAATTGTTGTGCTTATTAGGACTGTTGTTAAACCATAAAATTCTGGAATGATCTCGAAATCAATTAATAACTATTTACCATGAAAAATAAACATTACAAATATTTGATTTGGTTTGGTACATAACATAATGATGTATTACTAAATCAAATCATTATCTCTGCAAAAAAACATATCAATTTATGTAAATTTAAAAAATCAATTCCAAAATTCATTAAATATAAAATGGCATCAAAAGAGATATTTTCCGTTCAAAACTTTATTTTCAAGGGAAACAATGAAATTGATAAATTCAGTCTTAAGTCTTAAATGAAATTCACTCATGCCAATATTCAGCAACAAATTATAATTACATCTTTACACCTTTTCTGTGTTTGTTGTTACTGTATACCTTTGACTATAGGAACAAATAAAAAAAATACATAAAACATGGGAATGTTAAGATACAATATGAATACACTTTGTCAAACTGATTTTTAAATCATAGCTTTGTGAAAACAGTAACAAGAGGGCACAGAAATCTACATCCTTTTTCCTTTCAATGGTGCATAAAATCACCAGAAGTGTAAACATAAGAGAACATACCATTAATCCTAAAGCATATGAGCACAAGTTACATAATAATGACTACACCGAAATCTTTCACTCACTCCCTACTCTTAAAGCTTTCAATATCTTGTAATGCCATGAATTAGAAATGGTACCCTGGTACTTTTCAGTGACTGAGTTTTGCATTTGACAGCAAAGACTGAAGTCATACATTCATAATAATAATAATCATAATAATGTAGCATTCATCAGTCCTTTAATGTTTGTATGATGCTGTACCTTTCTTTTTAATTGCCTCTGCATTATAATTAACATCCCAGACTACTCCAGCTGTACTATAAACTAGGGTCACCAAGACTGACTACCGCCTGGTCACCTGACTCAACATAGGATTTTTCCTGGGGATCTATTTTCACCTATATAGATACAGCACTGTTGTATGACATGGGATAACAGATGTGCCCACTTGCCTAATTAAATGATAAATCTAAAAATTCAACAGTGCCCCTGCATACAGTTCAGATTGCTCCTCTTCACAGCAAAAATAGGCATCAACTGAATTCCAAGCTTTTCCTCAACAAACTGTTGATCTGGACTGGGGGCAAGCCCAACATGGGATGGTATGGTGAACAACCTGTAAACATATGAAGTTATTTATACACACAAACATTTGTTTTTAATGCCATAATATAAATAATAACTGCATCCATGTGTTGATGTTTTCTGAGTAACCATGAAGGGTGCACAAAATAGACACAGATGTTGAGATTTAACTTAAAAATGCCTTATTTGACAATTGAGGTTAAAATGTAACATCAAAACAGAAAAAGTCTAACTACAGTATATAACATTGCCAAAAGGAGCATACCTGTTAAGGTGTCATGACAGAAAGATGTGAACTGTCAAATACATTGATTCACTTAATGGAAAAATAACAAATACATCTTCAGCCATGCATGTGCAAATGAAACTAGCAAAATATCTCTATAATCCTAACAAAAGTGGGGTCAATTGTCTGATTGTGACTATGGCATACAGTGTTCATGAATTACTACCAGTTTGTGGTGGTACCAACTGTTCACAAAAAAGCTGAGCCTTTATTGCCTGACCAGTGAGTGGGAACCTGCAAGTCCAATACATCTGTTCTGTGTTTGTGGCTCTGCCCAAACGTTGATATGTTCCAACTTACACCAACAATAATTTCCTTCATATCAAGCATCAGGAAGATGCCTTTACATCTGTGACCTTAACCATGGACATGACCTTTATAGATTACATATCATATTTCAGATCCCATATATATTATTTGTTATTTATCTCCTACTCTTCCCTGATATTAGGGATGGTGAGTTAAGACTTATGACAATTATTGTTCCCATTTCAATGCATAATTAGTAGTGTTGGGAATTGGTTAAAATTGATCATTGGTCCATTACAACCGATCAATCATCGAAAATAATTGGTTAGGATCATTTATCAAATGTTCCTGTTACCTTTGTTAATGCACAAAATAATTTACAAAACCCATGTAGTTCTTTTTGGGTTTTGGGGTAAATTGCACAAAATGCATTTTCATACTTCACATATTTAAAGGATGGCTAGTATGTGGGGAACATAAATTTCCAGGAGTCTTTAAGATAAATTCAATGACTTGGAACAAGCTTGTAGTGCTTATGAAATGTAAATAAAATGACTCAGACAAACCAACCTTGTGAAAAAATATTGTTAATGCAAACAAGTGTTCCAAAACTGCTTGTGTTTGATTATGAGAAAACATTTTCGATTGCTTGGTCATTTAGTCACTGCGACCAATCTTCGATTATTTCAATTAATCAGACCACCACTAATAATTGGTTGACTGCTCACTTAAACTCAGAGCCTTGGTCACATTGTGGTATTCTTGGATTTCCCAATCCATACTCAAGGTAGATCCTATGTAGTTGATCCACAAAGTCAATGGTATGTTGCCCCACTGGTGTTTTTCTATATCAGGTTTCAAATTTGCTTCATTAGGAAATTTGGGATAACAATTGCCTGTCACCCTGCTTATCAATAAACTCCTGTACGGATTCCTAAGAATTTCCAGCATAATACCGGTTTATCAATGTTCTAATATTTTCGGAATTTCGGATCCTGAACCCAACAAACGCTGTGTATATTTGTAGGATATGACATTATGAAGTCCAGACTGAGGAATCACTATTTTCCTGTCCCCATCAATAATTTCCAGTCTGTATTTTCCATGGACAGGGTTGTGGATTTCTTTCAAAGGTAAATCAAACTTGTTCATTTTCTTACAAAAATGATAAAACTTGACAATCTTACTTTTCTGGGGAATGTCACCTCCTTCAAGTTTTAATCTAAGGCAGTCGTGATGTCATTTGAAAGAACACCAATGCTTCTATTTCTTGAAGGTTGAGCCTGAAATGCATCAAAATCCATCATTAGGTTCAATTGTACCTCATATGTTTGTTTCTATTTTATCTCACATTATGTGATTAATGTTAATAATGTTATATAATTTATTGAGTTATCTTACAAAAGTTATTAACAAATGTATACAATACAAAAGGTACACACAAGGACCCTCTTTATTCTATATGGAGTGTTATTCCACACAAAAAATGAAAAGAATAAGACAAACCAAACTGAGGTAAAACATATTTTAATGTGGTTGCCTCATCAGCATTAAGATTACTCTGTAGAGTTTATTTGGGTAAACATACTGACAGTATGGTACAATGAACATATCACTGCACAATAGATTATAACGTAATAAACACATATGAAACACATAAACAGTCACTGAACACTATATTAATGCACACCATTATTAACATACCATATCAAGATGTAATCGCACCCAAATAGTTCAGCTGCTGCCTATACTTAATATGTGGCTGATTATGAATTAGGGCAAATGAGACACTAACATGACTAACAATTATCTTCTAACTAAGACTGACTGACTGACTGAGTTTAGTTTTACGCCGCTTTTAGCAATATTCCAGCAATATCACGGCAGGGGACACCATATATAGGCTTCATCCATGTGGGGAATGGACCTGGGAAGCAAACTTAAACCAGTGGACTACCCCATGCCCTGTATATGTGTACATGTCACTTGAATTTTTTTTAAAAGAATTGGATGAAGCTTCAATACTTTTCCCTGTCCAATATGTCTATATGGCACAAGATACAGAGAGATTTGTTACACTGAAAAACTTGTAAGAGATAAATTATGTCTATTTCATTAATGTTTTGCAAAATGTATTTCTGCATTAATAAAGAATGTTTTATAATCATACAGATACCATGGGAGTTTATTCATTTGTCACATAAAAAGAGTGTCATGGGATAATTTCACGCAACATCATATTTAGAATGACAGAAAATCTTTAAACCTCAAAACTAGTAACTATGCAACCTCCTGTTCATTAATGGTCAGTTGTTTGCCTTCCTCTGCTGACATCATCAAATCATAGCAGAGTCTGCTACATTAATAGAATATGGTTTTGATATTATTGACCTGATGTGATTGAGATAGTTTAAAACTGTTTCAACACACACTCCTGCATTGCTTATATTGTAAACTAACAACTGTCCAGGTTTGATAAACCACTTATGAGAGGGCTAACACCAGTGTCTGATCTTTTGTTTATCCCCAAAGTCATTTGTGTAAGCATTTTTGATGTAGGCTGGTGATCTAAGTGAGAGGAATCAGAAACATTGTTCAAAGTTAGAAAGACAGAATTCAGGCCAGAAATTGGCCAGGGTCACATTAAACAGCTTTAAAGTCCTGACATATGTAAGGCTGAATAATGAATTTTGCCAGAAAGTATAAAGTAAGGGGTTGGAATATGCCTAGCAATGTGAAACACTGACCAAAGAACCCTACTGCCTGTTAAAGCCAGGAAATTGAAATTGAAACAGATGAAAGCTCTTTGAGACCACAGCATGAAACGAAATTACACATGAGTCTATCAATTCATCAAGCTAAGACTTCGAAATACTTCCATGAAATAAAAAAAATTCACTGTTTGCTGTTTTGAGAATGCTAGACTTACCAATTTCATATATGAAAAACAAAATGAAAAAAATCCAGATAACTGAAGTTTATTAGTTACCCTGCCCAAAAGTGATTATTATTCATCAGAAATATCTAATGGCTGAGGTTGAGAGTTATGAAATTTGAGATACAGCCTTAACTGGACTGGGGCACTTAAATGTACTGTATGTACCTACATGTTCAAGTACCACAACTTGTTCAAGGTGGTAGAGGATATCAAGGTTAAAGGAGGGTGCACACACTGCCAACATCAGACCGACTTGTTGAAACACAACATTGGATGTGAAGGCTTCTGATTCTGCTGTATGTGCAAAGATACACCTCCCCAGTCACCATCAGTCATTCTCAAAGCTGAAAATAGTGTCAAGATCATATTAAATGTTCAATCATAAAGACCATAACAGCCATGAGACAGTTTTTGGAGAAACTAAATAATTGTTTGAAAGTCATGAGAGAAAAAAGTTTATTCATATGCAAAAAGGGTGTAACAGAAAGAATGGATCATATGCAACACTGTTTACTTAGATAAGAGGGTTTTGTGACATATTGTGCCATCAGCAGTGAACACATTTCATACTGACAATACTCATATCATATGACTTTACACACAGACACCCAAATTGTGTCAGTGGTGACTTTATCCTAATTTGTTGTCAATTCATCGGTTTCAACAAATTTAGAAGCCAGGTAACCATTACCATGTGGGCTCTTGTCACTATTAGACCACAAATCGAGGCTACATTCAAATCAAGGCCACTAAAACAATCCATTCAACTCAAGCAGCCCTAGCTTCACTCCTTAAATTAGTCTCTATAACAATGCCAACTTGTATCCATGGTGAAACATAAATAGGAAAGCATATACATGTAATGTATGAATTACTAAAATGTGCACTCACCTTTACATGTTGCACAAAATCAAATGTTTTCCCATTAACTTCCAAAGCAACATTAAAAAACAACCAGGCTGTTAACAGCCAATACATGTAGTACATATAGCCTCAGACCACTTTACTATCTACAGTGACTTGCCATGGCCAGAGCACCATAATTAATATCTGTCCTAGGCTGTCCTGTGGCATGCTGACCAACCTATTACTTCTCACTTACCCATCAAAATATCGGTCTGGATCGAGTATTTCAGTTTTGCTGTATCCACTGTCAACAACGGTCACCGGAATTTTCGAGCTGAAATACACTAAACAGCCTTGAACTTGGGGTCAAATCATGAAAGGCTGGAGTCAATAACATGTGCAGATTGAGGACAAAAACAAATGGCAGTAAAGTAAAATGTCTGATCTTTCATTTAAGCTGTCACAAGTCACCCTGAATAAATTAGCACAGACAAATCAGTGCATTTAAACAAGGCACTACGTTCTCTTATTTTCCTTCCGGGTCATGGTAAAACTTAGAGGAGTAATACAGGAGTGTGAAAAGCGCCGACCCCAGTTTCGCACCAAAATGTAACCTACTTGAAAATATCTCTGCACACATTCTGCAGAAGCAATCAGGTTAAAAAGAAGCAACTACACATTGAAAAAATATGGTTAGTTTTAATTAGTGGATGAATGCACATTTTAACAACATAAAATCATCCAATCACTGCTGTCATTTGATTCAGTCAGCACTGAAGGCTCTTTACGACGCTTTAAAATAAAAAGGCACAGCAAAAACAACATGCATTTCATTTCCTACCAGTCCCCTGGGGTGCTTGGGGCTGGATGAACCCCTCCTGGGCAGCTGGCAGAACCTCTGTGGTGCACACTGACTGTCCGCCTTGACGCGCCGAGGAAGCGGCCCAGCTAGGCTGAAATGGGAGAGAGAGTGAATGAAATTTTCAGTCTAGAGGGGGTTGTACATGGTCAAAGGGATCAGGTGGGGCCTCTGCACCAGCCAAAAACAGCCAAGAGGGTCCAGGGAGGGGCCAAGACATCATTGTGCAATTAAGGTTTTCTGTGCACTTAAGGACTGCTATGGGAAACCTTAAGTGCACAGAAAACCTTAAATGCACAATGGACCTTTGTAAAAAAGGCACAGCAAAAACAACATGCATTTCATTTCCTACCAGTCCCCTGGGGTGCTTGGGGCTGGATGAAGCTCTCCTGGGCAGCTGGCAGAACCTCTGTGGTGCACACTGACTGTCCGCCTTGACGCGCCGAGGAAGCGGCCCAGCTAAGCTGAAATGGGAGAGAGAGTGAATGAAATTTTCAGTCTAGAGGGGGTTGTACATGGTCAAAGGGATCAGGTGGGGCCTCTGCACCAGCCAAAAACAGCCAAGAGGGTCCAGGAGGGCCAAGACATCATTGTATTTAAGGTTTTCTGTGCACTCTTAAGGACTCCTATAGGAAACCTTAAGTGCACAGAAAACCTTAAATGTACAATGGACCTTTTAAAAAGGCACAGCAAAACAACATGCTTTTCATTTCCTACCAGTCCCCTGGGGTGCTTGGGGCTGGATGAAGCTCTCCTGGGCAGCTGGCAGAACCTCTGTGGTGCACACTGACTGTCCGCCTTGACGCGCCGAGGGAAGCGCCCAGCTAAGCTGAAATGGGGGTAGAGAGTGAATGAAATTTTCAGTCTAGAGGGGTTGTACATGGTCAAAGGGATCAGGTGGGGCCTCTGCACGAGCCAAAAACAGCCAAGAGGGTCCAGGGAGGGGCCAAGACATCATTGTGCATTTAAGGTTTTCTGTGCACTTAAGGACTGCTATAGGAAACCTTAAGTGCACAGAAAACCTTAAATGTACAATGGACCTTTTTAAAAAAGGCACAGCAAAAACAACATGCTTTTCATTTCCTACCAGTCCCCTGGGGTGCTTGGGGCTGGATGAAGCTCTCCTGGGCAGCTGGCAGAACCTCTGTGGTGCACACTGACTGTCCGCCTTGACGCGCCGAGGAAGCGGCCCAGCTAGGCTGAAATGGGGTAGAGATTGAATGAAATTTTCAGTCTAGAGGGGGTTGTACATGGTCAAAGGGATCAGGTGGGGCCTCTGCACCAGCCAAAAACAGCCAAGAGGGTCCAGGGAGGCCAAGACATCATTGTGCATTGAGAGGTTTCTGTGCACTTAAGGACTCCTATAGGAAACCTTAAGTGCAACAGAAAACCTTTGTAATGCACACAATGGACCTTTTAAAAAGGCACAGCAAAAACAACATGCATTTCATTTCCTACCAGTCCCCTGGGGTGCTTGGGGCTGGATGAAGCTCTCCTGGGCAGCTGGCAGAACCTCTGTGGTGCACACTGACTGTCCGCCTTGACGAGGAAGCGGCCCAGCTTGGCTGAAATGGGGTAGAGATTGAATGAAATTTTCAGTCTAGAGGGGGTTGTACATGGTCAAAGGGATCAGGTGGGGCCTCTGCACCAGCCAAAAACAGCCAAGAGGGTCCAGGGAGGGGCCAAGACATCATTGTGCATTTAAGGTTTTCTGTGCACTTAAGGACTCCTATAGGGAACCTTAAGTGCACAGAAAACCTTAATGCACAATGGACCTTTTTAAAAAAGGCACAGCAAAAACAACATGCTTTTCATTTCCTACCAGTCCCCTGGGGTGCTTGGGGCTGGATGAAGCTCTCCTGGGCAGCTGGCAGAACCTCTGTGGTGCACACTGACTGTCCGCCTTGACGCGCCGAGGAAGCGGCCCAGCTAAGCTGAAATGGGAGAGAGTGAATGAAATTTTCAGTCTAGAGGGGGTTGTACATGGTCAAGGGATCAGGTGGGGCCTCTGCACCAGCCAAAACAGCCAAGAGGGTCCAGGGAGGGGCCAAGATCATCATTGTATTTAAGGTTTTCTGTGCACTTAAGGACTGCTATAGGAAACCTTAAGTGCACAGAAAACCTTAAATGCACAATGGACCTTTTTAAAAAAGGCACAGCAAAAACAACATGCATTTCATTTCCTACCAGTCCCCTGGGGTGCTTTGGGCTGGATGAAGCTCTCCTGGGCAGCTGGCAGAACCTCTGTGGTGCACACTGACTGTCCGCCTTGACGCGCCGAGGAAGCGGCCCAGCTAGGCTGAAATGGGGTAGAGATTGAATGAAATTTTCAGTCTAGAGGGGGTTGTACATGGTCAAAGGGATCAGGTTGAAAGGGGTGTTGAAAATGCCATGAAAATGATTTGATATTAATTACTTTAGAGGGAAGTTAAGTTGGAAATAATTGAAAGTGATTTTAACTGGCAATAAGTAAACTCAGTAAGACTTGCCAAAGTACCAAAACACCCTGGCAGTATGGTATCTTTGGAGGGATATACTTTGCCAGACATTTAAACTGGCCGAGGTGTTGACATGGTGTTGTTGTTTTTTTATCCTTAATATATTTATCTGCACCTTCACACCAGAAACTAGTAATTTTACCATTTGGAGGGATTCCTCAGGTACTTCAGATACACTACCCAAATTCCCGAAATATTTGTTGCCATGATAGGTTACCCTGGGATATATATCTCAAATATTTGTTTCAATTTTGTAGTGCCTTGATAGCCATGGAAAGGTAGCTTTGGATACTTTGGCCTGCCTGGGTAACCTTTCCTTCCTTCATAAGACGCCCTATCAGAGCTGACGCTATTGAAATACGTGGAGTTTAATTAGATCTGGCAATATATACGTACATGAACATATGTATTGTATAAGTATTTAGTTGGTTGACAAGAGATGTTATTCTGTTTGGTTGGAGAGTTATGATAAGTCAGGACTGAGCAATGACAATATTGACATGTGAATGTTTCCATCGCAACGCAAGGTACCGTGGTTGTTCTCGAGGAGGCTTTCTCGCTTGAACTCCTTCACCATGGTAGGTTGCGTCGCAAAACTTCAATACAGCACATTATATTGAATAAACGGCACGTATACTTCATGTTTACATATACATCATATGCATATTGTAGCTGTCACATTATATAAGGCAATAACAGACGAAGCAGCATAGGTCAACTCCCTCTACTAGTTCCGCGGAAGATACTGTGCCGTGTATGTGACGTAGTGACATAAGCTCCGCCCACTCATGAATATTCATGATTTCTGTGCACTTAAGACCATTGTGCGTTTAAGGGCACAACAGACGTCTTGGAAGGACAGGCTTATGGTCATATCAACTCATGGTCAAATCAGAAAAGTCAAAGAGAGCCTGGCGCCTTATAATGATAATACTTCCATTATTATTAGATCACCATAGGACCAATGCTACCTGCATGGACCCTAGCTGGATTTACATTACTTCAGATATTGGAGAGTTGTGGGATAAAGGCAGGTCGGTGGGATAAAATGACCTTTGACCTTTGGTAACCTTGACAGCTGTGTGACCTACTTTGTCAGCGTGGGTTTGATGTCAATTAAGGTCATCAGGTACATTGGTGTCCACCGTTGGTCTGGGGTACAATGGCCTGGACTGTGTGACCGTTGGAAAAATAATGTTATGAATGCTAAGGGACTTTCCTAGGGGTATTTGTAAATCTGGTCCGCAGCCACAGGAAGAAACTGACATCATCATGAAATATTGATAGATCAACTGGTGTAATCTGGTTTGGGAATGAAAATATGAAAAGCACCTAGATTCTAAGGATCAGTTCGACTCATGTCTTCTGAATACTTTCGTCAACGTGGCCTCACAGTCAAAGGACATTGCTTCTGACATTGCCAATCTCCACAAAAACATGATGGCTAAAAGCGACTTATACAAGACCAACTACATTGATCTTCAAGACGGGATCCGTGTGATGGAACAAAAGCTGCCATTGATCATCCGCTAGTTGGCAGGTACTTGACCTAAAAGGGAGACACTGTATGGGTCGATGGTACTTGTCCTAAAAGGGAGACACTGTATGGGTTGATGGTACTTGTCCTAAAAGGGAGACACTGTATGGGTTGATTATACTTGTCCTAAAAGGGAGACACTGTATGGGTTGATTGTACTTGTCCTAAAAGGGAGACACCGTATGGGTTGATGGTACTTGTCCTAAAAGGGAGACACTGTATGGGTTGATGGGCCGTTTCTGTGAGTTGACTGAGGGAAACTATGATCTCCTCGCTGTTTCTAAGAGGTGTGAACAATGTGTGTGCAGCAGAAAATGCAGGGGAGACATTCCTGAACAAGCACCAAGCAGCCGTGTTAAAGTTGAGGAATGGACACCCTATGCCCTTGGGCAATAATTTGTTGTACATCAAACTACTGGACAAACTGCAGGTGAAATTCTTGGCTCACCTGCCCAGCTATGATCACCGGTGAGCAACCTGCACGCTACCTTTGTTCTCCAAAGATCCTGAAGTCACAGATATGTTGCCAAGTACCGTCCCTCCAAAAGGAATACCTCCCAAGCACACCCTGCAACTACTGTTATCCAAAGAGGAAACAGAAGCAACAGTAGAAGGCGGCACCCACCAAGATACCGACCAAGAGTCTCAAATAAAGCATTCAAGAATCAGTTAGAGATTGATCAACTTTGTGAAAGGATGTTTCGAACTCCAAAGTTGTTAGACTTTGCTGATTTGTGGGAGAAGAATCAAGCCAAAAACCCAAGAGTCTCAAACCATCCAGGACTTCCAAGAAACCGATGGGTATCAACAAGCCAACGGTGCTATTTAAGGAGCTGAAACTAACCCTGGCCAAGGGGTCAGTCCTGTTGAAGAGTTACTCTATGAAGTCATACCTCAACAACAGAGACCTGAAGTACTGATGTCTGAGGCAGAGATGATGCCTCTGTCTGCTGTGCCAGAGATGCCTTTATCTTTATATAGAAACAGAAGAAGAGTAGAGGGTTCCACGGATGACTTTACAGATGGCTCCCTATGGCTGCAATGTGGCTCCCTATGACTCCAAGTAGCTCCCTATGGTTCCTGAGATGGCTCCAGAGATGGATTCTGAGGCGATCGTCAACAGACCCATGTTTTATGATGAAAGTCATTTCCATCAGGGACATATGGACTTTCTGCATTGCACAAGTAATCTAAATGATCACCTGAACTTGTGAAGCTCATACTAGGTTAAGACACTGGACTGTGTACACGTGTTGCTGTTGCTATCCCGAGGACATCATGGATGCATGTGGACACCAAGACCTGTGTATGGACAGTACCATTCTTCTTGCCAGTGTTTACAATGTGATCTCGTGATCAAGAACTGGGAAGCAGATGATGATCCTAGGGACGAACATGAAACATGGTCTCCAGACTGTACGTATTCGGCCCTGGTAGGAGTACTTCAGAAAGAGGTGGCCCGCTGGGGTAGTCATGTGGATTCATGGTGTAGCTACGAGTGTGATGTTTATTGTAAAATACTGTATATTTTCTTGTTTGAGTGGCATTTTAGAAGTTGAGACGTACAATATAGAATATTTTTTAACGGATAACAACTTCTTTATTTCGTGAGTGCGACGTTTCAATACAGATTCTGGTACGGTACAAGAATCTGTATCGAATATTACAGTATATCTGCATTGGTTGTTTATGTATAATCTTTTGGTGATGTTTACAAAGAGGTTTGCTCCAATACAATACTTCAGATCCCAGCCCTGATGGGAGTAACAGCTTGTATTCTAGAATTATTGCAAATGGCCGGGTACGCTTTGAAACATTACGAGATTTTATGGTTCATTATTGAAGACGGTGAGGAGATTCGACAGGACATCTTAGAAATGGACCGAGAACAGATTCTTGCCACCAATTATGTAATAAATAGATTATTAAAGAAACGATTAACAGTGACTCAATATGAAAGACGTTGTTTTCTGCGGGGGTGGGGTGGGGGGGGTGGGGTTTGGTGGTGAGGGGGTGATATAAATTACAATCTAGATTAGTGTAACCCCTACGGTATTTGGAAGAGTCATTTTGAGAGTTACATGCCTATCATAGCATTCGTTTTGAAATCCCAGTTTGTCAATGTGCTAAGAGATGAGGCTATTCAAAATGCCTGGTTGTTAGAGCATCGGCTTAGTAGTTTTGGTATAAATATAAAACCAAAAAGAACTTTCATGTTGTCATTATATCACCCTCTGAACAAGTCGTGGACCAGGGTAAGGCTCGTATTCAGATGCAAAAGAAGTCTATAAAAGAGGCATCTAAAACTGGAAAATCACTTTCTCCTCGCGTCTCACGAAGACTTGGAAGACAATGTTTCAATAAAAGGAGCTAGTGGAGAGGTTCACCATCATTTAGACTCTGGCCATCATGCAGTTAACAACAACGTGTCCCGAGTGGTATCAGACGTTTTTGAGAAGGGAAACCGTGCTCAGACATCTCAGGAATCAACACAGACGAACATCACCACCGACACCACCACCAACACCTCTGACACCACCACCACCACCATCACCGACACTGACACCACCACCACCACCACCGACACCACCAGTACCACCAACACCAGTACCATCAACACAACCACCACACCAACACCACTACCACCTATGATGCAACCAGTGCAACCTCATTCATCAGAAAGTGCTATTCAGTTAGGAGAGCAAGAGAGAGCGATCTGAAATTATTGTGAATGGGAAAAAGGGGGCTTTCTGCCCTGATCAGTCAACTGAAGCTGAGCCTTAAAATTCGGTTACTATAATCAAAATGATACATTTATAATGTTCTCATGATAACTAACTAACACCAGGTAGGTTTAAGTAGTGTACAAAAAATGAAGTATTATATCTTGGATGCAATGTTTTATCATTAAAAATTTAATACCTCTTAGCTGACAGTTATATAGTTGGAACGCGTGGGGTGTGACCAGTTGTCAGACACATGCCAGGATTCACACGTAGAATAATTAGAACATAATATACCTAGATATTGACAACCTTTCTTACCAAACGACACAAACGTGAACTGTTACTTACAGTACAGCTATAATATGCCCCTATTTGTAATTGATATCTAAGTAAGTAACAAAATTATATGCTTTAATATTTATAATAATAATTAATAATGGGGAAATGTTGTTTGTGGCATTTCAGTGAAAGTGCAATGTTAGCAACACAGTATTACTTCACCTAGAACTTCATTTTTAGGAATATTTTAGATGCATTATGGTCAAACAACTCACAATAAATCAATAAAATATATAAATAACATTAACTTGAATCATACAAGTTTTTCTACACGAGGTTCGAACTCACTAGTCTCTTTATTTGCTCTCCACGGTAAATATATCGCCTCAGTTTCACCCTATGTTGCTTATGATGGTTGCCACAAGCTTGCTGGCAAGTTGGGATGATCTCTCTCTATTGCATAACTACAGCTTTCTGCCATATCATTTCCACAGACCGCTCAAAACTATGACTGGACAAGACATTGACACAGCTCAGGTGAGTTATTGACGTTATCTTTACCTAGATGGAATTCTTGTCTGTTAAACATGTTATATATAATGTAACGTATTGCAAATATACTCATGCCAAAAATGGTTGTCAAACCCCTCCCCACCCCAACCCCCACGCCTCACACACAACCACCACACACCCTCTCCAATTAAAAATTGAAGGGGGTGACAACCATTTTTGGCATTCGTATATGTATCTTTCATATCAAACAACCAATATACTTTCTTTATTCGCCAGCATGACATGTTTAAATGCTTGTGGCATGATTTGATTGGTAGTTTTGAACGTAACGTTGGATAAGAAGATGGTTTGTATTAATGTACTTGTCATCATTCATAAGAGTATACATATTTACCCATGATGGTTATGGTGTATGTACTATTTCATAGGAATCCTATACTCTCGAACTCATGGTGTGGGCTTATAGACACACCACGGTGTCACCCAGAGGGTATGTATATGTCACTTTATCACTTCTTTACGTATGTGATATGTATTATCTGCGTGGATTTCGTTATCACACCTATGATGAGATAAGTATGCTATATAATTGTAACTAAGTAGCGTTTCATGTATTCGTTCTACTGGTAATATATTGTAGAGCATATTTATGACGTCACAAGTGTTCCATGTACAGATTAATGTGTTATATATTTCTTTATGGTATATTACAGGGTCTGAAAGACTACATATTGAGAAAAACTTTCCTCCCCACACACCCGCAGCTCGTCATTAATAATGGCACATCCCTGTACAAGGGATGAGTATACACATGGAGAAAAGTATCGCAACACCCCACGTTTCGTTACGTCACTATGTTACCATTAACCATAGCAAAGGAACTTATCCCAGCCTCGTGTTAACTTACAATTGGATAAACTGATCATGAATGAAAAAATAAATTAATCGCAGTTTTATACATTCTTATGGTTCGCACCTTTCCTGCAGAAAATGCATCGATCCATCATCACCGTTAACACAACTCATGATCCTTTTTAATTGGACCACTTAGAGATCGCCAACGCACAGGTATAATACCACTGAGTGGCGCTTAAAGTTTTTAATGAAATATATTTTACGTTCGTAATTACTCAATATGAGGTTGAAAAAACTGAGAGCACAACCCCATGACGAAATGGGTGTATACCTTTGATGGTGGCGATGTTTTATTTTGACATTAAAAATGTGTTTCGAACCTAAGCGAAGGAAGTACGTTGCCAACTTTTCCTCGGTTCGCTCGCATGTAGGAACACTGGTCATTTTCTCTCTGTTGCGCAACCCTATTTGCGACTGTGAGAAAAAGTGAAGGACCACAATCGTCTTATTAGGCGTTTTGTGCGAGATTTATCCTTGATTCCACCATGCTTAACACAAATGTTCTTTTACTTCATGTTATTTTCAGATGAGAGATTGCATCTACTTACTTTTTTTCTACACGTTCCTTGTCGCCTGTAAACAAATAAAACCAAAGTTTAGAGTTTTTCACACGTACGGCCTTTGTGGCTATTGCAAATTCTATCATTGATGTTGCCATTCTATGTTGTCATTGAATTGTGAAAATAAATAAATGAACATTTCACAAAATACACTAATCGTACACTATTAACTTACTGACAATACGACATAAATCTAGATATACTGTACGCAACAGTAAGCTGATCTGTGATATCCTACAGAGATTTGAACTTGGATATAACAGTGGTAGTCTCCACAGGGGATGTACAGATATCAACTTGAACTGCTCTGGTGCTGTATGATCTGCTGCTTACATATGGTTCCCTGTTGTGCTACACTGTCTATTATTTAGTAGGAACAATTCTGAAACATTTGAACACCGATGAAGGCTATACACAGCACCCCAATGAGGTGTCTGAAAGTGTCTAAATCAAATGCAGCGATCATCCATGGGTACCATTGATAGCATGTATTCACCTTGCCCGTAAATCTCGTTATATGTGTTGCCAACTCCACCATAAACCATTCCTGCCGTGTTAACAGTCTGCATGGGTCCTTGTGTGTTTGGTGTAACCTGGATATTCTGGGTACCTGGTTGAGGAGGGTTGTTGTCGTTCATCTGATGGTTGTGGTGGTCGGTCGAGGTCTACCCGCACTATCTAGAACAGGAGCACGAAGTGTTGTGTCACCGTAGTAATGATTCTTTAATTAAATCATGACATGCCACAATAGACTGGCACATTGTACTCAGACCCTGACATTATGATTAATCCAGATCATCCACTGAGTCACTGTTATTGCCATGTTATATATCTAGTTTGCCCCTTTAGTATCTGTGATTCATAACAACCTGCCCCCATATCAAGACATACGCCTTGGGCTAACTTATGCAAGTTAACTTGACAATCCCATGCTCTGTATATAATACAATAAAGCTTGCTCATACCCATGCTCTCTTCTTTTGTACATGCACTGTGCTCCTGTCGAAACATGTGTGTCCAGTCTGGCTACGAAATACATCTGGTACCGAATACGAAAATTCAACAGTTGAAGTTGCATATTCTCCTGTACAGACACAAGTCTGTTCAGTCTGGGCGTTATCCTAATTACCTGTTAACACTTACAGTTACATGGACGACCGATCATAATATTCTCCTGTACAAACACAAGTGTTTAGTCTGGAAGTTTATCTTAATTACGTGTTAACACTTACAGTTACATGGACGACCGATCATAATATTCTCCTGTACAAACACAAGTGTTTAGTCTGGAAGTTTATCTTAATTACGTGTTAACACTTACAGTTACATGGACGACCGATCATAATATTCTCCTGTACAAACACAAGTGTTTAGTCTGGAAGTTTATCTTAATTACGTGTTAACACTTACAGTTACATGGACGACCGATCATAATATTCTCCTGTACAAACACAAGTGTTTAGTCTGGAAGTTTATCTTAATTACGTGTTAACACTTACAGTTACATGGACGACCGATCATAATATTCTCCTGTACAAACACAAGTGTTTAGTCTGAAGTTTATCTTAATTACGTGTTAACACTTACAGTTACATGGATGACTTATGCTAATATTCTCCTGTACAAACACAAGTGTTTAGTCTGGAAGTTTATCTTAATTACGTGTTAACACTTACAGTTACATGGATGACTGATGATAATATTCTCCTGTACAAACACAAGTGTTTAGTCTGGAAGTTTATCTTAATTACGTGTTAACACTTACAGTTACATGGATGACTGATCATAATATTCTCCTGTACAAACACACGTGTTTAGTCTGGAAGTTTATCTTAATTACGTGTTAACACTTACAGTTACATGGACGACCGATCATAATATTCTCCTGTACAAACACAAGTGTTTAGTCTGGAAGTTTATCTTAATTACGTGTTAACACTTACAGTTACATGGATGACCGATCATAATATTCTCCTGTACAAACACAAATGTTTTGTCTGAAATTTATCTTAATTACGTGTTAACACTTACAGTTACATGGATGACTGATGATAATATTCTCCTGTACAAACACAATGTGTTTAGTCTGGAAGTTTATCTTAATTACGTGTTAACACTTACAGTTACATGGATGACTGATGATAATATTCTCCTGTACAAACACAAGTGTTTAGTCTGAAGTTTATCTTAATTACGTGTTAACACTTACAGTTACATGGATGACTGATGATAATATTCTCCTGTACAAACACACGTGTTTAGTCTGGAAGTTTATCTTAATTACGTGTTAACACTTACAGTTACATGGATTACAATTGTTGATATATCGACCGATACACCTCGGAAAGTGTGGGTAGATCTCTCACAAATACCACTCAGTGGGTGAGAAGGCTTAAGCAAAATTTGACTATATTTAACAGCTAGTTTCACGTATGTGCATATTGTTCTGAAATTAAAATTTCTGAAAGTTAATTCATCGTTTATTCAAAACATATTGGAGGTTTCGAGACACTTTCCGCACCCGTCTCGAGAGCAAGAGACGATAGTCCGTCTCGCGTACACGTTACGTCTCTGACTGATATTACTGTCACGGTACATCGCATTTAAAGATAACTGCTACAATAAAGTGAAGCCCCTATATCTCTACATTCTCAAAATAGCCTCTATCCAAGGTGTTCGGTCTGTGTTCGCTCTGACTTGACAGCGGTTGTGTGAAGCGCTCAACCCTGATATCCAGCCTCGGCCTAGTTTGAGGCATGGCTACTTTTGTAGGTACATGGATATCATTGTAGCTGACTTTTACTACTGTTGTCATTGACAACCGTTGTAATTGTATTTCGGGGCAAATTAAACCCAAATTAGAATATAGTCAATAAATCATACTGTCATCACTTTGTAAGTGATTTGTTGTGGCGAAAACTCAACATGCTGGAATGTTCTTGTCTTAGGACAGACGGGCAAGCTGACTTACCAGTGTCAGTTTTCTCCTCCGAGATCCGGGTGGGTTACAAGGACGCCTCACACTGCCCTGAACTGTTTCTTCCTGATGTCACTTCAAGTACTTTCGGTATAACTCGTGCCTTCCCGTAATCTACAAACCGGATGCGTTTGTCACACCTCGTGCATACAGGTCGAGTGTTCAGGGTCGACAACAACACTGGCATGCTGGAGGCAGTGAGCCCTGACAGTATACAGCAACATAATGCCCACTGAAGTGTGTGTGTGTGTGTGTGTGTGTGTGTGTCTAAACATATAAGCAGGGGCAGATAATCCCACTACTATGTACTATATATGGACACCTGGTGTCATATCTGTCACTCTACATTAAAGTGTTGAAAGTAATTAGTGTATGTGAGGCGTACGCAGATACAGGAGGAAATGTAAGAGACCCTTCTTTCCTACTACCCTTAACAATACTGACACCCGGTGTCACGGGTCACTACAGCTACACAGGAAGCATTGAAGGAAGATAGACATTTTACAAAATGACAGCGACTCCTTTCTCACCACTCTCTAAACAGCCTGACAGCCTAGTTTCTCTCCACAACTCTCTTGATCAATTCGGTGATCCAGGCCATCACAGATAATGCCATCACTTACTTCACTCTGTCGTTAAGTCTTGCTATTTAAGTTTGATTTCCCACCAAAGTAAGATTATGATGTTAAATTGCATGTTATACTCACTTTGTATCTTGTTTATCTTTCCATCCGTTGTGTAGCAGCCTTGTTTTCATCTTCCATCATTATTTGTCTGTGTTTGCATGATGCCCAATGATAACATACTCAGTGGGACTCTTCACTGTGTAGATAAGAGCGAGGCATACTGGGAGATCAACCTATTAGAAACATGTACAAATCATCATAGCAAGAGATAAAATTCGCCATATTGTGAAAATTTAATAAGCATAAAATTGAAACCCTAGAGACAATGTACGAATTGACCCAGCTCATTACTGAGACGACTAGGACCACACCTTCGTCTTCAGCTTTGTCCAATTTATTGTTTGTGACTATTGCTGATGAATTTCAGGAGTTTCTGATCTTATATGTAGTTATCGTAATTCGTAACGATCAAGTAAGAGGCGACTAACGGGATCGGGTGTTCAGGCTTGCTGACTTGGTTCACACATGTCATCGGTTCCCAATTGCACAGATCGATGCTCATGCTGTTGAACACTGAATTGTCTGGTTCAGACTCGAATATTTACAGACCGCCGCCATATAGCTAGAATATTGGTAAGTGCGGCGTAAAACTAAACTCACTCACTCACTCGTAACGACCAAAGGAACTATATCTCTACAATGTATAAAACGCAAATATTCAGCTATAGCTTAATGGATAATGATAAATTTATCGAATCCTTCACTTTAGATGCGTGACAAAATAATATTGCGACTATAGCAGTGCCTTTCTGCCAGACCTTTGTAAACATATGCAATGATCATAACCCAAACATAACTCTTACAGTTAGACCAAGCTGTCCAGTGTGGATTACTGGCTAAGGAAACCATAACGGTGTTGATAAAATCATAAACAATCTGTCTGCTGATTGGGGTAACTTTCGCAAATTAAGAACATTGCAAAGAAAATATATGTGTTTAGAAATGACAATAAGATAAACGATACATGGTCAAAAGCTTCTGCATATGTGGCAAAATAAGAACAGTATTCGGTAACATCAGTTGGACCTTTGATGATGATTTCTTGTTCTTAGTTGTATTTAACAGATTCCCAGAATTGTATTAATGCAGCTTCAGAAACATAATAAACCTTTTCTTTGCTATGTGACAGTTCTTTCTGTACTATATATTTAATCATAACAACGTTTATTATCATGTTTTACAGATTAAAGATAGTATGCAGCAGAGAGGGTTCGGGTGATCCTGGCACAGTCAAGCTGGTAAGGCTCATCATCAGCTCAGGGCCCTTAAGCTAGTCCCCTCTACCCTCTCTTCTGCATTACCCCGAGTGTCAGAAGGGCTGTTCTCCCGGTGGAGAACCCGGGCACTCTCCTGATCTGCGCCAGTAAATTCATTGGCTTTATCAAAAAGGACAAGATCAAGTTTGTTGGCAGGAATTCTTCTGAGGCTGTATATGGGCCTATTCCACAAAAGTTTGAAAGCATCATTTTCCATGACGCCCTGGACATGTTCAGGGTCGTACCATGGATGGACCTGGGAGTCAAGGTCACAGGCATGGCGAAGACGGTAATAAAAGCAGCGAGCCATGCCATCATGTCTTTTCAATTATTTTACTTTTATCAGTATTTATATCCATGCCGCATTTATTGGAATACACATGTAGGGCGTCAAGGCAGCGCTGTAATCTAACAACAATATCCGCTATCAAAACCAAATCATCTGCAAATAACTGAGCAGTAATATTCAACATATTTTCGGAGATAAATATACTATCATCAAACTTATTTTCTAAGGTCAGTGCAAGCTCATTAATATATAAAAGAAATAATACCGTACTAGACACAGCCTTGCCGAACCCCACAAGCGCTATCAAAATATTCAGTTAATTTCTTACCATACTCATAGGTGACAGTGGCCTTGACATTACTATACATATTCTTAATCAACTTGAACAAAATTCCATGGATCCCATTTTGCAAAAGAACATACAGTAATTTAAACCTATTCACCACGTCAAAGGCCTTGAGAAAGTCTATGAATGCAATATATATCTCCCCATTTTTACGTGTTTAATACTTCTGAATGATTGTCTGGAGAATAAAGATACTGTCCACAGTCCAATGGTCTGTTTTGAATCCACCCTGTTATTTTCCAATTGTCTCACGAAGTTGCAAGAAGTACTCCAATCTTTTTGTTTAGAACCGAAACACATATTTTGCTCATTACATTCAGAAGAGAGATCCCCCTATAATTATTCGGGTCAGATCTGCTACATTTCTTATGTAGTGGGATAATAATATACTCTCCCAAAAAGAAACACACATAGGAATTTCAACTGTAGTCTTATGCTTATTTTGAAACATCTTGTAGGCTTTATGAGTAAATGAAATATAGCGAAATTGCACACTGGGAATGCAGACCTATCCGTCTTTGGCACAAACACGAGGAAAGTCAGTTTAAGTGTCACATGGAGACGTGTGGTGGCGCTGAAGTCAGTACCTCGTGTGACCACCGTGGGCATCCAGAACTGCACGGCATCGCCTCGGCATCGAACGAATAAGTCTCAGAATCTCGTGTTGCCCAATCGCAGCCCAATCTGCCTGTAGTGCCTGTGCGAGTTGCTGAAGTGTCTGGGGCTGAGGGCTACGACGTCGCACCCGTCTGTCCAGGGCATCCCACAGATGTTCCATAGGGTTTAAGTCCGATGATCTTGAGGGCCAGGGGGACACATTGACGTCGTGGTTCTGGAGGAAGACTCTATGCTGGATTTCGTCACAGTACCGTTGAGCTGTCAGGTTGCCCTGGATCATCACCAAATCACTTCTCCTACGGCACCACACATCATAACACTGTCCCGGCCGAATCTGTCCACCTGGGGAACGCAAGCGTCGGCGAAACGTTCATGTGGACGTCTGTACACCCGCATTCTTCCATCGCGTCGTTCCAATACAAATAGTGATTCATCACTGAACCAGATTCTACGCCAATTCGGTAGGTTCCATGCCTGAACGTTGGTGCACCTTTGAACTCGACGTCGACGATGCTGTTGTCGAAGCACAGGGCCAAAAAAAGGTCTTCTGGCAACAAAACCAGCCTCTCTCAACCTGTTCCTGACGGTCTGTGCAGAAAGCCTCCTTAATGCGGGTATTTGTCGAGCGGTACTGGTCGCCGTAGCTGTTCGATGACGCAGGTCATGTACCTGGATGTAGCGATCCTGCGCCGCAGTGGTCGGTCGAGGTGGTCCACTACGAGGGGCATCTGTTATCGAATTCCGCTTGCGATATCTCTCCCAGAGCCGTGAAATGGTGCTTTGGTGAACATTCATGCGTCGGGCAACTGCACGTTGAGACTGGCCAGCTTCAAGCAAACCAATGGCGATATGACGTTTGGCTTCACTTAGACGTGGCATTTTGCGTTCGTCAACAATATTCCAAATACAGTGAATAATCGTCCGACAGCGATCAACATTTTATACCCAGCATTGAGACTATCTGATCCCCAACTTTCACGTGCATTGCATGCGAATTGTGTATTCTGTGAGACTACACTCCGAAATTGAAAATCATGCTGTTAAATACTGGTATTTTACGGATGGTGCGTTTTGTTGTGATGGTTCAAAACGTAAACACCATAGGACTCATAAACAGAGCAAAACCTTTTGTAAAATGAATCACGTTTTAATTCATTGCTACATGAAATTGCAATTTTCAAGATGCGTTTCTTTTTGGGGAGAGTATATAATGCCAGTTGACAGGGAATATGACCAAAAGCCGGATCAAAGTATCTTATTGAACAGTGATACTAAATAGGGAACTATAATATGTTCGGAAATTTTGAAAAACTCTGCGGGGATACAGTCATTGCCTGGGGCTGTGTTACATTTAAGATATCTGATAGCATTTATTGCATGCTGATCTATAAAGTCACATGATAGAATACCATCGTCATTGATACAAACATGATAGAATATCAGCGTCATTAATACAATCAACACATGTATTAAAGTCATGTCCATCAATATATGACTTGGCATTTTTTCTGAAAAGTTGTCATCTTCTGGCAACGTTGGGTTTATCAAGTCCTTAACGTATTCAGCCCATGTTGATGGTGTCACACTATCTTCCATGGCGCGAGTTGTTTTCACATATCGACAAATTGCTGAGCAGTCTCTGGAACAAGCTGCATCATGTATTTGTTTTAGTAATGGAACGTTTATAGCTGTCTTTCTTAAGTTTTACAAGTCTGTTTGAACTGAGATCCAATGTCTTTGTATCTATTCAGATTCTCAAATGCTGTTGTTTTTTTCTAAACACATTAAGCAGTTTATACTTTTTTTATGCTTAAGAGTCTGACACTTTTGATCAAACCATTCTGGTTGTTGTTTAGAGTTGATGGTTTTGGGTTGTCCACATTCCATATCTCGCCCACAGGTTTGCAGAATGCGCTGCAGCATGTTGAATGCCTTGTCGGTGTTGCCATGTAGACTGCTCAGAAAATCCTAAAACAAATTATTTGTATCAGCATTTGGCAGGTTATCAAGATATAATTGTGATTTTTCATTATTCCATTTAAATTTATTTCTGTTACTACAATGAAGATACTTATGATCGGCAGGCCTGTCCACATCGAACAGGGATGAGATTGTGGTTGTGAGTGGGAGATGATCAGACTCCGTGCGAGAGTCCTCCACATAACGGTATAACGGTGCTGACTCTGCAATGTAGTCCAGTGTGCTACAACGGGTAGGACCAATAAATGTATAGTCCCCCTCATCAGAGAATCTGCCATTTAACAGGTACCATCCAAACGTTTTGCATAAGTCTAGTAATTCTCTTCCATAGTTATTTACAACAAGATCTTTATTTTTGCGATTTGGGTACACGGGTGGGGCATCAAGTTCCTCGTATGTATCTTCGTCCAAAGGTAGAAAATCAACACTATCATCAACAATATAGTCTAGTTCAGTGCCAGTTTTGCCATTCAAATCGCCACAAATAATGAAGTCAGTATCTGGAAATTCGTTTTTCATTGCCACAATGTAACAATCGCTCAACCCCATCGTTACTGTTAGGTTTTTCCGGTGTTATATAGACACAACCCAGAATAAGCCTTTTGCATGACCGTATACGCCGAATGGAAACAAGAAACACGACGTCCACCCACCCCTCGTGTACACGATGGAAAAAGGCTGAAATACTGTCACGCATAAGTGTAGCAACGCCACCGCTGAACCGACCGATGTTGTTTACCTTAGGGGGAACTGATTGATATGCTGTATGACAGGCGATTAACTTACTAAAGTCATCATAACATTTGGCCCAGGTTTCGGTCAATCATATGATATTATATTTAGAGATAAAGTCACAAAAGTCTCGATGGATTACTTTACTATATAGGCCGTTTACATTCCAACACAATAGGCTTATTGGTTGCAGAGAATGTGGTGTAATCCGGAATACCCGTGGAGCACGAGCTTTCTGATCGGGTGTCAATATCAATGTCGATATCAGTCACAGGGTCAAGGCCAACCTGCTACAAAACACTGTGGTTATGGTCAGCATGACTTAGCGAGTGTGGTCCGTGTATATCTCCGGCGAATCTGACTAGGGCCCCAGAACTATCCGGCATGAGCTTAGCATAATCTATAACTAGAAAGTCGCCTTTGATGTATGCTGTTTTGCCTTGGTCCCTGGCTTGTTTGAGGTGGGATATGAGTTGTTTTCTTCTGAGTCTTGTTTTTTGAGAGAAGTCCTCAGATATTCTGAATGTTGAGTTGCCTTTCAACTCTGCCTTAGCCTGGCTGAGGAAGCTAAGTTTGTCGTCTCTGGAGACGAACTTCATCATGATAGGCGGATTTCCCCCTGTTCACGCTTTGTACCCAATCTGTGGACAGTGTCGAAAAGAATATCATCTCCATTTTGTAGACATAACGTAACCTTCAGAAATGAATAAACTTTCCTTTAGATTAACCAGACTCGTCATACCGTCCTTCCATTTCCATTCCAAATAAAGTAAACTTATTACCTCTCCTGTGTTAGGTATAGAGGTTATACTGGTAACCACCTCGTGCCCCGTGGAGGTGGCAGAACAATGCGACGGTGAAGAATGTGTAGGTTATATACAGTGTACGGGGCACCAGGTGTCAGGTCTTAAGAGAGTTGTGAGACAGGAGTCGCCTTCAGTTTCTGACATGTGTAACTTCCTTCCATGCTACCCCAGTGTGTTGCTTTACAGTGAGTGAGTGAGTTTAGTTTTATGCCGCACTCAGCAATATTCCAGCTATATGGCTGTGGTCTGTAAATAATCAAGTCTGGATCAGATAATCCAGTGATTAACAGCATGAACATAGATCTGCGCAAAAAGGGTGCTTTAGAGTGACCTGTATTGATGAGGGTAGTAGGAAAGAGAGTGTCTCTTTCATTTTTCCAGTGTCTATGTAGGCCTCACACACACACACTAGTTACGTTCAACGCTAAACTGTAGAGTAACAGAAATGAACACTGGGTATCTGAATATAGTACGTAGTAGTTAACGTCAACAATAAGATTTCGATGACCTTTGACACCGGGTGTCAGTACTATAGAGGGTAGCAGGGAAGAGGGGATCGCTTTCATTTCCTCCAGTGTCTTCGTCGGTCGCACATACACTGGCTACCGTCAATACTAAGCTGCAGAGTGACCTGTGACACCTGGTGTCTGTATTGTAGAGGCAGTAAGACAGAGGGCGTCTCTTTAATTTCGTCCTGTGTCTATGTAGGCCTCACACACACTAGTTACCTTTCAACGTTAAACTGTAGAGTAACAGAAATGAACACTGGGTGTCTGAATATAGTTGGGTTATCTTCACATGCTACTGTGTTTAGATTGTACATACCTATTACTCCAATAAACATTGTGTTGCTGTATTGTGTCAGGACTCACTGTCTCTATCGGTCTTTGCCGACCTTGAACACGCCTGCACCGCGTGACTTGCGCAACAGGCTTGTAGATTACGGAAAGGCACGAGTCGTACCGAATGTACTTGAAGCGGCACAAGGAAGTAATAGTTCAGGGTAGTGTTGGTACTGTCGATTGTCTAACTCCGTCCAATACACGTCTAACTCCGTCTATCAATCTAACTTCGTTCAGTATTGAACAGCGTGTTGCTGATGTGTGGCAGGGTAAACTTTGTGTAGTGTTTTACTGAGTTTGTCTTCGCCATTGTACACTGGACCTGTGTTAGTGAGGCGTCCTTGTAACCCACCCGGATCTCGGAGGAGAAAACTGACACGGGTAAGTCGCTAGATAAGAACATTCCAGCATGTTTAGAGTTTACGTTACATCAAATCACTTATAAAAAACACAGGATATACAACATTCTATTATGGATTTGATTTGATGACGTCATTACTCTTGCCGTTTTGCAACAGCATCACAAAGTTACCTGTCGGGTACCCAGCAGCATCTTACAGATCCCTCTCTGTCATAGCCATTCTGCAGCAGAATCAAACACTTACCTGTCGGGTACCCAGTAGCATCTTACAGATCCCTCTCTGTCATAGCCATTCTGCAGCAGAATCAAACACTTACCTGTCGGGTACCCAGTAGCATCGTACAGATCCCTCTCTGTCATAGCCATTCTGCAGCAGCATCACACACTTACCTGTTGGGTACCCAGTAGCATCTTACATATCCCTCTCTGTTACAGTCATTCTGCAGCAGCATCACACACTTACCTGTTGGGTACCCAGTAGCATCTTACATATCCCTCTCTGTTACAGTCATTCTACAGCAGCATCACACACTTACCTGTCGGGTACCCAGTAACATCGTACAGATCCCTCTCTGTTACAGTCATTCTGCAGCAGCATCACATACTTACCTGTTGGGTACCCAGTAGCATCTTACAGATCCCTCTCTGTTACAGTCATTCTGCAGCAGCATCACACACTTACCTGTCGGGTACCCAGTAACATCTTACAGATCCCTCTCTGTTACAGTCATTCTGCAGCAGCATCACACACTTACCTGTCGGGTACCCAGTAGCATCTTACAGATCCCTCTCTGTTACAGTCATTCTGCAGCAGCATCACACACTTACCTGTCGGGTACCCAGTAACATCTTACAGATCCTGTATGTTACAGCCTTTCTGCTGCAGAATCACACACTTACCTGTCGGGTACCCAGTAGCATCTTACATATCCCTCTCTGTTACAGTCATTCTACAGCAGCATCACACACTTACCTGTCGGGTACCCAGTAACATCGTACAGATCCCTCTCTGTTACAGTCATTCTGCAGCAGCATCACATACTTACCTGTTGGGTACCCAGTAGCATCTTACAGATCCCTCTCTGTTACAGTCATTCTGCAGCAGCATCACACACTTACCTGTCGGGTACCCAGTAACATCTTACAGATCCTGTATGTTACAGCCTTTCTGCAGCAGAATCACACACTTACCTGTCGGGTAGCCAGTAGCATCTTACAGATCACTCTCTGTTACAGTCATTCTGCAGCAGCATCACACACTTACCTGTCGGGTACCCAATAACATCGTACAGATCCCTCTCTGTTACAGCCATTCTGCAGCAGCATCACACACTTACCTGTCGGGTACCCAGTAGCATCTTACAGATCCCTCTCTGTTACAGTCATTCTGCAGCAGCATCACACACTTACCTGTCGGGTACCCAGTAGCATCTTACATATCCCTCTCTGTTACAGTCATTCTGCAGCAGCATCACACACTTACCTGTCGGGTACCCAGTACTTAGCATCTTACAGATCCCTCTCTGTAACAGCCATTCTGCAGCAGCATCACACACTTACCTGTAGGGTACCCACTACTTAGCATCTTACAGATCCCTCTCTGTTACAGTCATTCTGCAGCAGCATCACACACTTACGTGTCGGGTACCCAGTAGCATCTTACAGATCTTGTATGTTACAACCTTTCTGCTGCAGAATCACACACTTACCTGTCGGGTACCCAAGTAACATCTTACAGATCCCTCTCTGTTACAGCCATTCTGCAGCAGCATCAAACACTTACCTGTGGGGTACCCAGTAATTAGCATCTTACAGATCCCTCTCTGTTACAGCCATTCTGCAGCAGCATCACACACTTACCTGTCGGGTACCCAGTAGCATCTTACAGATCCCCCTCTGTTACAGTCATTCTGCAGCAGCATCACACACTTACCTGTCGGGTACCAAGTAACATCTTACAGATCCCTCTCTGTTACAGCCATTCTGCAGCAGCATCACACACTTACCTGTAGGGTACCCACTAATTAGCATCTTACAGATCCCTCTCTGTTACAGTCATTCTGCAGCAGCATCACACACTTACCTGTCGGGTACCCAGTAGCATCTTACAGATCCCTCTCTGTAACAGTCATTCTGCAGCAGCATCACACACTTACCTGTCGGGTACCCAATAACATCGTACAGATCCCTCTCTGTTACAGCCATTCTGCAGCAGCATCACACACTTACCTGTCGGGTACCCAGTAGCATCTTACAGATCCCTCTGTGTTACAGTCATTCTGCAGCAGCATCACACACTTACCTGTCGGGTACCCAATAACATCGTACAGATGCCTCTCAGTAACAGCCATTCTGCAGCAGCATCACACACTTACCTGTAGGGTACCCAGTAGCATCTTACAGATCCCTCTGTGTTACAGCCATTCTGCAGCAGCATCACACACTTACCTGTCGGGTACCCAGTAGCATCTTACAGATCCCTCTGTGTTACAGTCATTCTGCAGCAGCATCACACACTTACCTGTCGGGTACCCAATAACATCGTACAGATGCCTCTCAGTTACAGCCATTCTGCAGCAGCATCACACACTTACCTGTCGGGTAGCCAGTAGCATCTTACAGATCCCTCTCTGTTACAGTCATTCTGCAGCAGCATCACACACTTACCTGTCGGGTACCCAATAACATCGTACAGATCCCTCTCTGTTACAGCCATTCTGCAGCAGCATCACACACTTACCTGTCGGGTAGCCAGTAGCATCTTACAGATCCCTCTGTGTTACAGTCATTCTGCAGCAGCATCACACACTTACCTGTCGGGTACCCAATAACATCGTACAGATGCCTCTCAGTAACAGCCATTCTGCAGCAGCATCACACACTTACCTGTAGGGTACCCAGTAGCATCTTACAGATCCCTCTGTGTTACAGCCATTCTGCAGCAGCATCACACACTTACCTGTCGGGTACCCAGTAGCATCTTACAGATCCCTCTGTGTTACAGTCATTCTGCAGCAGCATCACACACTTACCTGTCGGGTACCCAATAACATCGTACAGATGCCTCTCAGTTACAGCCATTCTGCAGCAGCATCAAACACTTACCTGTCGGGTAGCCAGTAGCATCTTACAGATCCCTCTCTGTTACAGTCATGCTGCAGCAGCATCACACACTTACCTGTCGGGTACCCAATAACATCGTACAGATCCCTCTCTGTTACAGCCATTCTGCAGCATAATCACACACTTACCTGTCGGGTACCCAGTAGCATCTTACAGATCACTCTCTGTTACAGTCATTCTGCAGCAGCATCACACACTTACCTGTCGGGTACCCAATAACATCGTACAGATCCCTCTATGTTACAGTCATTCTGCAGCAGCATCACACACTTACCTGTCGGGTACCCAATAACATCGTACAGATCCCTCTGTGTTACAGTCATTCTGCAGCAGCATCACACACTTACCTGTAGGGTAGCCAGTAACATCTTACATATCACTCTCTGTTACAGTCATTCTGCAGCAGCATCACACACTTACCTGTCGGGTACCCAATAACATCGTACAGATCCCTCTCTGTTACAACCATTCTGCAGCAGCATCACACACTTACCTGTCGGGTACCCAGTAGCATCTTACAGATCACTCTGTGTTACAGTCATTCTGCAGCAGCATCACACACTTACCTGTCGGGTACCCAGTAGCATCTTACAGATCCCTCTCTGTTACAGCCATTCTGCAGCAGCATCACACACTTACATGTCGGGTACCCAATAGCTAGCATCTTACAGATCCCTCTCTGTAACAACCATTCTGCAGCATCATCACACACTTACCTGTCGGGTACCCAGTAGCATCTTACAGATCACTCTCTATTACAGCCATTCTACAGCAGCATCACACACTTACCTGTCGGGTACCCAGTAGCATCCTACAGATCCTGTATGTTACAGCCTTTCTGCTGCAGAATCACACACTTACCTGTCGGGTACCCAGTAGCATCTTACAGATGACTCTCTGTTGCAGCCATTCTGCAGCAGTATCACACACTTACCTGTCGGGTACCCAATAGCTAGCATCTTACAGATCCCTCTCTGTAACAACCATTCTGCAGCAGCATCACACACTTACCTATCGGGTAGCCAGTAGCATCTTACAGATCACTCTCTATTACAACCATTCTGCAGCAGCATCAAACACTTACCTGTCGGGTACCCAGTAGCATCCTACAGATCCTGTATGTTACAGCCTTTCTGCTGCAGAATCACACACTTACCTGTCGGGTACCCAGTAGCATCTTACAGATGACTCTCTGTTGCAGCCATTCTGCAACAGTATCACACACTTACCTGTCGGGTAGCCAGTAGCTAGCATCTTACAGATCCCTCTCTGTTACAGCCATTCTGCAGCAGCATCACACACTTACCTGTCGGGTACCAAGTAATTAGCATCTTACAGATCCCTCTCTGTTACAGCCATTCTGCAGCAGCATCACTAACTTACCTGTCGGGTACCCAGTAATTAGCATCTTACAGATCCCTCTCTGTTACAGCCATTCTGCAGCAGCATCACACACTTACCTGCCGGGTACCCAGTAATTAACATCTTACAGATCCGTCTCTGTTACAGCCATTCTGCAGCAGCATCACACGCTTCCATGTTGGGTACCGAGTAATTAGCATCTTACAGATCCCTCTCTGTTACAGTCATTCTGCAGCAGCATCACACACTTGCCTGTCGGGTACCCAGTAGCATCTTACAGATCTTGTCTGTTACAGCCATTCTGCAGCAGAATCACACACCGGATTGTACAGCGCAACTTAAATGTTGCACCCCTATCATTTTTCAATAGTGAGTAAAACAAAATTAAGACATTTGACCTATTTTTAATCATTGTTCTCAAGTGGGCTGTCCGATTCGGCCTAGGCGGCCAAAAGCAACTCAAACGTCCCTAATGTGTCCTGCTTTTTGCTTCAATCTATTGAAACATATTCCATCTACTTATGTACCATTTTGTAGTTTGTCATTGGATATGGTATACATTACAAACTAACCGACCATCTTCTACTATCTTAAACCTGCCGGAGAGCGGAAGGTCGCGGGTTCGATCTCCGGCCGCGTCATACCAAAAGACGTTAAAATATGGTACTTGTTGAGTCCCTGCCTGGCGTTCGGTATTAATGGGTACATCAGGGACTGGTCGGCTCGGAGTCAGTATAATGTGTCTGAGTGGGGTATTCATGCTTCACTGCGTCATGGTATCTCAGTGGTCTAGCACTATAAAACCAGCCTCCGTCTGGGCTAGTACAAGCAGCCGGACATATTCATACGCACGTCGTCATATTAGCGAAATATTCTCAAGCACGAACTTAAACCCAATTTTACCTCACCTCACCTTAAACCTGTCAAGGGTCGTATTGGTAACGAGCACAGAACAGCATCTCGTATTGTCTTGTTTAGATAGTTTTGAGCTATCAGATCCAAGGTGCATTGCATTTATCTGTAGCCACGGCTATGTTTATCGCCTACTTGTATCAAATCACATGCACCACGTACACAACGGTGAAATACAAACTGCTCAGCTGATCTAATTCACAGTGAACTTCGGCCACCAACACCGTTATCAGCAATACCTTTATCAAAGTCAAGATAGGGTAACTTAAGTACGCAATAACAACCTTATCGTCAGTTCAATAAGTAAATGCAGATCTCCGGTATTCCTAGAGAAGCAATAAGATATGGACGTCATTCTGTAGCTGCCCTGTGTTTACACAGGACTTGTGAAGTTGTGTGGGCTGGTAGTACCCATGTCAAGCGGGCTGATCCCCGGACTTCTACCTGTAGTATTGTAGTATTTGGAGATGTCGGGTAAGTTAAAGGGAAGCCCTTTCTCACCTCCATTCCAGGCCTAGCCCCTGTCAAAAGTGACCTGTGTCACTTTTTGTGCAATGGACTGATTAACCATATCTCCACTTTATGTTTATTACGACAAACGCAACCTTCCTTAATCAATGTTTATCTTAAGTACACGAGATGAGAATGGACCCAAGTACCGAACCTTGGGGGATACCGTGTTTAAGGATTAGGCTTTGTGATGAAGCAGACCGTGGCCTTTCGATCAAGTATGATTAATACCACTGTAAAACAGTACTGCATAATCCAAGCTCATTTTCTTGACAACCACAAGCAACGCGTGCTAAAGGGTAGCGGATAAATCTACTATTAGTAAGCCGAGCAATTCCATATCACAATAGTCAAGAGACTCACGAATCTCAATCTGGACACAATTCAAGGCAATCTCAAAGCTATGAGCTGGCGATATGCAGAATGAGGTTTGTCAAGGAGGTGCTTTTTGTAACTAATCAACCAACTGCATTGTAACGAATTTTCACAGCGTTTTGACACAAATGGTAAAACTGCAGAATCTCCACATACTTCATCTGCAGTGATAACATCTACCAGCAACCCTCCTACACACACACACACACCCTCACCCCCCAACCCCCTCAGTTGAATCCCAACTTTTAACCTTACGCTCTCAAATATTTCTGACCAACCTAGGAGACAAATCTCTGGATAGATCCAAAGTAGTAGAGGGAATGATTGTACGGGACCAGGTCCAACAAAAGCCTCTGCAAAGCCTTATTCCCCAAATAAGGCTTTGGTCGGACCCTTAGCTCTTGCTACCATTACCCCTACTATAAAAAAGTTTGGGACGCTAGCGGGATACGAACTCCCGCGGCTGAAGTGTGTGGGATTGCGTATAACGTGCCGCTATGACATAGAAAGATAGAAAGGTTCTAAAAAGTAGTAAAATGTCCCAGCAGCCACAATTCCCCAAGGGTGAAATCGAAAGATGATGTTGCGCTTCCTCCCCTTGGGAATTGTGCCGGCTGCCTTTCTCTCACCATGAGAGTGCCCGCTCAGCTAAGTGCTTTCAGCGACCCAACTGATATGATCTTGATTCCTTACCGAAACACCTCACATCACACAAAGTTGCAAGGAATCTCCTGAGGCAACGGCGGGATACGAACCCACATGTATAGCTCGCGCAAACTATACATAATGGGCCGCACCACTCAACCGATTGAGCTACCGGGGACATAGCTGAATCATCTCGGTTTAACGGGTCTATCCTGAACTAGCACTTTCCTGATCACGTGACATTATGCGGTAACACTGTGCCGTACGGTACGATCAATAATTCTTCTCTCACAAACCCTCTGCCCGGCCCATCCCTCAAATAGTACAAGTTAGGCTCGTCTGCTTTAATGTCCACTTTATCTATGTTGTAAGTTTTGACTGACCATATAGGATCGGTGGTTCGCTTACGGCTATCACCCTCGTGTTCCCCCGGCTGGTATAGATACCTCACTAGGACCCTGTCTGGTATCTGTTTCTCCTTCCCACGCAAAGGAGCGGCCGACTGTGCAACTATTGATTTTAGTTTGATAGCGTCTGCCGGCTTTTTACCGGTGAGACGGGTGACTTCATGGTTGATTGCTGACACCACCTTAGGTAACCTCGTGACCCATTCAGTCGATCGCTTCCCGGGGTGGCCATCTCTCGCATACTGATGTCGAATAAAGCTCAGCCAAAGTCCTATTAAATCTCTCAACTATGGCTTGGCTGCGATGGGCTCCGGCCGTGCCACGCCCTGACCTTTGTATCGTGTTTGGCTAGCAGTTGTGACACGGCACCCATGAACTCCGCCCTGGGTCAACTTGCAGCTCTGTTGGCCACGTCAGCGGACTGCGTTTGTATATCGTTCGAATCCTCTGGCTACCTGGACCCGAATCTTTTCGTGGTCAAGGGTTCGGCTTCCTTGTAGCGACTGGCTACATCCACGACTGTTAAGGCATACTTGTACCTTTTATCGTGGGGTAGGAACAGTAGGTCTGCCTGGTGAACGCTATTAGGTATGTTAATACCGAACTTCCTTCTAGGCACGTAGCGTGGTGGTGGCGAAATAGATCTGCCACAGGGCTTGTTTTCAAGCCGCGGCTTTTGGCTTCCTCCGGCGTTACTCGCGCCATTTTAGCCAGCTTATCTACAGTGCTAGCTCCTTTCCAGTACCACAGCGGGCTATAGTAAATGGCCGCCAAACTTTTCTGGTTCCGTGACATATATATATATCTATGTTCTTGGTTCAATTTTCTCATGCCCGACGCGTACGTGTTTATCCCATCAATAGCTATCCAACGTTTAGTATCCATAGGCGACAGGGACGTCTTGTTTATAGTCAGTCCGTATATCTATGGCCATCACTTCTAAGTGTGTTCATTTTATGTCTAAAGGTACGGGTCTTGAACAGGGCTTCCTTGAATCTGGCGTGTTTGATGTGTTGTTTAACCACGTACTTCTTAACACCCTTAGCCTTCGGATCTCACTATTGTCGGCTTTCAGTATGGGTACATCTTAGGCCTCAACCCTATGTACTCAGCTATGGGCGTGCCAGCACACTCGTCCTTCATCTTACCTAGGACCTTTTTATTCACCGTGCTGTGTATGGTATGGACCTTGGGGTAGTCGCTGGTGTCGTACAAATCGAGGTGTTTTTTCATGTCCTCGTACACGTCCTCGGTTCGAATCTCCATCAGCAGGGAATCCGTGTCAGTGTACAGCACTTCACACCTGTCATCGTACTGTTTCTTAAGCTCGTTGTAGTAAAAGTCGTACATCAGGTGTTTGGATAAATCGAGGATGCTCATCCCCACGTAAACAGGCCGGTTGAATTTTATGTGGCTTTTCTTCATGTGTAGGGCAACTAGGTCATCGGTGAATATCTTGCTACGGTTGAATGCCGGACTGGCTATCAGTCTCCTGAGCTTGTCTTCCTCATTCAACCGAACCAGCTTCACGGTCACGCGTTTCCTCAGGTTCTCCATAGTCTTACCGAACACCGAGTTGTTCATGAGCTTGTAGAGGTTTTTCTCAAAGTCACTGGTGGCAAGCTTTCGGAGGTCTGTGTTCATTCTGATGTAGGGTTCCATCCATGGGCTCTGGTCGAACATGAGCACCCTGTGTATTTTGGTCAGCCTCATACCCAGCGACAGGTACAGCTGTAGGTTGCGATAGTGAACTATGTACTTGGTCTTATTCATTAAGTTAGGCACGAGATTTTCAACGTCTGCCACCCGCCCACCTTATGTTGGTACTCAGACATCCAGTCTGGGTTAACCCTCATACGTTCGGGGGCCAGGGGGTAGCTGTTGTGTGATGTGTGTAATACCTTGGGGTATTCTAAGTCAACCTCGAGGATATAACCTTTGTTTGAATCTGGTGCGATGCTCATAACATCGACCTCCTGTGGCACCCATTTGAATCCCCCTGTGGGTAGATACTGGCTCATAGCCCAGCCGTACAGGTTGTTGGCGTCGAGGTATAGAATGTGATTGGTTGGCTTGCTAGGGTCGTAACCCTTCACGTATTGATTATTTGCTTTCGCGTATCGTTTGGTTGCCATGGAGATCCCACCTCGCAAGCCTTTCTCAATGAATAGGTGCATGTCATAATCTGTAAGCAATTCCAACTTAACTCCGGTCTTTTTAAGCAAGGCATCCCACGACAGACCTGGGCTGGTGTAATACCATGCGGGGTCGAGTTTATACTGCTTGAAACATGTCCGCCTAAACGTCTCAAACACGTCGGCTAACAGCAGTACATCTGTCCTCAAGTACAGGTCGTGATAATCCCCCCAGGTTCTTACAACCCAGTTTATTCCATACGTTAATCGCGTGCGAGTAATCGTCTTGGGATATTTCCGAGTCGGTCAGATTGCTGTAAAATTCTCTGATGGGAGGTAGTCTGGTCTCGGCGAACTTGGGCCAACTATCCATGTACTCATAGGGGTACACACCCTTCCTCATAAGCAGGGGTCTAGTCTCGGCGTCTGTGTATCGGTCGGTGATAGGGAAGGTATCGTTGGCCTTAACCAGACTGTCTAATGAAGACAATAGAAATTGTACTGAATCTATAAACCTAAGGCCGTTTAAGCTGAAGGAGATGTATCTCTCCATGTTGTTGGGGATGCACATTATATTACCATCGATTTTCGCGATGGCCTGCATGATCAAATGAGAGTCGTACCCTCTCAAGTTGTGAAAGACAACGGGGATGTTTATTATCTTAGGGTTGATTCTAAGCTTGAGGTTACATCGCGCTGCGCTGTGGCGGCGCCTCTATACTTACCCGGTTACGTGACAGTGATCTCTCACGGAATCACCATTCAGTGGTGAGTCGCACGTGACAATTAGTGCTACAGGCGTGAGCTAGTCGGTCGGCTCGGGTCATACGCATGGGAGCGACTCTATACAGTGCATTCCTAATAATTTTTTAGTCCTCCTGCAAACACTTTATAAACCTTTCAGCGGCGTCGGACCCCCTGTACACTACCGGAGCTTTTCGTTTCCCGTCTAGCGGACGACCACGTATCCAAACCCACAGGCTTCATGCTCCTGTGTTTTGAGTGTGGTTGGGGTATCTAACAACCTTAATAGGTTTGACCAAGGCTTCAAAGTCGGCGTATATGATATAAGGCACAGACATTTGGTTCTTGTGGTTGTCGAATTTTTAGGATATTGTCACCTTCCTTGGGCATGTCGACCCGTATGGCCGTCTGCCCACACCTTTGGCAATCCTCGGTGGGATTCTAATAAATCAGCTCGGCTGAAACCGTGTAGGCATCGCACACAAAAAGTGTTTTTCCCAACGTGTTTCGACTGGTCGTGCAACAACCGGGTGAGATGTTTTATCCACGTGTAGTGATACTTTTCACCTCGTTGGATCATGAATATATTGATAACTTGGTGGGGTTCCCCCAGTTGGGGTTTCCCCAACGATGGGCTGACCCTGTGTACTATTGTTGTGTTACCTTCGTGCCCAAAGACATTTATAGCTAGATTATTCTGTTTTTCTACTTTAGTGATCTGGGATATGGGGGTTGGTTCATCTATACCATCCCAGTTGAGCCCATCATCTTGGGGATAGCTACAAAGCCTGTCTGAATGAGTGTCAGCTGGAAACAAGGCTGACCTGATAGCTACCCTCAGGCAATCGTCTCCTCTATTCTTGACGTTTACCATGGCCTGTTTTTTCCTATAGTAGGGGGGCAAGTCTAGGTATGACCCGCCTCTGAACGGCACGTAGTTAGCTATGTCTAGATAGACATTATCGATTTTATCTACAGCCCACCCGGACCCCAAGTGTGTGTAGCGTTCTAGGTATTCCCGTATCTGCTGAAAACTGGTATCGATTGATCGTCTATGGTCTCTGTATGCGTGACAACCTCTTGCCTACCTCTGAAGTAAGGCTGAACGTACTCAGTGACCCCTCCCCCAACTTGCTTATCGAGTGACATTTTAACTGTGATCTGAAACTTGATGCTTCCCAGACTGGTTAGTTCCTGATTTATTTTATCAGCTATCAGTGGCTTAATATCTGTAATGTCTATGTTCCTATCAACATGCATGTGCCAGCCTCTTAAATAATTACCTACAGCGCGCTCAGTGGGTATGAACTGTAGGTCAATAGCTCTATTCTGCCGTAACAGTTCTACAAGCTGTGGTTTCGTCATACGGGAATACCCACCTAACCCCAAATCACGAACTTCAGCTTTCAATTGTTTTACAGTGGGAGGTGATAACAATGCGATTAACCCGGCTCTCCCCAGGTTTGAATAACCCGTGAACCCAAGCTGTTTTGCTTGAGCTTTTAATTGTTTTACCGTGGGAGGGGCTTGTATGTTAAGTAATCTCAACAATGCTGGCTTTCGCATTCGAGAATACCCAATAACACCTCTCTGTCTTGCGATATTCTTAAGCTCGCATATAGTAGTCATAATTACGTACACACCTAAGAGAATTAATGTCTAATTGGACCACCGTAAGGTAAAAAATCAAGATACACCTTATCGACCCACCCGGAACATGCGCAGCATAGTAGGGTGTTTTGTATTACTTGCAACGAGTCATCAACAAGTATATCTATATCCCCATGCACATCTACTCGCCCACCATCAAAGTAATTCCAAGTGTGCCCAGCCCATGGCACATCAAACCCTACTTTTACCATGATTGTAAACGAGCACCCCTTATATAGTTCACTAACAATCATGGGTTTGAGGGCACTAATATCTATACTTTTCCCCACATCCATCTGCCAGCTTCTCAGTGGGCTCAATTTCCACAAACATAGCTATACGTATGTGTGTATAATCTCTAATTGGGTCACTGACAAAGGGACCAGCCTTACACTGTTATCTTGAGAGAAGCCACGTTCTTTTATGTAGGCCTTTTTATTCTCGTAGATGAGGTGATGTCTGACTACGTTAGGCTCCGTGAGCTTTACATAAACAGTAGTGCCCTTTGACCCTATGCCACACACAGAACCGTGTAGTTCGGGCTTCCCCATGGAAACAACAGTAACCCCTGAGTCCTGCATCTCCTATCACAGGCTTCTTTCTTCCCCATAAGTATGTATTAAGCATCGGTATGGAGCAGGTCTCATGTTTAGCATACTTATATGAGTATTTAGTCTAATTGTTTGGCAAATAAGCAGTCGCTGCAATACCCAGCGCTATGAATACCAGTTCACGGTCCATTTGCCCTTGGATGGTGTGTAGTACTGGCGAGTGTGGGTTTATTCAGTGGTTCCAATTGTTTACCAGTTAATAAGTAGTATTCTTTCGCTGCATCGTCGACATCATGGAATGTTTGAACAGCATGGTTTTCCGCCTGAGTTGTTCGTTAATGTAATCGATCCTCTGGAGGCGTTTTTTAGCGTACTCAGTCTGTGCTGTTTATAATTTCTCAATAAGCGAGATCGTGCGTTTTCTTTCTTCCTGTATTTCAGCCGCGTGTGACTCTCGTCGTTTCGAGAAGAGAAATTACTCCGGAAAATGCCAGGGCATTCACTAACGCCCCACCAACCATCATGGCAATCGTAGCCATCCTATATTTACTTCATAATATTTTCAGGTAATATCCCTTGTTTTACTAGGGATGTCTTTGTAGCCATCACGCCATACCAAGGTTCATTATGAGCATACCCATATCCTGCAGGTTGAAATCTAGCTTGATAGTCGGTTGTTTAAGCACCATTTTAGTCAACTGAACGTATCCCTACGGCTAGACTGGCGACCACTGTGGCGTGGTATCGTCGTTGACGAACGTTTTCCCTCAGACATTATGTATATGATATAAATATATTAAATTATAACATGATATGTGGGTTGACCTATAATTGTGGGGGAGGGTTTCCCTCCCTGGGATCCCTGTGTCGTGTATATAACCACGAGATAGCCACGGCAGCAGTTGCGCATACAACTAACAAGAGTCGCTCCGGGTGAGTCACCCTGATAATTTTATGTTGGTTACACCACCGTTTTTTACCGGCAGCTACTCTCTTAGGATTCTTCTGCCTGGTTACTGTGGGAGGGTTCACCTCCAGTTGGGTCGGGGTCTCCTCCCTGGGGGTCTCCTCCTTGGGGGGCTCCTGTGCAGCATCCATCTATACTATTATTATTTTTTCCTCTCAAATTGACAATGCTTTGCCGTAATAATCGCCGCCGTCACCGGGGCTAACAACATACCGTATTTGTGGTACAGCTCGCAGCTAATAGAGCTCAAGGCGTGTTCGATAAAAGGGTCTTTCTCAAGGTCTTCCCACAGGTAAAGTCGGCGCTCCGGTGGGATGGGAAGGAAGTATGACGCAATACCAGTATATATCTGGGTCATAGCCGATCCTATTGTCTTTGTCATCTCTGCTCCGAGACGGGACTCGTATCTAGCGTACAGTTTATCGATTTCTTCAGCTGACATTTTGTGAATTTTATCTGGAGTGTACTCCCCAAAGTAATGATTGGCTTTTCCGCCAACAGCCAACGCCACCAGTTTCTCTCGCTTATCATCGTCCACCTGTGGTGATTGGGGTACCAACAATTGTTCGAGCAGTTCATCACACTCCATCTTATAATGTAACAAGTAAGTTTTAGTTTTAATAATATAATACCCGATGCAGGCAAAACACAGGGAAATGAAGGTTAAGTTGCACACGACAAACACTTCAAATACCATAGCTATAACTAAATGCTAAGTATTTATACTAAGCATTGCTAAGCTTTGCTTAGCTTTGCTAAGCATTTACTAAGCATTGCTAAGCTAAAACACCCTATAGGCTACTGGTTGGTCGGTCTTGAGCACGAGCTAAGCGTGTTTAGTTTCAGCGAGCTGTTTCTTCACCCGTTCCCATTCTAATTTACTCATCACATCGTTCTCTCTCAAACACTCCTAGAACGAATCCCTGTCCTTGCAGTGAAATACGGCCACCCATCGCGTCTGCTCCCTGAGGTCTTTCAACACCGAGTTGAACTTCTCCGTCAGTACCCAGACGCTGTGATTTGCGTGTCGGCCAGAGAAGGCCAGGTACGATAGCATGTCTCTCTTTTTTGTTATCTCACAAAAAAGCGCTGCAGTCATCCAGTATGAACAACGTCGACTCCCCTTTAAATTTCATATGGTAAGCTTTCAACCAGTCCTGCAGACGTGGTCCCGGGTCGACTCTGTGTACGTCCGGGTCCGTCATCACCCAAGGTCTTTCCGTGTACGTTTTATTCATGCTCAGAGTAGGGCACATGATAACGATGTGGTGAACACACATCCCTGTAGTAATGCGACTCCAACATATCCAACACGAAAACGGTCTTCCCACAGCCAGTCTGCCCACACACTATGGCGCAGGGTGGGTCGGGATGGGCAGATCAGTAGATGGCTTGCACGAATCTCCCATTGTCTATATTAAGTTTGGCGTCCATAATCGCGCCGATACATATATAATTCAACTTGCCAGCGGGTTGAGCCTTCTTGGTAATCTGGATAGTAATCCCTTCGGCTGCCATTGTCTATCGCGGCATCCGCTACCGTGCAGTTTATCGTCATCCGTGGATCGCATGTCCAACCACAGCTGGCGTGCTTGGTGGCCAGGTATTCACCGATTTGCCGGAGGATAGGTCCAGGTCCTTGGTTATGTATGGGTGTTGTTTGATGACCCGTTAGCTTTTATCTCATCCCACTGCTGGTATGGCCTCATACCATGACTGAACAGCTGGTTGGGCACACCCTCTATGGTCACTTCCACCTTTTCAATCTGGGGTTGAAAAACTTCGCTGTCCCTCCTCGAACGGCTCGTAATCCTCCACGGGACGACCAGGATGCCTTTCATCGATCGCTACCGCACGATCAGGTTGATATTCCACACAGTGTTGCTCTTATCTCGCGACGACTGATCTATGCCTCAGTATCGCGGTCGTACAGGATGGCCATCTTCCCAGAGTACTGGCTTGAACCTGCCTGGCCAGCTCGGGCTAGTGACCATGTCGAACTCCAGAGAGATGTTGTCTATGGCGTAACTGGCCTCATCACCGTTCGGCATTACATACACTACTTTGCTGTAGTCGTTAAAGCGTTAGCTCGTATTCAAGCCTATCACCCAGCGGCCTGGTAAAGCGGCGCGTGTCCGCGAGAGCAACTTCGAAGTCGGCGGCACGCAGAACCTGTTCCCTACGCAGGCGATGGCCTTTTCACCGTCCACGTGATCTTTGGATAACTGGTCTACCGTGAAGGCATACCCAACGTAAACCGGGTCGATTTGCTGATACCCTGGTACACGTCATTGACGCGTTTTCCCTCGCTTTTCCAGAGATCCCGTAGCTAGTGAAACACGTCGCTGTCGTCGATGCTCAGCACCTCGTTACCGCTGATCTTGATGGTGGTTTTCTTGATAATGGCTCGACCTACGTTCCGCACTAGCTCGTTTGTCGTTGTCGGAGGTCAACGTGATGTTGAACGCCAGTCGAACCGTGCCTGGTACAATGAGGTCATTCTCGCCAAGGTTTGGGAATCTAACCAGCAGCGTTTGGTTCTGGTCTATCTTGCTGGGATTGTTGGTGATGGTCACCGACTGGCGCACGGGTCTGGCGCCTAGAGGCTCTCTTGATCTTCTGAAAGGATCTAGTTTTCTACCGTACATTGTTATATAAATGAAATATATAAGTTTTAATACTAAATAATGGCTGAAGGCGGTCATGAAGACATACCTATGGATAATATGTGGGATAATACCCAGGCATTCGAGGATGATGAAACCTCATTCTCGCAAGGCAACGAACTCATGCAGCAGGCCGTCCAACGGTTTTATGATGGTTTAAAAGGGGATAAAATTACGTAGAGCCGTTGGGGAGACTATTCCAAGTTTTTGTTGATGGTAATGGCGCTCGCGACTGAGGGGTCGCCCGGAGATCGATCTCATGAATAAGCACCACGAAGGGAACGCTTGCTTATCAACACTTCGCGAAATTCGCCATGGTGGTGACTTTATTAGCGATGAACTAGGCTTCATAGATTACGGGCGACGGCCTAAAGCCCTTCCCCTTCAAGATCTGCAAGACATCAGGGGCGCCACATCGGATCAAGATATGACTGATAACATTGAAAAGCTGTTGGCCACATACCATAACAAACCCTTACCTGGGTTCTGATTTACGCTTCGGGAACTACGGGGGCTGGACAAGGCCATGCAAACCATTCGCGGACATCTCGTAGAACAACACGGCCAAACTGGACGCGATAGGCGACCACATCGCCCATGAAAGGCCAAACTCCGTGAAACGGAGGACGAAGCCCTGAAAGCCACCATCGAGGAACGAATCGTAATTTGGAAGATGAGAGAAAGACCCGCTGGAAACAGCATCCTCCTTCCGAGACCAGCTTCGATCCCAGGTCAGCCGTGTCGCGGAAACCATTGATCGAGTCCTCTACCAGGACACCACGCTAGCTGACAGGATTCGGATCCTGTTCCGGAACAAGGGATCACCATCGCCAGCATTCTGACCGCATTGGGGTTCATCATATCAACCCTGGTAGTGTCATTGAGTGGGGGTACCCCACCCCCAAGTGGCGGCACACCACCAAGTGGTGGGGTTGTCAAAGCCTGGATAAAAAAACTCGGGGAGGCCCTGGCTAAACTGGCTGGTAAGGCTGCCAAAGCCCTGCCTGGCATCCTGGGTAGCATCGTCTGCGTGGTTGTTGGGCTCTGGCTAAAACTGCCACGTGGCTCAGTCAAAACTGTGGGCAGCCATCGTCGCCGTGGTGGGTCTGGTGTACGTAGCGGCTAAGGAATTTTTAACCAAATAAGTCCCAAAGCCACCCCGCCAACCACCAGGGCTGTTTTACGATCGATGTGCTGTGAACCCACAGTGGGTGACCCCACAGGGGGTGTGTGTTGAACCCTAGGCTCCGGGGGTGGCGCTACTATACCCGTTTCACCGGTCATGGGTGGTGGGACATGGGGGACGTTAACATCGAGGTTGAGGCCCAACTTTTGGCCCGCCGTGGCTATGACTATTTCGTTGTTGTAGCCCACCACTTTTTTTACTCTCAGTTGCATATCGCTCGGAGCCATGTACAACCCCACGTCGAAGACGTAGTCGACTTTCGACCTGGCATATTCCAACACGTCTTGGTAGCGTTTGATGGCACTCGGGAGATCAACTGGAGCATTGATAGCATCCTCAACGTTGACAACGAACTGTTTCTGAGCGTCGTAAGCAGTCCCCTTACCAAGGATATTGGAACGCGTTTGCGTCTGCGCACCCAACAGCGCCCACACGTACGTTCGAATCGAGTTGTTTAACCTGATTACCCCAGCACGAATAAACCCTTTCGATGCGTCCAGCATGAACTTTTTCCAGTCATCCGCTGCCCCCTGCTCAAACCTCCAGACTCTGTAATCCTTACTGTTATCGAAAGCCATGTAACGGTCATCCCACTCGTTGGTTGTGAGGTGATGATACGACTCGTAATCCCATTCTTTCAACTTCGCTGGCTTCCACGAGGGGCATATTGTGAACGATGGGGATACCCAACCCGTGGTTCGGTCGGCAAACGCCAATCCGTCTTCGTGTTTAGTTCGAATTCGTTGCAAAATACGTTCGTAGGCCCGTCTATCGTATTGGTTGTTTACTGCATTCCACGCCTTTTCCTGTGGGAGCGGGCGCTGATCTCTTTGAGGATACGCCTGACCTGGTAGTACACGCGTGAAACGTGAACACAGACTGACTCAGCGATCCACACCGGTGTCGGGTCATGTCACACCACACCCGCTAGTAGCGCACACACGGGCGGTTGAGTTGATTCTGCCAGAACTGCATTGGTTTGTTGAACCAAAGCTGAACTACCTTAGCGTTAGTCACCAAAACTTATACTTATCAAACACATCTATGAACTGGAAGCGTCAAAATACAACCCGCAGCGACCACGATCTTCATGTGCGGGAAATCTACGTCCAGTTTAGGGTAAAACACTCCAGGGGAGTACATTTTAAAACTATTATATAATGAGTTTATATACTCTAACATGTACATAACACTTCCAGGAATAACGAGCGGTGAGGCCGTTCAGCTGACGACGCCGCGATCGATAATACGTCGGGTCAACTTCGAAGTAGCACTGTGCGATATAACCTACCTACCGCGATGGACTAACATCAACGCTTAGCAACAATAAACTGTTCGTAGGTGGTGCTCGCAACCAGATAAGTGCCGGCTACTACAGCGTGTGTTCTCTAAGCGACGAGGTCTTCAAACCCCTAGGAGCCGAACTCAAGATGAACGACTCAAACGGCACAGTGGTGTTAATCAACAACGGAAGAAACTCCCTTGAGACTTGGCCGACCATTGGCGAGGACACTCGGTATGCAGCCTGATGAGATAAAACCAACGACTACCACCACAGGCACTAAGTTACCCGACCTAGTACCGTATCGAGAGCTGTGCATTCATCTCAGCCAGGTTAGCAATAACTGACAACATTCAAGGGGTCACCCTTCCACTATACTGAGAGCCGTACCGGTGAAAACGGAGAAATACAACGACGGTAGAACTGAATCGTTTTCACCTCGGCAGTATAAGAAGTTAACCCAGGGCAACATCCCTGAGCTGATAATATCTGTGTTAGATATAAATCATAATCCCGTGAATATAGGATACCTTAGCATAACGCTGCACATAAAATGACCAGCGCACAAGGCCCCGGAATGAAGTTGAAAAAATGCATCAATGTGGGGATCTCCGACCTCGGGGACACACGCGGATTCGACGACCCCGGAGTGGATGGTAAATTGTACGCCTTGCAACTGAAAAACAACATTTACAAACGCGTTAAAGTCCCCTCCGGTGGTATTAGCAACCTAAGTGATATAGTAGATACCACAAGAGCGGCAGTCAACACTAAGTACACCCTTGTCAACACCGGCGATAACTGGATAATATACCCATCGTTCGGAGGTAAACTGTTCGACTTAACCGATGTTGAGAGCAACGTGACGGCTATCACCAAAAATAAGCCATATACACTCGTCTTCACCGATGATGACAAGTCGGTGTTGTTACCCGATAAAGCCAACTGGTTTCTCAATATTAGGCTCGGCTCCCCCTACGTGTTCACGGATAATAAAGACAACCACCTAAACAAAGTCGTGAACAACGGAACCCTGCTCGTGGCTTACGTCAGAGACGTAGCGTAGTCATCAGCCCACTCGCCAGTATGGCAGCCCACATGCTATCGGGTAAACCCGGGATGCAAAACGTGGTATTGCAGTTGGTGTCTGAATTCGAAGGCGTGGTCAAGATCCTAGAGAGTCTACCGGCGAACTCAACACTGGTCATCTAAGTCTACCTAGGGGAACCATCGCGGAATGATGTCGAAATCGTAAAGGGGGTCAAACTCCGGTTGGGGAAACAACAACAGTATCACGTTTGCAACGTTTACGTGCGGGTGGGTGTCGACTCCAAAACGAGTCTGCAGGGTGTCACCGTGATCGTGGAAGACACGGTATCACTAACCAAGATATTCCTACCCAACAACATACACTTCATGGGGGTGAAGTGCACCCCTGAACTATTATCAGAAAACCAGTTGGAAACTATATCGTAGTAGTATTATAGCAATGACCAGTCATCGTCCCAACACCACGCTTAACGACCTAGGGGACACGGAGGGATTCGACCAGCCTGGTGAGGAAGACACCTTATACATCCTACACTTGAAAGACAACGTGTATAGGAGGGTGCCGTTATCAGATTTTAAAGAGCCTGAATGGTTACTAAACTTAACTCTCACCGCACCTTATATCTCCCTGAAACAAAATAATACTATCTCCGAGATTAGGAACAACGGCATGATTATAGGATCATTCGTTCCGGAATCTAGTGTACAAGTCGTACCAATACCAGACCACTCGGGCAACATGTTAGCTTCCAGTGGGAGGGTAAAGACAGAGATAAAATTACTCGATCACCAAGAGGTCTTTAGAAATGTCGCGGAAAACTTCACATTCATCATAGACGTCTATCTCGGAGATACCTCGTTTCCTGGGCATCGTAACATTATAGATGATATGTTGATACGGTGGAAAGACAGGGCTAGTAACCAACGTTGTCGTATTATTAAGGTATCGGGAAATGACCCTGTACCAAGTCTTGATGGGGTTCATCTCTTTTTAATGGACGTAGAGCTAAGACCCCGCTTTTTTACACGTACGCTGATCTAAGTATTATCAGCTTTAAGTACATTAATCGAAGGTTAAATGAAATCCAATTCAAATAAACTCTGTCAAAAAAGAAACGCAACCCCTGTCCTCAGATATGAAAAATTGGTTTGAATGAAGTGATTGCTTCCAAACTAAATTTTATTCGAATGTATTGAAATGATACACGTAATTAATGAAGATTACCATCCAAACAACTGCATTTGTACGCATAAGTGTATTTTATTGCTTATTCCGTCACAACGCATGAAATGACCCTCATGGTGACTTCGCACAAAAAAAACACATGCAAATCATGAAAATGGCAGTTAATGTAGGGGTGTATAAAAGCCCATGTGCTTCCGTATTATATTCATTCATTTGTCGCCGAAAAGCTTTGTTAAAATGCCACGATTGAGTGCTGCCGACCGAAATATCGCCATTGGTCGTGTTCAAGCCGGAGAAAGTTTTGGAACTGTTGCACGGCACCTAAATGTTCACAAACAACGATATCCCGACTTTGGAGCCGCCTACAACAACTTCAATTTGACCAACGATCGCCCGAGAAGTGGAAGGCCAAGAATCACGACTCCCCCTTCAAGATCGGTACATCCGGGTCCATCACCTCCGCGTAATCGGCATGCCCTACCAACCGTGACTGCCACACAAATACCAGGTTTGAGGAGAGTGTCAGCTCAAACGATTAGGAACCGTCTGAAAGAAGCGGTTTACGTGCCTGTAGACCAGTTGTTGGACCTGTACTACGCCCCTACATCGACGCCGACTACTCAGGTGGTGCAACAACGTAAGGATACGGACTTTACAAAACTGGAGGCGAATCTGGTTTTCTGATGAATCACGCTTTTGCAACGTCACGACGGAAGACAGCGTCTGTATAGGAGACGTCATAAACGTTTTGCGCCCATCTTCGTCCGACAGGTGGACAGATTTGGCGGAGAAAGCGTCATGGTTTGGGGAACCATCTCATACAACCAGAAATCAGACTTGGTGATCGTTCCAGGGAACCTGACAGCCCAACGTTACATCAACCACGTGTTAGAGCTTCACCTTCTCCCGATTATTGACCAACAGACACAGATTTTTCAACGGGACAACGCCCGGCCTCATACTGCACGTGCAACAATGAACTTTCTGCAGAATTCCAACGTCAATGTCTTGCCATGACCCTCTAAATCACCAGACCTCAACCCTATTGAACACCTGTGGATACTCTGGATCGACGCGACGTCAACGTCAGCAGCCGCCACAGGCGCTGTAACAGCTCGCCGTTGCACTGCAGGAGGAGTGGAGAGCCATTCCCCAGGAAAGAATCCGGCGTCTTATCCGTTCTTGTCCAAGGAGATGCCGTGCAGTGATTGCAGCGCGTGGTGCTCATACGAGATACTGAGAAAGACGCCCCCCTGGTGACAAACTGGTGTCTGTGAGATGACTTTTGAAATGACAATTTTAAACATGCCCATCTGGGTTATTATTCTGCCAAATTTCAGACTTCTGTCTTAAATAATAAAAATGCCGTGTCGTCCTAAAACTTCAGATCAAAATCTCAAAAATACAGGGGTTGCGTTTCTTTTTTAACAGAGTTTATATTATGGGGTTGAACTATATCCCTGAACTAGTACCAGAACACTAGATAGGCTATTAACTGAAACCCAATTAAAATATCTTTTGTAATATATATTATAGGCACACAGGATGGGGCTGTACCCAGTCGTAGAGGAAGTAGCGAAGACCCTGGAAACCGTAGACGGGTTCCGCTTGAGGCAGTTATGCGATGTAAAACGCCAACTAGAACAAGACCGCGACAAGCGGAAAGCACTATATAAGAAGTACCATAGAGCTTTCAATGCCGTGGACGGGACTGATACTACCCTTATGGTAGCCAGCATGGGCCTAGGGGTGGCAGGTGTTGGGTTGTTAGCTACCATCGTGGCCGCACCTATAGTGATAGGGCTCGAAATAACAGCTGGGGTGACAGGGTGTTGGGGGTGGTGCTTAAGCTTGTATCCCGCAGACTGCATCGTAAAGCATTGAAGCATAATGAGATCGGGTTCTAGCTGAAGCAAAGCTTAACACCATAAGCGATCTTATTTCCACCGCACTCACTGACAGTAAGATCTCAGAGGAGGAGTTTCGTTTAGTCCTCTCTGAACTCGCAAAATATCATAGAATGAAACAAGAGATTCGATCCAAGTCTCGTAAGTCTGCTATAAGCGAGGATGAGAAAAAAAAGTACATAGAACAAGGGGTGAAAAAAGCCCAGCAAGCCTTTATTACAAACACCAAGGAGATCATAGGCGATTCACATTAAACTGTTTCGTTGAGGTAAACATGGCATAGCGGCACGTTAGACGCAGCCCAGATAATACAATCCCAGGATACCAACATACTTTCAGCAATGTCCCGGGTGGCTCAGTCGGTTAAGCGGTGCGGCTAAGAGGTGTAACATTGGGCGTTCGCATCCCGCTAGCGTCCCAAACTTTTTTATAGTAGGGGTAATGGTAGCAAGAGCTAAGGGTCCGACCAAAGCCTTATTTGGGGAATAAGGCTTTGCAGAGGCTTTTGTTGGACCTGGTCCCGTACAATCATTCCCTCTACTACTTCCAACATTACTGTACCTGCCAAGTATACGGCACCTTTATCATTCCATATCTCAGCAACTCTTCTTCATCACCTCAGCTCCCCACACCACCTACTCCCACGTATCCAAGTCACCATTGACTCCAGCTACCCTTCCTGGATGTATTGGCACAGAAAGACAAGAGGCTCCAGGGCCCCGTTCCTCAAAACGATCGTAGCGCTACGACAGTCGTAAGTCTATGTTAAAGTATGGGAGTTACGATCACCTTAGCGCTACGATCGCTTTGAGGAACGGGGCCCAGACCACGGTATGTCACAAACAAGCTCTTACAGCTCAGAACCGTCACTTTGCCCATTAACAATCCATCTCATGTCAAGAAAGGAACACTATGACCCTATTTCGACGAGATCACAATATCTGATCTAGCGAGCAACACCTTAACAACAAAATACCATAAACCATCAACAAGTCTTTACACAATACACACGACTGTAGCATCACCAATCCAAACCCTTCCTTACCACGTCCCGCTTAACAATCAACACCCTTTGCGATCAGCCTTCCCTACAATACAACGGTTAGCTATAAACCCCAGAGACGTTTAAAGAAACGGGTCAGTATAGATGTAGTTTTCAACAGGTGTAGTGGCACACCATTAAAACCACAGGAACACCCCCACACCCCCAACTACCCAACAGCAACAACCAAGGCGATCACTTACGTTGGTGAAGCATCCAGACCCTTCACAACCCGAATAACATCATACCTTAGTTTCAAAACATGACTCCAAGTCAGCCTTATTAGACCTCTCCAAGCCATTCACGACAACAGCACCCAGTGGGAGAAAATCCTAACAACCAGCCTCGAAGACTTCTAAATAAAAAAACTCCAAGAAGCAATCTGCATCTAAAGACTCATCACCAATTAAGGATATTACATCCCAGCTTACCATCAACTCATCAACATCCATCAGTCATAATCCCTGTGTATACTGCAGGCTTAATTTCTTAGCGATTATGTCTAAAATCAGATCTCATTTTGCAGTTAATTGGCTTCTCCACTCTATTCTAATCCAATCAACTGTAAGCTAAGCAGCTCATTTTTTCTGTCTTTCTATATTGCTTGCTTGAGAACGGTGTGAGAACCTACAGTAATACCTCGTTTCCATGGTAGTAGTAATAAAGTTTATCATTCATATATCTCATTCTGCCTGTAGTAAGCTTCCTAAATTACCCCTTGTGTAAGTGCAATCAAGTTGCCACAACAGTGAGTGAGTGAATGAGTTTAGTTTTACGCCGCTTTTATCAATGCTCCTGCAATACTGTGGCAGGGGACACCAGAAATGGGTTTCACACATTGAACACATGTGTCGAAACGAACACGGGTCTTCGGCGAACGCTTTAACCACTGAGCTACCCTACCGCCCCACTGCCCTTAATGACTGGGCAATAGCCTATTTTAAGCACACAACATGTCTATATTTTGTGGAAAACAGTTGATAAACCAGCAAATTGATCCCATCCCAGCAGCAAAACAATTACAAACTTAATTGCTAGGGCTGTGTATTGCCCCAAAGTTTTCGTGTTGCGATACATTGCGATACACTCTTCTGTATTGCGATACACTCTTCTGTATTGCGATACACTCTTCTGTATTGTGATACGTATTGCAATATATTGTGAAGGAACAGTTATTGAGATCTGTCCACTTTGTAATATTATTTTACCTTCAAATTGAATCACAGTATATGTGAGTAACCACTGTGCATTGTATAGCTGCTTTCAAAGTGACAAAAGGAAAATCCAGAACATTCTTCTGTTATATTTTTATTTTAAAACAGCAGGGATCAACACTCTCTAAATGTTTTAACAGGCCCTCCGGGCTAGTGTAGTTTGTATGTCACTAGTCCTTTCCAAATATTACTAGCCCTACGGTTTGCTATAAAATAACTTTCAACAAGTCTTTCTTTTAATTGTAACTGCTGTCTAAAGGAAAGTTAACGCAGATAAATATATCATATCTCATTTCATATTATATGTGACAAATTCAACTGAAACTAGCTTACACCATGTCCTCCATCGACCCACCCATACTATCTATATACTTTAACTTTTTTAAACAGCAAAGGATGTTGAATTTCAAATAATTGAAACAGTTCAGAATTTACTGTACACATCTGTATTACTCAAGAAAAATTTAATTGAAGTCACACTCATGTGACATGATCTTGCGGTGCACATTCTCATCAAAACGATGATTTATGCACCTTTGTCTTTGAATAAAAGTATTATTAACAATACCTATTTCATGAATGACGTTTGGTTCACATTCACATAAAGAAATGATTTAACAAAACACTCACGATGGGCAAAAGCCACTCTGTATCAGGTAAAGTAAACTTTCTTTAGACTGAATAGAATAATGAAAAAAATGAAACGTGAGAAACATAACCTAATAATAACATAGAAGCCTACGTTTATCAAGGAAAATATCAGCTCGTGAAACATAATTGCTATGTCATACACCATTTAAAGTTTTAGGTCTAATCCAACTGTAGATAAATACCATATGTATGTTTATCATATTATTCAAATGATACAACTTCAACTTAAATTCATTTCTAATAGTAATACAAATTTACACACTTAAAATGTCCATATAAACCACGAAGGAGACGTAAACTCCCGTTATTTTAATCCATTTGTAAGATGCCATAATATCCTCTTACCTATTTCTTTTATATTTTCATTTTTAGGTTATCAGAAAATTATTATATAAAGATTAATTAAATAATATGTATGGTCGCCTATTTCCCGATAACCGTGGCTTTCATCCGGTAACATGACACAACATTGGGAAATGCCTCCATTTTCGAAGCTCCGTATGAACAACACTCTGGAAGATTCATTTGTTGGCGGGTATTGTTCCAAAGATCTAATCATCAATGATATCACAGTAACCTTGCCAGGAGTATTTTCGCAGTTGTAAGAAGTGATTTTATTGGATAAAGACTGGTTTCTAATGACGCTTTTTCTCCACAGTCTGCTATAAGGTTCGTGATTGGGAAAAATCATGCTCGTAAGCCAATCATATTACAGCAATAGATACCGTCCTCATAAACTGAACGTGTTAAGCAACAAATCGCCATATATACGTAAATTATGGAACTTATTGGACGTATCGTGCTAGGTGGCGACCTGTGACAAATGTTCTTTATGCAAATGTAACATTAAACATCGTGTCCGAGCATGAAGATCGAGGAGACGAAAGCCGAGATGTCACTTGACTTACATAACGTGATCGCACGAAAAGATGGAAATAGTAACTTAGATGTACGTTTGAGAACTTTTAAGAAAACTGTTGATTTTATTCATAAGTTTATACAATTTTAATGATTTCCTCGAAACGTCCACACTTTGCTCTTTGACGATTTTGAAGTGAACCCGTTGCCAATCATTTGGAAAGACTTCCGCCCAATCCCCACCCACCACCACCAACCATATTACCTGAATATACACATATATATTTTTCCTCGCCATTACTTTTTAGGGTGTATACGGGCGAAAGTCACGTGCGGTGTTGAATGGGTTAAAAATGAACAAATAAATCTTTGGCGGTATACCGGTACGTCATAAACACATTGCGACACGTAATTGTTACAATTTCGTATTGCGGTTTACCGGTATACCAGCAATACCGTGCAGCCCTATTAATTGCAGTATGCAAATAGGTAAGAATAAATATATAGAAACAGTACAAGGAATAGTTTTCAATAAATGCTGAATAAATAAAAAAACATTTTGTCATAAGAGAGATGGAACTTTCAATCTGAATTTGATCGTCAGGGCCTCAATGACATCTATCATGTGAAAGCGAAAGTACGGGGAAATGAGGTTGCATTTATCAACATGTTTCACGATACATCTGTGACGTTTAAGTTGCTTTTGATATAAAGTGGGACGAAAGATACGCACTTGAACCCCGCGCTAGATCCCAACACACACCATTCACTCCCCGATACTAAGCGGCACATTACCGTACCGTGGCAGGAATAACACCGGGTGTCTGTATAGTACAGCATAGCGGGAAAAGGGTAGTGTCTGTATTTGCTACTGTGCCTGTCTAGATCAATACAGTCAGGCCCACTCACTCCTTTCAAGCGGTGCGTTGCTGTACTGTGGCAGTAGTGACACCGGGTGTCAGTATATTGGAGCGAAATGCAAAGGAGAGAGTTTCTTTCATTTCCTGCCGTTTCTACACGGATCTAATATACACTAATATCCTTCAATATCAAGCTGTAGAATGACTGTATTGACACCATGTTTCTTTACCTTTGAGAGTAGTGGGAAAGGTGTATCTGCACTTTCTTCCGTGTCTGTAGATCTACACACACATTTATTTCAGTGAGCATTGATTTGGCCCGGTATGGCTTCATGGCACTTCCTCAACATTGTCACTTCAGCTGTGTTGGGCTGGAGGCCGCCCCACCCCTCTGACAAGCTTTGCTCACTCTCCTATGCCCTCACACCACCCACAACCTAACACCTACCGTGAAGACACGTTTGTGTACAGCAAGCATAAACTTGTACTGAACAGATTGCACAACTGGATGTATGTTGTTACAGGGAGCCGCTATAGAATACGTTCACATGCTCATCCAAGGATCAGAGGGTATAACCTACCCTGTCCCTTTACAAAACTAACTCTCCCGATAGAGGAGACACCATTAGTTATCTATGTTTGCACAGTAGTTGTCTATATTTGCAAAGTAGTTGTCTATATTTGCAAAGTAGTTGTCTATATTTGCACAGTAGTTGTACAGCTGCGTATTGGTGTAAAGGTTTGTTAAAAATTCGCTAATTGTCACTGAGTTTTATCATTTCTTGAACTCATGACAATAAGCTGTTCAACTGTACGAGTTTGTTTTACAATACATCAGTTCATGTGTAAACAGTACCTTTGAACAGTATTGAAATTTCTTCCAAAATTTAGTTTAGAACAGCTGCGAGAAGTAAGTGGCTACATTTACACTTAGAAGTCTAAACCTTTTTATGGGAAGTGCATTTAAAACATTCAGGTCCAAAACAGTGCAAAACACTTGAACAAAAATTAAGAACACTATTTCAAACCGACCTTAACTTGACTTTCGGTGTGAAAAATGGAGGTATCCGATGTTTTCCGATTGTTACCAAGATTTCCGAATGCATGTCAAAATTCCTGTTTTGGATCACCGTATCGCAATACGTATCGTTTTCATGTCTGAACCGGGAAATACCAGTATACCGGTTAAATTGAGCAGCCTAAGTACAGAGCATGAGACTGTCATGTTAACTTAATATGGGGGCATGTTGTTATCAATCATGAGAAGAACAATGCTTCAGTGGATTATCTGGATAAATGTAATATCAGGGTCTGAGTACAATGTGCCAGTCTATTGTGGCATGTCATGATTTAATTAAAGAATCATTACTACGGTGGCACAACACATCGTGCTCCTGTTCTAGACAGTGCGGGCAGACCTCGACCGACCACCACAACCATGGGTAATCAGAACAGCAACCCTCCTCAACCCAGTCCCCAGAATATCCAGGTTAAACCAAACACACAAGGACCCATACAGACGGTTAACGCTGCAGGAAGTGTTGATGGTGGAGTTGGCAACACCAACATCAACGTGGTCCAGGCACAAGGTGAATAAATACTATTAATGGTGCCAATGGTCAAATGATGCTTTTGATTTTTTCACTTTCAAACACCTACGTGAGGTGCTGTATACATTCGCAAAAATACAGATTTCAATTGTGTTCAGATGTTTCGGAATTGTTCCTAGTAGATTATAAACAGTGTAGCACAACAGGGAACCATATGAAAGCAGCAGATCATGCACCACCAGAGCAGTACAAGTTGATATCTGTACATCCCCTGTGGAGACTACCACTGTTTTGTCCAAATTCAAATCTCTGTAGGATATCACAGATCAGCTTACTGTTGCATATGGTATATCTAGGTTTAGGTTCCGTTGTCAGTAAGTTCATATTGTACGATTAGTGTATTTTGTGAAACGTTTTATACATTTATTGAAAAGTCAATGACAAACTAGACTGGCAACACAGTACTGAAGCCTCACACATCAATGATAGAATTGTCAGTAGCCACAAAGGGCGTACGTGTGAAAAACTCTAACCTCTGATTTTATTTGTTTACAGGCGACAAGGAACGTGTAGAAAAAGAGGTAAGTCGATGCAATCTCTCATCTGAAAATAACATGAAGTAAAAGAACATTTGTGAAGGGGCGTAATACCAAACTAGAACTGGTCTTAAGTAATTCATCCTTGTGTTGAGAGGCGACTAACAGGATCGGGTGGTCAGGCTCGCTGACTTGGTTAGCACATGTCATCGTATCCCAACTACATAGATCGATGCTCATGATGTTGACATAAGATGTGGATGCTTTACTAAGTACAAGCATGTTAATGTGTGTTCATGTGTGTATACGTGTCCCCACGTAGGGTAAACTGAACATACAACGAAGGTTTCAGAAACGGCAAGTTGAGGCAGGTTTTGTTTCCTGAAACATAGATATGTTTCTACTCTGATTTTTATATACGAGTTTGTTTGTCCGACTGATTCTACGATACGAGGAATTTACGACTCCACCACGATAGACCAATTCAGTCTGTCAAGCAAAGCCAATCAGATGATCGGGAGCGCTTTGTGGTTTTGTTAGATCGGCCAAACGATGCATCTGAAGCGTACCTACAGAAGCCTCAAAGTGCCACAGTCTGATTTTGTTTATCTCCTAATTAGGACTCAGCTATCTCCTAATTAGGTGATACTATCTCCTAATTAGCACTTAGCTATCTCCTAATTAGGTGATACTATCTCATAAGTAGGACTTTCAAACAATTCAAGCATTAACCTACTCAGTGTGTGTGTGATAACATGCGTCTTACCGTCCGCCTTGATATGCTTCAGTACATTGGCAATATGGAATCCATAAAGTCAACATCTCTCCTTCAACTGATGATTCAGTTCTTGTAGCTCATCGACTCCATGAACCAGGCACAGACCAGGGAGTTAGAACATGATCTCATATGGATCAAATTGTAAAATTATTGTCCTCCTGTTGGGACAAAGATCATTGCAAAGAACATTTAGGCCTACCAGTGATTAAAGTGATAGAGACAGACGGTATTATTCCCTTTACTGTAAGAGGGGTCCAGTTTCTAAAATAGCTTTGGCTGAGTATCCAGTGTGAATATGTATGTACATATAATCTGGAAAATCTGCACATAGATCAAATCTAAACATTGAACATGACTCCTCCCTACTGGATATCAACAGAAACAATGTAACACTTTACACAATGACAGTAAACACGTGGACTGTATGGGAGACACATACAGTCATTTGCGAAATGCACTAAATCATGCAAAGATCGCACGTGGAGCAAATATATACTCTATACATGCTGTTTTGGAGTTTATGTACAGAGTGCATATAACTGATTAAAACATGACATCATTGTTCAATTACAGTAAAATCACCACTTGTATTCCAAAACATGATTACCCAGAAAGTGTAAAACCACAGAGGGCTATTAAAGCCACTTGGTCAGAGTAAAATGTCTGTATCTGGGGTGACCACCAGGTCATCGGTGACCCACAGAAGAAAGGAGATGCCGAATGCTGTCTTGAGGAATGTTTTGATACTCTTGCTGAAGTGCTGTGTGCAGTTCTTGTGGTGTCTGAGGTGGCGCAAACGTCGATCAAGAGTATTCCATAGATGTTCAATGGGGTACAAGTCGCGTGATCGAGAAGGCTCAGGTAACACCTGAACATTGCTGGAGGAAGTCCTGTCAAACACGAGCAACATGAGGTCGTGCATTGTCATACTCCAAAAATCAAACGCTGACGTTGATGGAAGGAATGACGTGACATTGATCTGGTCTTCTGGCAAAATGTCTGGCTTCCTGTAGCCAATTGCGCACTGTCTGGCCGGAGATTCGGCGCAGTCCAGGAATTGGATTGTTGTAGATGATGCGGCCGTGGTGTTTGAAAGAAGATGTCTCAACCGGATGTAGCGATCCTGGACGTTGTGGTGGTATCTCTAGGTCGACCTGACCTGGGTCTGTCATTAACACTCCCAGTATTGTTGTATCGGGTCCACAGGTTAGAGATGGTCTTTCTGAACACGCTGAAGTGCCTTGCAGGGCTCCAGTTAAGGGCCGTATCAGCGTAAAACATATGCACGATACGGATGGAAAAAATAAGAAAACGTAGCAGATACGCACCACAGCAATGCTATACGGTCTGCATTCATTTTATTATCTATTGACCTGTTTACACAAGAGTAAATTGAGCACTGTCTGGTCGGAGATTCGGCGCAGTCCAGGAATTGGATTGTTGTATCGGGTCCATAGGCTTGAGATGGTCTTTCTGAACACGCTGAAGTGCCTTGCAGGGCTCCAGGTAAGGGCCGTCTCAGCGTATTTACAGATAACAAATATGCAGGATACGGAAGGAAAAAATGAGAAAACGTAGCAGATACGCACCACAGCAATGCTGTACGGTCTTAGAATCATTATCAGACGTATTCATCTGCAAAAGTATTGTTTTATTATCTATTGACCTGTTTACACAAGAGTAGCAATGTTGTGGTGCATATATGAAACGAAACACAAGATTACTGATACACCATTACATTCCATTCAGTGCTCTAAATGTACTCTTAAGGTTTTCCAGTGCTCCTATATTGAAAAAATAAGGAGTACGTACTCTTGATGTTGAGAAATTATTTGGAGCCCTGGCCTTGCAACTCCGTGCTACGACACCCGTCCTTGTAAACGGCCGATGGCGTTGTGTCGTTGAACTTCTGTCAGTCTTTTCATTCTCTTGTCGTCTATAATGGCTTAAAACAATGCATGTAGAGTACCATTGATGTGGCTTTTACAGTCATAGGCTTCAGCTCAAGATGATACACAATTTCATGATGCACGTGCATTTCACTAAAGCGATTCACTACACACGTGAGTGTAACGTTACGTTTTTGTTCAACATTTCTTTTTTAAACGCTTTGTCGTCGGCAACCATTCCCCCACATGTTGGAATTCAGCATGGATTGGTTTGTGTCAAATCTTTCCTATGCATAGTATACTGAACCGCAAAAAAACGTCCCTCCCTTTATGAAATTGGTAATCAGTTTAAATCAAACACATGTAAATGACATAATAATTGTCGGAACGACTTCAAAATTGACATGCTTGATAATCAATACTCAAAGACGAATTACAGACAATGACAAGTCAAATGACGACATGTGGCGGGACAGTGCAATCCGAAAGTCAATAAAGTGTATGGCCTCCTTGAGCGTTGACAACAGCGTTGCATCGTCTGTACATGGAGTGGATGAAACGGTTGATGAAGGCCAAAGGAACTTGTGCCCATACTCGGTGATACGCCTGAGAGAGTTCAGCTGCATTTGTCGGCCTTGGTCGCACATCGTTGAGCCTCCTCTGAATCTCGTCCCACAAGTGTTCTATCGGGTTTGATGGCAGGCCATTGAAGAGTTTGTATGCCGTGTTGACGGAGAAAGTCTGTAGTTGCTCTGGCAGTATGGGCACGCGCGTTGTCATGCTGGAAAACGTGGTTTCCATGACGACCAAAATGTGGCACGACGAAGGGTCTAAGCACTTGATCAATGTAGCAGGTAGATGTTACACTATTTCCCCTACCAGGACCATTATTCTGGAACACCATAGGGCCTAGTTTGTGACTGAGAGCAATAGCACTCCACACCATTATGCTCGGACATCCCCACGAGTCTTTTTCCAGGACACAATCATCTGCAAAACGCTCCCTGCATCATTGCCACACTCTCACTCTGCCATCAGCCGTCGAGACGCAATATCGGCTTTCGTTGGAGAAGACTACTGTTTGCCACTCCCGGTGATGTGTGGCCCAATGGAGACAAGCATGATGATGTCGAACAGTGAGGATCGGACCCTGGTAAGGCCTGCGACGTCTGACGTTTCTCTGCCTCAAACGCCTCTGCACTGTGTCGGCGCTGATTGGTCTCTGGTGATTGCCAATGGTTGTCTGTGCAGTTTCCTTAGCCCTAGCGAAACGATTTTGCAGGTGATGACGGACAATCTGCAGAGTTTGCCTCAACGTTGTCACAGGTGGTCTTCCACTGCGAGGACGATCGGCTGTGCTTCCAGTGGCTTGGACTCGTTGCTACAGGCAGTATATTGTTTGAACATGAACAGAAACATGATTTGCAACATGTCTTGCAGTCTGGCCAGCATTCAGTCTTCCTAAAGCTTGGTCCCTCTGTTCCCTTGATAATCGTGGCATGTCGCTACTGTCAAACAGTGAATGATTCTGAGTAGTAGTAGAGGGTGTGTGTGTGTGTGTGTGTGTGTGTGTGTGTGCGCGCGCGCATGCGCGCGTGCGTTTGCCTAGAGGCTTATTTTTATGAAATAAGTTCCCCAGTCCTCCTTGAAAACAACGATGGTCTATCGAGAGGCATCCTTCGATGTGCCGCCAGCCTAGACCCAAAGTTCCGAATATTGGCTGATTGGCAGTCCCGGTGGTGTGATGGTAGAGCATAGGAGTTGAAATCCAGTGATGCGAGTTCGAGATTGGGTATTGGTGGAAGTTTTTGCAAGTGAAACAAGCACCGTCGTTGCTAAGTTAAACAAAGATGGCCGTCCAGCATAGTAACGGCGGGCCTGGCAGATCCAGCATCGTTGCTAAGCCCAACAAAGATGGCGGTCGAGCTTAGCAACGCCGTCTAGACCTGATGTTAGAGTTTTTCTCTGGCTGTGGCCTCTCACGCGGGTATGGAATACAAAGCAAGACACTCAGCTGTATTAGGGTTGCCTGTTGGTTGTAGTGAAAAGGATGTTTTAAACCAGACGCTGAAAACATTTTTAGAAGCCACAATCAATTATTTTAAAATCGGGTTACATAAGCTTGAAAAGCATATGAGTTATATATAGCAATGTTAAAATCTACAAAAAACAGTTTGCTTGATGTGCATTGATATAACAGTAGCTGTTGCCTAGCTGCTCTCGCCTGACTGCCTACGGTCGGGTTGACCTAATGTGGGTTTCTTGAAAAGTAGTAGTACGATGAGGGTCTATGTTTTTTTACTCGGTTATGTTTACATCAACAAAATAGTTTAAGGTGAATCTTTGATGAGATCTTTGTTCTTGGTAAGGAAGGTTTGAATGATTTGTTGTCGACGCTGTTCTATGAGCTTTTTTTTCGTCTTTGCTGATGTCAGTGGTTTTTCGAGTCTCTTCTTTCATTTGGTGGTATTTCGCGATTTCCGACGTCACCAAATGAAACTCTTCCTCGGAGATTTTGCTATTGGTGATCACGTTGGAAATATGATCGTTGACCATGTTTAACTTGGCTTCGTCCAGAACCCTGATCTCGTCATGCTTCAGCACTTTCCATTGCAGACGACGTGAAATGAATTTAAGGGCTACTCCGCCAGCCCCCATACCCCCGTGGTTATTTCTAACCCGAGGACGACGGGTGTGGCCATGATGGTGGATATTAAGCCAACACCTGCTATGCCTAATCCCATGCTAACTGCCACGAGAGATGTGTCCACACTGTCGATGTCATTGATGGCTCAATTGTATTTTTTGTGCTATCAGAGTTGCACCTCACGATCTCATTCCAATTGGTGTTTAATTTCGCTGATCTGTCACAAACGAAATCCATCCAAAGTTTCGAGCGTTTGAGCCACGTCGTCCATAGCCGGATACAATCCCATCTCGAGTGTATTATAATTTAGGAAATAAGCTTCAATTGGTCCTCCGTCAATATTCAATCAATGTACTTTAAGCTGATGAGGTGCATGTGCTCGGATAAATGAATGTAGTTGAGTAAAATGTGAGGCTTCGAAAAAATTATGACCCCACTCGAGGCTTGTGGTGGGGGCTCTTCCTGGTTGTATATAAATACGACAACGTTTATTTTGATGGATATCGTACCAGCGTATTTTTAACCCCAACAGAATGCTCACATCTTCTGCGTGGGCATCTCTTTGAAAAGCTTCAATAATAACTGTAGAACCTTGTATCGCTCTGATCCACATTTCTGGGATTTCAGTATATCTTCTTTATTCTAACCATTTATGTTTGTTTTCCGGACGGACGACTAACATACAGTGGAAACCGCCTAAGTAAAGACCGCTAAACTGAACAGACCTGATAAGTAAACACTTTTCTTTGGTCCCGGCAAATTTCTTCATTAATTATTACTATTAGAGTCTGGTTAACTAAACTCGGCTAAGTCAACAGTACCACTTAACTAAACGTCTTCTCGTGGTCCCTGGAAGTAAATTACTTAACAAAAGAGACTGGATAACTAAATTAGCGATCACCACATAATCCGACATGAGGGGCAGTCGTGTCAGTCTCCAGTCAAACAAACATCATACTTACAGCTTGCAGCTGACAATACACGGCCATCCCTGATAAGTTGTTCATTGTTACATATGCATACATATACATGCATATGGTTCTCATTTGCAGGTTTTTATAAGTTTGGATAAGTAAAATACCTGATAAGTAAACAATTTTGGCGAGTCCCTTGAAATTTTACTTATCAGGTTTCCACTGTATTACCCGTTTGATCTTGTAATTGTGATACGTACATCCACTTTTTTGTACCTGGAATAAAAGTATTCAGTACAACCCCCTTATTTTTTTTAGTTTGAGGATATGACCATCCTCATCCATGACGAGATAGGGGTAGGTCAGGACTATATTGATGAACCAGTTCAATTCGACGATGACTTCTCAACCTTGGTACATGTTGTCTTGCAAGTGCAGGACGTACAAGGCGTTTACCGTACCAGGTTCGTCGAATCCTTGTGTGTCCCCGCGATCGCACACAATGTGCGACTGTTATAACAACCACAGTACGGCGATCGATGTGAAGTGCTGTGCACGGACACGGATTCACTGCTCAGGGAAATTTGTACCGAGGACGCGTACGAGGACATGGCAAAACACAGCCACTTGTATGACACCAGCGATTATCCCCCAGACAACACCCTACACAGAACAACCAATAAATCCTCGGCAAGATGAAGGACGAATGCACGGTGAAGAAATACGTGGTGTAACGACACATCCAACACACCCTATTCAAACAGGCTCCATTCGATAAACGCACGTTCAAACACCCCATGAACGCGTTGAGAGGTGACAAACACAACATCTATGGCATCACTCTAAACAAGACCTCGCTGTTGCCCCTGGATACCAAACGATGAATTACGAATGATGGCATCCACACTTATAGCTATGGGTACCAACAGTTGACCTCGACGCATTGGGTGTTTCTGAGACCCCCCCCCCAAAAGAAATCTCCACTCGATGCATCCAGACATTTGAATGAACGATAGCATGTATACATCATGGATAAGGTTTACTACAGCCCTCGGGGTTACTGGAAAGATGTGAGCGCCATCCTGAAGCTAGCCAAAACCGCTCGCGTCTCCGAGGATACCGCCAAAGCTTGGCTTAAAAAACAAGCCATCTGGCAAGTGTACCTGCCAGCTCCCCGATACATCCCGAGAAGAAAGTATGACATTTCCATACCCAATCGAACCCATCAAGCCGATCTCCTGTTTTTCCACACGACAGGGTGAGAAACAAAACGCACAAGTACACCATGACCGTCGTTGACGTCGCCATTCGCTACAAGGAAGCGGAGTCCTTGACGACCAAAGATTCGAGTCAAGTCGCCAAGGCCTTAGAACACATCTACAAACGCAATCGCTTGACCTGGCCGACCGAATTACAAGTCGATCCCGGACGCGAGTTCATGGGAGCTGTGTCGCAGCTGTTATCGAAGCATAAAGTCCAGGTGAGGCGAGGCGTGGCTTAGCCTAGCGTTTGTTTGGACATCAGTATGCCCAAGAGATGGTAAACCAAGAAAAACGATTGACAGAATGGGTGGTCCGCATACCGCGAGTGGTGTCAGCGATCAACAACAAAGTCACTCGACTCCTCGATAAAAGACCCGTCGAAGCCATTCGAATGAAATCCATGACGACCGAATCGGCTGTGCCATCGCGTCATGGCCAAGAGAAAAAACTTCCGGACCGGATCATTTTGAGGTATCTGTACCAGCTCGGTGAACTCGAAGGAGGGGATAAACGTCACACCACAGACCCCGTATGGTCCATGAAAATGTACCGCGTCGACTGAGTGGTCATCAAAGACGAGTTTGTTTTACTTGCAAGACAGACGGGGGTAGGGTATTTGTCCAAGAGGAATTGATGAGCGTCCCTCAAGAAATGGGATTGCACACTTATTATTAAAGATTCGTCGGGCGGTGGGGTAGCCTAGTGGTTAAAGCATTGGCTCATCACGCCGAAGACCCGGGTTCGAATCCCCACAAGGGTACAATGTGTGAAGCCCATTTCTGGTGTCCCTTGCCATGATGTTGCTGGAATATTGCTAAATGCGGCGTAAAACCAAACTCAGTCAGTCAGTCAGTAAAGATTCGTCTTATGTATCTCATTATCAACAGGTGGAGATTAATCGAGAAACGGTTGTTCAGACGCATCGGGGTGGACGTCAGTGGCCTCAATATTTATGCCGCCCTGCGTCGAGTCATAAGTCACCAGTCTGTACAATAGTTTAGGTCTCTTGGGCACCGAACAGTTACAGCGTCTCATGGAAACGTTAATCGATTATAGCCTGACAACCAGGGAAGACACCGCCCCGTACTCCACCTACTCCGTAGCTTACTTGGACGAGTTCATGGAAGACCCACTCCATAAAGTCGTTGCCGAATATTACGGCTACATTTACATCCAGTCCAAAAGCCAGTTGGCTAAAAATTGTTTTCAGTATAGACTGGTTCCCTTGAAATTTTTAACAGTGACCGGTTTTAAAACCTTCGCTCGATAGACCATCGTCGTTTTTAAGGGCGATGGGCTCGAACTTATTTCATAGCAACGATGGAAATAGGCCCGCCGTTAAGACCACCATCTGAGCGACGCATGTGCGGCAAAACCACTGATACCCCGTTTCGAACTCGCGTCTACTACTACTGGACTTCGGCAGTCAATGTTCGATGGATCTTCGAAGGATATAGGGATAGACCATCGTGCATTGTCATTTTCATGAAATAAGCCGCATGTGCACATTAACCTCGTTCCACTTTAGTAATCGGTGGCTTCTTTAGGGATGACATGATTTTTGTATCAAATACAGCATAAACCTGAAACCATATTTTAGTAAACATTTGCTCGAACCAGGTCGAGCTAAAATATAAATATTGAAAAATAAATTAACATTCAGAAGAAACATATCTGGCAACAATTTTGGTAGGGTGACGTTTCTTTTGCGGTTCAGTATATATGCTCACAGTTGCAAACTACTCTCGTGAGCTTTTGCTGCAGCTTGTGAAACGTTATAGGAATTATGTACGTATAGCTCATTTAACTCAAAGTCACTTCCAGAGACAAGCCCTCAATCCGCAGGATGAGTGAGTGAGTGAGTTTAGTTTTACGTCGCTCTTAGAAATATTCCAGCAATATCACGGCGGGCGGGAGACACCAGAAATAGGCTTCACATATTGAACCCATATTGGGAATCGAACCAGGGTCTTCGGCGCGACGAGCGAACGCTTTAACCACTAGGCTATCCCACCGCCCTCCGCAGGATTAATTTCATGGATGTGTCAGGGAGAGTTGGGAGACAGCCTAGAAAATATTAATCTGTTTTAATGATATGAAATAATCACACATGGTTTTGTATTTTAGCCCCGGGATTTGTGCGGAGAACTGTCGGTAAAGGAGCGTCAAAAACGAGGTAGGTGTCCATCAAAAGATTTCCACATCATAACTGTACTTATGGCTTCTGATCCATCTGAGTCTGTTGTGTAAATACACCGAAAATGGATGGCTGCCTGAAAACTGTGGTGGGATAAAACTGCCTTTGTGACCACATAAATTGTCCAATTAAACAAATACAGAAACTATTCCACCTCCACAAGTTATTGGTCAACTGTTCACCACATGTAAGTTTTGGGGCATTGCAGGCTGGGGCCAATGTATCAAGAAGAAACAAAGCTGCAGTGATAGAGACCTTCGGCGATCATAAAAGTAAAATGTCCTCAGTTGTATGTCAATGCTGTATGTCACTTGTAATCCATGCTAACGTCACAAATGCGAAAGTATCATATAAACAAGATCAGGGAAGCATAAATTAAGATATGTTTTGTTATAAAACATTAATAGCATATATGAATTTAATTGAAATTTATACCCATTTAAAAATGATTTCCCTATCAACAGAGAGAAGACATGAAGTTAAAAATCTGGAATCGAAGGTGAGTAATTCCCATCGAATTATGTTAGATTAGACGTAAAGGTCTTAGTGCAACTATGTTCGCCGTTTTCTCTGGACACGGAGGCCGTCTTTGCCATGTTCGGAGGCCTTTCTCTCCAACGCCGTGGCCGTTTTCTCGAATTTTGTTTGGGGTCCGTTTTTTCCGTTTCCCAACTTTGGGACGCACTCATTGTATACAAACAAGGAAAGAATGAGTTTAATGATCCAAAATTTTACAATGACCTGAATGTTCACCCTAGTAATCTTATGCCTGTTTTTTTACATTTCTTTGCCAAAATGTATAGTAAACGCAAGGCAAAAAATGATACAGTTTCTGACTACGAACTATGTTTGATGTTCTGTTTAGATTCAGTGTATAGTATCAATTCTTAAGTGTATACTATTGAACATAGATCTAGGGAAATATATGCATTATACCACACTGGCTCCCATCGGACACAACACGTGTGTAATAACACGAAATATAGCATTTCTGATGACCCATTGGCCAGCTGAAGTCTGCTCTATATTTAGGTATACGGTGTTCTAATGTTATCTTAGTGACTGGGTTATCAGCAGATGTGAGTAGCCGCACAGCGAAACATTACACATGAAGGCTGAAATGACAAACTTGCCACAGCATTCCACGTCCTTTACAATTTGATAGATACAATGTTCAAACGAAGACTTTCAAGATAAGCCTGCGTGTCTCAATGAGTGAACTGATACAGTGTCACAAGTCAGTTGCTCCACTGATAATGTATTTTCCTACTGATTTCATGATCTTACACCTACTTGAAGCAAACAGAATATTGTTGAAAGTAACCATGGTGTATTGTCAAATATATACATATTTATTCATATTTTGAATTTCAGATTGAGAAACTGAAAGAGGAAGTGGAAACGTTCCAACAACAAACATATGGTATTCAGACTTCTTATCAGAACTTGAATGTTGCAATATAAAGTGTCTGTATTGAAATATTGCCTAGAGAGGAAATGACTGACATATCTGTTACATTTTCAGATAAACGTGAGGACATAGAAAACATCGAGAAGAAGGTAAATACAATTCTAACAGATGTATATACAAAGTATATAGAATATACGAAGTTGTCTAAAGCACGTCTAGAGTTAACTGAGCCAGTCCACAACATAGTAGACATGCAAACATCATGACCATCACCTTTAAGGCCAGGGTGGTTTTTGGACAAGGGCCGTCTTTTAAATCAGATCTGCAGACAAGGGGTCCCGTCAAAATTGGCTGTTTCTGCTTCCAGAAGGATAGCTCACTACAAACTGTTGCCTTTTCTACTGTAGCATACATGGGGAAACCTGAGAGAAGTCCCTCAGACAGTATTTTGCTGTCTTCAAAACCCCAAAGACAGCTCTTCCAACGTCCCTGATAACAAGCAATAATGTCTTTGGCCTTTACTTATGTGTGACTAAGTGGGATGGGTCTAACAATATAACACACACGAGTGTATACAGTTCATTCTGTATTCAGAAATGTTCTGTGTGATGAAGCACATGGACCAGCCTCCCAGTTCAGCTTCTCTCTCTCTCTGCTCTCACACCCACCCTGTCTTTGTCTTAAACTCTCACGCTCGCTCCCTCTCTCTCATCAGTAGATCTTTCACTCTGGACCAATGCTGGGGCGACCCTTGTCCTGAGTGCCTTAAGCTAACCCCAGACGACAAGTATTTATAGTTTTATCCCCAAACACTAGCCTATGTGTCTTAAAGGAATCTCCCCATTACCTTAAGTACTTAGGCATAGATAAACCTTACACACCCTGTTACATGTGTTACGGTTAATGATTTGCCGTGATAAAGGTTTATAAGTCCCCTTTAAACCTGCAAAATAGAACACAGACAAGTCTAAAATATTCAATAATATATTGAGCAAACAATGAGCAAACTACAATGAATGACAATACAGATATCTAGTACAATGCAATTGAGTCACAAATCTAAAATATTGGGTCACAAATATTAGACATTAACTCATTGACATTGACATTGAGAGCAGATATACTTATTGAAGGTTGTTTACAATGAGAGTAGACGAATAGGCGGTCTTGAAATGTTGGCAGACAGACTTGACGACGGTACGCAGATGACGGCAGACAGATGTGTATAACTCCAGTCATGTGATAAATCCGTCGCACAACGCAGCAACCAGCCTTTATATAGCTCTTACACACAGTTCTCGAGCATTCTAGCAAAACTAGGCAGCATCATTATCCACTCAGAATGTTATCGGAATTCGTCGAACATGCGACATGACAAAACTAAAATAAACAGCCAAGGGAGGCTATCAAAAAGGCGTCCCGCTAAAATACTATTGCCATTGAACAAATATGATGCAAGATGTGAGCCGCAACCCATACCAGCTCATTTACACCATGACAACCAGATTGTCAGCGGACCTCAGACCGAAAAGACCTCTGTAATCTATAACAAACCCTAATGATTGCAAGTGGACATTGCTGTACACAGGGACTGATTAAGCTAGAAAGTACAGCAGTGGGTGGGTCAATAGGGTATGGTCCTCTATACAAAGAAGGAGTTCCAGTTTCTACAGCCAACTTTTCATCGTCTTCAAGTGGATCAACAGTCAAGAACAGAAACTACTGACCATGATTCCTGAAAGTGCTATCGGGTCAACGTGGAACTGACAAGATGAATGAAGATTGGTGGCTTCTCAAGCTGTGCCAACACCACTGTCTGTGCAGCACCAATTCCTTTTCCTGGACGAAGCCTCAGCACAAGATGTCCAGGAGACACCTTGTTGGAAGCACTGGTGCCAGGGACAACTGATCACCAGACGACTGCTGCAGAATCAGATTCTAGCCAAAGAGGCATCAAACTAAGTGAGTGAGTGAGTTTGGTTTTATGCCGCTTTTAGCAATATTCCAGCAATATCAAGGCTGGGAACACCAGAAATGTCCATGTGAGGAATCGAACCCGGCTCTCCACATTGAGAGACTGCAGAGCGAAGAACAGATGGCTCGCTATTCAATCGGACTGACCTGAAAGTTCAAACTACTGTACATAAAGCCCTCATCAAAACATGCAAACATTTCTGACAAACAACTCAGCAAGGACAAACACAAGATGCAATCGATCACCTGTTGATGCTGAAACCTAATTGAGCTTTTAAACATACAACTGCAATGTTGCTCTCCAAATAGACCAAATCCACATTTATACATCCATCCACTCACTCACCCACTTAAAACACTGAAGGTGACATTAAAGTGAACGCACACTTGATAGACAGAAGATGACATTGAAGTCAACCAACTCATCCACTCACTCACTAAACAAACTGAAGGTCACTAAATGAACTGAGGGTAACATAGAACTCAGTCAACCCACACCCTCACTCACTAACTGACTGACTGACTGAGTTTGGTTTTACGCCGCTTTTAGCAATATTCCAGCAATATCACGGCGGGGGACACCAGAAATGGGCTTCACTCATTGTACCCATGTGGGGATTCGATCCCGGGTCTTCGGCGTGACGAGCCAACGCTTTAACCACTAGACTACCCCACCGCCCCTCTCTCACTCACTAAACATAATAGAGCGGGTTTGTACTTCTACCTATACACAGTGTAATCCAACTTCCTATGTCGATAAATATGTACGATATGTTCCAGATACGTAAGCTGATTGACGATATTGAACTCAAGAAAGACGAAATAGCAAGTGAGTAGCAAACTACAAGATAATTTGTCAGTTGTGTATCTCTGTTTTTAGAAAAAGAATTGGAATAATGATTTTGCAAGTGCACCCTTTTTTGAAGATTATTTTTGAATGTTGTGAAATAGTTGAAGTTAAACATTTACGTAATCACTAAAATGATTTGAAAACTGACAGCAGTACTTGTTTGTTTATACAGAGTTGGAGGAAAACGTTATACCGGAACTAAAGAAACAGGTAATTAATTAATTCTGACAAATATTTGTTAACATAAAAAGTAAAACATTAATTCTTATATCTTGCTATTTTGTAGGACTTATGTTTGTACACATGCGTATACAATATAGTGTTGCAAACAACATATCCAGGGAGGAATTGTTAATATTATGACATTGCTTTGTTGTTTGTTTACGGACTGATTCACGGTTAACTTCTGTATTAGTTTCCACGGGGGGAATCAACCCGTAATGATATGATATACTACATCTGTGATTGCACTGAGAGGTTGTGTCACATTTGCAGATTGAAAAAGCTGAAATAAGACTTGAAGTGCTCAAAGATACTGTTGAAGGTAGGTTGAATAACTAGTGGACACGATGAATGCTAAATGGTGCCGGGCCAAGTATAATCGGTTAGGAGTCATTAGTTATTCCAACATTTCACGGGATGTTCAGTGGCAGCTATTCTAGCAATGTTCATCATTGAACGGGATTATATAAAAACCAACCAACCCAAACATTTAATGGATGTACTTAATGATTGCTCGTAGGAATGGGAGTAACCAGAAACAGGTAAGCAACTGTCAAACAAAATCAAGGAATATTAGTACACACAATATTATTACACATCCTATATATCACCATGGTTACCACCTGCGTCTTGGATATCAATATTTTTGTCCATTCTTTTTTTCACAAACTCATAGAGTCAACGACGATAAGGACCATACTCAAGTATGAAGTGTATTGAACAAATGTCTTATGTCTTTCATTTCAATCTACAGATACATCAAATGCCATCCCGGCACTGGAAAAACAGGTACCTTTTAAATCAACAGTTATATGTATGTATTGTGAAGTCACTCAAGAAGACTACCTAAACATAGTGTGAGTGAGTGTGTTCAGTTTTACGCCGCACTCAGCAATATTCCAGCTATATGGCGACAGTCTGTAAATAATCGAGTCTGGACCAGACAATCCAGTCATCACCAACATGAGCATCGATCTGCGCAATTGGGAACCGATGGCACGTGTCAACCAAGTCAGCAAGCCTGACCACCCGATCCCCTTAGTCACCTCTTACGACAAGCATGGGTTACTGAAGATCAATATTCTAACCCGGAACTTCACGGGTCCTAAACATAGTGTACCTAAACATAGCAGAAGATAGATAAGAATACAAGAAGGTTAATGTTGTGGTGTACTGACAATGACATATTCAATTAGAGATCTGAGGACACCTGTGATAACAGGTCGAGTCAGGGAACCTTTCAATACTACCAATCATTGTCGAGGGTTCTAACCTTCTCGGTGCGAGTGAGGGAAGAATAACCGGCAAGCATATGTGATACCTTATTCTAATGTGATTGATCTTTCACTAGCATCTGACCAGTTTGACAAAATGTAGAGTACTTTGTATGTTCCATACACGTATTCACAGGATCTACGATTCAGAGACAATTGACTTCAGGTTATTTCCTTGTATTAATTGTAGGTGCGGGACCTGATACAGAATCTCACAAAATATGGCACTGATGTAAAAGGTAAGAATAGTTTCATGTTCTTCAGGACCTATAATGTCACATGGAAACTAGAGCTATGTAAATAGATGAATTAGATAGTAACCACACATGAAATATATCTGGGTTGTTACACGTACTATACACAAGGAAAATATTTGGTCTTTTGTTTTCTTTTATTGCCTAATATCAAGGTATACCTATACTATTCTTTTTTATAGATGAAAAGGAGAACATTGCGGAACTGTACAGATTGGTATGATTATTACACTTGGTTTCCTCAACATTTACTTTATGGTTACTATAGAACTTAAAGCACCAAGTACTGTTGGAAAATCAGGTCCTGTTGCTCAGATGAATGCCACATAATGTGCTAGCTCCCTCTAACTCTTTTATCAAATAACGCTAGAACAAATAGTTCATCCAAATACACTGCATCGTATTTAGGCGCAGGGGGTTTACAGATGATATGTTCGTAGCCTGACTGAAGAGATGGAGGGCTGAAGAGATGGAGGACTGAAGAGATGGAGGGCTGAAGAGATGGAGGGCTGGAGGGCTGAAGAGATGGAGGACTGAAGAGATAGAGGACTGAAGAGATGGAGGACTGAAGAGATGGAGGGCTGAAGAGATGGAGGACTGAAGATATGAAATGCTTCTTGTGTCCCTGTGGTTTAGAGCAGTCCCAACTATATCAAATACATTTTGGGGGAATTTATAAACAGATCCCTTCCAGATTTGGCATGTGTCAGCCTCTATCGTAGAACTTTTGGCTGTACAATGTTTCGATGTATTATGGGGTTAGTGGCTGATCATTTTGAGCATGTACTCCCGTTTTGGTAATATCCTGTATTATTAGCAAGTGTCATATTAACTCCGTTGAAGGCGAGTTCAGAATTATGAAGTCACAGTGAGGTTGCCTGAAGGCTGACCTCAGGTTAGAGCAGATCTTTCTCTCGAATGTATGGTGACTTTCGTCAGTAGATGGAGCAGATAAAGTCCACTCAGATCGTACATTACACTGTGTTTCAAGTTAACATTAAGAGGTATGATTCTTGTATACTCGTTTCTATTTACAGGTTCTTCAGTTGAGAAAAGACCTTTCAGGTTTGTTCATTTCATTGAATTTGGGATGTCCTTAAAGTAATTGAGTGAACTAATTAGTCGAAGCTGCTTGTTTGTAATATCAGGATTATTCGTCACAACTAACTGAAAACAAAAAACAACCCCAAATAATAAGTTACTGGTACTGATGTAGCTGGCCGAACAGCTGGTTGAAGTTACACAGGTGATGAAAGTCCAATGTATAATTTTAGTGTATTCTTCATTTTAACTGTTTTTAAATCAAGGAATATCACAGAGACAAAGATTGAGATTCCATTTAAATACAACCGCAAATCATGTTATTTTTTCAGATCGGAAGAATGATCAGAAAGCACTCGCTGAAAAGGCAGGTTTTCCTATATTGCATTTTGAAGAGTATTGAACGTGTAAATGTTTTGCCAGAGAGTGTCAGACTTTACTCACTCACCCATTCATTACGGTTGTCTACCAGTGCTCTCCCTATTAATGCCAAAGCTCAACGTTTATCTCTTTGTTTTTTCACAAGTATCATTTTCATTTCCTACTTTCACTATGGATGGTAATTTTGTTGTTGTTGTTGTTGTTGTTGTGAATATCATGTTTATAAAATCTGTGTTGTCGCCATTTTTCGAGACATACTTAATTCACAAATGCAATGGCCATGGTACTGTTTATATTAAACATACAGTCAAATCCCGATGAGTCGAATGCCGGTGTCTCGAATATTATGCATAACTCGAAGTACCTGTCGATCCCGACCATTCCCTGTTATAGTTGTCATCATTTGATTTCCGGTTACACGAATTCGTCTCATAAAATAAATACACACGAAGACTCGAGCAGGAACTTTGGTCCCATGAGATTCAAACAACAGCAATCTTGTATACATAAGCCGAAGTCAGTCAATGAGAGGATGATTGGTGTAGCAAACTGATCCAATTAACAAACCAGCGCGGCTCACACCTTTCCACCATTGACGGGTGAGTTCAAAAGGGAGATTAGTGATTTTACGGAAATAACTGTCTGTGCTAATCAGACTGGAACTGATAAGGTGCCCCTATAAGTGATATGGAAATCATTAGATAAACAAATGCTTAGGAGGAGGAATTAGGACTGGATCATCTTCTTTTCTACCCTCATAGACATACCTATGTCTCGAATACATCGATAAGTCGAATTTATTACTTGGTCCCCAGCGATTCGACTCATCGGGATTTGACTGTACTTGCACGTGTACAGGGTCAATGTAAATTGTCACTAAAGCACATTGATACCTTCATTTCTGTGGTTAAACGAAGGTAACAATGGTGTTGGCTGAAGTTTTGCAATGTTCTGTTGTATCAACTTCATAGTGAGGGGATGAATGGAAGGTGTTTGTATGAGCTTTTGATGAGAGACTTATGGTAACACTCCCATCTGACTCGCTCCTCTACACTTGCTCACAGAGGAAACACCGAGTTTCACCTTCACAGACATAACACAAAACACTGAACGCGCCTTTCATCAGTATGTTTTCTAGTTAATGCTTCCAGCAATACGTTCTTGCAGCACCTCAATAATCAACACCCGTACAGACAATAGTACTGGTTGCAGTGTTAAACAAAGAAAACGCAGTCTATTTGCAATTATATCATATTTAACGATAGACTTCCTGTTGATGACTGACACGAAGTAAAAAAAGTATATGTCTAATTATGAGCACATGTTTGTTTATTTAGTATTGGTAACCTGGTAAATGAATGTCAAATATATATTTGTATATTTAGCACAGCTAAGGTGTGGATGCCTTCTCATAACTAGATGAATGAATGCCAAATATATAATACTAATGTTGTTACAGATGCAGAGAATAGAAGTCGAACAAGCAAAACAAAAGCGCCAATGTGAAGGTATGCATAATACAATAAAATACGCAACGTTATATCAGGCGAATATACGTACGTAATTATAAATGTTTTGTGGTTATCTACTTGATTTAAATGTCTACAACCATCTTTTATGTTTTATGCAACTCTTCCAGCGCAATCAAGAAGTTTATTATAGATGATATCCTCCGAAGCAAATGATAATACACACTCAATGTCTTCAGATTTACGGAGAGAAAATAAAGAATATCAAAGCCAGGCAAGTATTATTCAAAATACCTTAACATATTAATAATGAAAACACAACCCCTATCAGCATATACTCTCCAAGTGACAGTAGTTATTTCCATCATAAATCAGCCATTACCTCATGTCACCTGAAGACGCGTCAAAGTATATTTGGCCCACTATGCATCTTATCAGTTTAGTTACTTATCAAATGTATCAAACTCATCCTGCATGACTGACGTGAGTGGTTTTGGAAATCTTTGCACTTTTGTGCAACGAAACCTGTGAATTTATAAAAGGGTGAAACTCGGGTGTATGGGAGATTTGGTAGCTGATAAGAACTTTTCATAGATAATAAAACTTCAGATCAAAGACGTCATTGACTGATACATTAGAACCTTAAAAGGTGAATGCATGCATGAGTGAACCCGTTTCTGAGTACAGTACACTTTTCATTATGCGACATTATAGAGCTCTGATGGAAATGGTGAATGTATACCGTTTATAGTTATACACTCCCTCCTTGTCCTATCGATCATACAGGTGATTGCAGTGGACACACACTCGTCCGAATCAAAGAGGTTTCACTGTATGGATATTGTTTAGAGGCCATGAATTTAAATGTGAAATAATTAAGTTTGTCTGTTTCATTGACATAATTCCATCATCATCTATAAGCAGACGAAACTACACGAGTGTAATTCTTGATTTCAGATACAAAACCTCTATAAGGTGATCGAGGAAAAGGACAACAATATCAGACATCTTAAACGTACGTTATAAGCGAGACAGTGCATGCTTCTAGTAGTCTGGCGTACGTAGGTCTTACTGTAAAGATTTACTTAGAGAAACACATGCACGTTTGCAAATCATCAGTGAAATTATAAAACACGTACACCATCAGTCATATTTTCCATTTATAACCAAAAAGATAAAATAAATAACTATGCTGTCAGTTCAACACTGCATATAACATGTAAACACTTTATTTCTGTTTTTAGATGCAAGGACAGCAGCAGCAGAGAACAAGGTAAATACGACATGTATTCCTGCATCCTTGTGAATTTAACTCTTATTATGTCAGGTAAAAATATTCCTCTGAATACTTAACCTATCAAGTAAATACTCCTCTGTATACTGAATCTGGCAGGTAAATACTCCTCTGTATACTCAACCAGACGGGTCACTACTCCTCTGTATGTCCAACCAGACAGGAAAATAATCCTCTGTATACTCAACCAGACAGGCAACTACTCCTCTGTATGCCCAACCAGACAGGTAAATACTCCTCTGTATACTCAACTGGACAAGTAACGGCTCCTCTGTATACTCAACCAGACAGGTAAATACACCTCTGTATACTCAACATGACAAATGAACACTCCTCTGTATACACAGCATGGGAGGTAAATACTCCTCTGTATACTCAACATGTCAGGAAAATACACTTCTGTATACTCAAAATGACAGGTAAATGCTCCTCTGCATACACAGCATGACAGGTAAATAATCCTCTGTATATTCAACGTGAAAGGTAAACACTCCTCTGTATACTCAACATGACAGGGAAATACTCCTCTGCATACTCAACCTGACAGGTAAATACTCCTCTGTATAATTAACATGTCAGGTAAATACTACTCTGTATAATAAACATGTCAGGTAAATATTCCTCTGTTTTCTCAACGTGACAGGTAAATACCCTTCTGTATACTGAACATGTCAGGTAAATATTCCTCTGTATACTCAACATGTCAGGTAAATACTCCTCTGTATACACAGCATGGGAGGTAAATACTCCTCTGTATACTCAACATGTCAGGAAAATACACTTCTGTATACTCAAAATGACAGGTAAATGCTCCTCTGCATACACAGCATGACAGGTAAATAATCCTCTGTATACTCAACGTGAAAGGTAAACACTCCTCTGTATACTCAACATGACAGGGAAATACTCCTCTGCATACTCAACGTGACAGGTAAATACTCCTCTGTATAATTAACATGTCAGGTAAATACTACTCTGTATAATCAACATGTCAGGTAAATATTCCTCTGTTTTCTCAACGTGACAGGTAAATACCCTTCTGTATACTGAACATGTCAGGTAAATATTCCTCTGTATACTGAACATGTCAGGTAAATACTCCTCTGTATACTCAACATGACAGGTAAATACTCCTCTGTATACTGAACATATCAGGTAAATACTCCTGTGTATACTCAACATGACAGGTAAATACTCGTCTGTATACTCAACATATCAGGTAAATACTCCTCTGTATACTCAACACGACAGGTAAATACACCTCTGTATACTCAACATGATAGTTAAATACACCTCTGTATACTCAACATGACAGGTAAATACTCCTCTGTATACTCATCATGACAGTTGAATATTCCTCTGTATACGCAACATAACAGGTAAATACTCAGCTTGTCATATTATGCATCATTTACTCAACCAGTCGGGCTAAACTTACCTTGCATCATTACAGGTACAGGAACCTCAGGATGCAGTGCAAGAGACAACCACCCAGAACAAACACGGAAGGGAAGAAGGAAAGAAAGGTTTGATCTCTATAACTTGTTGAGGACATTATTCTATGGTTAAATTTAACGTTTATCCAGGATCGTGTGGTCTAGCTTTAATACTGTAGTTTATGTAGCCACATAGGCTTACTGGTGTAAGGGAGGTAACTCTATACGGGAGACGTAACTTCTTGTTTGATGTCGACGGGGCAAGCCTTATGCTCTGGCTTGTTCACCTTCTTTTTTACACCATCCCACCCACCACAGGGCGAACATACAATAGCATCTCATGCATGGCGAATGTGTGGTGTTTCAATCAGAACGTTCTCCATGATATTTTAAAGGGATTTCAATATGGGGCTACTGTGAGCGCGTGGTAAACTGCTACTTTACCATCTATCGAATACTCAACACAAAGAGGCATAACTCTGTTTAAGAGACAACTGTTGATGTGCATTCGTGACCCGCTCGTGTTATTTCCATTCGTCTCCACTCGCCCCTTTCCGTTACCTCCAAGAAGACTCGACCCTTAGACTAATGCTTAGTCTCTGAATATATATTATTTTGATAATAACAAACAAGCCCATTTAAATTGAAAAGAAGCCCTAGAAGGACCAGAGATTCAGAACCTGAGGAAATCTAGACTTGCTTTATTTAGGGCTTTAGCACTGCAGAGAGGGCTTGGCAGTAGGGAAACTAATGTGGTTAAGGGACTGTGATACAGACTACTCGTTGCCCTATCGATGAAGGTTTTGTGCGAAAATCCGACAAACCAATCAAAACGCATGGAAGGATTGAGGTACTTGAAATATCCCGAAAACTTAAATCGGTCTTGTCATGTTGTGATTGTTTAAAAAATCTAAAAAATATATATCTAATGTATAAGAAAATTGTTAACAAAACTATGTTGCCTAATTTGAATTTTTTAGTAAGGATAGGACCACGAACGATGACTGATCAAATACGGTATTTCCTCTAATAAGCGCCGGGTCTGGAAGTCCGTTGAAAAATTAAGCTCCCGGGCGCTTATTAGATGAAAAACGGAACACACGTGCGTTTGGATCCCAAATGAGTGTTTTTTCTGACGATCTGACGGGCTTGCTTTTGAGATTTACGTAAGCCTTCCGACATTTGTGGGTAATGTAATAAATAGCTACGAGTTTCAAAACAGTATATTTATGCATAACTAATCAACTTTAATCTTAAACACCGTGCATACTTTTCGCTTCATTTGGGATATTTTAGTCTGACGTTTCTTGGGGTTCTTCATATTGTTTTAGCGTATTCAATTTAATTCCACTGGTACACTAAATCTGGATGACTCTCTACGAGTCCTTCAGATTGAGATATGTTTTAATGTAATTTTTGTGTCTCTTTTTTGATACTTATAAAAACATGTTAATACTTTCAACTTGTTTCTCTATTTTGGAACTTTTAACTACACGTTTTAGCTTGTTTAAAACAGTTCAGACGTTTATGTACACCAATAAATCCTTCCAGAGGATCACGAGCCGGTATTCGGCTGGTCCCGGAATAACCAAGTGGATCACGAATGTAGCTGCTTTTAAAAGATTTTCACTTGTTTTAAACAATACAATAACTTCCTAAATGACAGTTAGTCCCCCGTTGACATTCAGACTTTATTTCTGAACCTGTTTTCTTTACTAAAATAACAATGCGACAACCGATACCCTTCTTTCTCACCCAGCCAGTGTTGGGCCACACGTACAGCACTGTTACCAGTTTCAATTGCTCTTTGTGACGAACAGCGGAGTGCCTGACTCTGAGGGTGTGGGTTCGAATCCCGGATGGGACTCAACCCAAAAAGTACTAGAATTTGTACTTTTCTAAGAAAGTGTAATCCCAAATGTTGCGGAGTTACACTTTCAGTCTTGGGAACTACCTTGACTGTTATATGATATTGATAATATTAAGGGAGAAAGCCGAGAGATCTTTTCACTTTCCTTTGTCAATACTGAGGTAATTATATATTTTGCGGATAGTAACTTTCATCGACTGGCCAAGGCTCACAGATTGACTGGCAAACGCAAACGCAATAATGTTGGTCTCGTGGCCATATATGGCTGAGATAATGCCGATGCGAAGTTAGATTTGAACTTATAATTACTACCACGTGCATTTCATATTCAACTCACGGTTTTGTTTCCGTTTATAACTGAAGCAATACATATCAACACATAATAATAATAACAATTAAAACCAGATATATGTACATGAATTCGTCAGTAAACTAATAAATTTGTACGGTCATTAAAACTGTCTGTAGTCCTCAGAGTAATTTCTTGATTTAACGTTAGTCCAATCCAACAACAATTGTAACAAGCCTTGTCGGTTTTCGTCAGTCACAAATAAGATTAAAACGAACGAAGAGCTGCTCGCTGGCCGCTGCCGCGAAATTGCATCTATCTGTCAAGTTACGTCATCTTGTGACGTCATATATCTAGCACTGGGTCATACCAGGCCAGGTTTCAGGAGAGGCAGAAGTGCGGGGCAGAATGTGAATCTTGTATGAGATGTAATGTCAGGGTAAGTAAACTGAAAATGTGGAGGCAGTCATCATTAACATGGGTTATCGTTTTGTTTGTATGGGGCCATATTTGTTCAGTGTCCAAATTACTAGGTCACCTTAGGTTATTTGTAGGTATTTCGGCAAATGTGTATGTTTACCACCCTGACTGCCGAGTCTATTATTCTGAAGCACATTTGTTGTCTACTAAATAGTGAACGTTGTGAAGGAATTCAGTCACGTAAAACTTGGTCTACATTTAGATGTGGGTTTAAGCAGATATGAGAATATTGGATGTACAAATTCAAATACACGGTACACACACGCCTTTGTTTACATAGCGACTCTCATGTTTTTGTGCAGTGCATGTTTCGAAACACAAATGTCATCTGATCAGTTACTTATGTCACATAATGTGGAAATAGATAGGCATAGATCGACCTTTGCTGTTGCCGTCCGGCAAAACAGTAGTACTATAAACCAACTGGATATATTGTGTGTAGATCTAGTACTAAACCACCAACTGGATATATTGTATGTAGATCTAGTACTAAACCACCAACTGGATATATTGTATGTATATCTAGTACTAAACCACCACTGGATATATTGTATGTAGATCTAGTACTAAACCACCAACTGGATATATTGTATGTAGATGTAGTACTAAACCACCAACTGGATATATTGTATGTATATCTAGTACTAAACCACCACTGGATATATTGTATGTAGATCTAGTACTAAACCACCAACTGGATATATTGTATGTAGATGTAGTACTAAACCACCAACTGGATATATTGTATGTATATCTAGTACTAAACCACCAACTGGATATATTGTGTGTAGATCTAGTACTAAACCACCAACTGGATATATTGTATGTAGATGTAGTACTAAACTGCCAACTGGATATATTGTATGTAGATCTAGTACTAAACCACCAACTGGATATATTGTATGTATATCTAGTACTAAACCACCAACTGGATATATTGTATGTAGATCTAGTACTAAACCACCAACTGGATATATTGTATGTAGATCTAGTACTAAACCACCAACTGGATATATTGTATGTATATCTAGTACTAAACCACCAACTGGATATATTGTGTGTAGATCTAGTACTAAACCACCAACTGGATATATTGTATGTAGATGTAGTACTAAACTGCCAACTGGATATATTGTATGTAGATCTAGTACTAAACCACCAACTGGATACATTGTGTGTAGATCTAGTACTAAACCACCAACTGGATATATTGAGTGTAGATCTAGCACTAAACCACCAACTGGATATATTGTATGTCGATGTAGTACTAAACCACAAACTGGGTATATTGTATGTAGATCTAGTACTAAGCCACCAACTTGATATATTGTATGTAGATCTAGTAACCTGCGACCTCGTTGTATCGCGGTACTTGACATATCCGTAATCGTATATAATAAATGGTCTCTGCTAAGACTCTGCATAGACAATATACGCATATGGTTTTAATGTTATCATTTCCAATTCTTAAAACCTACTGCACATTATTTATAGATCTATTGCTAATGATAAACTGAATATAATGTATGAAACTAGTATCTGTCGTTTCTGAAATTTAACTGTTTTTCTTCAGCCTCCAATGACGTGACAAGGAAGGGAGCCACCGCCACAGTGAAACGAGCTGGTGTTATTGTTCCACGTCAAGGAGGTGAGAGCAGTAGGCAGGACTGTGGTACTGGAATGTCACTCCAGTGTCAACACTTGTATCACAGATCAGGATAAGTTATTGTTCAACGTCAAGGAGGTGAGAGCAGTAGACAGGACTGTGGTACTGGAATGTCACTCCAGTATCAACACTTGTATCACAGATCAAGATAAGTTATTGTTCCACGTCAAGGAGGTGAGAGCAGTAGACAGGACTGTGGTACTGGAATGTCACGCCAGTGTCAACACTTGTATCACAGATCAGGATAAGCTATTGTTCCACGTCAAGGAGGTGAGAGCAGTAGACAGGACTGTGGTACTGGAATGTCACTCAGGTGTCAACACTTGTATCACAGATCAAGATAAGTTATTGTTCCACGTCAAGGAGGTGAGAGCAGTAGGCAGGACTGTGGTACTGGAATGTCACGCTAGTGTCAACACTTGTATCACAGATCAGGATAAGTTATTGTTCCACGTCAAGGAGGTGAGAGCAGTAGACAGGACTGTGGTACTGGAATGTCACTCCAGTGTCAACACTTGTATCACAGATCAGGATAAGTTATTGTGAAGGAGTTGAAACAGTAAATACAGAAGGTTTTCATTCAAGTCTTAACACTGTTATAGACATTAGGCCTGAACAAAATGTACAGTGTTATTTCCTGTGTTCTATTGATAGACTGTAACATCACGTGTACAATGTACAAGTATTTCCTGTACTGTATTGAGAGACAGCGACATCACGTGTACAATGTACAAGTTTCTGTTACAGTGACACAGAAAGACTCCAACCCTCACCATGACGCCGCCCTCCTTGATGCCTGCCGTGGTGGGAACATGGCCGAGATGAAGCGTGTCCTGGATCTCGGACAGGTGGACATCAACTGTAGAGGAGGAGGGAGCCTGACACCAGTGATGATGGCAGCAGTGGAGGGACAGAGAGATATGGTTGAGCTGCTACTGAGTAGAGGAGCTGATGTGTCACTGGTGGACGTGGTCGGTTACAACATCCTTCACTACGCCTGTGTGGGAGGACACGTGGGGACGGTGAAGTTGATACTGTCCCTGGACGTAGTGGACATCAACGCCAGGAACAACCACGGGAAGACAGCGGCCGACAAGGCGAGAGCCTGTGGACATCATCAACTGATGGATCTCCTCGTGTCACGTGGAGCTCGGTGAAGTCATGTGGTGTGGTGCAGACAGTGACGATGCTGTTACTGACAGTGACGTGGTGTATGTCGTTCACGTCGTCGTATTTACATTGTTGGACCAAGGTTAGAATTATTGTTGTGTTTGAGGAGAAATAAAACTTGTTGAAAACATTTTCAGACATTTTGTCATTTGTTTTCATGTGGATGTTTTCATGATCAGGTAAGAAGATTGTTGACTGAGTGCATATTTGTATACAACATGAAAGTTGACATAGTGGCGGACATTTATATGTGATTTATGCGACAAACTGAGTCACAGGTATGTGACAAACAGACAACAAACTGTTTGTTTACATCTCGATCCACTCTGAGGCCATGTTCGCCCAGCTGACGGGGCGCCAAATGTACAGTGACGGTGACGTCACAGTGCCTATGACGTCATGGCTGTGTTACCCAGCTTCCAGACAGGGATACGGGAGTTTGTTTTCAGTTTGTTACAATGAACATAATTTTATTTCTCCTAATGTTGTCTTCTTGATTTGTGGCATCAAGTTAAGCAAAGAACATCCGCCTATATATATTTACAATCTGGTTGGTACTCGTGCCAGTGAGTGGTCAACCGCACCTTCAACGTAGAAGACTTGTACATGCGAGCAGTCACACCGGCGACGGAGTCGGACAGGGTGCACATCGGGTTTTCCATTCACACCTCAATGAACCGGGGGAAAAACACAAATATATTGAACTTGTCTAACTTGGTAATTAATTTCTGATCCACATGGAATCTGCGTTATCAAGAAAATGCATATCATACAATATTTAACACGCCAGAGAACATAGTGTTATACAAACGAGTCTTGTTTACGTCAGCTGGCTCTCTACCGCTCTGTGCCGCACTGTGATGACGTCGGTTTCAAATATGTATACATTGTATACAATGTTACAACGTTATTATATCTTCACAGTGTAACTAAATTGTATAACATTCAACTTGAGTTGATTATTTTAAAAAGCGTCTTTTCAAATGTATATCCTCCTTGCCTTGCCTTGCCTTGCCTCGCCTCGCCTCGCCTCGACTCGCCTCGTCTTGCCTCGCCTCGCCTCGCCTCGCATTGCCTTGCCTTGCCTAGCCTCGCCATCGGTGAAAGTGTCAGTTTGCTACTTTTCAACATAAATCATTATATCGAAACCTTCGATGTTGCTAGTAAGCTCCCTAGTTTGAAATCTCGATGTCCAACAATTCATATCACTGTATAAAGTACATTTCATTGCGATAACAGATAGATGCAATCCATGTCAAAATGAAGGGTCACTGAAAATTGTCGGTGAGTTAGATTTCCCTCCAACTAATCCTGCTGAAATAGTCAGTGTATTTGACGTCAATACCAAATGGACAGAAGTGTTTAGATTAGTTCATGCGCAGACTGTCTTCAAAGTAACGTTACACAGAACAGTTTAGATCAAACATCTGGTTGAAAATCCTGATCCTCCTATCTGGTTATGGCCTGAAAACCAGTTGTAAGATGAATCAGTTTCTGCAAGCAAATCTGTCTGGGAACATAGCCCCAGTCTCCGAAAACATGTAGCTAAGATACATAGCGTTCACTGACCTGAACGCTATGTATCTTAGCTACATACATGTTGATTATAAACTCATGCATATGACGGCTCTGTTATTCCTTGTGCCATAGCGACTGATTCAGGACAGCCATTGTCCGGATACACAGTTATTTCCACACACACCCAATTATTTATTTGATGCTAATCGCCATTCTCAATCCTCATCTCCACCATCAACCCGTGCCACTCATCAGTGAGTGTTGTTAATAGGCCAAGTGTTTGCACGGAAATTAACGTTTTTGTCTTGTACTTATTCTGCATAAAAAGTGTTTGTCAAGCAGTCCCAAAGCCAAAACAGTACAGATATCATAAGTGACTAATTAGGAGATTTGTAGCCTGAACTGGTTGTAACCGTTAAGGTACGAAGATTCGTTCTTTATGGCTGTAGAAAGAACTCGGGGTGTGTTGACGAACAACTCATATGCGAACACAGGTAATACTATTTAACAGAATAGCATAATTAATTTACGCTTTACCTGATAGGTAACGTTTGGGAAATAACATGTTATATTTTGCTATTACTATTCAGAACCCAGTTTGCGCTGCGCACAATGTTGCTTTCACTAGTTCATTACATGAGAATGCGCTTTTTTGCATGGCCGACAGACAATATGCTGTGGCAGTGTTACTTTTTTCCGGTGCTAGGAAAGTTAGGAATTCACTAGTCTATTTTCAAAGGATGTAATTAAATGTATTTTCACTTCCTATACAGGCATTCTTTGCAGAGTACAGGTATTTTATAAAACTGTCAGGAGTTTGCTTTTTGTTGAGTATTTTACTAGCTCTTCACTTAATATGGCTGTGCGATGCACCTGTAAGCGTAATCTATGCAAGAGTATCTTCCCTGTGAAAGTTATGTGTGTTTTTTTCAAAACATACAAATCATGATGTAAACTTATGTCATTTAACAGGTCACCGAAGTTCGGCTGTGAGACCTTACAAAAGAACAAGTACAGAAATGCAAGCAAGCATATCTGATGTTCTCTATGGTAAAACGTCCAAAGGCTGCGATGGGAGAAATGGCGACGGCAGAAAGGATGGTGGTGGCGACGGCAGAAAAGATGGCGACAGCGGTGGCGACGGCAGGTAAGATGGTGACAACGGTGGCGATGGCAGGAAAGATGGTGACAACGGTGGCGACGGGAGGAAGGATGGTGACAACGGTGGCGACGGCAGAAAAGATGGCTACAACCGTGGCGACGGCAGGAAAGATGGTGGCGATGGCAGGACAGATTGTGACAACGGTGGCGATGGCAGGACAGATGGCGACAACGGTGGCGACGGCAGAAAAGATGGCGACAACGGTGGCGATGGGAGGACAGATGGCGACAACGGTGGCGATGGCAGGACAGATGGTGACAACGGTGGCGACGGCAGGAAGGAAGGCGACAAGCGTTTCCTTTCGTTTCCTTTCAATTTCTCTTTGTGAAATTTTTGGGAGAAATAAAATATGGCTTCCTTTCAAATGGAAATCTGACAACTCGTAGTCTTGATCACGTACTCTGTGTACACCTCCAACATTTCACGTATTGTGTCTCAGTAAACTTCAAAATGGCGTATCTTTTCATTGTTGACCAATTGTCGTTCATAAATATATCCATGAAATTGTGTCAGTAGTAGCTAACAGTGGTGTAAAAAAGTGAATTGTTTAAATTTTGACCAGAATTTAGAGTCTCTACTGAGATTACAAAACGTCAAGCAGATTCATGGAGCTTTCAGAATCCTCATGACATAAACTCCATTTGTACCAAAGACTTTCGGTGAATACTAATGTCAACTACTCGCTCTTCGTGCCGTGGCAGCTACTAGGGTAGCCTAGTGGTTAAAGCGGTTGCTCGTCACTTGTATCAAAGACTTTCGGTGAATACTAATGTCAACTACTCGCTCTTCGTGCCGTGGCAGCTACTAAGGTAGCCTATTGGTTAAAGCGGTTGCTCGTCACTTGTATCAACGATTTTCTGTGAATACTAATGTCAACTCGTCGCTTTTCATGTCATGGCAGCTACTAGGGTAGCCTAGTGGTAAAAGCAGTTGCTCGTCACAATTGTCAACGTGTGGTGTACGCGTCGATTGGGGAATTAGCACATAATTAAGGTGAAGTGTGCGTTGATGAAGACGAAGGCATAGTTGAGTTTAAACTTCTTTAGTTACATGTCAAACAAATGCACAAGACATACATGTGGGAGAGCGGAGTACCTGCTCAACCACAGGGCGTTTCCAACGAGCGGCATTATCCTGCTCGTGGTCATCCCTACCGACTGTCCAACTACCGAACTCGTACTCCTTAACTCCCTCTCTAAATGTCAGCATATCTAGTATATATATATATATATACAATTTTTGACAACAATGGTCAGGCGACGACTCATCAACGGACAGACAGAAAAACAATAGTACTTCCTTGACCAGTTGATGTGATGGCAGACACGGCCAAGGGGGATTACCAATGAAGGTTATAAATGTCTTATACAATAATTAATGGGCTGACAAGTCAATTTACAATGCGGTAGTGATAAGGGTGTACAGTAGTGATTAAAAATACAGCTTAGCGTCATTTATATATTACAATAAAGTCTCACATGTCTTGAGTACATAGTTTTGGACTTTTTAAATATTTGGACGATGGCTGTCCTGAATTAGTCATTATAACACTTGTATCAAAGACTTTCTGTGAATACTAATGTCAACTAGTCGGGCTACGTGTCGTGGCAGCTACTAGGGTAGCCTAGTGGTAAAAGCGGTTGCACGTCACTTGTATCAAAGACTTTCTGTGAATACTAATGTCAACTAGTCGCTTTTCATGTCGTGGCAGCTACTAGGGTAGCCTAGTGGTTAAAGCGGTTGCTCGTCATTTGTATCAAAGACTTTCTGTGAATACTAATGTCAACTACTCGCACTTCGTGTCGTGGCAGCTACTAGGGTAGCCTAGTGGTTAAAGCGGTTGCTCGTCACTTGTATCAAAGACTTTCTGTGAATACTAATGTCAACTAGTCGCTTTTCATGTCGTGGCAGCTACTAGGGTAGCCTAGTGGTTAAAGCGGTTGCTCGTCACTTGTATCAAAGACTTTCTGTGAATACTAATGTCAACTACTCGCACTTCGTGTCGTGGCAGCTACTAGGGTATCCCTAGTGGTTCAAAGCGGTTGCTCGTCACTTGTATCAAAGACTTTCGGTGAATACTAATGTCAACTACTCGCACTTCGTGTCGTGGCAGCTACTAGGGTAGCCTAGTGGTTAAAGCGGTTGCTCGTCATTTGTATCAAAGACTTTCTGTGAATACTAATGTCAACTACTCGCACTTCGTGTCGTGGCAGCTACTAGGGTAGCCTAGTGGTTAAAGCGGTTGCTCGTCATTTGTATCAAAGACTTTCTGTGAATACTAATGTCAACTAGTCGCTCTTCATGTCTTGGCAGCTACTAGGGTAGCCTATTGGTTAAAGCGGTTGCTCGTCACTTGTATCAAAGACTTTCTGTGAATACTAATGTCAACTACTCGCACTTCGTGTCGTGGCAGCTACTAGGGTAGCCTAGTGGTTAAAGCGGTTGCTCGTCATTTGTATCAAAGACTTTCTGTGAATACTAATGTCAACTAGTCGCTCTTCATGTCGTGGCAGCTACTAGGGTAGCCTAGTGGTTAAAGCGGTTGCTCGTCACTTGTATCAAAGACTTTCTGTGAATACTAATGTCAACTACTCGCTTTTTTCGTGTCGTGGCAGCTACTAGGGTAGCCTAGTGGTTAAAGCGGTTGCTCGTCACTTGTATCAAAGACTTTCGGTGAATACTAATGTCAACTACTCGCACTTCGTGTCGTGGCAGCTACTAGGGTAGCCTAGTGGTTAAAGCGGTTGCTCGTCATTTGTATCAAAGACTTTCTGTGAATACTAATGTCAACTACTCGCACTTCGTGTCGTGGCAGCTACTAGGGTAGCCTAGTGGTTAAAGCGGTTGCTCGTCATTTGTATCAAAGACTTTCTGTGAATACTAATGTCAACTAGTCGCTCTTCATGTCGTGGCAGCTACTAGGGTAGCCTATTGGTTAAAGCGGTTGCTCGTCACTTGTATCAAAGACTTTCTGTGAATACTAATGTCAACTACTCGCACTTCGTGTCGTGGCAGCTACTAGGGTAGCCTAGTGGTTAAAGCGGTTGCTTGTCATTTGTATCAAAGACTTTCTGTGAATACTAATGTCAACTACTCGCACTTCATGTCGTGGCAGCTACTAGGGTAGCCTATTGGTTAAAGCGGTTGCTCGTCATTTTGTATCAAAGACTTTCGGTGAATACTAATGTCAAATACTCGCACTTCGTGTCGTGGCAGCTACTAGGGTAGCCTAGTGGTTAAAGCGGTTGCTTGTCATTTGTATCAAAGACTTTCTGTGAATACTAATGTCAACTAGTCGCTCTTCATGTCGTGGCAGCTACTAGGGTAGCCTATTGGTTAAAGCGGTTGCTCGTCACTTGTATCAAAGACTTTCTGTGAATACTAATGTCAACTACTCGCACTTCGTGTCGTGGCAGCTACTAGGGTAGCCTAGTGGTTAAAGCGGTTGCTTGTCATTTGTATCAAAGACTTTCTGTGAATACTAATGTCAACTAGTCGCTCTTCATGTCGTGGCAGCTACTAGGGTAGCCTATTGGTTAAAGCGGTTGCTCGTCACTTGTATCAAAGACTTTCTGTGAATACTAATGTCAACTACTCGCTTTTCATGTCGTGGCAGCTACTAGGGTAGCCTAGTGGTTAAAGCGGTTGCTCGTCACTTGTATCAAAGACTTTCGGTGAATACTAATGTCAACTACTCGCACTTCGTGTCGTGGCAGCTACTAGGGTAGCCTAGTGGTTAAAGCGGTTGCTCGTCATTTGTATCAAAGACTTTCTGTGAATACTAATGTCAACTACTCGCACTTCGTGTCGTGGCAGCTACTAGGGTAGCCTAGTGGTTAAAGCGGTTGCTCGTCATTTGTATCAAAGACTTTCTGTGAATACTAATGTCAACTAGTCGCTCTTCATGTCGTGGCAGCTACTAGGGTAGCCTATTGGTTAAAGCGGTTGCTCGTCACTTGTATCAAAGACTTTCTGTGAATACTAATGTCAACTACTCGCACTTCGTGTCGTGGCAGCTACTAGGGTAGCCTAGTGGTTAAAGCGGTTGCTTGTCATTTGTATCAAAGACTTTCTGTGAATACTAATGTCAACTAGTCGCTCTTCATGTCGTGGCAGCTACTAGGGTAGCCTATTGGTTAAAGCGGTTGCTCGTCATTTGTATCAAAGACTTTCGGTGAATACTAATGTCAACTACTCGCACTTCGTGTCGTGGCAGCTACTAGGGTAGCCTAGTGGTTAAAGCGGTTGCTTGTCATTTGTATCAAAGACTTTCTGTGAATACTAATGTCAACTAGTCGCTCTTCATGTCGTGGCAGCTACTAGGGTAGCCTATTGGTTAAAGCGGTTGCTCGTCACTTGTATCAAAGACTTTCGGTGAATACTAATGTCAACTACTCGCACTTCGTGTCGTGGCAGCTACTAGGGTAGCCTAGTGGTTAAAGCGGTTGCTCGTCACTTGTATCAAAGACTTTCTGTGAATACTAATGTCAACTAGTCGCTTTTCATGTCGTGGCAGCTACTAGGGTAGCCTAGTGGTTAAAGCGGTTGCTCGTCACTTGTATCAAAGACTTTCGGTGAATACTAATGTCAACTACTCGCACTTCGTGTAATGGCAGGGGCCCTGGGGTGACCTAGTGGTTAAAGCGTTTGCTCGTCACGCCGAAGACGTGGGTTCGATACCCAATATCTGGTTTCCCCCGCCATATCTGGAATATTGCTGAAATCGGCGTAAAACTAAACTCACTCACTCACTCATGACAGCACATTAGAGTCATCCAGTTGTCTGTCTCCAGATTCTATTCATAACATTAATTTACAGAATATGATAAACTGTTCCGTAAAAGTGTTGAACGTTTCTCGTCAATCTTTGTAACGTTTTAACACGTTTTGAAAAGCTATGTTGCTTTACAAAATAGAGTATCTCTACCGCCTTCTGAAACAGTGCCCTGGTCAAGTTTGATGGTGTTGCCTACTAAATATGTCAGAGCCTCGGATGAAATGAATGATTCCAGTAGTACTACAATGAATGTTTTGACTCCGATTTAAGAAAGATGATAAATGACCAGTTGTGCGATGGGTTTGCTTGGTGTCCTGACATGAAGACTTTTTTTCAGTGAATGATATTTTTATGATGCCATATGCGTGTATCAATATATTTCAGACTATAGACGTGAGGTATGCATGTTTTATTACAAGATGAGGTGTAAAATGGTTCATTGGCAACATCAGTCTATGTAGGACACTTTCCATCTGAAATAGAAGAAATTCACATTCTAGTTGGAATCTGTTATCAAACTATATGTACTGCATGCCAATTATACAATTACATGTTATACTCACTTTGTATCTTGTTTACCTTTTCACCCGTTGTGTAACAGCATTGTTTCATTTTGAAATCTTCCATCATTGCATGATGCCCAATGATAGCATACTCAGTGGGACTCTTCACTGTGTAGATAAAAGCGAGGCGTACTGGGTGTTCAATCTATTACAAACGCTGTAGACGTAAATTTACAAATCCTCATAGCAAGAGAATAAATTCTTCATATTGTGAAACAAAATAAGCATAAAATCGGAAACCTAGAGACAATGTACAAATTGAACCAGTTCATTACTGAGACAACTAGGATCACACCTTCGTCTTCAATTTTGTCCTATTTATTGTTTGTGACAAATGCTGATGAATTTCAGGAGTTTCTGTTCTTATATGTAGTTATCGTAATTCGTAACGATCAAGTAAGAGGCGACTAACGGGATCGGGTGGTCAGGCATAGACAAGTGGTTAGAAGCATGGGGCATGGCCGCTATAACCAGCCTTGACCTCGTCCATTCTGTAGGAGTACATCCCCGGTTTAGAGTGATCTTCAGTATTCCATGCTTGTCGTAAGAGGCGACTAACGGGATCGGGTGGTCAGGCTCGCTGACTTGGTTGACACATGTCATCGGTTCCAAGTTGCGTAGATCGATGTTCATGCTGTTGATCACTGAATTGTCTGGTTCAGACTCGATTATTTACAGACCGCCGCCGTATAGATGGAAATTGCTGAGTGCGGCGCAAAACTAAACTCACTGACTCACTCGTAACGATCAAGGGAACTATATCTATACAAGGTTTAAAACGCAAATATTCAGCTATAGCTTAATGGATAAAGATAAATTTATCGAATCCTTCACTTCAGATGCGTGACAAAATAATATTGCGACTATAGCAGTGCCTTTCTGACAGACCCTTGTAAACTAAATATGTGTTTAGAACTGACAGTAACATATACGATACATGGTCAAAATCTTTTGTGGCAAAATAAGTGCAGTATTCGGTAACATCAGTTGGACCTTTGATGTTGAGGGATACGACCTTTCTTTGTGCTTAGTTTTATTTAACATATGTTCTTAGTTTTATCCAACATATGTTCTTAGTTTTCTCTAACATATGTTCTTAGTTTTCTCTAACATATGTTCTTAGTTTTATCTAACATATGTTCTTAGTTTTCTCTTACATATGTTCTTAGTTTTATCTAACATATGTTTGTAGTTTTATCTAACATATGTTCTTAGTTTTATCTAACATATGTTCTTAGTTTTATCTATCATATGTTCTTAGTTTTATCTAACAGACTCCCAGAATTGTGTTAATGCAGCTTCAGAAACACCGAAACTTTTTCTTTGCTATGTGACAATTCTTTCTGTACTATCAATTTAATCATAACAACGTTTATTATTATCATTATTATGGAAAAAGTGTTTATTCTGTATAAAGGCCATACGACCCATCGTACAAGGTGGTACAATAGTGATTTTGGTTACCATTTTCATACATGTGAAATTCGCAGATGACGCCACTGTTACTGGCCTAATTTCTCATTCTGAACATTATTATCGACAAGGCATTGACAAAACCGTAATGACAGTTTTTTTTATCAAACCTTAAGTCAAAGTGTGTTGAGCTACAATTTTCTATGTTGGTATGGGGGTCTGTCTGATCGCAACAAAAACATTTTTTTCAAAATTGTTAATACTACCAGCAAAATTGCTGGAGTGTCTTTCGAGTACATTCCCTTTATCTATGAGCGCCAGACTGTCAAAAACGCAACTAAAATTAGATTTGATAGTTAACATATTTTATCTCACCATTTTGAACTACTTCTTTCTGGACGCTGCTGTCGATTACCCTCCCTCAAAACAAACAGAGCTCGACAGTCTTTTATACTATCAAGTATTCGTGAATGCAAGAAATATTTTGACTCACCATCATGTAATTACAACAAGAATTATTCAGCCTCTTTACCTTTGTGGTTAATTGAATTATATCATGTCAGTTTTATTGTGTAAATAGCTTTCGTTTTGTGCATGTAATTATTGTGTATATTTTTGTGAATTGTGTACATATTCATTTTGAGACAGTTTGGATGTATACTGTATATAAGATTTCCTTCGGGGTAATAAAGCACATGGCAGACAGACTGTCTGTCAAAATAACCCAATAATTCGAGTTATCTCCCCTTTTCGAGTCCTCGAGTCCTCGAGTCCTAGATAATGGACTCGAGTCCAGCTGAACCCGATTCGTCCTCGAGTACCTGAGTAGCCGTGGAAGCCCTAGTTGCTTTTGATATACGGTGGGACTAAAGATACGCGCTTAAACCCCGCGCTGGATCTCAACACACATCATTCACTTCCTCGATACTAAACTGCACATTACCGTACCGTGGCAGGAATAACACCAGGTGTCAGTATAGTACAGAACAGCGGTAAACGGGTACTGTCTATTTACTACTGTGCCTGTCTAGATCAATGCAGTCAGACCCACTCGCTCCTTGTGTTTTCGCCACACCAAATCACTTCCGAGAAGATGACAGTATGATTTATATCCTATATTCCACCTTGGGTTTAATTTGACCCGAACCATTGATGACGTCATAGTTGAAAATACCATGTTAACATCGAGTAAACTGTCAAATTGGGTCTTGGCCCGTTATGGCTACATGGCACTTCTTCAATATTGTCACTTCAGCATAGCTGCCCCACCCCTCTGACAAGCTTGGCTCACTCTCCTGTGCACACCAGACACAACCTATAATCACATACCGTGAAGACACGTTTGTGTACAGCAAGCATAAACTTGCACAGAACAGATTGCACAACTGGATGTATGTTGTTACATGGAGCCGCTATAGAATACGTTCACATGTTCATCCAAGGATCAGAGGGTATAACCTACCCTGTCCCTTTACAAAACTAACTCTCCCGATAGAGGAGACACCATTAGTTATCTATGTTTGCACTGTAGTTGTCTATATTTGCAAAGTAGTTGTACAGCTGCGTTTTGGTGAAAAGTTTTGTTAAACATTCGCCAGTTGTCACTGAGTTTTATCATTTCTTGAACTCATGACTATAAGCTTTTCAACTGTACGAATTTGTTTTACAATACATCAGTTCATGTGTAAACACTACCTTTTATAAGTCTGGAAACCTTTGATGGGAAGTACATTTAAAACATTCAGGTCCACAACAGTGCAAAACACTTGAACAAAACTTAAGAACACAACTTCAAACCCAGTCTATGTAAACTTAGGCTCAGTATTATTCGTTACACTGCTATACTGAGTCTAACAAAACTAGTAGAAGGTCGCGTCAGCTAACCTTTTGGACTGACCAATCACAACACAGCTTACCAAATCGCGAAAGTTAACATTCGCACATGCCGTTTGAACCTTAACCTCAAAAACACGAATGATTCCGAATGCTATTTTCCGCACGATCTATTCCGAGTGATACACGCAATGAGTAAACAGTCGCTGAAAATACCGTTTTTGTCAATATTCAAGGATATATAAGCAAATAGTACCCATGTCATTAGAAACCCATAAGCGTATATACTGCGGGTCAAGTATCTGTGTTTTATGCGGATTTTCTTTTGTTGATAAATCAGTGTCAGCGACCAGGGAAGGGAAAATTCAAAAACCGTTTTGTTAGTCCCGCCGAACCCTAACAAGTAGCCGTTGTCCGACTGGTTAAATCCGTTCGGACGTCTCGCGTTTGATTGGACTGTCATAGATCACTCAAACGTTAGCTGACGCGACCTTCTACTAGGTTTTGTTAGACTCAGTATAGCAGTGTAACGAATAATACTGAGCCTAAGTTTACTTGGCCTCTGACCACAGTTACCCCCCCTTAACTTTAGTCATGACCCGGAAGGAAAATAGGAAAATATAGTACCTTGTTTAAATGGGCTGTTCTGTGTGTGCTATTTTTTCAGGTTGACTTGTGATAGCTTAAATAAAAAGTAAGACATTGTACTTTATTTTTGTTTGGTCCAATATTTACACATGGTATTGACATGATTTGACCCCAAGTTCAAGGCTGTTTAGTGTGTTTCGGCTCGAAACCTCCGGTGACCATTGTTTACAGTGGTTACAGCAAAATTGACATGATCGATCTAGGCCCATATTTTTCCGGTTAAGTGACAAGTGCCAGGTTGGTCAGCATGCAACAGCAGAAGAGCCTACGACCGATATTAATTATGGTGGACTGACATGTCACTGTAGATAGCAAAGAAGGACAAAAATTGTGGTACGAGACCACTTAGACTGCTTCAAACCGAACTTAACTTGACTTCCGGTGTGAAAAACGGAGGTATCCGATGTTCTCCGAGTGTTACCAAGTTTTCCGAATGCATGTCAAAATACCGGTTTTGGATCGACGTTTCGCAATACGTGTCGTTTTCATGTCTGAACCGGTAAATACCAGTATGCCGGTTATATTGAGCAGCCCTAGTACGGAGCATGGGACTGTTAACTGGCATCAATTTGCACAAGGGGTATGTCTTGATATGAGGGCAGGTTGTTATCAATCACAGATACATGTGAGGAACAATGCTTCAGTGGATTATCTGGATAAATGTGATGTAAGGGTCTGAGTACAATGTGCCAGTTTATTGTGACATGTCATGATTTTATGTAGGTATTGATACTACGCTGACACAACGCATCTTGTTCCTGTTCTAGACAGTGCGGCAGACCTCGACCGACCATCACAACCATGAGTAATCAGACGAACGACAACAATACTCCTCAACCAGGTACCCAGAATATCCAGGTTATACCAAACACGGAAGGACACACGGAGAGAGTTAACACTGCCGGAATTGTTCATGGTGGAGTTGGCCACACTATCACCAACGTGGTCCAGGCACAAGGTGAATAAATACTATTAATGGTGCCAATGGTCACATGATACTTTTGATTTTGTCACTTTCAGACACTTCCGTGAGGTGCTGTATACAGCGGAAAAATACAGATTTCAATTGTGTTCAGATGTTTCGGAAGTTTCCTAGTAAATAGTGTACCACAACAGGGAACCATATGAAAGCAGCAGATCATGCGGCAACAAAGCGGTTCAAGTTGATATCTGTACATCCCCTGTGGAGACTACCACTGTTTTGTCCAAGTTCAAATCTCTGTAGGATATCACAGATCAGCTTACTGTTGCATATGGTATATCTAGGTTTAGGTTCCGTTGTCAGTAAGTTCATATTGTACGATTAATGTATTTTGTGAAACATTTTATACATTTATTGACAAGTCAATGACAAACTAGACTGGCAACACAGTACTGAAGCCTCACACACCAATGATAGAATTGACAGTAGCCACAAAGGGCGTACGTGTAAAAAACTCTAAACTTTGATTTTATTTGTTTACAGGCGACAAGGAACGTGTAGAAAGAGAGGTAAGTAGATGCAATCTCTCATCTGAAAATAACATGAAGTAAAAGAACATTTGTAAAGGGGCGTAGTACCAAACTAGAACTGGTCATCCTTGTGTTGAGAGGCGACTAACAGGATTGGGTGGTCAGGCTCGCTGACTTGGTTAGCACATGTCATCGTATCCCAACTACATAGATCGATGCTAATGATGTTGACATAAGATGTGGATGCTTTACTAAGTAAAAGCATGTTAATGTGTGTTCATGTGTGAAGCCCATTTCTGGTGTCCCCCGCCGTGATGTTGCTGGAATATTGCTAAAAGCGGCGTAAAAACCAAACACAGTCAGTCATGTGTGTATACGTGTCCCCACGTAGGGTAAACTGAACATACAACGAAAGTTTCAAAACGGCAAGATGAGGCAGGTTTTGTTTCCTGAAACATAGATACTAGTATGTTCCTACTCTGAATTCAAAGGATGGGGATTTTTATACGAGTTTGTTTGTCCGACTGATTCTACGATACGAGGAATTTACGACTCCACAACGATAGGCCGATTCAAACTGTCAATCAAAACGGGCGCATGCGTCAATTTGAGCCAATCAGAAGACCGGGAGCGCTTTGTGGATTTGTTAGATTTACTTCCGGGGCCAAACGATGCATCTGAAGCGTACCTACAGAAGTGTCCTAGTGCCACAGTCTGGTTTTGTTTATCTCCTAATTAGGACTCAGCTATCTCCTAATTAGGTGATACTATATCCTAATTAGCACTTAGCTATCTCCTAATTAGGTGATACTATCTCCTAACTAGGACTTTCAAACAATTCAAGCATTAACCTACTCAGTGTGCGTGTGATAACATGCGTCTTGCCGTCCGCCTTGATATGCTTCAGTACATTGGCAAGATGGACTCCATAAAGTCAACATCTCTCCTTCAACTGATGATTCAGTTCTTGTAGCTCATCGACTCCATGAACCAGACACAGACCAGGGATTTAGAACATGATCTCATATGTTGGCTGGATCAAAGGGGCTAATTGTAAAATGATTGTGCTCCAGGGCCCCGTTCCTCAAAGCGATCGTAGCGCTACGACTGTCGTAAGTCTATGTTAAAGTATGGGAGTTTCAATCATCTTAGCGCTACGATCGCTTTGAGGAACGGGGCCCTGGTGGGACAAAGAACATTGCAAAGAATATTTAGGCCTACCAATGATTATAGTGATAGAGACAGACGGTATTATTCCCTTTACTGTAAGAGGGATCCAGTTTCTAAAATAGGCTTTGGCTGAGTATCCAGTGTGAATATGTATGTACATATGATCTGGAAAATCTGCACATAGATCAAATCTAAACATTGAACATGACTCCTCCCTACTGGATATCAAGAGAAACAATGTAACACTTTACACACTGACAGTAAACAAGTGGAGTGTATGGGAGACAACTACAGCCATTTGCGAAATGCACTTAATCATGTAAAGATCGCATGTGGAGCAATTATATACTCTATACATGCTGTTTTGGAGATTATGCACTGAGTACATATAACTGATTCAAACATGACATCATTGTTCAATTACAGTAAAATCATCACTTGTATTCCAAACATGATTACCCAGAAAGTGTAAAACCACAGAGGGCTATTAAAACCACTTGGTCAGAGTAAAATGTCAGTATCTGGAATGACCACTAGGTCATCGGTGACCCATAGAAGAAAGGAGATGCCGAATGCTGTCTTGAGGAATGTTTTGATACTCTTGCTGAAGTGCTGTGTGCAGTTCTTGTGGTGTCTGAGGTGGCGCAAGCGTCGATCAAGAGTATTCCATAGATGTTCAATGGGGGGACAAATCGGGTGATCGAGAAGGCCAAGGTAACACCTGAACATTGTTTTGCTGGAGGAAGTCCTGTCAAACACGTGCAACGTGAGGTCGTGCATTGTCATACTCCAAAAACCAAACGCTGACGTTGATGGAAGGAATGACGTGACATTGATCTGGTCTTCTGGCAAAATGTTTGGCTTCCCGTAGCCAATTGCGCACTGTCTGGTCGGAGATTCGGCGCAGTCCAGGAATTGGATTGTTGTGGATGATGTCTCAACCGGATGTGGCGTTCCTGGGCGTTGTGGTGGCATCTCTAGGTCGTCCTGACCTGGGTCTGTCATTAACATTCCCAGTACTGTTTTATCGAGTCCATAGGTTCGAGATGATCTATCTGAACACGCTGAAGTGCCTTGCAGGGCTCCAGTTAAAGGGCCGTATCAGCGTATGTACGGATAAAAAAATATGCACGATATGCTGTACGGTCTTAGAATTATTATCAGACCTATTCATCTGCAAAAGTATTGTTTCATTATTTATTGACCTGTTTACACAAGAGTAGCAATCTTGTGATGCATGAATGAAACATTCTATTCAGTACTCTAAATGTACTCTTCAGTTTTTCCAGTGCTCCTATATTGAAAAAATAAGGAGTACGTACTCTTGATGTTGAAAAATTATCTGGAGCCCTGGCCTTGCCACCCCGTGCTACGACACCCGTCCTTGTAAACGGCCAATGGCGTTGTGTCGTTGAACTTCTATCAGTCTTTCAAACGTTTTGTCGTCGACAACCATTGCCCACATGTTGGGATTCAGCATGAATTGGTGTGTGTCAAACATTTTCCTAAAATTCAAATCTTTCCTATGTATAGTATATATTCACAGTTGCAAACTACTCTCGCGGTCTTTTGCTGCAGCTTTTGAAACCTGATCGGAATTATGTACGTATAGCTCAAAGTCACTTCGAGAGACAAGCCCTACATCTGCGGGATAATTGATTGAGTGAGTGAGTTTTGTTTTACGTCGCTCTTAGATATATTCCAGCAATCTCACGGCAGGCGGGGAACACCAGAAATGGGCTACCCACATTGTACCCATGTGGGGAATCGAACCCGGGACTTCAGCGCGACGAGCGGACGCTTTAACCGCTAGGCTATCCCCACCGCCCCCCGCAGGGATGTGTCAGGGAGAGTTGGGGGACAGCCTAGAAAATATTAATCTGTTTTAATGATATGAAATAATCACACATGGTTTTTGTATTTTAGCTCCGGTATTTGCGAAGACAACTGTCAGTAAAGGAGCGTCAAAATCTAGGTAGGTGTCCATCAAAACATATCCACATCATAACTGTACTTATGGCTTCTGATCCATCTGAGTCTGTTGTGTAAATACACAGAAACTCGATGGCTGCCTGAAAACTGTGGTGGGATAAAAGTGCCTTTGTGACGACATAAATTGTCTAATTAAACAAATACAGAAACTATTCCACCTCCACAAGTTACTGGTCAAGTGTTCACCACATGTAAGGTTTTGGGCATTACAGGCTGGGGCAAATGTAGCAAGAAGAAACAGAGCTGCAGTGATAGAGACCTTGGGCGATCATAAAAGTAAAATGTCGTCAGTTGTATGTCTGTAAATATAAGGTTGTTATCCATGCAAACGTCACAATTGCGAAAGTATCATATAAATAATATCAGTGATGCATAAATTAAGATATGTTTTATTATAAAGATTAATAGCATATATGAATTTAATTGAAAGTTATACCCATTTAAAAATGATTTTCCTATCAACAGAGAGAAGAGATGATGTTCAAAATCTGGAGTTGAAGGTGAGTAATTCCCATCGAATAATATGTTATATTAGACGTAAAAGTCTTAGTGTTCGCCGTTTTCTCTGGACACAGAGGCCGTTTCTGCCATGTTCGGATGCCTTTCTCTCCAACGCCGTGGCCGTCTTCTCGAATTTTGTTTGGGGTCCGTTTTTTTCCCGTTTCCCAACTCTGGGACGCACTCATTGTATGCAAACAAGGAAAGAATGAGTTTAATGATCCAAAATTTTACAATGACCTGAATGATTATTCTAAGAATATTAGGCCTGTTTTTTTGTACATTTCTTTCCCTGAATGTATAGTAAACTCAAGGCAAATAATGATACAGTTTCTGACTACGAAATATGTTTGATGTTCTGTTTAGATTCAGTGTCGGGTATCAGTTTCAATTCTTATGTGTATACTATTGAACATAGATCTAGGGAAATATATGCATTATACCACACTGGCTCCCATCTGACACAACACGTGTGTAATAACACGAAATATAGCATTTCTGATGACCCATTGGCCAGCTGAAGTCTGCTCTATATTTAGGTATACGGTGTTCTAATGCTATCCTAGTGACTGGGTTATCAGCAGATGTGAGTAGCTGCACAGCGAAACATTAAACACGCAGGCTGAAATGACAAACTTGCCACAACATTCCACGTCCTTTACAATTTGATAGATACAATGTTCAAACGAAAACTTTCAAGATCAGCCTGCGTGTCTCAATGAGTGAACTGATACAGTGTCACCAGTCAATTGCTCCACTGATAATGTATTTTCCTGCTGATTTCATGATCTTTCACCTACTTGAAGCGAACAGAATATTGTTGAAAGTAACCATGGTGTATTGTCAATTATATACATTTGTATTTATGTTTTGAATTTCAGATTGAGAAACTGAAAGAGGAAGTGGAAACGTTCCAACAACAAACATATGGTATTCAGACTTCTTATCAGAACTTAAATGTTGCAATATAAAGTGTATTTATTGAAAGATCGCCTATAGAGGAAATGACTGACATATCTGTTACATTTTCAGATAAACGTGAGGACATACAAAACATCGAGAGGAAGGTAAATACAATTCTAACAGATGTATATACAAAGTATATAGAATATACTAAGTTGTCTAAAGCACGTCTAGAGTTATCAGAGCCAGTCCACAAAATAGTAGACATGCAAACATCATGACCATCACCTTCAAGGCCAGGGTGGCTTTTGGACAAGGGCCGTCTTTTAAATCAGATCTTCAGACAAAGGGTCCCGTCAAAATTGGCCGTTTCCGCTTCCAGAAGGATAGCTCATTACAAACCACTGTTGCCTTTTGTACCGTAGCATACATGGGGAAACCTGAGACAGTCCCTCAGACAGTATGTTGCTGTCTTCAAAACCCCAAAGACAGCTCTTCCAACGTCCCTGATAACAAGCAATAACGTATTTGGCCTTTACTTATGTGTGACCAAGTGGGATGGGTCTAACAATATAACACACAAGAGTGTATACAGATCATTCTGTATTCAGAAATGTTCTGTGTGATGAAGCACATGGAGCAGCCTCTCAGTTTAGCTTCTCTCTCTCTCTGCTCTCACACCCATTCTGTCTTTGTCTGAAACTCTCACGCTCGCTCCCTCTCTGTCATCAGTAGATCTTTCACCCTGGACCAATGCTGGGGCGACCCTTGTCCTGAGTGCCTTAAGCTAACCCCAGACGACAAGTATTTATAGCTTTATCCCCAAACACTAGCCCATGTGTCTTAAAGGAATCTCCCCATTACCTTAAGTATTTAGGCATAGATAAACCTTAAACACCCTGTTACATGTGTTACGGTAAATAAATTGCCGTGACAAAAGGTTTAAAAGTCCCCTTTGAACCAGCAAAATAGAACACAGACAAGTCTAAAACATTCAATAATATATTGAGCAAACAATGAGCAAGCTACAATGAATGACAATACAGATATCTAGTACAATGCAATTGAGTCACAAATCTAAAATATTGGGTCACAAATATTAGATATTAACTCATTGACATTGACAGTGAGAGCAGATATACTTATTGAAGGTTGTTTAAAATGAGAGTAGACGAATAGGCGGTCTTGAAATGTTGTCAGACAGACTTGACGACGGTACGCAGATGACAACAGACAGATGTGTATAACTCCAGTCATGTGATACATCCGTCGCACAACGCAACAACTAGCCTTTATATAGCTCTTACACACAGTTCTCGAGCATTCTAGCAAAACTAGGCAGCATCATTATCCACTCAGAATGTTATCGAAATTCGTCGAACATGCGACATGACAAAACTAAAATAAACAACCAAGGGAGGCTATCAAAAAGGTGTACCGCTAAAATACTATTGCCATTGAACATATATGATGCAGGATGTGAGCCACAACCCACACTCAAAACTTTAAACATTGTGACCCTCAATAACTATCACTTAATCAATGTTATTACAAAGTACAAAAAACACACTCTCGTAACACTTTCTATCTGCCAGAGGAGCTAACAGGTAAATCCGGCATAGTGTCATAATGATGGCACACACGGGCACCAGAATGCGAAGGCAAAGGTAAACCTAGCTTGATTGGTGTAGAATCTGGCACAAGTGGATGCTTCTGATCGTTTGAGGGTTCAATGAATGGTGTCTTGACACATGTGCAGACCAAACCTTTGCACGACAGCCCGGAAGGAAGAAGAGCGCTCAAGATACCAGCTCATTTACATGTTGGAATGTTTGCACCATGACAACCAGATTGTCAGCGGACCTCAAACAGAAAAGACCTCTGTAATCTATAACAAACCCTAATGATTGCAAGTTGACAGTGCTGTACACAGGGACTGATTAAACTAGAAAGTACAGCAGTGGGTGGGTCAATCGGGTCTGATCGTCTATACAAAGAAAGAGTTCCAGTTTCTACAGCCAGCTTTTCATCGTCTTCAAGTGGATCAACAGTCAAGAACAGAAACTACTGACCATGATTCCTGAAAGTGCTATAGGGGTCAACGTGGAACTGACAAGATGAATGAAAATTGGTGGCTTCTCAAGCTGTGCAAACACCACTGTCTGTGCAGCACCAATTCCTTCTCCTGGACAACGCCTCAGCACAAGATGTCCAGGAGACACCTTGTTGGAAGCACTGGTGCCAGGGACAACTGATCACAAGAAGACTGCTGCAGAATCAGATTCTAGCCAAAGAGGCATCAAACTAAGTGGGTGAGTGAGTGAGCGGTTTTATGCCGCTTTTAGCTATATTCCAGCAATATCACGGCGGGGAACAACAGAAATGGGCGTCACACACTCTGCCCATGTTGGGGATCGAACCCATGTCTTCAGCGTGACGAGCGAACGTTTTAACCACAATGCTACCCAACCGCCCGTTCAAACTAAGAGCGAGGGGAAGGCTTGTGTGTACTGTAAAGGTGCCCAGTAAGATTATCTGATTTCAGAATCTCCAAAAGAAGATGTGGCCATTTGAGAGACTCAACACATTGAGAGACTGCAGAGCGAAGAACAGATGGCTCGCTATTCAATCGGACTGACCTGAAAGTTCAAACTACGGTACATAAAGCCCTCATCAAAACATGCAAACATTTCTGACAAACAACTCAGCAAGGACAAACACAAGATGCGATCGATCACCTATTGACGCTGAAACCTAATTGAGCTTTTAAACATATAACTGCAATGTTGCTCTCCAAGTAGACCAAATCCACATTTATACATCCATCCACTCACTCACCCACTTAAAAGACTGAAGGTGACATTAAAGTGTACTCACACTTAATAGACAAAAGATGACATTGAAGTCAACCAACTCATCCACGCACTCACTAAATAAACTGCAGGTCACTAAATGAACTGAGGGTAACATAGAAGTCAACCAACCGACACCCTCACTCACTAAACACAATAGATCGGGTTTGTACTTCTACTCAACACAGTATAATCCAACTTCCTATGTCGCTACATATGTAAGATATGTTCCAGATACGTAAGCTGATGGACGATATTAAACTCAAGAAAGACGAAATAGCAAGTGAGTAGCAAACTACAAGATAATTTGTCAGTTGTGTATCACTGTTTAAAAAAAAATTGGAATAATGATTTTGCAAGTGCACCCTTTTTAAAGATTATTTTGGAATGTTGTGAAATAGTTGAAGTTAAACATTTACGTAATCACTAAAATGATTTGAAAACTGACAGCAGTACTTGTTTGTTTATACAGAGTTAGAGGAAAACGTTATACCGGAACTAAAGAAACAGGTAATTAATTTATTCTGACAAATATTTGTTAACATAAAAAGTAAAACATTAATTCTTATATCTTGCTATTTTGTGGGACTTATGTTTGTATTAAGACATAAGTATACAATATAGTGTTGCACGAAACAGTATCCAGGGAGGAATTGTTAATATTATGACATTGCTTTGTTGTTTATTAGGGGACTTCTTCCCGGTTAACTCCTGTATTAGTTTCCACGGGGGAATCAACACGTAATGATATGATAAGGTACATCTGTGATTGCACTGAGAGGTTGTGTCACATTTGCAGATTGAAGAAGCTGAAATAAGACTTGAAGTGCTCAAAGATACTATTGAAGGTAGGTTGAAAAACAAGTTGATACGATGAATGCTAAATGGTGCCAGGCCAAGTATAATCGGTCAGCAGTGATTAGTTATCCCAAAATTTCAAGGGATGTTCAGTGGCAGCTATTCTAGCAATGTTCATCATTGAACGGGATTATATAAAAAACCAACCAACCCAAACATTTAATGGATGTACTTAATGATTGCTCGTAGGAATGTGAGTAACCAGAAACAGGAAAGCAACTGTCAAAAAAAATCAAGGAATATTAGTACACACAATATTATTACTCATCCTAGATATCACCATGGTTACCACCTGCATCTTGGATGTCGATATTTTTGTCCATTCTTTTTTCACAAACTCATAGTCAACGACGATAAGGACCATACTCAAATATGAAGTGTATTGAAAAACTGTCTTTTCTCTTTCATTTCAATCTACAGATACATCAAATGCCATCCCGGCACTGGAAAAACAGGTACCTTACATCAACAGTTATATGTATGTATCGTGAAGTCACTCAAGAAGGCTACCTAAACATAGTGTGAGTGAGTGAGTTCAGTTTTACGCCGCACTCAGCAATATTCAAGGTATATGGCGGCGGTCTGTAAATAATCGAGTCTGGACCTGACAATCCAGTCATCAACAGCATGAGCATCGATCTGCGCAATTGGGAACCGATGACACGTGTCAACCAAGTCAGCGAGCATGACCACCCGATCCCGTTAGCCACATCTTACGACAAGCATGGGTTACTGAAGATCAATATTCTAACCTGGACCTTCACGGGTCCTAAACATAGTGTACCTTAACATAGCAGAAGATAGATAACAATACAATAGGGTTCATGTTGTTGTGTACTGACAATGACATATTCAATTAGAGATCTGAGGACACCTGTGATAACAGAGTCAGGGAACCTTTCAATACAACCAATCATTGTCGAGGGTTGTAACCTCCTCGGTGTGAGTGAGGGAAGAATAACCGGCAAGCATATGTGATATCTTATATTAATGTGACTGATCTTTCACTAGCATCTGACTAGTTTGACAATATAGAGTACTTTGTATGTTCCATACACGTATTCACAGGATCTACGATTCAGAGACAACTGACTTCAGGATATTTCATGTATTAATTGTAGGTGCGGGACCTGATACAGAATTTCACAAAATATGGCACTGATGTAAAAGGCAAGAATATTTTCAAGTTCTTCAAGTCAGTTACGCACCAATAATGTCACATGGAAACTACGGCTATGTAAATAGATGAATTAGATGGTAAAGACCCATGAAATATTTCTAGGTTGTTTCACGTACTATATACAAGGAAAATATTTTGTCTTTTGTTTTCTTTATTGGCTAATATCAAGGTATAACCATTTTTTCTGTTCTTATAGCTGAAAAGGAGAACATTGCGGAACTGTACAGCTTGGTAAGATTATTATACATGATTTCCTCAACATTTACTTTATGGTTAATATAGAACTTAAAGCACCACGTAGTGTTGGAGTCAGGTCTTGTTGCTCAGATGAATGCCGCATAATGTGCTAGCTCCCTCCAACTCTTTTATCAAATAACGCTAGACCAAATAGTTCATCCAAATACACTGCATAGTATTTAGGCGCAGGGGGTTTACAGATGATGTGTTCGTAGCCTGACTAATCGGCTTTATACCTCTTTTCACTATAAAAGACGATGCTCTTGTATTGAAAGTATCAAATAGGTTTTTACTTTGGCTTCAACCATTTGAATGGTGTTACTATTCTAACTGGTTTTTGAAAGTATTCAACCATTTTGTACTGATGATTAAATGCAAGGGATGTCCGAGCGCTGATAAAAGAACTTCAAAAAGAAAAAAACGGAAGAGATAGAGGGCTGAACAGATGGAATGCTTCTTGTGTCCCTGTGGTTAAGAGCAGTCTCAACTATATCAAATACATTTTGGGGGAATTTATAAACAGATCCCTTCCAGATTTGGCATGTTTCAGCCGCTATCGTAGAACTTTTGGCTGTACAATTTTTCGATGTATTATGGGGTTAGTGGCTGATCATTTTGAACATGTACTCCCGTTTTGGTAATAGTCTGTATTATTAGCAACTGTCATATTAACTCCGTTGAAGGCGAGTTCAGAATTATGAAGTCACAGTGAGGTTGCCTGAAGGCTGACCTCAGGTTAGAGCAGATCGTTCTCTCGAATGTATGTTGACTTTCGGCAGTAGATGGAGCAGATATAGCCCACTCAGATCGTACATTACACTATGTTTCAAGTTAACATTAAGAGGTATGATTTACAGGTTCACAGTTGGGAATTTACCTTTCAGGTTCTTCAGTTGGGAAAAAGTCCTTAAAGGTTTGTTCATTTCATTAGTCAAAGCTGCTTGTTTGTAACATCATGATTATTCGCCATAACTAACTGAGAAAAACAACCCCAAATAATAAGTTACTGGTAATGATGTAGCTGGCCGAACAGCTGGTTTATGTTGCACAGGTGATGAAAGCCCAATGCATATTCTTAGTCAGTGTATTCTTCGTTTTAACGGTTGTTAAATGGAGGAATATCGCATAGACACAGATTCCATTTGAATACAACCCCAAATCATGTCTTTTTCAGATCGGAAGAATGATCAGAAAGCACTCGCTGAAAAGGCACGTTTTCTTATATTGCATTTTGAAGAGGAATGAACGTGTAAATGTTTTGCCAGAGAGTGTCAAGCTTTACTCACTCACCCATTCATTGCGGTTGTTGACCAGTGCTGTCCCTATTAATGCCAGAGCTCTACTGTTACCTCTATGCTTTTCACAAGTATCATTTTCATTTCCTACTTTTACTATGGATGGTAATGTGGGTTTTTTGGGGGTTTTTTTTGTTTTGAATATCATGTTTCTAAAATCTGTGTTGTGACACCACTAAATCGCCATTTTTCGAGACATACTTAATACACAAATGCAATGGCCATGGTACTGTTTATACTAAACATACTTGCACGAGTGCAGTGTCACTGTAAAGAATCACAAAGGCTCATTGATACCTTGATTTCTGTGTTGAAGTGAAGATATCAATGGTGTTGGCTGAAGTTTCACAATGTTCTGTTGTATCAACTTCAAAGCGACGGGATGAATGGAAGGTGATTGTATGAGCTTTTGATGAGAGGTGAGGTGAAATTGGGTTTAACGTCGTGCTTGAGAATATTTCGCTCATATGACAACGTGCATGGGTGTATGGGTATGTGCGGCTGCTTGTACCAGCCCAGACTTCAGCTGGTTTAATAGTGCTAGCCCACTGAGATACCATGCCGTAGTGAAGCATGAATACCCCACTCAGACACATTATGCTAACTCCGAGCCGACCAGTCCTTGTTGTACCCATTAATGCCGAGCGCCAGGCAGGGACCTACAAGTACCATATTTTAAAGGGCCACTGATGCAGAGCGATTAATGTTTCCAGCCAACAGTCTAATTACGAAACCTAGCTGCAAACTGGTCAGCCCCTGCTCCCTTGACCGTGGCAGACACGGGGACTCGACTACTGTCCACCTTTGCAGATTTCCTTCAACCTAACCAGAAGGGACATTAGCTCTAACCACTACAACGGGGAGGCGGTCTTTTTGATAAGAGAGTTTTGATAACACTCCCATCTGACTCGTTCTCCTCGACACTCGCTCTCACAGGAAACACCAAGTTTCACCTTCACAGGGATATATTCCAAACATAACACAAACACTGAACACGCCTTTAATCAGTATGTTTTCTAGTCACCTGAGAACAAGCTTCAAGCAATACGTATACGTTTGTGCAGCACCTCCATAATCAGCATCCGTACAGACAGTGTTACTGGTTACAGCATTACACAAAAAAAACACAATCCGTATGCAAATGTATCATTTTTTAACGATAGACTCCCTGTTGATGAATGACATGAGCTCAAGTTTATATGCTAATGTCGTTACAGATGCAGAGAATAGAAGACGAACAAGCAAGACAAAAACGCCAATGTGAAGGTATAAATAATGCAATGAAAACACAAAGAGTTATATCAGGACAATATACAGGTGTGAGTAGAATGTTTTGTGGTTATCTACTTGATTTAAATGCCTTCAACCATCAAGATTATTCTCAATGACATGAGCGTTTATGCAACTGGTGCAACTCTGTCAAGAAGTTTGTCTTGAATGAGACCCTGGGATGATAATACTCTCTCATTATCTTCAGATGAACGGAGAGAAAAGAAGAATTACAAAGCCAGGCAAGTGTTATTCCCTCTCTTTATATATTGTCCTTTCGTTCATACAGACAGTTGCAGTGGATGCACCGTCGTCAGATTAAGGAGGTGTCAATTAGTGGATATCGTTTGGAAGAATTTGTTTCGCTGACATTATCTGTGAAAGCATAATCCTGCCGCTTCGAGTATTTTCTCGTAATTTCAATATTTTTCTCGTTTATTTTATAGTCCATTTCATACATTTATACATATACAAGGCAGACATAAAGTGTGGAAACTATACATTTCAATAATCAATAATTTCAGTCACGTTATGCAGGTCTTGGATAAGTGTAATGGATACGTAAATGTTTTAACAGATCAGTTCATTTATACTATAAATAATTCACAATGACACTATATATAATTAAACTGATTGCTGACAACACAGTGATTGATCATTTTAAGAGCACGTCAAAAGAAGGCAGTTGTTTCCAATGTTTCTCAAAGTAGCTATTTCTGTTATTTTTTCTTGCTATTTTACAAATGTCAATTTTACAAATGTCCTTTATTGTTGAAATCAATCTGTTAGTTTAAACTGTTTAACTTGAGATGTAGATAATTATTTTGGCTATGAGTAAGATATGATTAACTATGTGAGTGTTTGAAGCCTAACTCAAACATTTTACAGTATTTTGCTACTTTCAGATTATTGTGGAAATAGTTATTAATGAAATTCTTTACCTTCTGTCTGAAGCAGAAAACAGTCTGACATTCACAAAAAGACATATTTTCAGAATCAAGTTTACAACAAAAGCATAGATCATCATCAACTAACTTCATTTTCAATAACCCCATTTTAGTGTATATTACTCTGTAAATGACTGACTGACTGACTGAGTTTAGTTTTACGCCGCTTTTAGCAATATTCCAGCAATATCACGGCGGGGGACACCATAAATGGGCTTAACACAATGTGCCCATGTGGGGAATCGAACCCGGGCCTTCGGCGTGACGAGCCAACGCTTTAACCACTAGGCTACCCCCACCGCCCCCCTCTGTAAATGAATCTATACTGAAAGTCTAATAGCTTGCAATCATTTGTACATTTCCTGTAACAAACAAAGGCTTCCTTCTAGTTGATATTATGGTCAAAAGTTCCAGTGTTCTAATTTCTTGCGAATGTTATCATTCTTACTTTATTTATCATAAAAGAGATCATATCGAGATTAATACTGTTGATATTCAGCTACAAGAGAGGCAGAATTTGGCTTTAGTAATAATCCCAACATCATCAATGAGCAGATGAACTTACACGACTTTAATTCTTGATTACAGATACAAAAACTACGTAAGGTGATCGAGGAAAAGGACGCTAACCAAATCAAACTGGAACAACAACTTAAAGGTATTTTTATACGTACAAACTCCATGTTATAAGCGAGGCAGTACATATTTCCAGATACTCCTCTGTATACTCAACCAGACAGGTAAATACTCCTCTGTATGCTCAACATGACAGGTAAATACTCCTCTGTATACTCAACATGTCAGGTAAATACACCTCTGTATACTCAACATGACAGGTAAATACTCATACTCTGTATACTCAACATGTCAGGTAAATACTCCTCTGTATACTCAACATGTCAGGTAAATACTCCTCTGTATACTCAACATGACAGGTAAATACTCCTCTGTATACTCAACATGACAGGTAAATACTCCTCTGTATACTCAACATGACAGGTAAATACTCCTCTGTATACTCAACATGACAGGTAAATACTCCTCTGTATACTCAACATGACAGGTGAATACTCCTCTGTATACTCAACATGACAGGTAAATACTCCTCTGTATACTCAACATGACAGGTAAATACTCCTCTGTATACTCAACATGTCAGGTAAATACTCCTCTGTATACTCAACATGTCAGGTAAATACTCCTCTGTATACTCAACATGTCAGGTAAATACTCCTCTGTATACTCAACATGTCAGGTAAATACTCCTCTGTATACTCAACATGACAGGTAAATACTCCTCTGTATACTCAACATGACAGGTTAATACTCCTCTGTATACTCAACATGACAGGTGAATACTCCTCTGTATACTCAACATGTCAGGTAAATATTCCTCTGTATACTCAACATGACAGGTAAATACTCCTCTGTATACTCAACATGACAGGTTAATACTCCTCTGTATACTCAACATGTCAGGTAAATACTCCTCTGTATACTCAACATGACAGGTAAATACTCCTCTGTATACTCAACATGACAGGTGAATACTCCTCTGTATACTCAACATGACAGGTTAATACTCCTCTGTATACTCAACATGTCAGGTAAATACTCCTCTGTATACTCAACATGTCAGGTAAATATTCCTCTGTATACTCAACATGACAGGTTAATACTCCTCTGTATAGTCAACATGGCAGGTAAATACTCTCTGTATCTGTACACTCAACATGACTCCTCTGTAAATCAACATCCTCTGTATACTCAACATGTCAGGTAAATACCTCTCCTCTGTATACTCAACATGTCAGGTAAATACTCCTCTGTATACTCAACATGTCAGGTAAATACTCCTCTGTATACTCAACATGTCAGGTAAATACACCTCTGTACACTCAACATGTCAGGTAAATACACCTCTGTATACTCAACATGTCAGGTAAATACTCCTCTGTATACTCAACATGTCAGGTAAATACTCCTCTGTATACTCAACATGACAGGTAAATACTCCTCTGTATACTCAACATGTCAGGTAAATACTCCTCTGTATACTCAACATGACAGGTAAATACTCCTCTGTATACTCAACATGACAGGTAAATACTCCTCTGTATACTCAACATGTCAGGTAAATACTCCTCTGTATACTCAACATGTCAGGTAAATACTCCTCTGTATACTCAACACAGGTCAACATGTATACTCAACATGGTAAATACTCCTCTGTATACTCAACATGTCAGGTAAATACTCCTCTGTATACTCAACATGTCAGGTAAATACTCCTCTGTATACTCAACATGTCAGGTAAATACTCCTCTGTATACTCAACATGACAGGTAAATACTCCTCTGTATACTCAACATGACAGGTTAATACTCCTCTGTATACTCAACATGACAGGTAAATACTCCTCTGTATACTCAACATGTCAGGTAAATACTCCTCTGTATACTCAACATGTCAGGTAAATACTCCTCTGTATACTCAACATGTCAGGTAAATACACCTCTGTATACTCAACATGTCAGGTAAATACTCCTCTGTATACTCAACATGTCAGGTAAATACTCCTCTGTATACTCAACATGACAGGTAAATACTCCTCTGTATACTCAACATGACAGGTAAAACTCCTGTATACTCAACATGTCAGGTAAATACTCCTCTGTATACTCAACATGTCAGGTAAATACTCCTCTGTATACTCAACATGTCAGGTAAATACTCCTCTGTATACTCAACATGTCAGGTAAATACTCCTCTGTATACTCAACATGACAGGTAAATACTCCTCTGTATACTCAACATGTCAGGTAAATACTCCTCTGTATACTCAACATGTCAGGTAAATACTCCTCTGTATACTCAACATGTCAGGTAAATACTCCTCTGTATACTCAACATGTCAGGTAAATACACCTCTGTATACTCAACATGACAGGTAAATACTCCTCTGTATACTCAACATGTCAGGTAAATACTCCTCTGTATACTCTCAACATGTCAGGTAAATACTCCTCTGTATACTCAACATGTCAGGTAAATACTCCTCTGTATACTCAACATGTCAGGTAAATACTCCTCTGTATACTCAACATGACAGGTAAATACACCTCTGTATACTCAACATGACAGGTAAATACTCCTCTGTATACTCAACATGTCAGGTAAACTCCTCCTCTGTATACTCAACATGTCAGGTAAATGCTCCTCTGTATACTCAACATGTCAGGTAAATACTCCTCTGTATACTCAACATGTCAGGTAAATACACCTCTGTATACTCAACATGTCAGGTAAATACTCCTCTGTATACTCAACATGTCAGGTAAATACACCTCTGTATACTCAACATGTCAGGTAAATACTCCTCTGTATACTCAACATGTCAGGTAAATACACCTCTGTATACTCAACATGACAGGTAAATACACCTCTGTATACTCAACATGTCAGGTAAATACTCCTCTGTATACTCAACATGACAGGTAAATACTCCTCTGTATACTCAACATGTCAGGTAAATACACCTCTGTATACTCAACATGTCAGGTAAATACTCCTCTGTATACTCAACATGTCAGGTAAATACTCCTCTGTATACTCAACATGTCAGGTAAATACTCCTCTGTATACTCAACATGTCAGGTAAATACTCCTCTGTATACTCAACATGTCAGGTAAATACTCCTCTGTATACTCAACATGTCAGGTAAATAATCCTCTGTATACTCAACATGTCAGGTAAATACTCCTCTGTATACTCAACATGACAGGTAAATACTCCTCTGTATACTCAACATGACAGGTAAATACACCTCTGTATACTCAACATGACAGGTAAATACACCTCTGTATACTCAACATGACAGGTAAATACACCTCTGTATACTCAACATGTCAGGTAAATACTCCTCTGTATACTCAACATGTCAGGTAAATACTCCTCTGTATACTCAACATGTCAGGTAAATACTCCTCTGTATACTCAACATGTCAGGTAAATACTCCTCTGTATACTCAACATGTCAGGTAAATACACCTCTGTATACTCAACATGTCAGGTAAATACTCCTCTGTATACTCAACATGTCAGGTAAATACACCTCTGTATACTCAACATGTCAGGTAAATACACCTCTGTATACTCAACATGTCAGGTAAATACTCCTCTGTATACTCAACATGTCAGGTAAATACTCCTCTGTATACTCAACATGTCAGGTAAATACTCCTCTGTATACTCAACATGTCAGGTAAATACTCCTCTGTATACTCAACATGTCAGGTAAATACACCTCTGTATACTCAACATGTCAGGTAAATACTCCTCTGTATACTCAACATGTCAGGTAAATACTCCTCTGTATACTCAACATGTCAGGTAAATACTCCTCTGTATACTCAACATGTCAGGTAAATACTCAACTCTGTATACTCAACATGTCAGGTAAATACTCCTCTGTATACTCAACATGTCAGGTAAATACTCCTCTGTATACTCAACATGTCAGGTAAATACTCCTCTGTATACTCAACATGTCAGGTAAATACTCCTCTGTATACTCAACATGACAGGTAAATACTCCTCTGTATACTCAACATGACAGGTAAATACTCCTCTGTATACTCAACAACATGTCAGGTAAATACACCTCTGTATACTCAACATGTCAGGTAAATACTCCTCTGTATACTCAACATGTCAGGTAAATACACCTCTGTATACTCAACATGTCAGGTAAATACTCCTCTGTATACTCAACATGTCAGGTAAATACTCCTCTGTATACTCAACATGACAGGTAAATACTCCTCTGTATACTCAACATGACAGGTAAATACTCCTCTGTATACTCAACATGTCAGGTAAATACTCCTCTGTATACTCAACATGTCAGGTAAATACACCTCTGTATACTCAACATGACAGGTAAATACTCCTCTGTATACTCAACATGTCAGGTAAATACTCCTCTGTATACTCAACATGTCAGGTAAATACTCCTCTGTACACTCAACATGTCAGGTAAATACTCCTCTGTATACTCAACATGTCAGGTAAATACTCCTCTGTATACTCAACATGTCAGGTAAATACTCCTCTGTATACTCAACATGTCAGGTAAATACTCCTCTGTATACTCAACATGTCAGGTAAATACTCCTCTGTATACTCAACATGACAGGTAAATACTCCTCTGTATACTCAACATGACAGGTAAATACTCCTCTGTATACTCAACATGACAGGTAAATACTCCTCTGTATACTCAACATGTCAGGTAAATACTCCTCTGTATACTCAACATGTCAGGTAAGTACACCTCTGTATACTCAACATCACAGGTAAATACTCCTCTGGTCAACAACAGGTAAATACTCCTCTGTATACTCAACATGTCAGGTAAATACTCCTCTGTATACTCAACATGTCAGGTAAATACTCCTCTGTATACTCAACATGACAGGTAAATACTCCTCTGTATACTCAACATGTCAGGTAAATACTCCTCTGTATACTCAACATGACAGGTAAATACTCCTCTGTATACTCAACATGTCAGGTAAATACTCCTCTGTATACTCAACATGACAGGTTAATACTCCTCTGTATACTCAACATGACAGGTAAATACTCCTCTGTATACTCAACATGACAGGTAAATACACCTCTGTATACTCAACATGACAGGTAAATATACTCAACCTCTGTATACTCAACATGTCAGGTAAATACTCCTCTGTATACTCAACATGTCAGGTAAATACTCCTCTGTATACTCAACATGTCAGGTAAATACACCTCTGTATACTCAACATGACAGGTAAATACTCCTCTGTATACTCAACATGTCAGGTAAATACTCCTCTGTATACTCAACATGTCAGGTAAATACTCCTCTGTATACTCAACATGACAGGTAAATACTCCTCTGTATACTCAACATGACAGGTAAATACTCCTCTGTATACTCAACATGTCAGGTAAATACTCCTCTGTATACTCAACATAAATACTCCTCTGTATACTACAGGTAAATACTCCTCTGTATACTCAACATGTCAGGTAAATACTCCTCTGTATACTCAACATGACAGGTAAATACTCCTCTGTATACTCAACATGTCAGGTAAATACTCCTCTGTATACTCAACATGTCAGGTAAATACTCCTCTGTATACTCAACATGTCAGGTAAATACACCTCTGTATACTCAACATGTCAGGTAAATACTCCTCTGTATACTCAACATGTCAGGTAAATACTCCTCTGTATACTCAACATGTCAGGTAAATACTCCTCTGTATACTCAACATGTCAGGTAAATACACCTCTGTATACTCAACATGTCAGGTAAATACTCCTCTGTATACTCAACATGTCAGGTAAATACTCCTCTGTATACTCAACATGTCAGGTAAATACTCCTCTGTATACTCAACATGTCAGGTAAATACTCCTCTGTATACTCAACATGTCAGGTAAATACTCCTCTGTATACTCAACATGTCAGGTAAATACTCCTCTGTATACTCAACATGTCAGGTAAATACTCCTCTGTATACTCAACATGACAGGTAAATACTCCTCTGTATACTCAACATGACAGGTGAATACTCCTCTGTATACTCAACATGACAGGTTAATACTCCTCTGTATACTCAACATGTCAGGTAAATACTCCTCTGTATACTCAACATGACAGGTTAATACTCCTCTGTATACTCAACATGTCAGGTAATACTCCTCTGTATACTCAACATGTACTCCTCTGTATACTCAACATGACAGGTAAATACTCCTCTGTATACTCAACATGTCAGGTAAATACTCCTCTGTATACTCAACATGTCAGGTAAATACACCTCTGTATACTCAACATGACAGGTAAATACACCTCTGTATACTCAACATGTCAGGTAAATACTCCTCTGTATACTCAACATGACAGGTAAATACTCCTCTGTATACTCAACATGTCAGGTAAATACACCTCTGTATACTCAACATGTCAGGTAAATACTCCTCTGTATACTCAACATGTCAGGTAAATACACCTCTGTATACTCAACATGTCAGGTAAATACTCCTCTGTATACTCAACATGTCAGGGTAAATACAACCTCTGTATACTCAACATGACAGGTAAAATACACCTCTGTATACTCAACATGTCAGGTAAATACTCCTCTGTATACTCAACATGTCAGGTAAATACTCCTCTGTATACTCAACATATCAGGTAAATATTCCTCAGTATACTCAACATGACAGGTTAATACTCCTCTGTATAGTCAACATGACAGGTTAATACTCCTCAGTATACTCAACATGACAGGTTAATACTCCTCTGTATACTCAACATGACAGGTAAATACACCTCTGTATACTCAACATGACAGGTAAATACTCCTCTGTATACTCAACATGACAGGTAAATACACCTCTGTATACTCAACATGACAGGTAAATACTCCTCTGTATACTCAACATGTCAGGTAAATACTCCTCTGTATACTCAACATGTCAGGTAAATACTCCTCTGTATACTCAACATGTCAGGTAAATACACCTCTGTATACTCAACATGTCAGGTAAATACTCCTCTGTATACTCAACATGTCAGGTAAATACACCTCTGTATACTCAACATGTCAGGTAAATACTCCTCTGTATACTCAACATGTCAGGTAAATACTCCCTCTGTATACTCAACATGACAGGGTAAATCAGGCACCTCTGTATACTCAACATGTCAGGTAAATACTCCTCTGTATACTCAACATGACAGGTAAATACACCTCTGTATACTCAACATGTCAGGTAAATACTCCTCTGTATACTCAACATGACAGGTAAATACACCTCTGTATACTCAACATGTCAGGTAAATACTCCTCTGTATACTCAACATGACAGGTAAATACTCCTCTGTATACTCAACATGTCAGGTAAATACTCCTCTGTATACTCAACATGTCAGGTAAATACTCCTCTGTATACTCAACATGACAGGTAAATACTCCTCTGTATACTCAACATGACAGGTAAATACTCCTCTGTATACTCAACATGACAGGTAAATACTCCTCTGTATACTCAACATGACAGGTTAATACTCCTCTGTATACTCAACATGTCAGGTAAATACTCCTCTGTATACTCAACATGTCAGGTAAATACTCCTCTGTATACTCAACATGACAGGTAAATACTCCTCTGTATACTCAACATGACAGGTAAATACACCTCTGTATACTCAACATGTCAGGTAAATACTCCTCTGTATACTCAACATGTCAGGTAAATACACCTCTGTATACTCAACATGACAGGTAAATACTCCTCTGTATACTCAACATGTCAGGTAAATATTCCTCTGTATACTCAACATGACAGGTAAATACTCCTCTGTATACTCAACATGACAGGTAAATACTCCTCTGTATACTCAACATGACAGGTTAATACTCCTCTGTATACTCAACATGTCAGGTAAATACTCCTCTGTATACTCAACATGTATACTCAACATGTCAGGTAAATACTCCTCTGTATACTCAACATGTCAGGTAAATACTCCTCTGTATACTCAACATGACAGGTAAATACTCCTCTGTATACTCAACATGACAGGTAAATACTCCTCTGTATACTCAACATGTCAGGTAAATACTCCTCTGTATACTCAACATGTCAGGTAAAAATACTCCTCTGTATACTCAACATGTCAGGTAAATAGGTCCTCTGTATACTCAACATGTCAGGTAAATACTCCTCTGTATACTCAACATGACAGGTAAATACTCCTATACTCAACATGTCAGGTAAATACTCCTCTGTATACTCAACATGTCAGGTAAATACACCTCTGTATACTCAACATGTCAGGTAAATACACCTCTGTATACTCAACATGTCAGGTAAATACTCCTCTGTATACTCAACATGTCAGGTAAATATTCCTCTGTATACTCAACATGTCAGGTAAATACTCCTCTGTATACTCAACATGACAGGTAAATACTCCTCTGTATACTCAACATGACAGGTAAATATTCCTCTGTATACTCAACATGTCAGGTAAAACACCTCTGTATACTCAACATGTCAGGTAAATACACCTCTGTATACTCAACATGTCAGGTAAATACTCCTCTGTATACTCAACATGTCAGGTAAATATTCCTCTGTATACTCAACATGTCAGGTAAATACACCTCTGTATACTCAACATGTCAGGTAAATACTCCTCTGTATACTCAACATGTCAGGTAAATACACCTCTGTATACTCAACATGTCAGGTAAATATTCCTCTGTATACTCAACATGTCAGGTAAATACACCTCTGTATGCTCAACATGTCAGGTAAATATTCCTCTGTATACTCAACATGTCAGGTAAATACTCCTCTGTATACTCAACATGTCAGGTAAATACTCCTCTGTACTCAACATGTCAGGTAAATATTCCTCTGTATACTCAACATGTCAGGTAAATACTCCTCTGTATACTCAACATGTCAGGTAAATACTCCTCTGTATACTCAACATGACAGGTAAATACTCCTCTGTATACTCAACATGACAGGTAAATACACCTCTGTATACTCAACATGTCAGGTAAATACTCCTCTGTATACTCAACATGTCAGGTAAATACTCCTCTGTATACTCAACATGTCAGGTAAATACTCCTCTGTATACTCAACATGTCAGGTAAATACTCCTCTGTATACTCAACATGTCAGGTAAATACTCCTCTGTATACTCAACATGTCAGGTAAATACTCCTCTGTATACTCAACATGTCAGGTAAATACTCCTCTGTATACTCAACATGACAGGTAAATACTCCTCTGTATACTCAACATGACAGGTAAATACTTCCTCTGTATACTCTCAACATGTCAGGTAAATACACCTCTGTATACTCAACATGTCAGGTAAAATACTCCTCCTCTGTATACTCAACATGTCAGGTAAATATTCCTCTGTATACTCAACATGTCAGGTAAATACTCCTCTGTATATACATGTCAGGTAAATACTCCTCTGAACATGTCAGGTAAATACACCTCTGTATACTCAACATGTCAGGTAAATATTCCTCTGTATACTCAACATGTCAGGTAAATACTCCTCTGTATACTCAACATGTCAGGTAAATAACTCCTCTGTATACTCAACATGTCAGGTAAATACACCTCTGTATGCTCAACATGTCAGGTAAATATTCCTCTGTGTACTCAACATGTCAGGTAAATATTCCTCTGTGTACTCAACATGTCAGGTAAAACACCTCTGTATGCTCAACATGTCAGGTAAATATTCCTCTGTGTACTCAACATGTCAGGTAAAACACCTCTGTATGCTCAACATGTCAGGTAAATATTCCTCTGTAAACTCAATATGACAGGTAAATACACCTCTGTATACTCAACATGACAGGTAAATACACCTCTGTATACTCAACATGTCAGGTAAATATTCCTCTGTATACTCAACATGTCAGGTAAATATTCCTCTGTATACTCAACATGTCAGGTAAATACACCTCTGTATACTCAACATGTCAGGTAAATACACCTCTGTATACTCAACATGTCAGGTAAATATTCCTCTGTATACTCAACATGTCAGGTAAAACACCTCTGTATGCTCAACATGTCAGGTAAATATTCCTCTGTATACTCAACATGACAGGTAAAACACCTCTGTATACCTCAACATGACAGGTTAATATTCCTCTGTATACTCAACATGACAGGTAAAACACCTCTGTATACTCAACATGTCAGGTAAATATTCCTCTGTATACTCAACATGACAGGTAAAACACCTCTGTATACTCAACATGACAGGTAAAACACCTCTGTATACTCAACATGTCAGGTAAATATTCCTCTGTATACTCAACATGACAGGTAAATACACCTCTGTATACTCAACATGACAGGTTAATATTCCTCTGTATACTCAACATGTCAGGTAAATATTCCTCTGTGTACTCAACATGTCAGGTAAAACACCTCTGTATACTCAACATGTCAGGTAAATATTCCTCTGTATACTCAACATGACAGGTAAATACTCCTCTGTATACTCAACATGACAGGTAAATACACTCTGTATACTCAATATGACAGGTACTCTGTATGTCAGGTAAATATTCCTCTGTGTACTCAACATGTCAGGTAAATACACCTCTGTATACTCAACATGTCAGGTAAATATTCCTCTGTATACTCAACATGACAGGTAAAAACACCTCTGTATACTCAACATGACAGGTTAATATTCCTCTGTATACTCAACATGACAGGTAAAACACCTCTGTATACTCAACATGTCAGGTAAATATTCCTCTGTGTACTCAACATGACAGGTAAAACACCTCTGTATACTCAACATGACAGGTAAAACACCTCTGTATACTCAACATGTCAGGTAAATATTCCTCTGTATACTCAACATGACAGGTAAAACACCTCTGTATACTCAACATGACAGGTTAATATTCCTCTGTATACTCAACATGACAGGTAAAACACCTCTGTATACTCAAGATGTCAGGTGAATATTCCTCAGTATACTCAACATGACAGGTAAGTACTGCCCTGTGTACTCAACCTGTCAAATTATGCATCATATACTCATCGTGTCAGGTAAATATTCCTCTTTATACTCAACATGTCATGTAAATATTCCTCTTTATACTCAACATGACAAGTAAAGACACCCCTGTATACTCAACATGACAGGTAAATACTCAACCAGTCAAATTATGCATCATGTACTCAACCAGTCGCTCTAACCTTGTATCATTACAGGTACAGGAACCTCAGGATGTAGTGCAAGAGAAAACCACCCAGGACAAACACGGAAGGGAAGGAGGAAAGAAAGGTTTGTTCTCTATAACCTGTTGAGAACATTATTCTCTGGTTAAATTGAACGTTTACCCAGTATCGTGTGGTCTTGCTTTAATACTGTAGTTTATGTAGCCACATAGGCTTACTGGTGTAAGGGAGGTAACTCTATACGGGAGAATATGTTTGCTGGTGAGGGGGCAAGCCTTATGCTCTGGCTTGTTCACCTTCCTTTTTACACCATCCCACCCACCACAGGGCGAACATACAATAGCATCTCATGTATGGCGAATGTGTGGTGTTTCAATGAAAACGTTCTCCATGATATTTTAAAGGTATTTCAATATGGGGCTACTGTGAGCGCGTGGTAAACTGTTACTTTCTCCACCTATCGAATACTCAACACAAAGAGGCATAACTCTGTTAAAGAGACATCTGTTGATGTGCATTCGTGACCCACTCGTGTTATTTCCATTCGTCACCACTCGTCCCTTTCCGTAACCTCCAAGAAGACTCGTCCCCTATCGATGAAAGTTTTGTGCGGAAATCCGACAAACCAATCAAAACGCATGGCAGGATTGAGGTACTTGAAATATCCCGAGTACTTAAATCGGTCATGTCATGTTGTAATTGTTTAAAAAATCTGATAAAATATAAATCTCATGTATAAGAAAATAGTTAACAAAACTGTGTTCCCTAATTTGATTTTTTTAGTAAGGATAGGACCACGAACGACGACTGATTCAAATACGGTATTTCCTCTAATAAGCGCCGGAGCTCTAATAAGCGCCTAGGGTAAAACAACTCACTAACAATATTACGGTAATGACACCCAGTAAGCACAAAAGCGCCCGGCCTCCAATAAGCGCCGGGTCTGGAAGTCCGTTGAAAATTAAGCACCCGGGCACTTATTAGAGGAAATACGGTACACACGTGCATTTGGATCCAAAATGAATGTTTTTCTGACGATCTGACGGGCTTGCTTTGGAGATTTACGTAAGCTTTCGGACATTTGTGGGTAATGTAATAAATAGCTACGAGTTTCAAAACAGTATATTTATGCATAACTAATCAACTTTAATTTTAAACACCGTGCATACTTTTCACTTCATTTGGGATATTTTAGTCTGACGTTTCTTGGGGTTCTTCATATTGTTTTAGCATATTCTATTCAAATTCCACTGGTACACTAAATCATGACTGTTCTCTCTACGAGCCCTTCAGATTGAGATATGTTTTAAAGTAATTTTTATGTCTCTATTTTGATACTTATAAAAACATGTTAATACTTTCAACTTGTTTCTCTATTGTGGAACTTTCAAATACACGTTTTAGCTTGTTTAAAACAGTTCCGACGTTTATGTACACCAATAAATCCTTCCAGAGGATCACGAGCCGGTATTCGGCTGGTCCCGGAATAACCAAGTGGGTCACGAATGTAGCTGCTTTTAAAAGATTTTAACTTGTTTTAAACAATACAACAACTTCCTAAATGACAGTTAGTCCCCCCGTTGACATTCAGACATAATTTCTGAACCTGTTTCTTTACGACAATAACAATGCGATACCCTTCTTTCTCACCCAGCCAGTGTTGGGCCACACAGCACTGTTACCAGTTTGAATTGCTCATTGTGATGAACAGCGGAGTGCCTAACTCTGAGGGTGTGGGTTCGAATCCCGGATGGGACTCAACCCAAAAAGTACTAGAATTTGTACTTTACTAAGAAAGTGTAATCCCAAATGTTGCGGAGTTACACTTTCAGTCTTGGGAACTACCTTGACTGTTATATGATATTGATAATATTAAGGGGAAAAGTCAAGACATCTTTTCACTTTTCTTTGTCAATACTGAGGTAATTATATATTTTGCGGATAGTAACTTTGATCGACTGGCCAAGGCTCAGAGATTGACTGGCAAACGCAAACGCAATAATGTTGGTCTCGTCGCCATATATGGCTGAGATAATGCCGATGCGAAGTTAGATTTGAACTTATAATTACTACCACGTGCATTTCATATTCAACTCACGGTTTTGTTTCCGTTTATAACTGAAGCAATAAATATCAACACCTAATAACAATAGATCTAATAACAATTATAACCAGATATATGTACATGAATTCGTAGTCAGTAAATTAATAAAATTGTACTGTCATTGAAAAATGTCTGTAGTCCTCAGAGTAATTTCTTTATTAAAACGTTAGTTCAATCCAACAACGATTGTAACAAGCCTTGTCGTTTTTCGTCAGTCACAAATAAGATTAAAACGAACAAAGAGCTGCTCGCTGGCCACTGCCGCGAAACTGCATGGTCAACGTATGGGTAGTTGCATACTAATCTCGTACGTCACACGAGTGTCGTGTCGCGTTGACCTGTGTCGTAACGACTTGACCTGAGATTATAACGATTTGATTGGATAACCGATGACCTCTTGATTAGGTCACATTCTGACGTAACTATTTTTTCATTCTTACCAAACACGTGAATTCATTCATTCTACAACTTAAATGCATTGTGGGAATGTAAACATTGCGAACGTTGCCGTGTCACTGTTTAATTGTGAGTCGAACTGAGACATTATATCCGTCGAAAAACATAAACACAATGTTCCACCAGTGATGTTAGCCGAATGAAGCAACTGCAAACCAAGCAACGGGGTGCTACGGGGTAGTTTACTGTAGTTTTCGCTCGGTCAGATAACATAGGAAGGACACCCGTTTCGTATAATTCTTATGTCAAGAGGCCGAGTGTAGTATTCTCTATCTATCTACCAAGTTAGTTCATGTTGTGACGTCATATATCTAGCAATGGGTCATACCAGGCCAGGTTTTCGGAGAGGCAGAAGTGCGGGGAATGTGAATCTGGTATGAGATGTAATGTCAGGGTAAGTAAACTGAAAATGTGGAGGTAGTCATCATAAATGTGGTTTTTGGTTTGTTTGTATTGAGCAATATTTGTTCAGTATCCAAATTACTAGGTCACCTTAGGTTATTTGTAAGTATTTCGGCAAATGTGTATGTTTACCACCCTGGCTGCCGAGTCTATTATTCCCAGGCACATTTGTTGTCTACTAAATAATGAACGTTGTGAAGGAACTCAGTCACGTACTGGAATGTCTCGCCAGTCTCAACACTTGTATCACAGATCAGGATAAGGTATTGTTCCACGTCAAGGAGGTGAGAGAAGTAGGCATGACTGTGGTACTGGAATGTCACGCCAGTGTCAACACTTGTATCACAGATCAGGATAAGTTATTGTTGCACGTCAAGGAGGTGAGAGAAGTAGGCAGGACTGTGGTACTGGAATGTCACGCCAGTGTCAACACTTGTATCACAGATCAGGATAAGGTATTGTTCCACGTCAAGGAGGTGAGAGAAGTAGGCAGGACTGTGGTACTGGAATGTCACGCCAGTGTCAACACTTGTATCACAGATCAGGATAAGTTATTGTTGCACGTCAAGGAGGTGAGAGAAGTAGGCAGGACTGTGGTACTGGAATGTCACGCCAGTGTCAACACTTGTATCACAGATCAGGATAAGTTATTGTTGCACGTCAAGGAGGTGAGAGAAGTAGGCAGGACTGTGGTACTGGAATGTCACGCCAGTCTCAACACTTGTATCACAGATCAGGATAAAACGTTGTTGTGAAGGAGTTGAAACAGTAAATACAGAATGTTTTCATTCACGTCTAAACACTGTTATAGACATTAGGTCTGAACAAAATGTTCAGTGTTTTTTCTTGTGTTTTATTGATAGACTGTGACATCACGTGTACAATGTACAAGTATTTCCTGTATTGTACTGATAGAGACATCACGTGTAAAATGTACAAGTATTGCTGTATTGTATTGATAGACAGTGACACCACGTGTACAATGTACAAGTTTCTGTTACAGTGACACAGAAAGACTCCAACCCCCGCCATGTCGCCGCCCTCCTTGCTGCCTGCCGTAATGGGAACATGGCCGAGGTGAAGCGTATCCTGGATCTCGGTCAGGTGGACATCAACTGTAGGGGAGAGTGGAGCCAGACACCGGTGATGGAGGCAGCAGAGCGGGGACACAGAGAGGTGGTGGAGCTGCTACTGAGTAGAGGGGCTGATGTGTCACTGGTGGACGTGGTCGGTTACAACACCCTTTACTTGGCCTGTAGTGGAGGAGACGTGGGGACGGTGGAGGTGATTCTGTCCCAGGACGGGGTGGACGTAAACGCCAGGAACAACGACGGGAAGACAGCGGCCGACGTGGCGAGAGACCGGGGACATCATCAACTGGTGGATCTCCTGGAGTCACGTGCTGCTCGGTGATGTCGTGTGGTGTAGACAGTGATGGTGCTCTTACTGACACTGACGTGGTGCGTGCCGTTCACGTCGTCGTGTTTACATTGTGGAACCAAGGTTAGAATTATTGTTGAGTTAGAGGAGAAATAAAACTTGTTGAAAACATTTTCAGACATTTTGTCATTTGTTTTCATGTGGATGTTTTCATGATCAGATAAGAAGATTGTTGACTGAGTGCAATATTTATATACAACATGAAAGTTGACATAGTGGCGGACATTTATATGTGATTTATGTGACAACCTGAGTCACAGATATGTGGCAAACAGACAACAAACTGTTTGTTTACATCTCGATCCACTCTGAGGCCATGTTCGCCCAGCTGACGGGGCGCCAAATGTACAGTGACGGTGACGTCACAATGCCTATGACGTCATGGCTGTGTTACCCAGCTGCCAGACAGGGATACGGGAGTTGGTTTTCAGTTTGTTACAATGAACATAATTTTATTTCTCCTAATGTTGTTTTCTTGATTTGTGGCATCAAGTTAGACAAAGAACATCCGTCTATATATATTTACAATCTGGTTAGTGCAAGTGTGTGGTCAACCGCACCTTCAGCGTAGGAGACTTGTATATGTGAGCAGTTACACCGGCGACGGAGTTGGACAGGTCGCACATCGGGTTTTCCATTCACACCTCAATGAACCGGGGAAAAACACAGTTATATTGAACTTGTCTAACTTGGTAATTAATTTCTGATCCACATGGAATCTGCGTTATCAAGAAAATGCATATCATACAATATTTAACACACCAGAGAACATATATAGTGTTATACAGACGTATCTTGTTTACGTCAGCTGGCTGTCTACCGCTCAGTGCCGCACTGTGATGACGTCGGTTTCAAATATGTATACATTGTATACAATGTTACAACGGTCTTATATCTTCACAGTGTAACTAAATTGCATAACATTCAACTTGAGTTGATTATTTTAAACAGCGTCTTTTCAAACGTAAATTGCCTGCCTTTAAATTTGATGCTATTACTTTTTCTGCTTTTAAATGACAATGTAATGAATATATGTTTTTGAAATAAAACTCATACCGAGTATGCACTTACAATGTTTATTTATGCAAACTTGTTCTCGTCACTATATTGCTGGAATAATGCCGATTTGACGCAAAACCCAACTCAACTCAACTTTTCAAACGTATATCCTCCTTGCCTTGCCTTGCCTTGCCTTGTTATCGGTGAAAGCGTCGGTTTGCTACTTGTCCACATAAATCATTATATCGAAACCTTCGATGTGGCTAGTAAGCTCCTTGGTTTGAAATCTTGATGTCCAACAATTCATATCACTGTATAAAGTACATTTCATTGCGATAACAGATAGATGCCATCCACGTCAAAATGAAGGGTCACTGAAAATTGTCGGTGAGTTAGATTTCCCTCCCAACCAATCCTGCTGAAATAGTCAGTGTATTTGACGTCAATACCACATGTTTAAGATTAGTTCATGCGCAGTCTGTCTTCAAAGTAACGTTACACAGAACAGTTTAGATCAAACATCTGGTTGAAAATCCTGATCCTCCTATCTGGTTATGGCCTGAAAACCAGTTGTAAGATGAATCAGTTTCTACAAGCAAATCAGTCGGGGTACATGGCCCCAGTCAGTCTCCGCATACATGTAGCTAAGATACACTGACCTGAACGCTATGTATCTTAGCTACATACCTGTTGATTATAAACTCATACATATGACGGCCCTGTTATTCCTTGTGCCATAGCGACTGATTCAGGACAGCTATTGTCCGGATACACATTTATTTCCAAACACACCCAATTATTTATTTGATGCTAATCGCCATTCTCAATCCTCATCTTCACTATCAACCCGTGCCACTCATCAGTGAGTGTTGTTTATAGGCCAAGTTTTTGCCTGAAAATTAACCTTTTTGTCTTGCACTTTTTCTGCATAAAAAGTGTTTGTCAAGCAGTCTCAAAGCCGAAACAGTACAGATATCATAAGTAACTATTTAGGACATTTGTAGCCTGAACTGGTTGTAAGGGTTAAGGTGCGAAGATTCGGTTTTTATGGCTGTAGAAAGAACTCGGGGTGTGCAGGGTGGGTCAGATAGAACGACGACGAAGCCGGAGTTCTATCTGGCCCACCCTGCACACTCCGAGTTCTTTCTACAGCCATAAAGAACGAATCTTCGTACCTTAACTGTCTTATAAAACGAATATTAACACCAAAGTAACATTAAACATGTTATCCGTTCAATATATATGAATCATTTCAAACACCTAGCATACCCCGTAGATAGTTGACTGACCCATTGTCACGTGCTCCCACAGCCTATAAAGCGCGCATTTCACGCGCGCGCCGCTCACACGTGCACTGACTAGCGAACATGATGGACAGCGACGATGGTCTGTTTTTGACACAGAGTCGATTTTCTCAGGAAGAACTTGATGTAAGTGTGGATGAAGCACGAAAATATTTACCAGAAACATTTGACAAAGAAACAATTCAAGAAAAAGTAAACAATGCAGTTCCAACAAACACTAAATATAAAAACGAGTGGGCAGTATCGAGCTTTCGAAAATGGCAAAATGATAGACTACTTCTTTCTATCGCTGATAACCTTGTTCTGTCGACGGAATGCTTACTTAACAACACAATTTTGAACATGGATTTCGATACTTTACACGAAGCTCTGCAGTGTTTTGTATTTGAAGCTAGAAAGGAAGATGGCACTAAGTACAAATCGCAATCTCTATGGTTTGGTCTGTGGAATACAGGGGTATTTGAGGCGAATGGGCAAATTGATCAATCTATTTGAGGATGAGGCCTTTCAAGGGACTGTTGGGGCGCTTGATGCCGCTATGAAGGAACTTGCTTCTACAGGGTATGAACGCGGGAACAGTGCCAGCCCACACCATCGACGAGGAAGAAACGCTATGGGAAAAAGGTATTCTTGGCGACTCAAACCCAGAGCAGTTTAGACAACCAGCAGAACAAGAACCGCTGTTATGTGCACCTTTGGGAGAAGTATACCTCATTATGGTAAGTGTTTAATGTAATATTGAAGCTACAAATTGAATTTTAATTCAAGAGCTGATTGATGTAAAACTTGGATATTTATTAAGTTTTGTTTTACAATGTTCATAATTCATTGTATCGGTCTTTTAAATGTTTAATAAACATTCAAATCCAATTTTTAACAAAAAAATGCATTTAGAATGTTGACGGTATCATCTTTATATATCGGTCTACAAAAGCTTACACAACTTAAAATCTTTTTTAACAAAAAATCAGCATTGTTTTCAAGAAATGCCACATTATCTTATGTTTCAGCCGGAAAACCTGCAAACAGGATGCTTTCTACCTCGCTCCCCTCAAGATTGTCAAGTCTGACTGCTGGTTTATGGCGTCTCCAGTTGGTATCAACGCTCTCAAAACCGCGGTTAAAAGGATGTGCGAGAAAGCGGGAATAGCAGGGGGAAAAACAACCATTCTTTGTGGGTATCGGATGCGACGCAAAAGTTGACGAACGGCTCATATGCGAACACAGGTAATACTATTTAACAGAATAGCATAATTAATTTACGCTTTACCTGATATGTAACGTTTGGGAAATAACATGTAAGTTTTTGCTATTACTATTCAGAACCCAGTTTGCGCTGCGCACAATGTTTCTTTCACTAGTTCATTACATTAGAAGGCGCTTTTTTGCATGGCCGACAGACAATATGCTGTGGCAGTGTTACTTTTCTCCGGTGCTAGGAACGTTAGGGAATTCACTAGTCTATTTTCAAAGGATATAATTAAATGTATTTTCACTTCCTATATAGGCAATCTTTGCAGAGTACAGGTATTTCATAAAACTGTCAGGAGTTTGCTTTTTGTTGAGTATTTTACTAGCTCTTCACTTAATATGGCTGTCCGATTCACATGTAAGCACGGTCTATGCAAGAGTATCTTCCCTGTGAAAGTTATGTGTGTGTTTTTTCAAAACATACAAATCATAATGTAAACTTATCTCTTTTAACGGGCCACCAAAGTTCGGCTGTAAGATCTTACAAAAGAACAAGTACAGAAATGCAAGCAAGCATATCTGATGTTCTCTATTGTAAAACGTCCAAGGCTGCGATGGGAGAAATGGCGACGGCTCAAAGGATGGTGGTGGCGACGGCAGGAAAGATGGTAACAACGGTGGCGACGGCAGGAAAGATGGTAACAACGGTGGCGACGGCAGGAGAGATGGCGACAACGGTGGCGACGGCAGGAAAGATGGCCACAACGGTGGCGACGGCAGGAAAGATGGTAACAACGGTGGCGACGGCAGGAAGGAAGGAGACAAGCGTTTCTTTTCGTTTTCTTTCAATTTTTCTTTGTGAAATTATTTGGAGAAATATAAAAAACCCACTTGAGTTGAGTTCTATTTTCAGTCAATACAATTTTGTTAACTATCATTAGATGTCTTGATGTAAAGTGATAATTCTGTTTTAAGGTCTATCTGCCGTAGATGTATTTGATAACATTAAAACAACTGTTCTTTATGCCCGTTCTATCTGCGGTAGAAAGCACTAGCCATAAATAGAAATATCACTTTACACTAGGCAATGGAGTATAATGGTCTCGCCCAGTTCGTTCTTGCTGGGGGCGGTGGGGTAGCCTAGTGGTTAAAGCGTTGGCTCGTCACGCCGAAGACCATGGTTCGAATCCCCACATGGGTACAATGTGTGAAACCCATATCTGGTGTCCCCCGCCGTGATGTTATGGAATATTACTAAAAGCGGCGTAAAACCAAAACTCAGTCAGTCAGTCGGTCTTACTGGCTGGTTTTGGTATAGTGCAAAACAATGGAGTGACGTCACATGATTTTTATAAGTCCCTTAGTCGTGTCTGAAACAACCTCACGTTTAAGGTAGATTATGTTGTATTTGTACATCGTTGTCTCTTCGTCTGTCCAGTGTGGTGGTCTTTAACTATATATAGTCTCTCTTCACCTACGATTTGGACCCTTGTTATGGTTGAGAGGTCCTGTGGCTTTTGTTCAAGCAGAAAGTCCCACAGACGCGAGATAGTAGCCCCAAAGGCTTGAATTCTTGTACCACACCTGAGTGTCGGTTCCTTTGATCTTACCCGTGGTGTATGTGCTGGAAGACAACAGTTTTGTCTTGAAGGCAGATTTCGTCTGCCATTGGCTCCTAAAAGCCACGCCCCACGGCAAGAGGACTGAACTCAACATTGTTCAACATCGTACACAATTTATATCAGTCAAGGTCTGCAACAAGGAAATGTAACTTCTACAGTTTTAATGGTTTCAAATGAATTTACAAGCTGAAATTGACCAACTCTTTTATTTATGAGAACAAAATGCTGTAATAAATGAAAAGGAATTAAACGTATACATGTACTTTATATGTACTTTGAAATTTACACAATAATGAAAGTTATAGTTCCAAAAATGTTTTCAGATTTAGATTAATTATTGTAGAAAACACAGTTATTATAAATAGCACTCATTGTGCTAACTAGACTGAGAATGAAACGGTCGTTAAAACTTTAAAATTTTCCCGCTTCCCATACATAATTGGCATGGTACAAGTCAGTTAGCTCATCCAATCCTCGATCTGTGCTCGGAAACACCACAGTTTTGCCGGAGTTGATTGACAGGTGTTGAAGCTGGAGCAAAGCTCTCGCGTCTCCTCGCGTCTCGTTTCAACTCCGGCAAAACGGTGGTGTATACGAGCACAAGCTCTCGCGTCTCCCACCTGTCAATCAACTCCGGCAAAACGGTGGTGTATACGAGCACAAGCTCTCGCGTCTCCCACCTGTCAATCAACTCCCGCAAAACTGTGGTGTATACGAGCACAGATCTCGGTTTGAAATGATCTAACTAATACTTAGAACATTGTTCAACGTGAAGGGCAAGTTAACTATTGAAAAGCCGAAGTCATCCATCATGTCGCACAGTGTTACAAGAAGTTGGTTTGGGTTGTTTTTTTTACTTTAAATGTTTGTCAAGGATGTATATTTGAAACACTCGAAGCGGGGTTTCACTGGTCGGGTGGGTAAATCAGTAAAAGAGAACTGACGGTGGTAATAAACGGTGTCAGGTCATCACTTTCCCTGAACCTAAAGTGAGCGCTCTGGCCAAATCGTCTTGTGTCGATGTTGGAAATGATAAAGAACGTAAAGAACGGCAAGACATGGGGATGCCTACTCCTCACGTAAATTTCTTACCTCAAGTTAATTTCTTAACTTACTTAAACAGTACCAAATAAGAAGCCAAATGCAATGTGTGAACTATTTTCTCAATTGAGTACAGATTCGATAACTATTTTGTTGAGTCATATCGGGATTCGAACCCGCACTGTCAGAGCGAGACACCTGATGGCTAGCACACAACGTCAGCGATCTAACCCACTTAGCCACCAACGGTTCCTGTCAAATGGAAATCTGACAACTCGTAGTCTTTATCACATACTCTGTGTACACCTCCAACATTTCACGTATTGTGTCTCAGTGAACTTCAAATGGCGTATATTTTCATTGTTGACAAATTGTCCTTCATAATTATATCTATGAAATTGTGTCAGTAGTAGCTTACAGTGGTGTACAAAACTGAAAAAAAATAATACTTTGACCCGAATTTAGGGTCTTTACTGAGATTACAAAACATCAAGCAGATTCATGGAGTTTTCAGAATCCTCATGACATAAACTCCATTTGTATCAAAGACTTTAGGTGAATACTAATGTCAACTAGTCGCTCTTCATCTCGTGGCAGCTACTAGGGTAGCCTAGTGGTTAAAGCGGTTGCTCGTCACTTGTATCAAAGACTTTCGGTGAATACTAATGTCAACTATTCGCTCTTCGTGTCGTGGAAGCTACTAAGGTAGCCTAGTGGTTAAAGCGGTTGCTCGTCACTTGTATCAAAGACTTTCGGTGAATACTAATGTCAACTACTCGCACTTCGTGCCGTGGCAGCTACTGGGGTAGCACAGTGGTTAAAGCGGTTGCTCGTCACTTGTATCAAAGACTTTCGGTGAATACTAATGTCAACTACTCGCACTTCGTGCCGTGGCAGCTACTGGGGTAGCATAGTGGTTAAAGCGGTTGCTCGTCACTTGTATCAAAGACTTTCGGTGAATACTAATGTCAACTACTCGCACTTCGTGTCGTGGCAGTTACTAGGGTAGCCTAGTGGTTAAAGCGGTTGCTCGTCACTTGTATCAAAGACTTTCGGTGAATGCTAATGTCAACTACTCGCACTTCGTGTCGTGGCAGTTACTAGGGTAGCCTAGTGGTTAAAGCGTTGCTCGTCACTTGTATCAAAGACTTTCTGTGAATACTAATGTCAACTAGTAGCTCTTCGTGCCGTGGCAGCTACTAGAGTAGCCTAGTGGTTAAAGCGGTTGCTCGTCACTTGTATCAAAGACTTTCGATGAATGCTAATGTCAACTACTCGCACTACATGCCGTGGCAGCTACTAGGGTAGCCTAGTGGTTAAAGCGGTTGCTCGTCACGCCGAAGACGCGGGTTCGATTCCTAATATGGGTACAATGTGTGAGCCCATATCTGGTTTCCTCCGCCGTGATATATCTGGAATATTGTTGAAATCGGCGTAAACCTAAACTCACTCACTCATGACAGCACATTAGAGTCATTCTGTTGTCTGTCTCCAGATTCTATTCATTACATTAATTTACAGAATATGATAAACTGTTCCGTAAAAGTGTTGAACGTTTCTCGTGAATCTTTGTAACGTTTAAACACTTTTTGAAAGGCTATGTTGCTTTACAAAATAGAGCATCTCTATCGCCTTCTGAAACAGTGTCCTGGTTTGATGATGTTGCCTACTAAATATGTCAGAGTCTTGAATGAAATTAATACTTCCAGTAATACTGCAATGAATGTAGCTATTTCTCTTCATTAGTATGCAATGAATGATGCAAAAAGATAGCTTTTTATATATGGAACTAAATGTATATATTAGACTAAGGATGTAAGATTTGTCCAAACACTAAATTTTTATTGTTTGAATAATATTTACACAAGAAATTGACACATTTAGTGCAGTACACTATATTCTAAAACTTTACACAAGCGTTAGAAGATCAAACGTAGCCATAACTGCAACTACTTTAGTTCCTATGATGTACAATATTCAATGCATTTGGACTAATATTGCAGTTTCATATGAACAGGTTAATGAAAGGCGATTTAATTCAACCTTACAAAGATGATAAATGACCAGTTGTGCGATGGGTTTGCTTGGTGTCCTGACATGAAGATTGTTTACAGTAGATGATATTTTGGTGACACCTTATGCGTGAATCAATGTATTACAGACTATATACCTGTGTGGTATGCTTGTTGTCCTGACATTAAGATTGTTTACAGTAGATGATATTTGGGTGACGGTATATGCGTGTATCCATATATTACAGACTATAGACCTGTGTGGTATGCTTGGTGTCCTGACATGAAGATTGTTTACAGTAGATGATAGGTTTGTGACGGTATATGCGCGTATCAATATATTACAGACTATATACCTGTGTGGTATGCTTGGTGTCCTGACATTAAGATTGTTTACAGTAGATGATATTTTGGTGACGGTATATGCGTGTATCCATATATTACATACTATAGACCTGTGTGGTATGCTTGGTGTCCTGACATGAAGATTGTTTACAGTAGACGATATTTTGGTGACGGTATATGCGTGTATCCATATATTACAGACTATAGACCTGTGTGGTATGCTTGGTGTCCTGACATGAAGATTGTTTACAGTAGACGATATTTTGGTGACACCATATGCGTGAATCAATGTATTACAGACTATATACCTGTGTGGTATGCTTGTTGTCCTGACATGAAGATTGTTTACAGTAGATGATATTTGGGTGACGGTATATTCGTGAATCAATATATTACAGACTATATACCTGTGTGGTATGCTTGGTTTATTACAAGATGAGGTGTAAAATGGTTCGTCGGCAACACCAATCTATGTAGGACACTTTCCATCTGAAACAGAAGAAAAACACATGTTTCGGGTAATCATTCTTTAAGTAAACGTGGATGGCTTCCTTTTCTCAGACAATAGAGGCAGAAAATCTTGTCTTGTTTGAAAGGACACAATTGCATCCTCGTGTTTGATATTGTGTTGAGGCATTTTCGGTGCTTCCAAACTCGCTTATTTTTAACTAGTAATGTTTTAACCCCCCGAGGGTTTTTTTCAGGTGCACATTTTCATACGGTGTGAAAAGTGAACGTTGTGCGAGATTTGCGCTTGCGTGGTCCTGGATCTGCGTGCGGCTATAAAATAACACAGAAATGTAGAAACTTAGAAATGTTGTTATGCGTTAAAAAACAGTAAATTTCTCCGCTTTTTATCGCACACCGATAAAAGCACTGTGCTACGATTTTTTTAATTTGGCATCTTTACAGAAAATGTGAGCGAAGAAAATACAGCCTGATATCTGAACGACATAGGTGTATATGAAATGGGTTTATGTGCTTATGCATGACTTTATACGCTCAACATTAAAAGTGACTCACAATGAATGTCAAAAATGAATGTTCTTCTATGACGTCAAACGACGACAGAGAGGTCATACACGTATAGTAAGGCGCATAACTCCGCTATGCTTAGCGCTAGGTCAGTGTAACTCAGACAACATGGAGAATTTGTTGTGGATACGGACGTTATATTTTCGGTATTTTCTGTTCACGGTGAACCAAACTATTCAAATTCAAAGTTCCCCAATGTTAGCGGATACGCTTTTGTAGTTTCACAATTTATAAGACAAGATGCTTAACACTAGGTCTATGTTGCTCAGATCACATGGAGAGAATTTGTTCGGTATTTTCTGTTCATGGTGAACCAAACTATTCTAATTCGAAGTTCCCCAATGTGAACGTATACATTATAATACTTCATAGCGGAGTTATGCGCCACGGGTTATGCGCCTTATCATTGCACGTGTATGACCTCTCTGTCGTCGTTTGACGTCATAGAAGAAAATACATTTTTGACATTTATTATGAGTCATTTTAATGTTGAGCGTACAACGTTATGCATAAGCACATAAACCCAATTCCTATACACCTATGTCGTTCAGATATCAGGCTGTATTTTCTTCGCTCACACTTTCTGTAAAGATGCCAAATTAAAAAATCGTAGCACAGTGCTTTTATCGGTGTGCGATAAAAAGCGGAGAAATTTACTGTTCATTAACGCATAACAAAAAATTGGATAACATTTAGAAAGGTCTATTTCTCAAACCGCCGCGGTAGTTGCACTTATATTTATACCAAAGGATAGGAACGTTAATATTCTCCATGTCTGTGTAATTTTATAGCCGTACGCAGATCCAGGACCACGCGAGCGCAATTCTCGCACAACGTTCACTTTTCACACAGTATGAAAATGTGCGCCTAAACAAAACGTCGGCATCCAGGGGGTTAAAACCCAAATCACTCACTCACTTATAATGGGTCTCACATTCGGACACGCATAGTATTAGGAAACGCACTGTTCAACTTGTGAGCTTGGAAACAATTCCTCGTTATAACGCAAAAGTACCAAAAGTTATGCTAAAAGGGCATTATGCAACGAGCATCGACCGCCTTCGGGGTATAACGAGCATCGACCGTTTCCGGGGTATAACAAACAGAGCATCTGCACGGAGAACAGAGGGTCGGGGACTCAGTACGGTTTAAATACAGTAAACATATCGCTTATTGGTACCCTGGTAGGCGCTAGGGGATAAAACTGATCTGCTCGGAGACAGGATGCTGTGTTTCAATCCACAATTGATTCCACTTGTCTCAGACTTGTAACACTGGTGTTAGCTACTCCCTCCTCATGCAACGACACAGCATTCTACTCCATCACTTGTCTGTCTGGAGTGGTAGGGAAGCCAACTGCTTAAAGCGTACCAGCAAATGGTCCTCCCTCCGAAGAAATAATAATAATAATAATAATAGTTCATTTATAAAGCGCATATTTCCATGCACAATGCATGCTCAAAGCGCTTGGAAAAGGTGGGTCCTTAGCGATGTTCGAAATGTTGAAATAGCGAAAAGTGACAACAAAATAATGATCGTTTGTTAAACAACGTTTTTATTCGGGTGTCCAAAATTTTGAGACAAATCATCAGAGTTGGTCTGTCGATTTCATGTGACTGTGCAAAATTTGTTTGTGCTGCAATTGTTAGATTTTGTGTTAGTGAGCAACTCATCGGTCTCAAATGAAATCAAACAGACCACAGTCATGCTGAAGACCCGGGTTCGATTCCCCATCATGGTACAATGTGTGAAGCTCTTTTCTGAAAGTGTTGAGCGTTTCTTATGAATCTTTGTAGCGCTTGTACACTTTAAGGAAGGCTATCTTGGTTTATAATACCCCTTTATCTTATATATAGTCAAGTGTTGAGCGTGTCTTATGAGTCTCTGTTGCGCTTGTACACTTTATGGAAGGCTATCATGGTTTATAATACTCCTTTATCTTATATATAGTCAAGTGTTGAGCGTGTCTTATGAGTCTCTGTTGCGCTTGTACACTTTATGGAAGGCTATCATGGTTTATAATACTCCTTTATCTTATATATAGTCAAGTGTTGAGCGTGTCTTATGAGTCTCTGTTGCGCTTGTACACTTTATGGAAGGCTATCATGGTTTATAATACTCCTTTATCTTATATATAGTCAAGTGTTGAGCGTGGAAGTAAATCTGTTTAGGTAAAATATAGCAAAGTTTTGATCGTGAACATGGAGGTGGGTCCAAATATCGAAATTCTGACCCTAATCATGAAGGTTGGTCCTAAAATCGAAGTTTAGACCTCGTACGTGGAGGTAGGTCCCAATATCCATGTTTGGACCTTAATAGTGAAGGTGGGTCATAAAATCGAAGTTTAGACCTTGAACATGGAGGTGGGTCCCAATATCGATGTTTAGACGTCAGAGGGCGGTGGGGTAGCCTAGTAGTTAAAGCGTTGGCTCGTCACGCCGAAGACCCGGGTTCGAATCCCCACATGGGTACAATGTGTGAAGCCCATTTCTGGTAAAACCAAACTCAGTCAGCCAGTCAGTCTAGACCTTAATCGTGAAGGTGGGTCCTATTATAGTAGTTTTGGTCCTTGGTGGAAAGCCCCAGATACCCCTTGTATCCCAAATGCTTTGAGTTTATGAATCATTACAATGTTCAGAGCGGATACGGAGAAAACGGACCCCAGCGAAAACGGACCCAATAAAAATCGAGAAAACGGCCACCGCGCTGGAGAGAACGGCCTCCGAACAAAGAGAAAATGGCCACCACGCTGGAGAGAAAGGCCTCCAAACAAAGAGAAAACGGCCACCGCGCTGGAGAGAAAGGCCTCCGAACAAAGAGAAAACGGACACCTCGCTGGAGAGAAAGGCCTCCAAGCAAAGAGAAAACGGACACCGCGCTGGAGAGAAAGGCCTCCGAACAAAGAGAAAATGGACACCACGCTGGAGAGAAAGGCCTCCCAACAAAGAGAAAACAGCCACCTCGCTGGAGAGAAAGGCCTCCAAACAAAGAGAAAACGGACACGCGCTGGAGAGAAAGGCCTCCGAACAAAGAGAAAACGGACACCGCGCTGGAGAGAAAGGCCTCCAAACAAAGAGAAAACGGCCTCTGTGCCTTGAGGAAACGTCCAACATAGTTGCACCGAGATCAAAAGAGAATATATAATTATATATCCTTCAATGCGGATAAGCTTTAAATTTAACAATTGATTGATTGGTTTTCATAGTTTCGATATCCATAGCGGTTTAACCTTAGAAGATTGATTGGTTGTTTCGATAGTTACCGGGTACGATGAACAAAACCAATTTGGCTGATTGTAGATTTTACAGGTACGATTAGTTGATAGAGAAAAAAGACGTGAAAGTAGTGTTTATATTGACGAGCGGATTAGTAGTACTGATTCCAACTTCTGTTCTTGTAGTTCTGCGATGGTCCCTTGTAGGGTGATATACCTTCAGTTGTTGGTATTCTATAGCCTGTTTTTATACTGTATTCTCATCTATAGTGTAAAGCATTAAAGGATTTTTAAAGAGGTCACTTCACATTGTTTATTTTCGCTCTTAATGAACCCCTGGGTGTATATAATATCCACAAACTACAGTTAAAAACGGTAACATTTCATTATACAGCTTGTATTAGGAATCTAAAACGCACCTCCCACGAAAGCATTTCGCGATTACGCAAGATAATGAGGTAGATGGTCACGTGGTCGCGTGACGTCATATCGGAGAGACGCTAAGTACTATCAGCACAGGGAAAATACAGTGGTACCGAGCCTGTTCGCTTACTGAGGTCTGCTTCTAGGTTAGCAAATAAATCAATCCACGAAGTCAAACCTGGATTTGGATAACATACTAGATACAGATAATATCACATGCATAGAACCTTTTCAATTTGAAAGTATTTCTAGCGGCAAGACCAACAGGAATATTGACGACGATTCCACCAGTTGACAACATACAGACGTGGGACGATCCCGACTATGTTTTGAATAGACCTACTGCAGACTGGTATACAAGTAACTTGCCTATCACATGTTCATGGAAAACTGATTATAGAAACTGAATTATTTTTTCCGCGTTCAGGGTAAAATTTGCAGTCATGATAATGGCAATGATCAATGTGTTGAGCCTGTCTTCCGGTATACATCGGTATGGGAATGTAAACACTGACATAGTTACGTTGGAGGTTCATGATTTTAGGACGTTTATTAAGTAACTTTCAGCTTTATTTCATAAAATGTGTCTTCTGCTAAATTTGTCCGTAAAGGTTTAAGTATGGAGATAATCTTTTCTATGAAATACGTACCGTTACGGAAGTCGATAAGTTTGATCTACTACTGTATTGGAGAGAAGTACCCTAAATTCGTTAGTGTATGTTTTCGGAGAAGTCGGTGTATCGTCTCTGATATGGTGCATCAAACATCAGTTTTATAACATTTTCAATTTTCATATACGTGCAAAGCATCGGTTATATGTGGTGATACATAGTCATATAAATCTGTGAAATATACATAAACTGTAAAGTGATAAAGACCTATAACCTCCTTAACAGCTGATAATAGATATAATAAATACATATAGATGCACAAAATCCTTATCTTTCTCTGTAACTGTCAGCTAGTGAAAAAGAAAATTCTCCATTGTGTTCTAGTAGTAATGTGTAAAGTGCGATCAGTCCCAAAGAAAGACCAGCGATCAAATCAAGAATTCGAAACCAGCACACAAAAATTAAAGCAAATGATTTATTTGCATACAAACTGTTTATGACAAAATAATGAATACAATGTGTACACCAACATCATAAAGGCAAAGGCTGAGAGGCAAATAGATATGGAGATTAAAAACCAGTATCTTTGCAAACAAGAGTGAGTGAGTGAGTTAATATTTAACGTGACATCGGCAATATTTCAGCCATATCGTGACGAGAACATTTGATATTGAAATAAAACATATGTATGTTATAAAAAAACAGCCGACGAAGGACAGTAAAACAACTAGAATATCACAGTTATGTATGTAAAACTAGTAATTAAATCTAAACCGTTTTAACTATAATGGAAAAACAATACAGTATAAAAATCGCCAATAACTGAAGGTAGATCACCATACCAGGGACCATGGGGACTTACATCACTTTTGCTACCTGCATGGACCTTTGAAAACAAGACTTAGTGTTGACTCATTAGTTAGGGAAAAACATGCAGTAATAGGAACATTTTTTTCAAACTGGAGTGCACCAGTTCAACAAAAATTATTGATTGTCTGAATTATATTTACAATGTGTTGGTTTCTTGTTCACTGGCTTGGCCTCTTGGTTTAGGACTAGGGGTAGCTGATTGTAGATTTGGGGTCTCCAGTCTTGGTCACTTCTAGGGTATTTAGGTTGTTTTCATTGATGTGAAATGCTGTCATGTACATCCTAAAAAATGGCATTAAAGTAACATTTTTACATTTGCCAAAAACAAACCCCACAAAGAAATACATTATCTGAATGAACATATTAACCCGATTTCCCATTTTTGAAAGTGGGTTAAACGTTACAGCTGCCATGATGTTTTTACAAGGGGTCCATAAATACCTAAGTTTAATGGCAGTGTAGAGCAGTCATTTTCGTTTTATCTATTGTACATTGCCTAAATGAGAGAGTGAGTGAGAGTCAAAAATTTAATCATGCCCTAACACACGCGCGCACACGCACACACACACACACGTATGCACACACGCACGCGCGCGCACGCACGCACACACACACACATTCGAATACCATTTTAACATGGTAGGGGACCAGTCCCTGGTGGATAATTATCTGATATAACTCCTTTTTAATTATGTTTAAATAATTATGTGCTCTTTCACCACCGCACCCATATGTTGCAAGTTCTCATTTGTCCATGCCCACCACCATCCCAATCCCTCCACACACCCTCACACCACAACACACCCGTCTCGGGAAATAGATGACTTGGCCCTACTGCAATAACAGTGGCTGTGAAAATATATCTGTGAACGAAAATAGGACTTGAGCGCAAATTATGACGGACCTTTTCATCAACTATTGCTTTATATAGCTAGCTACCTGAGTGTATATGTTGCTGCAAAACAACTACATCTTAGAACTCACCTGCAACCAACGTCGCGTCCGGAATGCAACTCTCTCGGTCTCAGCCCCAAGTTGACATCTCGGCCTCTGTGTTTGTTTGGATTGTCGAAAGGAATGCCCGATATATAGAATCCTTATAACGTTTTTCCTATTCGTATCCATATTTCGTCAGAGGTTAGGTCTCTTTCATAGCACTTCTACGAAAGGTGTAACGAACACAGATGACCGTGCGTGGAGGGGTTCACAAAATCCGCACGACAATAAACAATGTATGCCCTTCCTTTTGTCAAATAGAATTTCTCAGGAAATGTACATCTGTGTTATTTACGCAGTTGGATAATCATCAAAACTGGAAGTGCAGTTGTCAGTTTCCATTACATAATCACAACAACGCTTCATTCAAAATATTGCGCTTCGTGTCACTTTCAACTCGATGGCCTATACAGTACTGAAATGTCAACACACTGAGTGACTCTCTGGTATGACGTCACACCCACAGACGGCGGACTGCTAAAAAAAATATGCATATGAGTGGGCGGGGCTAAAGTAGTTTTAGTTTTGGTGCATATTTATAAGTTTTACGACTATTTTTCGTAAATGGATGGTGCAGATGTGGTATATATTCATGTTTGAATGGCATTATGAAATAAAAATGCATAGTGTTTAACCTTTTTAAAAATTCTTTAAATTTAATTTCTATTTTTAAATTTATATCTGCGATAAACTATGTTCTTTGAGAGGCATTTTAGAAGTTGTGAAGATGAAGGATGTGGCTGATTTACCAAGCGGGTCGAGGAGACGGGCAATGTGTGGACGGTGTTTCTGGAGCAGACTAGTAGGCAGGCCTAGGTGGGGTCTTTGTGTACTTTGATGGTAGCGCGGGCATAGAGTGCACACGCACGCACTAGTTACCTACAATACTAAACTGCAGAGTAGCCTGTGAAACCGGGTGTCTGTATTGTAGAGGGCAGTAAGAAAGAGGGTGTCTCTTTCATTTCCTCCTGCGTCTACGTATGTCCCACATACAGTAGCTACCATCAACACTAAAACTGTAGAGTGACATGTGACACCGGGTGTCTATTGTAGAAGGTAGTAAGAAAGAGGGTGTCTTCCATTTCCTCCTGTGTCTACGTATGTCCCACATACAGTAACTACCATCAACACTAAACTGTAGAGTGACATGTGACACCGGGTGTCTATTGTAGAAGTAGTAAGAAAGAGGGCGTCTTCCATTTCCTCCTGTGTCTACGTATGTCCCACATACAGTAACTACCATCAACACTAAACTGTAGAGTGTCATGTGACACCGGGTGTCTATTGTAGAAGTAGTAAGAAAGAGGGCGTCTTCCATTTCCTCCTGTGTCTACGTATGTCCCACATACAGTAGCTACCATCAACACTAAACTGTAGAGTGACATGTGACACCGGGTGTCTATTGTAGAAGTAGTAAGAAAGAGGGTGTCTTCCATTTCCTCCTGTGTCTACGTATGTCCCACATACAGTAGCTACCGTCAACACTAAACTGTAGGGTGACCTGTGACACTGGGTGTCTATTGTAGAAGTAGTAAGAAAGAGGGTGTCTCTTTCATTTCCTCCTGCGTCTACGTATGTCCCACATACAGGAGCTACCATCAACACTAAACTGTAGAGTAACCTGAGACACCGGGTGTCTGTATTGTAGAGGGTAGTATCAGGGAGGAGATCTCTTTCATTTCCTTCTGTGTCTATGTAGATTTCACATACACTAGTTACCTTCAATCCTAAACTGTAGAGGTGACATGTGACACCGAGGTGTCCGTGTATAGTACATAGTAGTGGGGTTATCTGCACATGTTACTATCTTTAGACACACACACACACACACACACACACACACACACACACACACACACACACTATTTCAATGAGCATTGTGCTGCTGTATAGCGTCAGGCTTCACTGTCTGCAGGGTGTCAGTGTCGTGGTCGACTCTGTATGGCGTGACTTGGGCAACCGGCTTGTAGATCATTGAAATGCACGAGTCATACCGAAGTACTTGCATAGGCACAAGGAAGAAACAGTTCAGGGTGGTTTGTAGGGCACCAGTTGCTAACTGTCTAACTCCGTCTATCATCCGTCTAACTCCGTCTATCATCCGTCTAACTCAGCCAATCTTCGTTCAGTATTCAGCAGTGTGTTGCTGTTGTGTGACAATGTAAATTTTGATGTATAACGAGCATCGACCGCTTCCGGGGTATAACAAACAGAGCATCTGCATGGAGAACAGAGGGTCGGGGACTCAGTACGGTTTAAATACAGTAAACATATCGCTTATTGGTACCCTGGTAGGCGCTAGGGGATAAAACTGATCTGCTCGGAGACAGGATGCTGTGTTTCAATCCACAATTGATTCCACTTGTCTCAGACTTGTAACACTGGTGTTAGCTACTCCCTCCTCATGCAACGACACATCATTCTACTCCATCACTTGTCTGTCTGGAGTGGTAGGGAAGCCAACTGCTTAAAGCGTACCAGCAAATGGTCCTGCCTCCGAAGAAATAATAATAATAATAATAGTTCATTTATAAAGCGCATATTTCCATGCACAATGCATGCTCAAAGCGCTTGGAAAAGGTGGGTCCTTAGCGATGTTCGAAATGTTGAAATAGCGAAAAGTGACAACAAAATAATGATCGTTTGTTAAACAACTTTTTTATTCGGGTGTCCAAAATTTTGAGGCAAATCATCAGAGTTGGTCTGTCGATTTCATGTGACTGTGCAAAATTTGTTTGTGCTGCAATTGTTAGATTTTGTGTTAGTGAGCAATTCATCGGTCTCAAATGAAATCAAACAGACCACAGTCATGCTGAAGACCCGAGTTCGATTCCCCATCATGGTACAATGTGTGAAGCTCTTTTCTGAAAGTGTTGAGCGTTTCTTATGAATCTTTGTAGCGCTTGTACACTTTAAGGAAGGCTATCTTGGTTTATAATACCCCTTTATCTTATATATAGTCAAGTGTTGAGCGTGTCTTATGAGTCTCTGTTGCGCTTGTACACTTTATGGAAGGCTATCATGGTTTATAATACTCCTTTATCTTATATATAGTCAAGTGTTGAGCGTGTCTTATGAGTCTCTGTTGCGCTTGTACACTTTATGGAAGGCTATCATGGTTTATAATACTCCTTTATCTTATATATAGTCAAGTGTTGAGCGTGTCTTATGAGTCTCTGTTGCGCTTGTACACTTTATGGAAGGCTATCATGGTTTATAATACTCCTTTATCTTATATATAGTCAAGTGTTGAGCGTGGAAGTAAATCTGTTTAGGTAAAATATAGCAAAGTTTTGATCGTGAACATGGAGGTGGGTCCAAATATCGAAATTCTGACCCTAATCATGAAGGTTGGTCCTAAAATCGAAGTTTAGACCTCGTACGTGGAGGTAGGTCCCAATATCCATGTTTGGACCTTAATAGTGAAGGTGGGTCATAAAATCGAAGTTTAGACCTTGAACATGGAGGTGGGTCCCAATATCGATGTTTAGACGTCAGAGGGCGGTGGGGTAGCCTAGTGGTTAAAGCGTTGGCTCGTCACGCCGAAGACCCGGGTTCGAATCCCCACATGGGTACAATGTGTGAAGCCCATTTCTGGTAAAACCAAACTCAGTCAGCCAGTCAGTCTAGACCTTAATCGTGAAAGTGGGTCCTATTATAGTAGTTTTGGTCCTTGGTGGAAAGCCCCAGATACCCCTTGTATCCCAAATGCTTTGAGTTTATGAATCATAACAATGTTCAGAGCGGATACGGAGAAAACGGACCCCAGCGAAAACGGACCCAATAAAAATCGAGAAAACGGCCACCGCGCTGGAGAGAGCGACCTCGAACAAAGAGAAAATGGCCACCGCGCTGGAGAGAAAGGCCTCCGAACAAAGAGAAAACGGACACCTCGCTGGAGAGAAAGGCCTCCAAGCAAAGAGAAAACGGACACCTCGCTGGAGAGAAAGGCCTCTAAACAAAGAGAAAACGGACACCGAGCTGGAGAGAAAGGCCTCCGAACAAAGAGAAAATGGACACCACGCTGGAGAGAAAGGCCTCCCAACAAAGAGAAAACAGCCACCTCGCTGGAGAGAAAGGCCTCCAAACAAAGAGAAAACGGACACCGCGCTGGAGAGAAAGGCCTCCGAACAAAGAGAAAACGGACACCGCGCTGGAGAGAAAGGCCTCCGAACAAAGAGAAAACGGCCTCTGTGCCTTGAGGAAACGTCCAACATAGTTGCACCGAGATCAAAGAGAATATATAATTATATATCCTTCAATGCGGATAAGCTTTAAATTTAACAATTGATTGATTGGTTTTCATAGTTTCGATATCCATAGCGGTTTAACCTTAGAAGATTGATTGGTTGTTTCGATAGTTACCGGGTACGATGAACAAAACCAATTTGGCTGATTGTAGATTTTACAGGTACGATTAGTTGATAGAGAAAAAAGACGTGAAAGTAGTGTTTATATTGACGAGCGGATTAGTAGTACTGATTCCAACTTCTGTTCTTGTAGTTCTGCGATGGTCCCTTGTAGGGTGATATACCTTCAGTTGTTGGTATTCTATAGCCTGTTTTTATACTGTATTCTCATCTATAGTGTAAAGCATTAAAGGATTTTTAAAGAGGTCACTTCACATTGTTTATTTTCGCTCTTAATGAACCCCTGGGTGTATATAATATCCACAAACTACAGTTAAAAACGGTAACATTTCATTATACAGCTTGTATTAGGAATCTAAAACGCACCTCCCACGAAAGCATTTCGCGATCACGCAAGATAATGAGGTAGATGGTCACGTGGTCGCGTGACGTCATACCGGAGAGTCGCTAAGTACTATCAGCACAGGGAAAAAACAGTGGTACCGAGCCTGTTCGCTTACTGAGGTCTGCTTCTAGGTTAGCAAATAAATCAATCCACGAAATCAAACCTGGATTTGGATGACATACTAGATACAGATAATATCACATGCATAGAACCTTTTCAATTTGAAAGTATTTCTAGCGGCAAGACCAACAGGAATATTGACGACGATTCCACCAGTTGACAACATACAGACGTGGGACGATCCCGACTATGTTTTGAATAGACCTACTGCAGACTGGTATACAAATCACTTCCCTATCACATGTTCATGGAAAACTGATTGTAGTTACTGAAGTATTTTTTCCGCGGTCACGGTAAAATTTGCAGTCATGATAATGGCAATGATCAATGTGTTGAGCCTGTCTTCCGGTATACATCGGTATGGGAAGGTAAACACTGAAATAGTTACGTTCGAGGTTCATGATGTTATGACGTTTATTAAGTAACTTTCAGCTTTATTTCATAACAGGCGTCTTCTGCTAAATGTATCCGTAAAGGTTTTAGTATGGAGATAATCTTTTCTATAAAATACGTACCGTTACGGAAGTCGATAAGTTTGATGTCACTAGTGTATTGTAGAGAAGTACCCTAAACTCGTTAGTGTATGTTTTCGGAGAAGTCGGTGTACCGTCTCTGGTATGGTGCATCAAACATCAGTTTTATTACATTACAAAGGATCGGTTATATGTGGTGATACATAGTCATATAAATCTGTGAAATATACATAAACTATAAAGTGATAAAGACCTATAACCTCCTTAACAGCTGATAATAGATATAATAAATACATATAGATGCAAAAAATCCTTATCTTTCTCTGTAACTGTCAGTTAGTGAAAAAGAAAATTCTCCATTGTGTTCTAGTAGTAATGTGTAAAGTGTGACCAGTCCCAAAGAAAGACCAGCGATCAAATCAAGAATTCGAAACCAGCACACACAAATTAAAGCAAATGATTTATTTGCATACAAACTGTTTATGACAAAATAATGAATACAATGTGTACACCAACATCATGAAGGCAAAGGCTGAGAGGAAAATAGATATGAGGTTTAAAAAACCGGTGTCTTTGCAAACAAGACTTAGTGTTGACTCATTTGTTAGGGTAAAACATGCAGTAATAGGAACAGTGTGTTGTTTTTTCAAACTGGAGTGCACCAGTTCAACAAAAAATTATTGATTGTCTGAATTATATTTACCACGTGTTGGTTTCTTGTTCACTGGCTTGGCCTCTTGGTTTAGGACTAGCTTTAGGTAGCTGATTGTAGATTTGGGTTCTTCAGTCATGGTCACTTCTAGGGTATTTAGGTTGTTTTCATTGATGTGAAATGCTGTCACGTACATCCTAAAAAATGGCATTAAAGTAACATTTTTACATTTGCCAAAAACAAAACCCACAAAGAAATACATTATCTGAATGAACATATTTCTCTGATGTCCCATTTTTGAAAGTGGGTTAAAAGTTACAGCTGCCATGATGTTTTTACAAGGGGTCCATAATACCTAAGTTTAATGTCAGTGTAGGGCAGTCATTTTCGTTTTATTTATTGTACATTGCTTTAATGAGAGAATGAGTGAGAGTCAAAAATTTAATCATGCCCTAACACAGGAAAATAGGACTTGAGCGCAAATTATGACGGACTTTTTCATCAACTATTGTTTATATAGCTAGCTACTGGAGTGTTTATGTTGCTCCAAAACAACTACATCTTAAAACTCACCTGCAACCAACGTCGCTTCCGGAATGCAACTCTCTCGGTCTCAGCCCCAAGTTGACATCTCAGCCTCTGTGTTTGTTTGGATTGTCGAAAGGAATGCCCGATATATAGAATCCTTATAAAGTTTTTCCTATTCGTATCCATATTTCGCCAGAGGTTAGGTCTCTTTCATAGCACTTCTACGAAAAGTGTAACGAACACAGATGACCTTGCGTGGAGGGGTTCACAAACACCGCAGGACGATAGTAAACAATGTATGCCCTTCCTCTTGTCAAATAGACTTTCTCAGGAAATGTACATCTGTGTTATTGACGTAGTTGGATAATCATCAAAACTGAAAGTGCAGTTGTCAGTTTCCATTACATAATCACAACAACGCTTCATTCAAAATATTGCGCTTCGTGTCACTTTCAACTCGATGGCGTATACACTACTGAAATGTCAACACACTGAGCGGACTCTCGGGTATGACGTCACACCCACAGACGGCGGACTGCTAAAAATAAAAATATGCATATGAGTGGGCGGGGCTAAAGTAGTTTTAGTTTTGGTGCATATTTATAAGTTTTACGACTATTTTTCGTAATGGATGGTGCAGATGTGGTATTTATTCATGTTTGAATGGCTTTATGTAATAAAAATGCATAGTGTTTAACCTTTTTAAAATTCTTTTTAAATTTAATTTCTATTTTCAAATTTATGTTCTTTTTAGAGGCATTTTAGAAGTTGTGAAGATGAAGGATGTGGCTGATTTACCAAGGGGGGCGACGGTGTTTCTGGAGCAGACTAGTAGGCGGGCCTTGATGGGGTCTTTGTGTGGTAGCGCGGGCATAGAGTGCACACGCACGCACTAGTTACCTTCAATACTAAACTGTAGAGTAGCCTGTGACATCGGGTGTCTGTATTGTAGAGGGTAGTAGGAATAAGGGTGTCTCTTACATTTCCTCCTGTGTCTACGGGGACATACAGTAGCTACCATCAACACTAAACTGTAGAGTAACCTGTGAAACCGGGTGTGTAGTGTAGAAGGTAGTAAGAAAGAGGGTGTCTCTTTCATTTCCTCCTGTGTCTACGTATGTCCCACATAAAGTAGCTACCGTCAACACTAAACTGTAGAGTGGCCTGAGACATCGGGTGTCTATTGTAGAAGTAGTAAGAAAGATGGTGTCTCTTTCATTTCCTCCTGTGTCTACGTATGTCCCACATGAAGTAGCTACCGTCAACACTAAAACTGTAGAGTGACCTGTGACACCGGGTGTCTATTGTAGAAGTAGTAAGAAAGAGGGTGTCTCTTTCATTTCCTCCTGTCTACTTTTGTCCCACATGCAGTAGGTACCATCAACACTAAACTGTAGAGCGGCCTGAGACACTGGGTGTCTATTGTAGAAGTAGTAAGAAAGATGGTGTCTCTTTCATTTCCTCCTGTCTACTTATGTCCCACATACAGTAGCTACCATCAACACTGAACTGTAGAGTGACCTGTGACATCGGGTGTCTATTGTAGAAGTAGTAAGAAACAGGGTGTCTCTTTCATTTCCTCCTGTGTCTACGTATGTCCCACATACAGTAGCTACCATCAACACTAAACTGTAGAGTAACCTGTGACACCGGGTGTGTAGTGTAGAAGGTAGTAAGAAAGAGGGTGTCTCTTTCATTTCCTCCTGTCTACTTATGTCCCACATACAGTAGCTACCATCAACACTAAACTGTAGAGTAACCTGTGACACCGGGTGTGTAGTGTAGCAGGTAGTAAGAAAGAGGGTGTCTCTTTCATTTCCTCCTGTGTCTACTTATGTCCCACATAAAGTAGCTACCATCAACATGTAGCAGCTTTAAGTGCGCATCTTGATAAAGGTGACAACACGGCTACGGGTGTGATTCGATTTATTGGACGACTGGGTTTAGTTAACCGTTGTTTTTACACCCTGAAATACACAACAACAATGATGAGGATAATAAACATTATCCGAGCACAATTCATTTGGCTTGCAAACAAAAGTATGGACAACACCGTAATACGTACATCATATGCATCATTAATAAAGACAGTAAATATAGAATTACTGCATTGTGTTATATTAGTGGCCTTGCAACACAGTCAAGCAGCTGACTACACAATGCTGACAAGTAAGATACAACAACCTGAATTACAGTTGTCCAGATATGTACCGGTAGTAGTAAATATAGAATATATGATATATACACACATCTTACTGTGTGTAAAACGTCATCAATAGATAATGGTATATATTTACATGATGAAAATATACAAACATACCAGAAGGATGGCCTTTAGGTGTAGGTCACACTACAGTTTCCCACAACTACATGGTCACGGCTACAGTGGCACCGAAAATACCTACAAATGTGGAAATAATTCAAAACTAACTTCCCTACACAACATCCTTACACGCGTAAATATTATCATCAAATCAGAATTACTGTAAGCCCATATTTACAGATCTGGCATAGCACACAGTAAAATACCAAACATCCTAATACTATTATATATACACATACATACACAACACATACATGTTAAAAGCTTCATAAACTTATAAATCAAAATACTCATTCAAATACCTGCCTATCCAGGAGATTTTGTCATTTACTAAACCTCTCACAAATATACAAATTACCTTATTTAGCATACTTAACATAATGTTTATATAACTTTATTTATGAAAAGATAAACACATATATGTTTATGTATTTAATTAAACAAACATACCTTGACAGTAGTGAAGTAAGTGAAATTAGTACACTTGCTGCAGTCTGTTGGTGACTTGTCTGTCCAGTGACTAAGGTGCAAGTGAGGGTTAAAAAGCATGCAAGCTAAGAACAATAGGGTCAGCCACTCAACCAGAACATTTGCCCTGGTTTAAACAAAAGGAAGTGATAGGTAAGGGACTGACCCAAGCATATCCAAGTTAAAATATTTAAGGTGTAGTATCACCTCTTAATTAAAATCCTTTACACCCATATTTCTAACTAATATCAATAGCTACTAACTAATAACTAAAACTAATAACTAATACCAATACTATAGTCACTATTAATACTAATACTAATTACAGTGGTGTACAGTGTATGGTTTATTTGACAGTAACACAAATATATGTGACTGCCACACACTTCCCCCGCCCCTTTAATGACGTCCTCGTCATTCTTGCTTACCAGCAACCAAGTTGACTAGAGCATCCAGTGCTTTCTCTGATCTACCCGCAAATACACCCTTAGCCATTAGGGAGCTAAGGTACTCTGCGCGACCAAGCCAGTCTAATGACGGTGATGATGATGATGGAGATGTTGCAGACATTACATAATCTCCTCTGAGCTGCCATGCTGGTCTTGTTCTCTCTCTGGTAGATCTCCTCGGTGCTGGTATAGGTGGGACTACTACATTGGGTTGGGTCTGTGTGTCACCAGGACTATCTTCAGGAGTGGGTGGTTCATTCTGTGAAGATTCTGCTGCATCCTGCTCTGTTCCATGAGCGTCTGAGCTGTGAGCATCCTCAGCAACATTGACCACGTCTTCTTCTCCTGCCTTGACCTCACCCAGAACAGCACTGTCTTGTGCCTCTCCCTCAGTTGGCCTGTCATCTGGATTATCAGCTGACACTGACGGGTCTGATGGGTCATGAGAAACAACAATAGTAATATTGTCTGTTTCTTCTTCCTGGTCCTGATCGTCGTCAGACATAGGATTCCTGTTGTCCTTGGTTGATGGTCCAAGCAGTGTCCTGTCTGAGTTTCTCGGCTTTGGAATTGGTGTCTCCAATGGTAAGGAACTGATGGGCAAAAGTAGATTCCTATGGAGTGTACGAGTTCTTCCATCTCCACACTCTTTCTGTACAGCATAAACTGGAATGCTTGGGTTTGGCTGTTTCAGTACAATATAGACATCCTCTTCCCACTTGTCTGATAGTTTATGTTTCCCAGAAAATGCCACCTTTTTCACAAGTACCCTGTCTCCAATTTCCAGTTGGGTAGCTCTCGCTCTGTAGTCATAGTTTGACTTGTTCCTTGACTGAGACTTTTTGGCATTGGCAGATGCGAGTTCATAAGCCTGTGTTAGATTGTCCTTGAGGTTCTTGATGTACTTAGACATTGATCTTGACTTCTCTGGCTCAATGTCTAGACCAAATGCCAAGTCTACTGGCAATCTTGGAGCTCTCCCAAACATGAGGTAGAATGGTGAATAATTTGTAGATTCATGCCTTGTGCTGTTATATGCATGTACCAAAGGTCCAACGTGGCTCTTCCAATCCTTCTTGCTCTCTGGGTCAAGTGTTCCGAGCATGTCCAGAAGTGTCCGGTTAAATCGTTCGCACATGCCATTGCCCATGGCATGGTAGGGTGTTGTGCGAGACTTCTGTATGTTGGTCAACCTGCACAGTTCTTTCATAAGAGCTCCTTCAAAGTTGGCACCTTGATCCGAATGAATACGCACAGGTAATCCATAATGTACCACAAAGTTGTTAAAGAAAACATCAGCGGTGGTCTTGGCAGTCATATTTCTGGTTGGATACGCCTGTGCGTATCTGGTGAAATGATCGGTCACTACAAGAATATGTTGTTGTCCGCCCTTGGATGGTTCCAGTGTTAAAAAGTCCATACAAACTAGTTCCAGAGGATGTGATGTTTGTATGTTCACTAATGGGGCTCTTCCTGGGATAGTCTTGCGCCTAGTGCATCGTTCACAATTCTGTACATGCATCTCTATATCCTTTGTCATCCCTGGCCAGTAGAATCTTGCTTTCACCAGTGACGATGTCCTATCTCGGCCAGGATGACCAACGTTGTCATGGAGACAATGCAGCACTCCTCTACGGCATCTTGTTGGTAGCACTAGCTGTTCTTGTACCTCACCGTTGTATTGGGTTACTCGATAGAGCACACCTCTCTTCAGTTTGAAGTAGTCAAAGCTCTTCAGCAGAGTAATCATCTCTTTGTTTCCAGTGTAGTCTGTGTAGCATGGTCTTGTCCGATTCCTAAGATGTAGCATACTAATATCCAGAGATGGATCTCTTGCTTGAGCTCTCCGCCAGTCTGTAGCATTGATGGAACAGGTTTCATCAGTGATGTTTAGTTCTTCATCAGGCAAAACGTCCGCTGATAAACAAACACTTTCCAAAAGGTTGGTTGGTAAAACTTTGCCACAAACAGCCTGTACAGAGTCTTCAGAAATTAATTCCATGTGTTCTTTTGTTTCATTGGACTCCGGAAGCCTAGACAGTACATCAGCATCCATATTGGCTTTCCCTGCTCTGTACTTGATGTCGAAGTTGTATGATGCAAGGGCAGCTAGCCATCTATGTCCTGTGGCGTCGAGTTTGGCGCTTGTAAGGATGTAAGTGAGCGGATTGTTATCTGTCAGTACAGTGAATGTCTGTCCATAAAGGTAGTCGTGGAATTTCTCACAAATGGCGCATTTCAAGCAAAGAAACTCAAGTTTATGAGCAGAATAGTGGCGCTCCGACTTGGTAAGTGTCCTGCTAGCATATGCAATTACTCGTAGGTGCCCATCCTGTTGCTGATATAAGACTGCTCCAAGACCATGACAGCTGGCATCTGTGTGTAGCTCAAAGGGGAGAGAATAATCCACATAACCAAGAACTGGAGGTGTTGATAGACATTTCTTGAGCTCCTGGAAAGCACTCTCTTGAGCTTGTCCCCACTGCCACTGAACTTGCTCTCTCTTAGGAAGGTGTGATTTCTTTCGAGGAATCCTAGGCATCAGTTCTGATAGAGGTCTGTCTATTTTAGAAAAATTCTTTACAAACTTTCTATAGTAGCCAGCGAATCCAAGGAATTTTCTGACGTCCTCTGGTGTGCAAGGTGTAGGCCAATCCTGAATCTTATTGATCTTCTCTGGATCTGCCTCAACTCCATCTTCAGAAACTATATAACCCACATATTTCACACGTCTCTTGAAGAATTGGCATTTCTTTGGGGCTATCTTCAAACCACATTCCTTTAGTCTCTGTAGGACACGTTCCAATCTCTCTAGATGTTCCTCAAATGTTCTTGAAAAGATAATCAAATCGTCAAGATAGATGAGACATATATCAAGATGTAGTCCAACGAAGCACTGTTCCATTAGGCGTTGGTAAGTTGCCGGTGCATTGCACAAGCCAAATGGCATCCGAGTATATTCAAAGAACCCAAGAGGACCGACTGTAAATGCTGTACGCTGCTTATGATCTTCTTCCAACTCAACCTGGTGATAACCACTTTTCATGTCCAGGACACTGAAATATTTCATCCCTCTGAGACAATCCAAGAGTTCTTCAATCCGGGGAAGAGCGTAGGAGTCCTTGATGGTCTTCCGATTCAGCTGTCTGAAGTCGACACACATCCTCAGCTGGCCTGATTTCTTCCTTGCCAATACGACGTTAGATGCCCATGGACTATGAGAATGTTGTATCACTCCAGCAGATAAGAGTTGTTGAAGGTGTGTCCTGACTTCATCATACATAGCAGGTGGAATACGTCTGTGTCGCTGTTTGAATGGGAGATCGTCGACCAGATCTATCCTATGTTTGACTGCATCCGAATGGCCTATGTCATCTTCACCCTTTGAAAATATGTCATGAAACTTCATGATGACCAATATCCCTCTCTCAAACTCTTCTGGTGTTAGGGTACTCCGTTCAATCTCCACCTGGTCTGTCAATGCAGCTTCTTCAAATGTTTTGCTGGTGGGTGGACGTTGTAAGGTGACTGGCTGAAGTTCACAAAGAATTGCTTTGGGTTGTATGACAACAGTACGTGTAGTAACATTAGCAATATGCACGTCTATGAATCCAGGATGACTATTGTCATAATCAATTACTGTAGGAGCTATGTCCAAATCGGTAGGAATTGATGAACTGTTTGTTGGCTGTAAAAGGGCACAAACTCGTGGACAGCTAACTCCTTTGGTAACCTGGCCTCTAAGTACTGTATGACTGTTAGCTGGTATGATAACTCTGGAACCTTCCGCGTTGTATACAAGTCCAAGTCTCCAGTCATTCTTCTCCAAGTTCTTCTCACATAAGGTAATGGTCCTAAAGGCAAGATACCAAGGCGTGGTTAAGGTAGCATGCTGTAAGTATCTGGCACCATGTCTTTCTTTGCAATCCTTCAAGAAGTGGGTAAGTACATTGGTTCCTAATAGTACAGGCACATTCCTATTGTACTGTGTATCCGGCACCACCAGTAATAAACAAGGAACTGACTCGCTAGTACCTGAACCAGTGGCACTGATCTCGACTTCAACGAAACCATCATAAGGTAATGCTTCACCATCCGCGCATTCTATGTCCAATAAGTCTCCTAAGGGTTCAATAGGAATATCTGAGAGGTGAGATTTGTAAAAAGAGCTTGATACCAAAGATACTGATGCTCCTGTATCCACTAATGATCTGACCGGTATATCTCCCATGTATATGTCAACCTCATTTGTATTCCCAACTAATCCCTCAGGAACTCTATTCCTGGGCTGTCTTGAAGGACCTATGGCTTGCCCCTGCCCATAGGCCTGCATGAGTTTAAAGTCCTCCCGCGACGACTGTGTTCGAGTCTCACTCGGCATCCATACTGGTAATGGCCTCTCTGTCCACATCGCCAACACTCTGGATCGGTTGCTTCTCTTCTAGGGTGATGTGATGAATAAGGGGAATCTTCAGTTCTGTTTTCCAGTCTAGAATTAGTATAGTTGGAGGTCTGTGGCTGTTGATTCCTCCATTGGTTATCTCCCCTTGGTCCTTGTCTGTACTCCTGCGAGGTCCTCCTCCAACTCTGTCCTCTTTGGCTTTTCATTTCGGTCATATTTGTGGTAAGTTGTTGTAGGATAGTCTTCACCTCTGACATTTCCTTCTTCCATTCAGGTTCCGATTCCATTGCTCTCTTGGCAGTACCTGTTTTCTGTTGAGTAACTGGTATGGCACTAAGTTTATCTGCTTCGATCTCACGGAGTGCTTCCAGTAAGTCCACAAAGTTATGGATGCTGTCAAACTTGTGGCCAGATATACTTTTCAATGAAGGTTTGAGTCCAGTCCATAGCATATTATGGAGCATCTCATCCCGTGCCTCGTACGTGATGGAGTTATCCCTCATGGCCCTTGATAGTAGTTCCTCCAGCCTACAGCTCCATGAAGAAACATCCTCATTCTCTTCCTGCCTAGCACTGTAGAAGAGTGCCATACTACACTCTTTCCGCTCCACGACTCCAAACACACTCTTGAACTTCCTAAGTAAGTCCGTAGTACTGGTTCCTGGTTGCATGTGAACAGCAATCTTCGCAGCCTCTCCCTTTAAGGAATCCCTAACAGCCTGGTCCTTGGCATCAGAGGAATAAACCTTGTTGTTGATAAGACAGTCCACATGATATCTCCAGACTTCGTAAGATGTGTCCTTGCCTGCTTTGTCTCCGCTGAAGTTTGGAAGCCTGGGAAACTTCTGGTACATGTAGGTAGGCATGCCTGTGGATGGCTGTGGAGCAGCAGCCTGGGCTATTCCTTCCTTGTAATCCCAATCTGACTTAGTAGCTGAGTATTGCTCCATCCATGTTGCGAAGTCCTCTGGAGTGTCCGCTTTGGGTTTAAGATTTAACTTCTTAAAGGCTAAGACAATATTCTTCAATTCATCTCCCGTGAGTTCCATCCTTGTGATGTATGCCTTTGTCAGACATAACTGAAACCACGTTCAGTTAAGAATGAATACACTGCAGTTATGTAACTGCACAGTGACGACCTGTTGTTAGCTTACTGTTTGGGTTTAGATGTACTTAAGATGGTTTAAAATTGGTTTAAATTGGTTAAAGTTAACATAGTTGACTTCGAACTATGAAGAATAAATACAAAAGATACCTGTAACAGAAACACAATGAAAGGTACGTACTAGAAGTATTAAGTACTAAGTACTAACTACTAAGTAACTGAAGTAACTGTGGAGTACTAAGTAACTTTGATTACTTTTGTGACTAAGTTACTTCATAGGTAACAACCACAAGGCTATTGTAGAAGTAGTAAGAAAGATGGTGTCTCTTTCATTTCCTCCTGTGTCTACGTATGTCCCACATAAAGTAGCTACCGTCAACACTAAAACTGTAGAGTAGCCTGTGACACCGGGTGTGTAGTGTAGAAGTAGTAAGAAAGAGGGTGTCTCTTTCATTTCCTCCTGTCTACTTTTGTCCCACATGCAGTAGGTACCATCAACACTAAACTGTAGAGCGGCCTGAGACACTGGGTGTCTATTGTAGAAGTAGTAAGAAAGATGGTGTCTCTTTCATTTCCTCCTGTCTACTTATGTCCCACATACAGTAGCTATCATCAACACTAAACTGTAGAGTGACCTGTGACATCGGGTGTCTATTGTAGAAGTAGTAAGAAAGAGGGTGTCTCTTTCATTTCCTCCTGTGTCTACGTATGTCCCACATACAGTAGCTACCATCAACACTAAACTGTCGAGTAACCTGTGACACCGGGTGTGTAGTGTAGAAGGTAGTAAGAAAGAGGGTGTCTCTTTCATTTCCTCCTGTCTACTTATGTCCCACATACAGTAGCTACCATCAACACTAAACTGTAGAGTAACCTGTGACACCGGGTGTGTAGTGTAGCAGGTAGTAAGAAAGAGGGTGTCTCTTTCATTTCCTCCTGTGTCTACGTATGTCCCACATACAGTAGCTACCATCAACACTAAACTGTAGAGCGGCCTGAGACACCGGGTGTGTAGTGTAGCAGGTAGTAAGAAAGAGGGTGTCTCTTTCATTTCCTCCTGTGTCTACGTATGTCCCACATAAAGTAGCTACCATCAACACTAAACTGTAGAGCGGCCTGAGACATCGGGTGTGTAGTGTAGAAGGTAGTAAGAAAGAGGGTGTCTCTTTCATTTCCTCCTGTCTACTTATGTCCCACATACAGTAGCTACCATCAACACTAAACTGTCGAGTAACCTGTGACACCGGGTGTGTAGTGTAGAAGGTAGTAAGAAAGAGGGTGTCTCTTTCATTTCCTCCTGTCTACTTATGTCCCACATACAGTAGCTACCATCAACACTAAACTGTAGAGTAACCTGTGACACCGGGTGTGTAGTGTAGAAGGTAGTAAGAAAGAGGGTGTCTCTTTCATTTCCTCCTGTGTCTACTTATGTCCTACATACAGTAGCTACCATCAACACTAAACTGTAGAGTAACCTGTGACACCGGGTGTGTATTGTAGAAGGTAGTAAGAAAGAGGGTGTCTCTTTCATTTCCTCCTGTCTACGTATGTCCCACATACAGTAGCTACCATCAACACTAAACTGTAGAGCGGCCTGAGACACTGGGTGTCTATTGTAGAAGTAGTAAGAAAGAGGGTGCCTCTTTCATTTCCTCCTGTGTCTACGTATGTCCCACATACAGTAGTTACCATCAACACTAAACTGTAGAGTAACCTGTGACACTGGGTGTCTATTGTAGAAGGTAGTAAGAAAGAGGGTGTCTGTTTCATTTCCTTCTGTGTCTACGTATGTCCCACATACAGTAGCTACCATCAACACTAAACTGTAGAGTAACCTGTGACACCGGGTGTGTAGTGTAGAAGGTAGTAAGAAAGACATTGTCTCTTTCATTTCCTCCTGTCTACTTATGTCCCACATACAGTAGCTACCATCAACACTAAACTGTAGAGCGGCCTGAGACACTGGGTGTCTATTGTAGAAGTAGTTAGAAAGAGGGTGTCTCTTTCATTTCCTCCTGTGTCTACGTATGTCCCACATACAGTAGTTACCATCAACACTAAACTGTAGAGTAACCTGTGAGACCGGGTGTGTAGTGTAGAAGTAGTAAGAAAGAGGGTGTCTCTTTCATTTCCTCCTGTGTCTACGTATGTCCCACATACAGCAGCTACCATCAACACTAAACTGTAGAGTAACCTGTGACACTGGGTGTCTATTGTAGAAGGTAGTAAGAAAGAGGGTGTCTCTTTCATTTCCTGCTTTGTCTACGTATGTCCCACATACAGTAGTTACCATCAACACTAAACTGTAGAGTAACCTGTGACACTGGGTGTCTATTGTAGAAGGTAGTAAGAAAGAGGGTGTCTGTTTCATTTCCTTCTGTGTCTACGTATGTCCTACATACAGTAGCTACCATCAACACTAAAACTGTAGAGTGACATGTGGCACCGGGTGTCTATTGAAGAAGTAGTAAGAAAGAGGGTGTCTTCCATTTCCTCCTGTGTCTACGTATGTCCCACATACAGTAGCTACCATCAACACTAAACTGTAGAGTGACCTGTGACACCGGGTGTCTGTATTGTAGAGGGTAGTATCACAAAGGAGATCTCTTTCATTTCCTTCTGCGTCTATGTAGATCTCACATACACTAGTTACCTTCAACTCTAAACTGTAGAGGTGACATGTGACACCGGGGTGTCCGTGTATAGTACATAGTAGTGGGGTTATTTGCACATGCTACTATGTTTAGACAGACACACACACACACACACACACACACACACACACCATTTCAATGAGCATTGTGCTGCTGTATAGCGTCAGGGTTCACTGTCTGCAGTGTGTCAGTGTCGTGGTCGACTCAATATGGCGTGACTTGCGCAACCGGAGATCACGGAAAAGCACGAGTCATACCGAAAGTACTTGCATAGGCACAAGGAAGAAATAGTTCAGGGTGGTTTGTAGGGCACCAGTTGCTAACTGTCTAACTCCTTCTATCATCCGTCTAACTCAGTCAATCTTCGTTCAGTATTCAGCAGTGTGTTGCTGTTGTATGACAAGGTAAACTTTGTCCAGTGTTTTACTGGGTTTGTCTTCGCCATTGTACACTGGACCTGTGTTAGTGAGGCGTCCTTGTAACCCACCCGGATATCGGACGAGAAAACCGACACAGGTAAGTCAGCTTGCCTGTCTGTCCTAGATAATTCAAGCATGTTTTCGCCACAGCAAATCACTCATAACAAGATTACAGTATGATTTATTTACTATATTCCATTTTTGGTTTAATTTGATCCGAACCATTGATGACGTCTTCACTATTTATCTACACTCGAATTCAAAAGGCAATACGGTTATGTACAAAGGCTGTCATGGATAACAGTAGTTAAAGTCAGCTAGAATGAAATTTACGCAGCAACAACAGGCAAAGGTTGATGTAAGAGTTGAGCGCTTAACACAACTACTGTAAAGTGAGGGCGAACAGACAAGACACCATGGATAGAGGGTATTTTGAGAATGTGGAGGAATCTGACTTCACTTTACTGTAGCAGTTATCTTTAAATGCGATGTAAAGTGACAGTAATGTCAGTCAGAGAAGTAACGCGTACGCGAAACGGTCAACTGTCTGTTGTTGCGAGACGGATGCAGTACTAAGGGAACCCCTCAATAACAAACAGGTCTGCGTTCGTTAGCCGAGAGCCGCGATGCGGTCCTATACAGTCAAGACATGTGGGCTATGTGTTCGTATGCCTCGAAAGTTCCATATATATATATTGAATCTACGATGAATGAGCTTTCAGAAAATACTTACCTTTAGTTTCTGAAAAATATGCACAAAGGTGAACTATGTTAAATATCTCAAATTTTGATTATATCGTCTCGCGTACACGTCACGTCCTCTACTGAATACCAAGTGGTATTTGTGAGGTGTATCGGTCGATATGTCAACAATTGTGGACTGTAGTCCGACTGAAGTGTAGATATATCTGTCTTGTACCCGCATTTATTAAGAACTACCAAAGATTTGTATTTGTGCCCCATTTGTCCATCAATCAAGCACGAGAAAGTGGAGGGTGATTCAGTGGATAATACCATGTCAACATCGAATAAACTATCAAATTGGGCCTTGACCCGATATGGCTTCATGGTACTTCCTCAATATTGTCACTTCAGTTGTAGTGGGCTGGGAAAAGCCACATATAAGGAAAACAGAGTTGAGTGATCGTGTAAATGTGGATCCCCGGCAATGCGCTATTAGCTAATCCATGTTACCGTAAATAATGTGAAATATTCATTATGTAAAATCTAGAAATCCAGTTGAATTGTTAGTGGAGAAAAGTCCGGGTCACGCAAACTAGCTGCCTCACGTAGTTACGCAAACGCCTTTCACGAATTATTTATGATTATACTACCAATTATTTCTTTGAAGCATTTTAACTTATGGGAGGGTCAATTCAATCTTTTATCTTTTTCTGGTAACTGTTTGAGATAAGAACTATTTTGACCTCAGTTATTATTTTTACATTTATGCTAAAAAACTCAAAATGGTCTTTAAAAGAATGACCCTTTCTTGCACAAATATACTTATAAACATCCACAACTGTGACGCCTAACTTTTTCCATTTCATAGCTGTTTTTAAGCAACATTTATGATTAGATTTTCCAAGATCAGTGTTTTCGCCGACCATGCAGTAAAGCCGTATTGATTGAAACGTCACAATGAATTAATGGAAAATTCTTGTCCAAACTCTGCTGATTCAATATACCAATCATACAAACCAAAGAACTTTACATCAAGACATAAAAATATACAAAAAATACAAATATAATATTCTTAAGAGCAAACGCTGAAAATGCCCTTTTCCATAGAATGACCTATTAGCATGTATCATTTTGTCTCAGAACAGAGAGAATGCAAGATTAAAGAACAAAATAAACATAAAGAGATTAATATTATGATATGTTTGCTAGAAACTTCAACCAGAATGAAAAAGCCGGCCTTCATATGTTAACTAAACAAAACAAAGGACAAGTCAGCCACTAAAACAAGTTTAATCCATTGTGATCAGTGGGTGACGCTTATTTGAAAAACGGTATTGATTCCCTTACTCATTGTGGCATTGTGTATCACCTGCTGTGAAGACACGTTTGTGTACAGCAAGCATAAACCTGTACAGAAGAGATTGCACAACTGGATGTATGTCGTTCTGTGGATCAATCCGGAGCCGCTATAGAATACGTTCACATGTTCAGTTAAGGTCCCGAGGGTATAACCTACCCTGACCCTTTACACACCCTCACCACCCCCACCCCCACCCCACCCCAGATAGAGGAGGCGCGAAAGTTAAGCAATCCTAAAGATATGTCTCATGAGATAAATCTTTTTCTTAAAGTGCTATTTACTGTATGGATAACGCATTCTATATTAGACAGCAGTTGCCTATATTTGCAGAGTAGTTGCCTATATTTGCAGAGTAGTTGTCTATATTTGCAGAGTAGTTCCTATATTTGCAGAGTAGTTGTCTATATTTGCAGAGTAGTTGCCTATAATTGCAGAGTAGTTGCCTATATTTGCAGTGTAGTTGTCTACATTTGCAGTTGTCTATATTTGCACAGTAGTTGCCTATATTTGCAGAGTAGTTGTCTATATTTGCAGTTGTCTATATTTGCTGAGTAGTTAGTTGTCTATATTTGCAGAGTAGTTGCCTATATTTGCAGAGTAGTTGTCTATATTTGCAGAGTAGTTGCCTATAATTGCAGAGTAGTTGCCTATATTTGCTGAGTAGTTGTCTATATTTGCAGTTGTCTATATTTACTGAGTAGTTAGTTGTCTATATTTGCACAGTAGTTGCCTATATAAGCAGAGTAGTTGTCTATATTTGCACTTGTCTATATTTGCAGGGTAGTTGTCTATATTTGCAGAGTCGTTGTCTATATTTGCAGAGTAGTTGTCAACACAGTAGTTGTCTTTATTTGCGGAGTAGTTGTCTATATTTGCAGAGTAGTTGTCTATATTTGCAGAGTACTTGCCTATATTTGCAGAGTAGTTGTCTATATTGCACAGTAATTGTCTATCTTTGCACAGTAGCTGTCTAAATTTGCATAGTAGCTGTCTACATTTGCACAGTAATTGTCTATATTTGCAGTGTAGTTGTCTATATTTGCAGAGTAGTTGTCTCTATTTGCAGAGTAGTTGTCTATATTTGCAGAGTAGTTGTCTATATTTTGCAGTTGTAGTTGTCTATAATTGCAGAGTAGTTGCCTATATTTGCAGAGTAGATGTCTATATTTGCAGAGTAGTTGTCTATATTTGCAGAGTAGTTGTCTATATTTGCAGAGTAGTTGTCTATATTTGCAGAGTAGTTGTCTATATTGCACAGTAGTTGTCTATTTTTGCACAGTAGCTGTCTATATTTGCACAGTAGCTGTCTATTTACACAGTAGTTGTCTATATTTGCACAGTAGTTGCCTATATTTGCACAGTAGTTGTCTCTATTGCACAGTAGCTGTCTATTTTTGCACAGTAGCTGTCGATATTTGCATAGTATATATTTGCCCGTTTATAATGCCCGCGGGTCATGTTTTATCCTGTACATAACATGGCAGTAACAGTGGCTCAGTGGAACATCTGAACTAATGTAATTTCAGGGTCTGAGTACAATGTGCCAGTCTGTTGTGGCATGTCATGATTTAATCAAGGAATGAATAATACGATTACACAGCGCATCTTGTCTCTGTTCCAGCTAGTTCCGGCAGACCTCGACCAACCACCACAACTATGAGTAATTCGAACAACGAAAACAACCCTCCTGAATCCTGTACCAAGGAAATCCACCTTAAACCAAACACGGAAGGACACACAGAGACGGTTAACACGGCAGGAGTCACTCATGGTGGAGTTGGCAACACTAACATCAACGTGGTCCAGGCACAAGGTGAATAAATACTATCAATAGTGCCAATGGTCAAATGATGCTTTTGATTTTATCACTTTCAGGCACGTCAGTTGGTGTTGTGTACAGAGGGAAAATATAGCCTTCAACAGTGTTCAAATGTTGCGGAATTGTTCCTAGTAAATCAAAGACAGAGTAACACAACAGAACAATCCATGGAAGCAGCAGATCATTGTCCACCAAAGCAGTTCAAGCTGATGCCTGTACACCACCTGTGGTGACTTCCACTGTTATATCCAAGTTCAAGTCTCTGTAGGATGTTACAAAATATCTTACTGTTGCATATGGTATATCTAGTTTTATCTTCCACGGTTAATTCAAAACTGAAAGGGGTGAATAAGTTAATATTGTACGATTAGTGTGTTTTGTGAAAGGTTTGATGCATTTATTGACAAGTCAGTAACAAACTAGACTGGCACCATCGTACCGAAGCCTCACGCATCAATGATAGCATTTATAGTAGCGACAAAGGGCGTAAGAGGAATACACTCTAAACTTTGGTTTTATTGCTTATAGGCGACAAGGAACGTCTACGAAACAAGGTAAGTAGATGCTTTTTATCCCCCCGGCATGTAATGCGGGGGAGATAGTCGACGCCTCGTCCGTCTGTTCGTCCGTCCGTCCGTAATCATCTTGTTTCCAGAGCATAACTCAAAACCCGTTCAATATCTTTCAACAAAACTTGGTAGATATATCAAACAGATCCTTAAGTGGTGCCTTTTGCTATTTGCAGATTTTTAGCATTTCTATTTTTCCCAGTTTCCGAGGAAACGACTTAGTCCCAAAAGGGAGGGGTGGGTTCATTTCCGGTGCACAACTCGAAAAGCGTTCAGTATCTTTCAACGGAACTTGGCAGATATATTAGGCAAATTTTGAAATGGTGCCCTTTGCTATTTACAGATATTTGGCATTTATATTTCTCATGATTTCCTTGGAAACGATTTGGACTTAGTTTTAAAAAAAGTCATGCTGGACTTTAAGTAACTGTCAGGTGATTTGTTCTTGCAAATATGTGGGGGCCGGGGGGATACGTCATCTTCGGATGACTCTTGTTCTCATCTGAAAATAATATCAAGTTAAAGAACATTTGTGTTAAGCATGGTGAAATCAAGGATAAATCATACAAAACACCCCATAAGACGACTGTGGTCCTTTACTTTTTCTCACAGGAAAATTGTAGCGCAAACAGGGTTGCGCAACAGAGAGAAGAATTACCAGTCTTCCTATATGCGATCAAAGCGAGCAAAGGTTGGCCATGTACTTCCCTCGCTTCGGTTCGAAAAAATATTTTTAATGTCAAAATAACATATCGTCACCATCAAAGGTTGACACCCATTTCCTCATAAGGTTGTGCTCTCATATTTTCAACCTCATATTGATAATTACTCACGTGAAATATATTTTATTCAAAACTTTAAGCGACACTCTGTGGTTTATACCTGTGCGTTGGCGATCTGTAAGTGGTCAAATTAAAAAGGAGGATCCTCCAGATCAGCTGCAGTGACTCCTGACTTGTGTTAACTGTGATCGATCGATGGATTATCTGCGGGAAACTACGATTCATTATTCATTCAGGATCAGTTTATCTAGACTAAGTTTTTCTGAGGCTGGTATTCTGATACGTTGCTATGGTTAATGTTAACATAGTGACGCAGTGAAATGTGGCCATGGAGTGTTGCCAGACATTTCCCCATGTGTACAAGCATCCCTTGTACAGGGGCGTGTCATTACACATGAGAAGATGCGGGTTAGTGTGAAGATGAAGGTTAAGCCATGCATGTGTAATGTTTCAGACCCTGTAATGAAATATACAAGATATATTACCCATTAATCAGTACATGCAAGACTTGTGACGTCATGAATATGTACTATAATGTATTACCAGTTGAAAAATCCATGAAGCGCTTCATAGTTACAATTATATATCATAGTTACATGATCATAGGTGTGAAAACGAAATCCACGCAGATAATACATATTACATACGTAAAGAAATGATAAAGTGACATATACATACCCTCTGGGTGACACCGTGGTGTGTCTATAAACACACACCATGAATTCGAGATTATAGGATTGCTGTAAAATAGTACATACAACATAACCATCATGGTTAAATATGTATATTCTTATGAATGATGACAATTACATTAATACAAACCATCTTCTTATCCACTCAAAACTACCAATCAAATCACACACACACATACATTTAAAGATGTCATGCCGAATAATAAGGAAAGTATATTTTGTTGTTTTGATATGACATATATGCAATACGCTACATTATTTAGCCTAAAAGAATGATTCTACATTGTTGACATGGTAGAAAGCTGTAGTTACGTAACATATAGATATCATTTTATTTTCATAACCGTGATTCTACTCGTATATGTTCTCTTAATGTATGGCTACTTTGCACACAACTCCCCAATAGCTGACGGAGTGTAAACCCAGCTAGGGTATATGCAGGTAGCATTAGTCCCATGGTTCCTAGTATGGTGACTCACCTTCCGTGGCTACTGATCTACAGTCCGTTTTATATTGTCTTGTTCTCTATAGTGATGTATGTTTACAATAACATGCTGAATTGAAGTGAAAATCTGCGACACTCAAAACGTTTTACTGTCCATTAACGACATTTTTTTTTATGTTCTACATTTATTCATTTTGATGTATAAATTGTTCTCGCCATGATATGACTAAAATATAATTATTGTGACGTTAAATATTAACTCACTCAATGTTAACCATTTTTTATGGTTAGCTTTGATGAGTGTTAAGTAATGGAAGTATTATCATTACAAGGCGTCAGGCTCTCTTTGATTGTTTTGATTCCTAAGTTGATATGATTATAAGCCCGTGCATCTTGGGACGGCTGCTTGAAAAAAGGCCAATGCCCATTTAGTTGACGTCACCACTGGCTAGGGTGACCTGAAACGCTGACCATGGACGGAAGGCTGAACGTGAACTGTCGATACCTAACATTAAAGAAGCAACAATTTGGAAGACTCACTGGTGGTACACAGGTGTTCATTTACATTATCACGGTATTGTATCGTTGGAGTTCCACAATACTAGTTGCCATGATGTCAGTGATTTTAATAATGAGTCGTTGTCACGCGTGTTTTGTTGTTGGAAACCAAGACTCAACCGCAGCTTGCATTCATTTTCACAGACAGACTGACTGACTGCAAGCTAGCTGCATAACAGCTGGTGTACTTTTTGTATTCATGAGGCTGAACAGCAATGAAAAGGATAGCCACAATAGTCTCGGTTAGAAGTATGATCTTAGTTTCTACAATGATCACGAGCTCGATAGTCCGTCTCTCTCATCATGAAACGGGTTTGTACCAGGTATAGTGCACACCTAAAAGGTAGCTTGACTTTACTGTTAGTCAAAAGTCTGAAAGAATGATACTACATTGTTGGTTGGAAATAGTTACACCATCTGGCAGACTGCACGTTGTCAACCTCGCAGGTATGAATCACAAACAAAGATCACTAAGGAAAGTCGAGGTCATCCTGTCCCACACACCAAAAATTTATTCAATGACAAGCCGACTGTGTACACGACAAAATATCCACGAGGACGATTGGATCAACTCACAAGTGGGAATTGCATGGGGCAACATGTTGAGGCGTTGTCGTATCTATTTCTAATTTCAGACCTGTATGAAACTATACACATGCATGCATTCGTTTCGTTAGGAATACATGGGAATACTTCACGTATGACCACTCTTTCCAAATCATTGCCCTACTCTTTTCATAAGTTTATACCCGGATGTGTGCACTTTTGCGACTCACATTATGTTCATGCTGGGTGAATCATATTTCTGGAAGAAGGTTTCTGTTTTATGTCGTAAATATACCAGTCAAATTAGGACTAGGAGAGTAAACGCCACATGCGTTAATATGGATGGGTTGTTTGATTATAATAAAAAGAGTGAGTGAGTGAGTGAGTTAATATTTAACGTCACATCGGCAATATTTCAGCCATATCGTGACGAGAACATTCGATATTGAAATGTAATATATGTATATTATAAAAAACCTGCCAACGAAGGGCAGTAAAACAACTAGAATATAACAGATATATATGTAAAACTAGTAATAGAGTCTAACACATTTTAACTATAGTGGACAACACAATATAAAAATAGGCTATAGATCGCTAACAACTGAAGGTAGATCACCATACTAGGGACCATGGGGACTTACAGTACATTTGCTTCCTGCATGGGCCCTAGCTGGCTTTACATCATCCCCTCAGCTGTTAGCAATTGAGATATATCTAGCCAAACATTAAAATTACACATATTCCACGATTAAAAGAAGAAAGTTGAAATTGACTTTGAAAGTTTTGGGACTTACGTACCCTCTCAGGAGGACAATAACTTTACTGTACTTTAACCCCCCTTGAGGATACAGCCACTAACAATCTATGTTACTAATTCAAACTTTCAATCATAAAATATTTAGCTATTTACAAATCTGTTAACAAATTTAATTCTTTTAAAAAAGCAATAATTAAATGAGGACGTATATTAGTAAAAAGATCCTTCATCGTTCGCGATTTGAAATAGATATCCCTTGTGATGGAGTACTCAACACAGTCAAGCAAGACATGCTTGACCGTGATTCGTTCATCACAAGGGATACAAAACGGAGGATCCTCACCTTTCAATAGGTACTCATGCGTATATCTTGTGTGGCCAATACGACATCGTCGTATGACGACCTCTTCAAATCTGGACTGACAACTCAAGTAAGTGTAACCGATATAGGGTTTTATTGCATGTAATTTATTGATACCTACTTGGGTGTCTCACTTCTTTTGCATCAGATCACGGATGTAAGATCTAATGCAAGCTTTGTAATCAGAGTATGGGATCAGAAGTGGTGTCACAGATTTGTTGAGTGCAGCCTTAGCAGCAATATCAGCCATCGTGTTCCCAAAAATGCCAACGTGGCTGGGTAACCAACAAAAGACGATGTCGCATTGGCCAGTAGCAAGCTCATTATACAATTCAATAATTTCTAATAAAAGTGGATGTTTGCAAGAAAGAATTTTAATAGCCTGAAGACACGAAAGAGATTTTGAAAAAATGATATATTGTTTATATTTACGGTGTTTATTAATATATTTAAGACCTGTTAGTATTGCGTTTGCTTCTGCTGTGAAAATTGAACTGTCATTTGGTAGTCTGGAAGATATTGTTATGGACCCAATGACAGTGGCACAAGCAACCGCGCCACCATCCTTGGATCCATCTGTAAATAAGGATTTATAGGTATTATATTTATTTCTTAATTGACTAAATTCTTGTTTATACTGTAAATCATTAGTTTCGGATTTTTTAAATGTGGTTAATGTTAAGTCAACGTCTGGCCTCACCAATTGCCAAGGAGGAGAAGAAAGAAGACGAGAAGGAGCTATATTCTCCAGCTCAACGCCGGCAGCAGAAAGGAATGGTTTAATTCTGTGCCCAAGAGGCGGAACAAGAGAAGGCTTTTTGTTATACAAATCCTCATAAAGAGGAGTGAAGATGCTTTGAAACGCAGGATTAGACTCGTTAGAATATAGCTTCGTAATATACTGTAATGATAATTTTATACGGCGTTGGGTAAGAGAAGGCTCATCTGCCTCGACGTAGAGACTGTCAACAGGAGATGTTCTGAAGGACCCAAGACAAAGTCTCAGACCTTGATGGTGGACTGAATCTAAGAGTTTTAGGTTGCTTTTGCAGGCTCCACCATACACGATGGAGCCATAATCAAGCTTCGAGCGGACAAGTGATCTGTAAAGGTGTAGGAGCGTAGCTTGATCCCCTCCCCACCTTGAATTAGACACGACTTTCAATAAATCGAGTGCCTTCAGGCATTTAGTTTTGAGAGATTTGATATGCGGAAGAAAAGTTAAATGGGAGTCGAAAATGAGACCTAAGAACTTGGCCTCTTTTACAACCTTGATGGGAGTGCCATTTAAAAACAGTTCTGGGTCTTTATGTGGTTTATATTTACGGCAGAAGTGTAGGCAATTAGTTTTTGATTTAGAAAATTTAAAGCCGTTTTCAAGACACCATTTATGTATTTTATTTAAACACAACTGTAGTTGCCGTTCAATAGTATGCATATTCTTACCGCGACAAGAAATGTTAAAATCATCCACAAAAAGTGATCCATCAATTGAATCGTTTAAAACCTTGGATAAACTGTTAATCTTAATGCTAAATAAAGTGACAGACAAAATACTGCCTTGTGGGACACCCTGATCCTGATTGTAATGGTCAGACAGGGTTGAACCCACTCGGACTTGAAATTGCCTGTCGGTTAAAAACTGTGAAATAAAGAGAGGCAAACGGCCTCTTAAACCAAAGTCATGTAAATCCTTCAAAATGCCATGCTTCCAGGTTGTATCATAAGCTTTCTCAAGATCAAAGAAAATTGAGACAGCATGTTGTTTATTTACTATAGCATTTTTAACAAAGGATTCTAAACGTACCAAATGATCAATGGTACTACGGTTTTTCCTGAAACCACATTGAATATTTGTTATAAGGTTATTGGTTTCAAGATACCAAGTTAGTCTATTATTCACCATACGTTCCATGGTTTTACAGACACAGCTAGTTAGAGATATTGGTCTGTAATTTGACGGATCTGTATGATCCTTGCCAGGTTTTGGTATTGGTACTACAATGGCATTACGCCACGAAGGAGGAAAATTTCCGGACGTCCATATTTGATCAAATAGATCTAAAAGTGTCATCAGACATGGTTCAGGTAAGTGTTTCAGTAGCTGGTAATGTATATTATCATCACCCGCCGCAGTGTCATGAGCTTGCTCAAGAGCAGTATGTAGCTCATGTAATGAAAACACTTCGTTATAATCTTCACCGTTATTTGATTCGAAATTAAGTTTAGTCTTTTCCTGTTGTTTCTGGTACCTCTGAAACTCGGGGACATAATTTGCCGATGAAGAATTTTTGGCAAGAGTTTCGCCAATTTTATCTGCAATTTTAGATTTGTCAGTAATTAAATTGTCACCATCTTTAAGATGATGAACAGCAGACTTTGAACCTTTGCCTTTAATTCTTTGAACCATGTTCCATACTCTGGACATTGGCGTACGTGAATTAATTTTGGAGACATAGTTCCTCCAAGATTGTCGTTTGTTTTGTTTGAAGGTACGACGTGCCTTCGCATTGAGTATTTTAAATTTATTTAAGTTATGGACAGTTGGGTGATGGCGGAAGTAGTTCTCTGCCTTTTTCCTCGCTTTTCTGGCTTGCCTACAATCTGTATTAAACCATGGTTTCCGTACATGTGGAGTTGTAGAGGACTTTGGTATACATTCATCAGCTATTTCATTTAAAACGTCAGAATAAACCTCAATAGGATCAGTAATATCACTGAAATATTCGGGTCTTAGTTTAGATGTGCATAACGTTTGAAATAAGGACCAGTCTGCCTTGGAAAATTGCCATCTTGTATAAGATGTAGAATCAGATGGATGAATTGCTGATAGGATAGTTGGAAAGTGGTCACTTCCACAGAGGTCATTGTGGACTGACCAATCAAATTCATTGAGGAGGTTAGAGTCTGCAAGAGACAAATCTAGAGAAGAGTAGGTGCCGGTTGCAGGATGCAGGTAAGTGCTTGAATCGTCATTGTATATACACAAATCATTATTGGATATAAAATCTTCCAGTACTTTACCTTTTGGGTTAGTGTTTGTACCACCCCAGATCGGGTTATGACCATTGAGATCACCCATTATAAGACAAGGTTTAGGAAGTTGGTCATAGAGAGCTTGAAGATCAGACTGCTGGAGTGTTGAAGAAGGGGGAATATACAGAGAGCATAGTGTAAAGGTAACATGAAGAGTAAGTCTCACTGCAACGGCTTGGAGATTACTTGAGAGTGTTACAGGACTATGGATAACATCCTGTTTAACAAGTATCGAAGACCCTCCAGTGGCCCTGTCACCCGGAGGTGAAAAAGAATTATATGCAACGAACTGACGTAAATTAAAAATATCTGTCTGCTTCAGATAAGTTTCCTGCAGACAGAAAGCTGATGGTGCAAAATCTTGGATTAATAGCTGTAACTCATTAAAATTGGACCTTAATCCTCTACAGTTCCACTGTACTATAGTTTTGGAATGGACTATCGTTTAAGAGGGTTGATTGGGGATCTACCCCGCACTGTCTTTGAGGGCGACATGCTATGTGCCCTTGGATGGTTGTGATCAGATACATCCATTTCCTCCAGTGATCCAAACTTGTTAAACAATTTTATTTTATTTTCTGACCCTTTAGGTGTTCGATTTGATTTGGACGTTTCTGTTCTGGTCTTGAATTTCGATTTGGCAGTTTGTTTTTCATTTCTATCAGACTGAGAAGGAGTGATGGTTGTAGGAGATACGATTTGTTCCGTAGAAACTATTGTATCTGTCTGAGTAGACTGTTCAGGGGAGATAGACTTGGGAATATCTGTTTTCACCCATGTCAGGTCAGTCTGACATGAACTTGACGCAGTCATTATTGGTGAAGGTGATCGTTTTGAGGACGTTTCAGGTGTTTTGGTGACTGAGGCGTACGTTTCCGTGTGTTCAGTAGATAGGACAATCTTTTTTGCTTCAGCAAAACTGATATTCTGGGAAAATTTGATTTTATTAACTTCCATTTGCCTTTTCCAAATTGGACATTCTTTAGAAAAGGATGAATGACTTCCAGAACAGTTTGCACATTTTTTGTAATTACTGTCACAATCTTCTGTTACATGTGTATTCTCAGCACAGTGAGCACATGTAACAGACAATGTGCAAGTATTAACACCATGTCCGTACTTTTGACACTTAAAGCAGCGCAGAGGATTAGGAATATATAGGTCAACATTCAGATTGCAGTAACCTGCTTTGATTGACTTAGGAGGATTTGGAGCTGAAAATGAAAACAGATAGGTATTGGTTTGTACAGTCTCATTATTTTTCCGAGTTGTAAAACGTTTGACGAAAGATACTCCTTGATCTTTCATCTCGGATACAATATCGAGCTCAGTCATGTCTGCTAGAAGATGATCACGGTCTCGAACAATACCTTTGCTAGAATTCAGCGTTCTGTGAGCAGAAACTAACACCGGGACTCCGATAAACATATCAGTTGATAACAGGTTAGTAGCTTGTGGTTTTCTGCTACATTCAATTAGTAGCGATCCTGAGCGCAAGCGTTTGATGTTTTTTACCTCACCTGCAATGCCAGAGACACCTTTTGAAATAGCAAATGGATTTAATTTCAACGGAGTCTTGTCAAGAGTCTCTAGAACCAAAAACCGAGGCCAGTAATCAATGAGTAAAGAGGGACGTTGCTGATCATCATTTTCCAGTGGACGTTTGGTTTATTTGTTTGGGGTTTGGTAATCCATGATTGTTGGTATTTTGTTTCGTCATCCCAGCTCCCCACCCACCACGGAGTGTCATCAAAGACGATGCTATATACAAGTGGATCTCCGACTTGCAGCACCAAGGATACTGGGATGATATACTCAAGCAGAAAGATTAAACAAGTAATCAATCTACCAGATTGGCCCATGAGCCATCGCCTTCTGGGCATAAGACTCTAGGCAATTTAAATGGTACATAATTCAAAATCAAGTGATGTTTTATACACAAAAATGCGTCAAGACCTAAAGGCAAAAATGTAGTACAGAATATAAATTTTGTGCAGATATAATTGAATGCACAGGGCTCGACATGACCAGCCGATTGGTAGAACCGGGCCCATTCTACCACCCGTCTAGGTGAAGTAAGGGGCAAAGTGGTGTGTTGGGCAAAGGAACACTGTTCCTGGAACCAGTGCCCTCAACCACCAGCCTCCCGTCCTCCACCGACACAGGGGCGCAACCCACGGCAAACGGGTTGGTGGACCAAAATATCCCCCCCGGGTCCACAACGGGGGGTTGAAAGGCGCTTAGCGTGACCCAGCACCCACCACGAGGAGGTGGCCTTTCATGGGTGCCAGAGCTAGAGACAAGAAATATGGCACTTCCAAGGGATATAAGGATTCTTTTCGTCGCCCCACTGGAACTCCCAGACGTAACCCCAGAAGAGGCAGAGGATTCAGAGGTGCCAGGACTTTTAGACGTTGATGGACAGGGTCGGAACGACTGGAGTCTTCCACCCCCAACCGTTCCCGTACAACCCTCACAAGTGGGTGGCCGCCTACAACTTTACTGGAAGAATTGGGGAATTCTACAAGACGAAAAATGTATCCCAGATACTACACAGAGGATACAAGATAGAACTACAAGCAGTTCCACCTTTAACAAGCACTCCTCAGATGTACAACTATGCTGCCGATCAGAAGGAGAAATTACTCGATGCCATTACAACCCTACTGGACAAGAAGGCAGTCGAAGAAATAAAAATCGTCACACAAAAGTTCCAAAGAAAAATTTCGAGGAAAAGTTCCGACTGATTTACAACATGAAGAAATTCAACCAGGATTATCTAAGGAGGCCCACAAGATTCAAAATGGTACATCTTCCACAACTCAGACAGATCATCCGTCCGTCAGATTATCTAGCCAGCATAGATCTACAGGATGCGTATCTTCACATCCCAATACATCAAGACTCAAGGAGATACCTCCGATTCCTATTCAACGGACATCACTACCAGTTGAAGGAACTATGGTTGGGATTATCGTCGGTCCCCTGGTTGTTTACTCGAGTGACAAAGCCCATCATCAGTTACTTACATCATCAAGGTCTACACTGACTGACTGAGTTCAGTTTTACGCCGCTTTTAGCAATATTCCAGCAATATCACGGCGGGGGGACACCAGAAATGGGCTTAACACAATGTGCCCATGTGGGGAATCGAACCCGGGCCTTCGGCGTGACGAGCCAACGCTTTAACCACTAGGCTACCCCACCGCCCCCAAGGTCTACACAGTGCGTTTTACGTAGACGACGGGATTCAAGCTCATCAAGATCCCAATCTACTCAGACGGCAACTGACATTTACAATCAAACTACTCACTCAACTAGGATGGTTAGTAAATCATATCAAATCGGAATTGGAACCTACACAGGATCTACAATTCCTAGGAATACAAATCGTCACTTCAACGAATCGACTACTAGTCCCGGAGGACCGTTGGATCAAGATACAACAGTTGACATCACAAACACTACTCTCTCTCCATTACCACTATGAGGGTGGCAGAGTCTACTCGGTCTCCTCACGTCAGCACAAGACATGACACGCAGAGGCAGATTACTTTTGCGCCTACTACAAGTGTTTGTGAACGATCATCTAGACAGTCTGGATCCATTCGTCCTACCGAACGAACTGAAAACTACTTAGCAGAGCCGGAATCCAATATTCATCTCTACGCAGATGCGTCCCTTCAAGGATGGGAAGCTCACTTAAACAACAAAGTGGCATCAGGGAAGTGGTCGAATCAGGAACAAAAACTACACATCAACATGCTAGAGTTGAAAGCGGTTATAAACGCCTTACTACACTGGTCCAGCATACTAAGGAACGCTCAACTGATGATCCATACGGACATCTCCACAGTGGCGTTTTACATCAACAAACAAGGGTCAACAAGATCAACGAGCATATTGGACCTCAGTTTTCAACTATTCAGCATAGTAGACAACCTGAACATCGACATAAAAGCCAACCTGAACATCGACATAAAAGCATCACACATTCCCCGAGCCAGAAATGTGATAGCAGACGCCTTATCCCGTCCAATGAATCCATCACCGACAGAGTGGATGTTACATCCAGAGGCATTCAGGGACATCATTCGGACAATAGGATCCCCACTGGTGGATTTGTTCGCAACCAAGTTCAACAAACAACTACCAACATTCGTCTCTCCGGTTCCAGATCCTCAAGCATGGGCAACAGATGCTCTAAGCATATCTTGGGAAGGACTAAACGCTTACGAGTTCCCTCCACCATCGTTAATACCAAAGGTATTACAGAAAATCAAGGTGACGAACAAGTCACAACTGATTTTGGTCGCGCCTTATTGGCCAGCGAGAGAGTGGTTTCCCAACCTCATTCAAGATATAGGAAATCCAATCTTACGACTTCCAAAGTGGCCAAATCTACTGATTCATCCACACACCAAGCAAGTACACAGAAACCCAACAATGTTTCAGCTACATGCATGGAGCATATCACGACTTGCTTGAAGAATAGGATATTCCACCAGAGCGGCCAAAGCAGTAACTTTAGCCTTACGTAGATCAATCCGTACCTTATATGATGACAAGTGGCAAAGTTTTGAGAAATATGCACGGAATAAAGGCTTCACTGAGATGGAAGCAACACATCCTCAAGTGACGGAATATCTTTGTCATCTCAGACAGACAAAACGATTAAAGTGATCTACACTCTCTACATACTTAGCGGCCTTGAGCACAGTTATCACGATGAAAACGGGTATAAAACTGACCAAAGTACCAGAGATACTGGCACTACTACGCTCATTCAAGTTGGAAAACCAACAAAGGAAATTCAAGGCGCCCGTTTGGGATCTCAATGTGGATTTACAGCATCTTACCAGTGAAGATTATGAACCACTAGAAAGGACATCATATGAGAGATTAACTCATAAAACCCTGTTCTTCGTAGCCCTAGCAACAGCGGCAAGGATGTCAGAAATTCATGCTCTAGACTTCGGAAGAACAAGATTTGACAAGCATCGTGACACAGTGCATTAAGATGGCATTTTATAGCAAAGAATCAACTGCCCGGTCAACCAGACAGACAGTTCCATATCCCAGCACTTTCGTCGATATTAGGACCACAGGATACTCAAAACCGATCCTTATGTCCAGTCAGAGCATTGAAAATATATCTTCAAAGGTCTAAATTCAGGAGACGAAAATTTAAGCGCCTTTTCATCCCTCTATCCACGGAGACACCTACAGAAGTCTCACGTACGACTATATCAATATGGATGAGAGTCGTCATATTGAAAGCCTATAAAGCAGCAGGACTTGATCCTCCACGAGCGTCCAATCCTCATGTAGTCAGAGCACTGGCATCCACACTAGCTCTGCATGGAAACTGCTCCATCTCAACAATAATGGAGGGCTGCTTTTGGATATCAACCACTACCCCAGAGACATGGCTACAGAGGACGTCTCCGGCATCCACCAGTTTGGGCCCCTTGTTGTAGCACAACAATTGACGGTACCTCAAAGACGCTGAGATAAATCTCACCCCTTTGTCACGTGACTTGTAAAAGCCAACACTCAACAGAATTACGGTTTTAAAGTCCATGCGCACGTCTAGGACAGACTAGCATGAGTGATGGACCCTGTACTTGTAAGGACTTACTTGTACACGAAGTAGGGTCGCTTCTCCACTTGATGCAAGCATCAAGAGACGTTCACGCCGATGACGAGGGGTGAGGATAGGTCCACGGTAAGGTCTAGGGCAATGGAGGTTCCCGCTGTTAAGACGTTGGCGTACTGTATCAGTACTGATTGGTCTTCCGTGTGTTCCCATTGTCTGGCGTGCTGTTTCGGATGCCTGCATGAAGGGATTCTGTACATGCTGTCGCACAACATAGCGGTCTTGTCGTCTTGTGGTCACCCTTAGTCTGCCAGTACGGGGGCAATCATTTGTGGTGTTGGTGGCCCGGAAACGTTGCTGCAGCCTGTAGATGGTCCGAATGTTGACCTGGAAGTGATTGGCAACGTTTTGTGCAGTATGGCCAGCTTCAAGTCTTCCTAGCGCCTGGTTCCTCTGAGCTGTCACGAGTCATCCTGCTGACGTTGTAATGTGGATGTTTCAAACAGGTTTGGGGGTGCATTTTATAGGGCTGGTCCTTGTGAACAGCACGTGCAGCATGAGTTGCTTGAAAAACATGGAAAACACCATACCATCTCCCAGATCAGGTTGCGTTTTTGAGACCATTTCCTGGGTTCAATTCTGAGTTTGAGAAGGAATGTGTTTGCTTAGGTTAAGTTGGAGATGTTGTCAAAAATATACAATCAAAACATTCAATGAGTTTACAGTTATCCGTTTCTGCAAAGGAAAATTCCAAACTGACGTTTCTTTTGCTGCTTAGTATATTTAGTTGTGTGGCATTAGCGTCTTTTGCTTGCGTTAGACCAAACACTTACGCCGTATTGTCAAGTTGTTAAATTTATTCGCACCAAAATACAAGTATTTTAACAAATTAACGTTTAGAAAACTACAGTTAATAATATATAGATAACAAATGAGATGACATTATCAGTCATTTGGCCTTCGGAAATCAGGAGTAAAACGTTTAAAAGAATATCACATTTTGGGACTTTATCTACTGCAGCGCTGCATTCATGGACATATCAGAGTAGAGATACAGCAAAGGTTCATGTAGTGGTGTACTGACAATGGCATATTCGAGTAGAGATACAATAAAGGTTCACATAGTGGTGGACTGACAATGACATATTCAAGTAGAGATACAATAAAGGTTCATGTAGTGGTGGACTGACAATGACATATTCAAGTAGAGATACAATAAAAGTTCATATAGTGGTGGACTAACAGAGACATATTCAAGTAGAGATACAATGAAGGTTTGTGTAGTGGTGGACTGACAATGGCATATTCGTGTAGAGATACAATAAAGGTTCGTGTAGTGGTGTACTGACAATGACATATTCGAATAGATATACAATAAAGGTTCATGTAGTGGTGGACTGACAATGACATATTCGAGTAGAGATACAATAAAGGTTCATGTAGTGGTGTATTGACAATGGCATATTCCAGCAGAGATACAATATAGGTTAATGTAGTGGTGGACTGACAGTGGCATATTCAAGTAGAGATACAATAAAGGTTCAGGTAGTGGTGGCCTGACAATGACATATTCTAGTAGAGATACAACAAAGGTTCATGTAGTGGTGGACTGACAATGACATATTCAAGTAGAGATACAATAAAGGTTCAGGTAGTGGTGGACTGACAATGACATATTTGAGTAGAGATACAACAAAGGTTCATGTAGTGGTGGACTGACAATGACATATTCGAGTAGAGATACAATAAAGGTTCATGTAGTGGTGGACTGACAATGACATATTCGAGTAGAGATACAATAAAGGTTCATGTAGTGGTGGACTGACAATGACATATTCGAGTAGAGATACAATAAAGGTTCAGGTAGTGGTGGACTGACAATGACATATTCGAGTAGAGATACAACAAAGGTTCATGTAGTGGTGGACTGACAATGACATATTCGAGTAGAGATACAATAAAGGTTCATGTAGTGGTGGACTGACAATGACATATTCGAGTAGAGATAGAAGAAAGGTTCATGTAGTGGTGGACTGACAATGACATATTCGAGTAGAGATACAATAAAGGTTCAGGTAGTGGTGTACTGACAATGACATATTCGAGTAGAGATACGACATAGGTTCAAGTAGTGGTGGACTGACCATGACATATCGAGTAGAGATACAATAAAGGTTCACGTAGCGGTGGACTGACAATGACATATTCAAGTAGAGATACAATAAAGGTTCATGTAGTGGTGTACTGACCATGACATATTCGAGTACAGATATAATAATGGTCCATGTAGTGGTGTACTGACAATGGCATATTCGAATAGAGATCCAATAAGGGTTCTTGTAGTAGTGGTCTGACAATGACATATTCGAGTAAAAATACAATAAAGGTTCATGTAGTGGTGGACTGACAATGACATATTCGAATAAAGATACAATAATGGTTCATGTAGTGGTGGACTGACAATGACATATTTGAGTCGAGATACAATAAAGGTTCATGTAGTGGTGCACTGACAATGACATATTCGAGTAGAGATACAATAAAGGTTCATGTAGTGTTTGACTGACAATGACATATTCGAGTAGAGATACAATAAAGGTTCATGTAGTGGTCTGACAATGACATATTCGAGTAAAAATACAATAAAGGTTCATGTAGTGGTGGACTGACAATGACATATTCGAATAAAGATACAATAATGGTTCATGTAGTGGTGGACTGACAATGACATATTCAAGTAGAGATACAATAAAGGTTCATATAGTGGTGTACTGACAATGACATATTCGAATAAAGATACAATAAAGGTTCATGTAGTGGTGGACTGACAATGACATATTCGAATAGAGATACAATAAAGGTTCATGTAGTGGTGGACTGACAATGACATATTCGAATAAAGATACAATAATGGTTCATGTAGTGGTGGACTGACAATGACATATTCGAGTAGAGATACAATAAAGGTTCATATAGTGGTGTACTGACAATGACATATTCGAGTAGAGATACAATAAAGGTTCATGTAGTGGTGGACTGACAATGACATATTCGAATAAAGATACAATAATGGTTCATGTAGTGGTGGACTGACAATGACATATTCGAGTAGAGATACAATAAAGGTTCATATAGTGGTGTACTGACAATGACATATTCGAGTAGAGATACAATAAAGGTTCATGTAGTGGTGGACTGACAATGACATATTCGAATAAAGATACAATAATGGTTCATGTAGTGGTGGACTGACAATGACATATTCGAGTAGAGATACAATAAAGGTTCATATAGTGGTGTACTGACAATGACATATTCGAGTAGAGATACAATAAAGGTTCATGTAGTGGTGCACTGACAATGACATATTCGAGTAGAGATACAATAAAGGTTCATGTAGTGGTCTGACAATGACATATTCGAGTAAAAATACAATAAAGGTTCATGTAGTGGTGGACTGACAATGACATATTCGAATAAAGATACAATAATGGTTCATGTAGTGGTGGACTGACAATGACATATTCGAGTAGAGATACAATAAAGGTCCATGTAGTGGTGCACTGACAATGACATATTCAAGTAGAGATACAATAAAGGTTCATGTAGTGGTGTACTGACAATGACATATTCGACTAGAAATACAATAAAGGTTCATGTAGTGGTGGACTGACATATTCGAGTAGAGATACAATAAAGGTTCATGTAGTGGTGGACTGACAATGACATATTCAAGTAGAGATTCCATAAAAGTTCATATACTGGAGGACTGACATATTCGAGTAGAGATACAATAATGGTTCATGTAGTGGTGGACTGACAATGACATGTTCGATGAGAGATACAATATAGGTTCATGTAGTGGTGGACTGACAATGGCATATTCAAGTAAAGATAGTGAGTGAGTGAGTGAGTTATTATTTAACGTCACATCGGCAATATTTCAGCCATATAGTGACGAGAAATGTTTTATATAAACAATAAATTAAAGTTGCTAAATAATCAGTCATCGAAGGACTGTAAAATAACTAGAGTATCACAGATGGATTTTAAAACTAGCATGAACATGTAAAATTATTTTATTTATGAAGACAATACAATATAAAAACAGGCTATAGATCGCCAACAACTGAAGTTAGATCACCATACCAGGAACCATGGGGACTTACATTACTTTTGCTTCCTGCATGGATCCTAGCTGGATTTACACCATCCCTTCAGCCGCTGGCGATTGTAGGAAAAATTAGCCAACAGTTAAAATAACAAAAATACTACGTTTAAAATGGGATAATTCATATTTGACTTTGAAAGTTTTGGGACTTACATACCCTCTCAGGAGGACACTAATTTTACGCTACGTCAACCCCCTTCGAGGGTACAGCCACTAACAATCTCAGTGATTAATTTAAATTACCAATAATAAAATATTTATCTATTTACAAATCAGTTAACAAATCTAATTCTTTTAAAAATTCAACTATTAAATGATAATTAACATTATAAAAAAGATCCTTCAATGTTTTGACATTAAAATACTTATCCCTTGTGATGGAATATTCAACACAGTCAAGCAGGACATGCTTGACCGTGATTCTTTCATCACAAGGGATACAAAACGGAGGATCCTCACCTTTCAATAGGTATTCATGTGTGTATCTTGTGTGGCCAATACGACATCGTCGTATGATGACCTCTTCAAATCTGGACTGACAACCCAAGTAGGTGTAACCGATAGTTGGTTTGATTGCATGTAATTTATTGATACCGACTTGGGCGTCCCACTTCTTTTGCATCAGACCACGGATGTAAGTTCTAATGCTGGCTTTGTAATCAGAGTATGGGATCAGAAGTGGCGTCACAGATTTGTTGAGTGCTGCCTTGGCAGCAAGATCAGCCATTGTGTTCCCAGAAATGCCAACGCGGCTGGGCAACCAACAAAAGACGATGTCGCATTGGCCAGTAGCAAGATCATTATATAATTCGATTATTTCAATTAAAAGTGGATGTTTGCAAGAGATATTTTTAATCGCCTGAAGGCAAGAAAGAGAGTCAGAAAATATTATATATTGTTTATGTTTCGGATGTCTTTGAATAGATTTAAGAGCTGTTAAGATGGCGTTTGCTTCTGCTGTAAATATAGAGCTGTTATCCGGTATTCTAGAAGATATTGTTCTGGATCCAATAACAGTGGCACATGCCACTGCGCCACCATCCTTGGACCCATCTGTAAATAAGGATTTGTATGTTTTATATTTATTTCTTAATTGACTAAATTCTTGTTTATACTGTAATTCATTTGTTTCTGATTTTTTAAATGTAGTTAATGTTAGATCAACTTGTGGCCTAACCAATTGCCAAGGCGGAGAAGAAAGAAAACGGGAAGGAGCTATATGTTCTAGCTCAATGCCAGCAGCAGAAAGAAAAGGTTTCACTCTTATACCAAGAGGCGGAACAAGAGAAGGCTTATTGTTATACAGATCTTCATATAGTGGATTGAAGACACAGTTATATGCAGGGTTTGACTCATTTGAATAAAGTTTTGTAATATACTGTAAAGTTAATTTTATACGGCGTTGCGTAAGAGATGGCTCATCAGCCTCGACATAGAGGCTGTCAACAGGTGAAGTTCTAAAGGAACCGAGACATAATCTAAGACCTTGGTGGTGGACAGAATCTAAAAGTTTAAGATTACTGTTGCAGGCTCCACCATAAACGATAGAGCCATAATCAAGTTTGGAACGTACTAATGATCGATATAATTGGAGGAGGGTAGCTTGATCCCCTCCCCACTTAGAATTGGAAACGACTTTCAACAAGTCAAGTGCCTTCAAGCATTTAGTTTTTAGGGACTTGATATGGGGAAGAAAAGTTAGATGCGAGTCAAAAATTAGACCCAGGAACTTTGCCTCCTTTACGACTTTGATGGGAGTGCCACTGAGAAACAGCTCCGGGTCTTTATGCGGTTTATATTTTCTACAAAAATGTATACAATTAGTTTTGGATTTAGAAAATTTAAAACCGTTTTCAAGACACCATTTATCTATTTTATTTAAACACAACTGCAGTTGCCGTTCAATAGTATGCATATTTTTACCACGACAAGAAATATTAAAATCATCCACAAAAAGAGATCCATCAATTGAATCATTTAAAACCTTGGATAAACTGTTGATCTTAACACTAAACAAAGTAACAGACAAAATACTGCCTTGAGGGACTCCCTGATCCTGACTGTAATGGTCAGACAGGGTAGTCCCCAATCGGACTTGAAATTGTCTGTCTTCTAAAAACTGTGATATAAAAAGGGGTAAACGACCCCTCAAACCAAAATCATGGAGATCTTTCAAAATGCCATACTTCCATGTCGTATCATATGCCTTTTCAAGATCGAAAAAAATCGACACAGCATGTTGTTTATTAAGCATGGAATTTTTGATGAAAGACTCCAATCGTACCAAATGATCGATGGTACTACGATTTTTCCGGAAACCACATTGAATGTCAGTGATGAGGTTGTTGGTTTCCAGGTACCAAACTAGACGATTATTAACCATACGTTCCATTGTCTTGCAAACACAGCTAGTTAAAGAAATTGGTCTGTAATTAGACGGATCAGTATGATCCCGTCCAGGTTTAGGAATAGGAATGATTATGGCATTGTGCCATGATGGTGGGAAATTACCAGAAGTCCATATACTGTCAAAGATATTTAATAATGTTTAATTGATGAGGAGGAATGTTTGGCTAAAGTTTCACCTAATTTGTTAGCAATATCAGATTTTTCTGTTAAAAAAGAGTCACCCTCCTTAAGATGGTGCACACTACATTTGGAACCTTTACCTTTTATCTTCTTCACCATATTCCATACCTTAGAAATAGGTGTTCGTGAGTTAATGTTAGAAACATAATTTCGCCATGACTGTCGTTTATTTTGTTTAAATGTACGACGAGCCTTGGCGTTTGAAATTTTAAATTGGTTTAAGTTATGGACTGTTGGGTGCCGACGGAAATATTTTTCTGCCTTTTTCCTAGCCTTTCTAGCTTGTTTGCAGTCAATGTTAAACCATGGTTTACGAATGTGTGGAACTGTAGAGGATTTTGGAATACATTCATCAGCAATAATAATGAGTTCATCAGAAAATGTTTGAATAGGATCAGTAACATTAAGGAATAAGTTAGGTTGCAATCTTTCAGTGCATAATGTATGAAATAAAGACCAGTCGGCTTTTGTAAAGTTCCACCTTGACGATGGTGGGGCATCACTGGGATGTACAGTTGAGAGAACCGTGGGAAAATGGTCGCTTCCACAAAGGTCATCGTGAACCGACCATTCAAATTCATTAAATAAGTTTGAGTCTGTAAGTGAAAGATCTATTGAAGAATAACTTCCAGTTCCAGGATGTAAATAAGTATGTGAAGTATCATTTAATATACATAAATCAGTATTCGAGATGAAATCCTCAAGTATTTTTCCCTTTGTATTTATAATTGTACCACCCCAAAGTGGATTGTGGCCATTCAAGTCACCTGTGATAATACAAGGTTTAGGGAGTTGATCATATAACTTTTGAAGATCTGATTGCTGAAGACAGGATGAGGGTGGAACGTAAAGAGAACATAAAGTGACAACAAAACGCAGAGTAAGCCGAACTGCAACTGCTTGAAGAGGAGTATTAAGTGGGACAGGACTATGGATTATACCCTGCCTCACAATAATTGAAGATCCTCCAGTAGCCTTATGCCCTGGAGGGGAGAAACAATGGTATGATGTATATCGTCGTAAGTCAAAGTGATCAGTTGATTTGAGATAAGTCTCTTGCAAGCATAAAGCTGATGGTGTATAATCTTGAACTAAAAGCTGTAACTCATTCAAATTATTCTTCATTCCTCTACAGTTCCACTGGATTATATTTTGAGAAGTCATTTAGGATGTGCTATGGGAGAAAGCTCCCGACCTTTCTTTTTTGGGAGAATGGCTCTTGGAGCTGGTGCTCAGTTGGGATGACACTTCCATGTCATCTAAGAGATCGAACCTGTTTAAAATGGACACAGGGTCTCTTTGTCCCTTTGGAACTCGTTCATTTCTATGTTGCTTTTTTGGAATAGTCAACATTAGCATTTTTCTTTTTAACAATTGGTGCAGATGTTTGGGGTTCTGATGATTGTGATACTGTTTGTGAGGACGAGTTAGAAGTTGTGCCAGAAGTGAGATCATGAACACGGATAGGAGTCTGTGTATTCACCCAAGTCAAGTCAGTTTGACAATCAATGGAGTGAGTGGAGGGTTTCGACACTTGAGCGTAAGTTGATTTACCCCGCAGTGGAGTGTTACCAGATGGAGTAGCTGAAGCAGCCAACTTCCTTGCCTCTGTAAAACTAATATTCTGTTCTGTTTTGATGCGTTGGGCGGCCATTTCAAATTTCCAAACAGTACACTCTTTAGAGGAGGATATGTGTGAATCAGAACAGTTCACACATTTTGGTTCTGATGTACATGTTCCACTGTCGTGATCTTTGTCACCGCAACGAAAACAGGCAGCATGATTTTTTACACGAGTTTTGTCCGTGACCGAATTTCTGGCAGTTAAAACACCTGAGAGGATTAGGAATATACAGATCAATCTTCATAGAGAAGCATCCAACTTTAAGAGATTGTGGCAACTTTGGAACATCAAATGTAAGCAGATAAGTATTGGAAGGCAAATATACACCGCCTTTTTTGAATGTAAAACGCTTCGCCTCAACTACACCCTGCATTCTTAATTGACTTACTATGTCATCCGTGGAGAGATCAGCTAGACTCCTATCTCTGTCTCGGATAATGCCTTTGCTGAAGTTGAGAGACTTGTGTGGATAACATTTTACAGGAATGTTTGCAAAGGATTTTGTTTCCATGAGATTTGCTGCTTGTTCTCTCTTTACACATTCTATTAGAATTGAACCAGATCTAGTTTTGGTTACATTTTTAACAGTTCCAGCAATACCTTGACTTGCTTTTTCTAATAGAAAAGGAGAGCAAGAAGTTAACTTCTTCTCACTAGACTCTGCAACAATGAATCGAGGCCAGGTTTCACGTTCCGAATAGCATAGTCTTGTAATTGTATCTTCCTCGTCATCAGTGTCATCTGCATGATACCGTTTTTGTTTTTTGGGGTTTTGTGAAGCCATGATTGTATAGTTTGTGGTTCACTCTCCTGGCTCCCCACCCACCATGGAGTGTCAACAAGGACGATGCCAGAAGCCTGTGGACCTCCAACAGGCGGCACCAAGGATAACAAGAGAGTATACTCAAGCAGTAACATTGAATATAATGTACTACCAGATTGGCCCATGAGCCACCGCCTTCTGGCATGTTAGACTCTAGGCAAGTAATTTTGTATTTGTTTATATTAAGCAAGTGAATAGTACAAGTACATTTTTACCAAGTCCACAAAGTAATCAATGAATAATTAGATATAAGGTGTGCAAGACAAAATACCATGCACAGGGCTTGGCGTGACCAGCCGATTGATAGAACCGGGCCAGTTCTACCACCCGTCTAGGTGAAGTAAGGGCCGAAGTGGTGTGTTGGGCAAAGGAACACTGTTCCTGGAACCAGTGCCCTCAACCACCAGGATCCCGTCCTCCACCGACACAGGGGCGCAACCCACGGCAAACGGGTTGGTGGACCAAAATATCCCCCCCCGGGTCCACAACGGGGGGTTGAAAGGCGCTTAGCGTGACCCAGCACCCACCACGAGGAGGTGGCCTTTCATGGGTGCCAGTAAATATATAAGAAAGGTTCATGTTGTGGTGGACTGACAATGACATATTCGAGTAGAGATACAACAAAGGTTCAGGTAGTGGTGTACTGACAATGACATAATCGAGTAGAGATACAACATAGGTTCAAGTAGTGGTGGACTGACAATGACATGTTCGAGTAGAGATACAATAAGGATTCAGGTAGCGGTGGACTGACAATGACATATTCAAGTAGAGATACAATAAAGGTCCATGTAGTGGTGGACTGACAATGACATATTCAAGTCAAGATACAGTAAATGACAAGTGGCAAAGTTTTGAGAAATATGCACGGAATAAAAGCTTCACTGAGATGGAAGCAACACATGCTCAAGTGACGGAATATCTTTGTCATCTCAGACAGACAATACGATTAAAGTGATCTACACTCTCTACATACCTAGCGGCCTTGAGCACAGTTATCACGATAAAAACGGGTATAAAACTGACCAAAGTACCAGAGATACTGGCACTACTACGCTCATTCAAGTTGGAAGACCAACAAAGGAAATTCAAGGCGCCCGTTTGGGATCTCAATGTGGTTTTACAGCATCTTACCAGTGAAGATTATGAACCACTAGAAAGGACATCATATGAGAGATTAACTCATAAAGCCCTGTTCTTCGTAGCCCTAGCAACAGCGGCAAGGATGTCAGAAATTCATGCTCTAGACTTCGGAAGAACAAGATTTGACAAGCATCGTGACACAGTGCATTAAGATGGCATTTTATAGCAAAGAATCAACTGCCCGGTCAACCAGACAGACAGTTCCATATCCCAGCACTTTCGTCGATATTAGGACCACAGGATACTCAAAACCGATCCTTATGTCCAGTCAGAGCACTGAAAATATATCTTCAAAGGTCTTAATTCAGGAGACGAAAATTTAAGCGCCTTTTCATCCCTCTATCCACGGAGACACCTACAGAAGTCTCACGTACGACTATATCAATATGGATGAGAGCCGTCATATTGAAAGCCTATAAAGCAGCAGGACTTGATCCTCCACGAGCGTCCAATCCTCATGTAGTCAGAGCACTGGCATCCACACTAGCTCTGCATGGAAACTGCTCCATCTCAACAATAATGGAGGGCTGCTTTTGGATATCAACCACTACCCCAGAGACATGGCTACAGAGGACGTCTCCGGCATCCACCAGTTTGGGCCCCTTGTTGTAGCACAACAATTGACGGTACCTCAAAGACGCTGAGATAAATCTCACCCCTTTGTCACGTGACTTGTAAAAGCCAACACTCAACAGAATTACGGTTTTAAAGTCCATGCGCACGTCTAGGACAGACTAGCATGAGTGATGGACCCTGTACTTGTAAGGACTTACTTGTACACGAAGTAGGGTCGCTTCTCCACTTGATGCAAGCATCAAGAGACGTTCACGCCGATGACGAGGGGTGAGGATAGGTCCACGGTAAGGTCTAGGGCAATGGAGGTTCCCGCTGTTAAGACGTTGGCGTACTGTATCAGTACTGATTGGTCTTCCGTGTGTTCCCATTGTCTGGCGTGCTGTTTCGGATGCCTGCATGAAGGGATTCTGTACATGCTGTCGCACAACATAGCGGTCTTGTCGTCTTGTGGTCACCCTTAGTCTGCCAGTACGGGGGCAATCATTTGTGGTGTTGGTGGCCCGGAAACGTTGCTGCAGCCTGTAGATGGTCCGAATGTTGACCTGGAAGTGATTGGCAACGTTTTGTGCAGTATGGCCAGCTTCAAGTCTTCCTAGCGCCTGGTTCCTCTGAGCTGTCACGAGTCATCCTGCTGACGTTGTAATGTGGATGTTTCAAACAGGTTTGGGGGTGCATTTTATAGGGCTGGTCCTTGTGAACAGCACGTGCAGCATGAGTTGCTTGAAAAACATGGAAAACACCATACCATCTCCCAGATCAGGTTGCGTTTTTGAGACCATTTCCTGGGTTCAATTCTGAGTTTGAGAAGGAATGTGTTTGCTTAGGTTAAGTTGGAGATGTTGTCAAAAATATACAATCAAAACATTCAATGAGTTTACAGTTATCCGTTTCTGCAAAGGAAAATTCCAAACTGACGTTTCTTTTGCTGCTTAGTATATTTAGTTGTGTGGCATTAGCGTCTTTTGCTTGCGTTAGACCAAACACTTACGCCGTATTGTCAAGTTGTTCAATTTATTCGCACCAAAATACAAGTATTTTAACAAATTAACGTTTAGAAAACTACAGTTAATAATATAGATAACAAATGAGATGACATTATCAGTCATTTGGTCTTCGGAAATCAGGAGTAAAACGTTTAAAAGAATATCACATTTTGGGACTTTATCTACTGCAGCGCTGCATTCATGGACATATCAGAGTAGAGATACAGCAAAGGTTCATGTAGTGGTGTACTGACAATGGCATATTCGAGTAGAGATACAATAAAGGTTCATGTAGTGGTGGACTGACAATGACATATTCGAGTAGAGATACAATAAAGGTTCATGTAGTGGTGGACTGACAATGACATATTCAAGTAGAGATACAATAAAGGTTCATGTAGTGGTGGACTGACAATGACATATTCAAGTAGAGATACAATAAAGGTTCATGTAGTGGTTGACTGACAATGACATATTCGAGTAGGGATAGAAGAAAGGTTCAGGTAGTGGTGGACTGACAATGACATATTCGAGTAGAGATACAATAAAGGTTCAGGTAGTGGTGTACTGACAATGACATATTCGAGTAGAGATACGACATAGGTTCAAGTAGTGGTGGACTGACAATGACATATTCAAGTAGAGATACAATAAAGGTTCACGTAGCGGTGGACTGACAATGACATATTCAAGTAGAGATACAATAAAGGTTCATGTAGTTGTGTACTGACCATGACATATTCGAGTACAGATACAATATAGGTTCATGTAGTGGTTGACTGACAATGACATATTCGAGTAGGGATAGAAGAAAGGTTCATGTAGTGGTGGACTGACAATGACATATTCAAGTAGAGATACAATAAAGGTTCAGGTAGTGGTGTACTGACAATGACATATTTGAGTAGAGATACGACATAGGTTCAAGTAGTGGTGGACTGACAATGACATATTCAAGTAGAGATACAATAAAGGTTCACGTAGCGGTGGACTGACAATGACATATTCAAGTAGAGATACAATAAAGGTTCGTGTAGTGGTGGACTGACAATGACATATTCAAGTAGAGATACAAGAAAAGTTCAGGTAATGGTGGACTGACAATGACGAATTCAAGTAGAGTTACAGTAAGGGTTCATGTACTGGTGTACTGGCAATGGCATATTGGAGTAGAGATACAATAAAGGTTCATGCAGTGGTGTACTGACAATGACCTATTCGAGTAGAGATTCGATAAAAGATCATATAGTGGAGGACTGACATATTGGAGTAGAGATACAACAAAGGTTCATGTAGTGGTGTACTGACAATGACATATTCAAGTAGAGATACAATAAAGGTTCATGTAGTGGTGGACTGACAATGACATATTCAAGTAGAGATACAATTTAGGTTCAAGTAGTGGTGGACTGACAATGACATATTCGAGTAGAGATACAATAAAGGTTCGTGTAGTGGTGGACTGACAAAGACATATTCCAGTAGAGATACAACAAAGGTTCATGTAGTGGTGGACTGACATATTCGAGTAAAGATAGAATAAAGGTTCAGGTAGTGGTGGACTGACAATGAGATATTCAAGTAGAGATTCCATAAAAGTTCATATAGTGGAGGACTGACATATTCAAGTAGAGATACAATAATGTTTCATGTAGTGGTGGACTGACACTGACATATTCGAGTAGAGATGTAATATAGGTTCGTGTAGTGGTGGACTGACAGTGGCATATTGAAGTAGAGATAGAAGAGAGGTTCATGTAGTGGTGGACTGACAATGACATATTCGAGTAGAGATACAATAAAAGTTCATATAGTGGTGGACTGACAATGACTTATTCAAGTAGAGATACAATAGAGGTTCAGGTAGTGGTATACTGACAATGACATATTTGAGTAGAGATACAATAAAGGTTCATGTAGTGGTGTACTGACAATGACATATTCGAGTAGAGATACAATATAGGTTCATGTAGTAGTTGACTGACAATGACATATTCGAGTAGGGATAGAAGAAAGGTTCATGTAGTGGTGGACTGACAATGACATATTCGAGTAGAGATACAATAAAGGTTCAGGTATTGGTGTACTGACAATGACATATTCGAGTAGAGATACGACATAGGTTCAAGTAGTGGTGGACTGACAATGACATATTCGAGTAGAGATACAATAAAGGTTCATGTAGTTGTGTACTGACCATGACATATTCGAGTACAGATATAATAATGGTCCATGTAGTGGTGTACTGACAATGGCATATTCGAATAGAGATCCAATAAGGGTTCTTGTTGTGGTGGTCTGACAATGACATATTCGAGTAGAGATATAATAAAGGTTCGTGTAGTGGTGGACTGACAATGACATATTCAAGTAGAGATACAGTAAGGGTTCATGTACTGGTGTACTGGCAATGGCATATTGGAGTAGAGATACAATAAAGGTTCATGCAGTGGTGTACTGACAATGACCTATTCGAGTAGAGATTCGATAAAAGATCATATAGTGGAGGACTGACATATTCGAGTAGAGATACAACAAAGGTTCATGTAGTGGTGTACTGACAATGACATATTCAAGTAGAGATACAATTTAGGTTCAAGTAGTGGTGGACTGACAATGACATATTCGAGTAGAGATACAATAAAGGTTCGTGTAGTGGTGGACTGACAAAGACATATTCGAGTAGAGATACAACAAAGGTTCATGTAGTGGTGGACTGACATATTCGAGTAAAGATAGAATAAAGGTTCAGGTAGTGGTGGACTGACAATGAGATATTCAAGTAGAGATTCCATAAAAGTTCATATAGTGGAGGACTGACATATTCAAGTAGAGATACAATAATGTTTCATGTAGTGGTGGACTGACAATGACATATTCGAGTAGAGATGCAATATAGGTTCGTGTAGTGGTGGACTGACAGTGACATATTCAAGTAGAGATACAACAAAGGTTCATGTAGTGGTGTACTAACAATGACATATTCGAGTAGAGATACAATATATGTTCAGGTAGTGGTGTACTGAGAATGACATATTCGAGTAAAGATAGAATAAAGGTTCAGGTAGTGGTGGACTGACAATGAGATATTCAAGTAGAGATTCCATAAAAGTTCATATAGTGGAGGACTGACATATTCGAGTAGAGATACAATAAAGGTTCAGGTAATGGTGGACTGACAATGACATATTCAAGTAGAGATACAACAAAGGTTCATGTAGTGGTGGACTTACAATGACATATTCAAGTAGAGATACTAGAAAGGTTCATGTAGTGGTGGACTGACAATGACATATTCGAGTAGAGATACAATAAAGGTTCAAGTAGTGGTGTACTGACCATGACATATTCGAGTAGAGATACAACAAAGGTTCAGGTAATGGTGGACTGACAATGACATATTCAAGTAGAGATACAACAAAGGTTCATGTAGTGGTGGACTTACAATGACATATTCAAGTAGAGATACTAGAAAGGTTCATGTAGTGGTGGACTGACAATGACATATTCGAGTAGAGATACAATAAAGGTTCAAGTAGTGGTGTACTGACCATGACATATTCGAGTAGAGATACAATAAAGGTTCAGGTAATGGTGGACTGACAATGACATATTCAAGTAGAGATACAACAAAGGTTCATGTAGTGGTGGACTTACAATGACATATTCAAGTAGAGATACTAGAAAGGTTCATGTAGTGGTGGACTGACAATGACATATTCGAGTAGAGATACAATAAAGGTTCAAGTAGTGGTGTACTGACCATGACATATTCGAGTAGAGATACAATATAGGTTCAAGTAGTGGTGGACTGACAATGACATATTCAAGTAGAGATACTAGAAAGGTTCAGGTAGCGGTGGACTGACAATGACATATTCAAGTAGAGATACAATAAAGGTTCGTGTAGTGGTGGACTGACGATGATATATTCAAGTAGAGATACAATAAAGGTTCATGTAATGGTGGACTGACAATGACATATTCAAGTAAAGATACATTAAAGGTTCATGTAGTGGTGTACTGACAATGACATATTCGAGTAGAGGTACGATAAAGGTTGATGTAGTGGTGTACTAAAAATGACATATTCAAGTAGAGATACAATAAAGGTTCATGTAGTGGTGGACTGACAATGACATATTCAAGCAGAGATACAATAAAGGTTCATGTAGTGGTGGACTGACAATGACATATTCAAGCAGAGATTTCAAGACATGTAGGATAACAGGTCATTTCAGGGAAACTTTCATTACAACCCATCAACCAAGGTTGCTCAATTCCTTGTTGCAAGTAAGGGAAGAATATCTGACATGTATATGTGATACATTATCTAGCATCTGACAATTACACAAAATATAGTGTATTTTGTATTTCACATACATTAAAAACCATAGACATCCCCCTGTTTTAATTGCAGATGCGTGCACTGTTGCAGAATCTAAAGCAGTATGGCGATGCTGTACAAGGTGAGAACGGTTTCAAGGATACTGACTTATAATGTAACATGGACAAAAGAGCTGTGAAAATAGTCACACGAAATAGACAGTAACCAACTATGGAATATAATATGTTGGTTTTACAAAAGATATCCTTTTAAGAGCATATACATAACATACACAGGGGAAATAGTTTGTCTGATTTTACATTTATTGGCTATAAATGTTTTATTGGTTGTTTCTTTTTCTTATAGATGAAAAGAAAAAAATGGTAAGTTTAATACCCCTGATTTGCTTAACATTTACACGTGGCTGGTTACTTTATAGAGGATATTATATGAGTGCCCATGTAATCTACCGAGCAAGAGCGACGGATATACCGATATTTAGGCACGAGTGTCGTAAACATAGTATGATATGGGAACGATGTGTTGTAAACATAGTATAGGGGCAAGAATATTATATTCTGTTTATTACCGAAGTCGTCAAATTGAGGAAACTAAACCCAACTCTACTTTCAAAAACAGGCTGGCTACCCGCCGTCGCCGCATGTAGAACGCAACTTCACAGAAGAAACGTAACGTCACAGCATTGTTCATGACGTCACGTCACCATGACAAAGTGATATTTTGCCCTAGGGCATCGTGTGAAAACCCCGATATTTTCGCCCTCGTAAGTAATAAACTCCAGTATGTAACCAAATTTCTCACCTTTGTGCATTGCAAATTATTTTAGGAAAGTTATTTGAGTATTGATTTTGCCATGATTAGAAACTGTAAGCTTTGATTATAGCTGTTGCGCAGTGGAATTGAAAACTAAACTAACTAAAATTAAAGTATCCAAATATGCTATATGGGGAACTAAACGTGACTCTCTTGATTAAACTGATGAAATAATTCAAACAAGAAAAATGGGGAACTAAATGTGAATCTCTTATATCAAATGCTAATGAGGCAAGAAACTTAATGTGATATCTTAAATTCTATTATCTTAGCATCTAGTTCTATAGCAGCTAGCTATATGGAACTTCTATTTCGATGCACTAATACATTCTTTATATCAGTCTATCTAAATGCTATTTTGACGAGCTGTCACCCAACTCAAGAAACAACCGAACTCAAGGGAAACCTGAACTCAACTGACGTCTAAACTCAATTACGTCTTAACCCAAGCATAACCTGTACACAACTGACCGATTCGACCGTTTCCCACGTGGTCAAGAGCACGTGGTCTGACCGCACGTGAAAAGTCATGCTTCTCGGTGAACCGCGAAGCATGGTGCGTTTACGCGATCTGTTCCAACTGTTTTGTCTCCAGACCAACAGCTTAGGTCCAACCATGTAAATTGTGTTACTGTTCCAACTGAGAGTTGTTTTTTTTACGTGTTCCTCCATTTTGTACTGATGATTAAATGCAAGAGATGTCAAAGCGTCAGCTTAAAACACAGGTTCTATTCCCATTTCTTGTCTCTCCCTATCGTATTATTGTTGGCAGTGTGCAAACTGTCGCCACATTTTAGTCGGTCATTCATTCATCAAGAATGTCGACCAGTGTTGTCCCTTATTACTAATAATGCCCAAAACTTACTTTCATGTCTGTGGTTTCACAAATATCATTTTCATTATCATCTTTTAAGGTGAAAGTTAGTTGTTCGTTTACGAATACCATGTGCGTATACATATTCTGTTTTGAAATTATTACTTCGCCATTTTCTCGAGATATACACAAATAGAATAGCCATGTTACTGTTTATATTACACATGCACGTATACAGGGTCACAGTAAACTGTTCCAAAAACATATTGTTAACATAATTTCTCTTTTATTCTTGGTTTAAACTAAGATACACATGGTGTTGGCTGAAGTTTCGTAACTGTTCCTTTATCCTTTGTCAACTTCAGAATGAAGGCCTGGAGAGACGGTGTTTGTATGATTTGTGATCAGAGAACAGATGAACTGGATTACTCTCCCATATGACTATTGTTTCCCCATTCTGACACTAATCCATGTGTCTCCTGGAGACCTGCAGATGAATGCATTCCAAATTATATGACAAACAGCGCTGAGAGCTCGACTGGAGATTTCCGTTCTGGTCCAGATTCGATTAAGATTGTAAGATTTGTACTTTAGCCTAAGTCAGAGGTTGATGCTTTCTCATAACTTGACAAATGAATGTAAAATATCATATAATACAATTGTTGTTACAGATCAAGAATATTGAAGTTGAACAAGCAAAACAGAGACGCCAATTTGAAGGTATGCATAATACAATAAAACACAAAGAGGTTATAACTACATGTGTAAGTAAACATTGTTCGTGGTTTGTAGCTGATTTAAATGCCCACAACCATCAAAATTACCCTTTACGCACTCGTGCTGCTCTATTAAAAAGTTTGATTTAAATATCTGCAGCCATCCACATTATATTCATTAACATGAGCTATTTTATAATTCGTGCTGCTCTATCAAGAGGTTTATGGACGGCTTAACAAATCATATCCTCTGAAGCAAATCATAATACACGCTTATTATCTTCAGATGAACGGAGAGAAAGAGAAGAATTACAAAGACAGGCAAGTACTACTCCAAATACCTCACCTTATTAATAATGAAAACTTCATCTCCTTAAGCATATATTTACCAGGTGACAACAGTTATTTCCATCATAAATCAGTTACCTGAAGAGGTGTCAGTTTTTTTCGCTCGTTATGCATTATATCATAATTAATGGTGGAAGGGTGTCACAAAGTGTCAAATTAAATTCACTCACCCATTCATCACGGTTGTTGACCAGTGTTGTCCCCTATTATTGTTAATGTCCATTTCTTGTGTCCCCTGTCGTGACATTTCTGGAATATTGCTAAAAGTGACGAAACTAAACTCACACACGTATGTGCACTCACTAAAAGCAAAAACCTACTGTCATGTCTGTGGGTTTACAAGTATCACTTTTATTATCTCCCTTTACTATGGATGCTAATTGTTTCTTTATGAATACCATATGTTTATACATTATGTGTTTTTGAAATGACTGCTTCGCCATTTTGTCCATGCTACTGTTTATATCACGCAGATTTGCAGATGTACAGGGTCACTGTAAATTGTCACAAAAACATAATAACTTAATTTCCGTGTTGGAGCGAAGATATCAATGGTGTTGGCTGAAGTTTCGCAATGTTCTGTTGTATCAATTTCATAGCGAGGGGATGAATGGAAGGTGTTTGTATGAGCTTTTGATAGGAGAGTTATGATAACACTCCCGTGTGACCCTTTCTCCTCGACACTCGCTCGCACAGGAACACCACAATTTCACCTTCACAGGAATATATTCCAAACATAACACAGACGCTCAACGCACCTTTCATCAGTACGTTTTTCAGTCACCTGGGAATAAGCTTCTAGCAATACGTTTTTGCAGCACTTCCATAATCAACACCCGTGCAGACAATATTACTGGTTGCAGCATTAAACAAAGAAAACACAACCCATACGATTCATGCGGTCTCACCTTAGGCAAGTGGGTTTGTTCAAAATTGCCTCTGTTCAGCCAGCAGAAAGTAGGTAACCGGAGGGATAAGTTACCACAGGCAGCTTGAGTTTATCATATGTGATAGCGCTTTGAACGTGCACAAGTGTGTGGAAAAGGTCTTTATAAATGGCGATTATTATCATTAAACGTGCTAATATATATATGTTTTTTAAACAATAAAACACAATCCATATGCAAATATATCATTTTTAACGATAGACTCCCTGTTGATGACAGACACGAAGTAAAAAAGTATGTGTCTAATTATGAGTACATGTTTGTTTATTTAGCATAGGTAAGATGCGGATAATTACTCATAACCTGGTAAATGAATGTCAAATATATAATACTAATGTTGTTACAGATGCAGAGAATAGAAGACGAACAGGCAAGACAAAAACGCCAATGTGAAGGTATAAATAATACAATAAAAACACGTTAAGTTATATCAGGCGAATATACATACGTAATTACAAATGTTTTGTGGATATCTACTTGATTTAAATGTCTACGAACCTATTCTCAATGACATGAGTATTTATGCAACTCTTGCAGCTCAATCAAGAAGTTTATTATATATGATATCCTCTGAATGATAATACACACTCAATGTCTTCAGATTTACGGAGAGAAAATACAGATTTACGGAAAGAAATTAAAGAATTTCAAAGCCAGGCAAGTATTATTCCAAATACCCCACCATATTAATAATGAAAACAAACAACCCCTATCAGCATATACTGTCCAGGTGACAGTAGATATTTCCATCATAAATCAGCCATTACCACATGTCACCTGAAGACACGTCAAAGTATATTTGGCCCACTATGCATCTTATCAGTTTAGTTCCCTATCAAATGTATCGAACTCATCCTGCATGACTGACGTGAGTGGTTTTGGAAATCTTTGCGTTTTTATGCAGCGAAACAAGTGAATTAATAAAAGGTTGAAACTCAGGTGTATGAGATTTGGTAGCTGATTAGAACTTTTCAAAGATAAAAAAAACTTCAGATCAAAGAAGTCATTGACTGATATATTAGAACCTTAAAAGGTGAATGCATGAGTGAACCCGTTTCTGAGTACAGTACACTTTTCATTATGCGACAACATTATAGAGCTCTGATGGATCTCCCTCCTTGTCCTTTCGTTCATACAGAAGATTGCAGTGGATGCACTGTCGTCCGAATCAAAGAGGTTTCACTGTATGGATATTGTTTAGAGGTCATGAATTTAAATGTGAAATAATTAAGTTTGTCTGTTTCATTGACATCATCACCTATAAGCAGACGAAACTACACGAGTGTAATTCTTGATTACAGATACAAAACCTCCTTGAGGTGATCGAGGAAAAGGACAACGATATCAGACAACTTAAAGGTACGTTATAAGCGAGGTAGTGCATACTTCTAGTACTCTGGTGTACGTAGGTCTTACTGTAAAGATTTACTTAGAGAAACACATACACGTTTGCAAATCATCAGTGAAATTATAAAACACGTACACTACAGTCATGTTTTTCATTTTTAACAAAAAAGCTAAAATAAATAACTATGCTCACAGTTCAACACTGCATATAACATGTAAACACTTTATTTCTGGTTTTAGATTTAAGGACAGCAGCAGCAGAGAGCAAGGTAAATACGACATGTATTCCTGCATCCTTGTGAATTAAACTCTTTTTCTGTCAGGTAAAAATATTCCTCTGATTACTTAACCTATCAGGTAAATACTCCTCTGTTTACTTAATCTGACAGGTAAATACTCCTCTGTATACTCAACCAGACAAGTAACTACTCCTCTGTATGTCCAACCAGACAGGTAAATACTCCTTTGTATACTCAACCAGACAGGTAAATACTACTCTGTATTCTCAACGTGACAGGTAAATACACCTCTGTATACTCAACATGACAGGTAAATACTCCTCTGTATACTCAACATGTCAGGTAAATACTCCTCTGTATACTCAACCAGACAGGTAAATACTCCTCTGTATACTCAACATGACAGGTAAATACTCCTCTGTATTCTCAACCAGACAGGTAAATACTCCTCTGTATACTCAACCAGACAGGTAAATACTACTCTGTATACTCAACATGACAGGTAAATACTCCTCTGTATACTCAACATGTCAGGTAAATACTCCTCTGTATATTCAACATGACAGGTAAATACACCTCTGTATACTTAACCAGACAGGTAAATACTCCCGTGTATACTCAACATATCAGGTAAATACTCCTCTGTATACACAACATGTCAGGTAAATACTACTCTGTATACTCAACCAGACAGGTAAATACTCCTCTGTATACTCAACATGTCAGGTAAATATTCCTCTGTATACTCAACCAGACAGGTAAATACTCCTCTGTATATTCAACATGACAGGTAAATACACCTCTGTATACTTAACCAGACAGGTAAATACTCCCGTGTATACTCAACATATCAGGTAAATACTCCTCTGTATACTCAACATGACAGGTAAATACTCCTCTGTATACACAACATGTCAGGTAAATACTACTCTGTATACTCAACCAGACAGGTAAATACTCCTCTGTATACTCAACATGTCAGGTAAATACTCTTCTGTATATTCAACCAGACAGGTAAATACTCCTCTGTATACACAACATGTCAGGTAAATACTACTCTGTATACTCAACCAGACAGGTAAATACTCCTCTGTATACTCAACATGTCAGGTAAATACTCCTGTGTATACTCAACATGACAGGTAAATACACCTCTGTATACTTAACCAGACAGGTAAATACTCCTCTGTATACTCAACATGACAGGTAAATACTACTCTGTATACGCAACTTAACAGGTAAATACTCATATACACAACCAGTCGCACTAACGTTGTATCATTACAGGTACAGGGACCTCAGGATGCAGTGCAAGAGAAAACCATCCAGGACAAACACGGAAGGGAAGAAGGAAAGACAGGTTTGATCTCTATAACCTGTTGAGAACATTATTCTCTGCTTAAATTTAACGTTTACCCAGTATCGTGTGGTCTTGCTTTAATACTGTAGTTTATGTAGCCACATAGGCTTACTGGTGTAAGGGAGATAACTCTATACGGGAGAATAACTTCTTGTTTGCTGCAGACGGGGCAAGCCTTATGCTCTGGCTTGTTCACCTTCCTTTTTACACCATCCCACCCACCACAGGGCGAACATACAATAACATCTCATGCATTTCGAATGTGTGGTGTTTCAATCAAAACGTTCCCCATGATATTTTAAAGGGATTTCAATATGGGGCTACTGTGAGCGCGTGGTAAACTGCTACTTTCTCCACCTATCGAATACTCAACACAAAGAGGCATAACTCTGTTTAAGAGACAACTGTTGATATGCATTCGTGACCCACTCGTGTTATTTCCATTCGTCACCACTCACCCCATTTCCGTAACCTCCAAGAAGACTCGTCCCTTAGACTAATGTTTAGTCTCTGAATATATATAATTTCGATAATAACAAACAAGCCCATTTAAATTGAAAAGGAGCCCTAGAAGGACCAGAGATTCAGAACCTGAGGAAATCTAGACTTGCTTTATTTAGGGCTTAAGCACTGCAGAGAGGGCTTGGCAGTAGGGTAAATAATGTGGTTCAGGGACTGGGAGACAGACTACTCGTCGCCCTATCGATGAAGGTTTTGTGCGAAAATCCGACAAACCAATCAAAACGCACTGAAAGATTGAGGTATTTGAAATATCCCGAGTACTTAAATCGGTCATGTCATGTTGTGATTGTTTAAAAATCTTATAAAATTTATATCTAATGTATAAGAAAATAGTTAACAAAACTGTGTTGCCTAATTTGAAATTATTAGTAAGGATAGGACCACGAACGATGACTGATTCAAATACGGTATTTCCTCTAATAAGCGCCGGAGCTCTAATAAGCGCCGGGGGTAAAGCAACTCACTAACAATATTACGGTAATGACACCCAGTAAGCACAAAAGCGCCGGGCCTCTAATAAGCGCCGGTTCTGAAAGTCCGTTGAAAAATTAAGCGCCCGGACGCTTATGAGAGGAAATACGGTGCACACGTGCGTTTGGATCCAAAATGAGTGTTTTTCTGACGACCCGACATTTGTGGGTAATGTAATAAATAGCGACGAGTTTCAAAACAGTATATTTATGCATAACTAATCAACTTTAATCTTAAACACCGTGCATACTTTTCACTTCATTTGGGATATTTTAGTCTGACGTTTCTTGGGGTTCTTCATGTTGTTTTAGCGTTTTCAATTCAAATCATGACTGGACTCTCTACGACTCCTTGAGATTGAGATATGTTTTAAGTAATTCTACTGTCTCTATTTTGATACTTATAAAAACATGTTAATACTTTCAACTTGTTTCTCTATTTTGAAACTTTTAAATACACGTTATGCTTGCTTAAAACAGTTGAGACGTTTATGTACACCAATAAATCCTTCCAGAGGATCACGAGCCGGTATTCGGCTGGTCCCGGAATAACCAAGTGGGTCACGAATGTAGCTGCTTTTTAAAAGATTTTAACTTGTTTTAAACAATACAATAACTTCCTAAATGACAGTTAGTCCCCCGTTGACATTCAGACTTTATTTCTGATCTGTTTTCTTTACGACAATAACAATGCGACAACCGATACCCTTCTTTCTCACCCAGCCAGTGTTGGGCCACACAGCACTGTTACCAGTTTGAATAGCTCATTGTGACGAACAGCGGAGTGCCTGACTCTGAGGGTGTGGGATCGAATCCCGGATGGGACTCAACCCAAAAAGTACTAGAATTTGTACTTTACTAAGAAAGTGTAATCCCAAATGTTGCGGAGTTACACTTTCATTCTTGGGAACTACCTTGACTGTTATATGATATTGATAATATTAGGAGAGAAAGCCGAGACATCTTTTCACTTTTCTTTGTCAATACTGAGGTAATTATATATTTTGCGGATAGTAACTTTGATCGACTGGCCAAGGCTCACAGATTGACTGGCAAACGCAAACGCAAACGCAATAATGTTGGTCTCGTCGCCATATGGCTGAGATCATGCCGATGCGAGGGTTAGATTTTTTACTATGTATACAGTTCAATACTTACTCTTTGAACACACTTCAGTCAGTACTTTCATACATACATACATACATACATACATACATACATACATACATACATACATACATACATACATACATACATACATACATACATACATACATACATACATACATACATACATACATACATACATACATACATACATACATACATACATACATACATACATACATACATACATACATACATACATACTAGGGCTCTCACGAGTACTTGGGGCCGAGTCGGGTAAAGCAGGACTCGAGTCCAATTGATTGGACTCGAGGACTCGCAGGGGAGATACCTCTAAACATCTCATGCAATCAAGATGGATGACCGTGAGAAAAAATCCAATGTCTGGACGCATTTTTTCTTGATTTAGTGGCCAAAATACGAAATGCCGTCTTTGTGGTGTTTCCTTTGGTTGCGCAAGCATTTGTCCTGTAAGCACCCACAATAAGCACTGTAAACCAGCTCAACAAACAACGCTGGGTCAGTTTGGTAAGTTTGACAGCAAAAGTCGTAAGCCTGTTGACAGGAAATGGTATGAAGGTATTACGCAAAAAGCAATGCTTAAATGCGCGTTAAGGATATGCGACCATTAAGTATTCTTAAAGGGGAGGGTTTCAGGGCTTTCTGTGAACCATTGAACTCAAATTACCAGGTCCCATGTACTGCGACAATTCACAACTACCTCATAAAGACGTATGAAGTTTGCAAGGAGAACAAAATATCAGTACCCAAAACAGTACCTGCCGTTGCCCAAACTACGGACGCGTGGACAAGCGTAGCCACTCACGGCTGTATCACTGTCACTGCCCACTATATCTTTGTTTGAACAACTTGTTTTCTACAAAGATATTCAGTCGTTCTTATCCAGCGTATTTCAATGTTACATATTCAACAATCAACACATACATACGCATTCAAAATAACATTCACACTTGGAGACCTATATCCTTAATAGTGAAAATTTTAATCACAATGAATACCATTGACGTGATCTCCGTTCAGCAGAGTTTTGAAAAAAGAAATACAATGTAGTGTTACTCAATAAATGGTTAGTCTTTAGTTTGAAACCAAAACTCTTTCACGATAAGAAATCTCAAATAAACATCGATCCTGTTTTACATATTCTTTAAGTTCCATAGTCGATCCATCTTTACAGGATACTAGTATCTAATGCAGCACCAATCAATGAATGCTTTATCTATGTATCTTCCAGCTTTGGAACGTGTTTTGCCGCATTTTAACCGTGATTAAGGTTAATTGGTTATGTGACTTATCGTCTAGGTGAATGTTTAAAACTTGGCAATATGTCGTAACTGCAACGACATATTAATATTAGATAATCTTGAAAGCGCAGTCAAACTTAAAACCAAAAGAAAAGAGAAGTATATTGATTGGTTTCTTTTCCCGGACACATCCAATCATATTACATCATTTACAGGCGTAATAAAGTATCACCGGGCCAGCTCATGAATATTAATCACATAACTGATCGCGTAGAACTGGGTCACAGTGACACTTACGTTGCCTTCACATGTTGTTTGCAATCATAAAAAGGTAATGGATACTTCCATTGAAATTGAATATCAATTGCTTTATTCAGGAACGTTTGGATTCACATATACATGTTGCATTATTCGTAGACTGGAAGTTGGAACAGCTACGTGTATGCTTGAATGTTGGTTTCAGATAAACATCCAAATTGTCGGGTACTCGGGTCCGAGTCGGGTCTGACACCTCGAGTACTCGAGTCCCAAATATTGGACTCGTGAGAGCCCTAATACATACATACATACATACATACATACATACATACATACATACATACATACATACATACATACATACATACATACATACATACATACATACATACATACATACATACATACATACATACATACATACATACATACATACATACATACATACATACATTTTGTTTCCGTTTATAACTGAAGCAATAAATATTAACACATAATAATAATTAAAACCAGATATATGTACATGAATTCGTAGTCAGTAAACTAATAAAATTGTACGGTCATTAAAAATGTCTGTAGTTCTCAGAGTAAGTTCTTTATTAACCGTTAGTTCAATCCAACAACGATTGTAACAAGCCTTATCGTTTTTCGTCAGTCACAAATAAGATTAAAACGAACGAAGAGCTGCTCGCTGGTCACTGCCGCGAAACTGCATCTATATGTCAAGTTACGTCATGTTGTGACGTCATATATCTTGCACCAGGCCAGGTTTTCGGAGAGGCAGAAGTGCGGGGAATGTGAATCTTATATGAGATGTAATGTAAGGGTAAGTAAACTGAAAATGTGGAGGCAGCCATCATAAACATGGGTTATTGTTTGGTTTGTATGGGGCCATATATTTATTCAGTGTCCAAATTACTAGGTCACCTTAGGTTATTTGGAAGTATTTCGGCAAATGTGTATGTTTACCACCCTGGCTGCCGAGTCTATTATTCTGAGGCACATTTGTTGTGTACTAAATAGTGAACGTTGTGAAGGAATTCAGTCACGTAAAACTGGGTCTCCATTTAGATGTGGGTATATGCAGATGGAGAATATTGGATGTACAAATTCAAATACACACACACGCCCTTGTTTACATAGCGACTCTCGTGTTATATAAAACAAGTTTTTATGGATAACAACTTCTTTATTTCGTGACAACGGTACAATAATCTGTATCGAAACGTCGCACTCACGAAATAAAGAAGTTGTTATCCATAAAAACTTGATCTATATTGTACGTCTCAACTTCTAAAATGCCACACAAACAAGACTCTCGTGTTTTTGTGCAGTGCATGTTTCGAAACACAAATGTCATCTGATCAGTTACTTATGTCACATAATGTGGAAATAGATAGGCATAGATCGACCTTTGATGTTGCCGTCCGGCAACACAGAACCATTGAGAAGTCCTTCAGACCGCTTGATATGAAACATGACGGGATGTGAACGATGTCTATTAACTGAATACTAGAATATAGGTGTACTTGCAGAATACTGAATGAGACCGATGTATCTACAGGGCGGGGCCTGCTCCTTTCTGTTAAAAAGCGACAAACGAGAACAACAAGATTCTCTAACTGGACAATTTAAAGTCTTCGCTTTAAAGTAATTAAATATCATCACAAGAATATTCCATTATCATATCATTACACCTTGTGTAAAACCTAGTTGTTGAAGTATCCATATATATTTGCCAAGTATCTCATATATTGCCGGCTGTCAGGGTAAAGGTGGAGTAGATTGTGACAGTTCTACATTAGATCCGGTTGTGAAAGCCAACTGGATAGTGTATCGTATATGTTATGTGTAGTAGTAGACCTCTACATAACCAGTAGTACTATAAACCAACTGGATATATTGTATGTAGATCTAGTACTAAACTACCAACTGGACATATCGTGTGTAGATCTAGCATTAAACCACCAACTGGATATATTGTATGTAGATCTAGTACTAAACTACCAACTGGACATATTGTGTGTAGATCTAGCATTAAACCACCAACTGGATTTATTGTATGTAGATCGAGTACTAAACCACCAACTGGATATATTGTGTGTAGATCTAGCATTAAACCACCAACTGGATATATTGTATGTAGATCTAGTACTAAACCACCAACTGGATATATTGTATGTAGATCAAATACTAAACCACCAACTGGATATATTGTATGTAGATCTAGTACTAAATCACCAACTGGATATATTGTATGTAGATCTAGTACTAAACCACCAACTGGATATATTGTGTGTAGAACTAGCACTAAACCACCAACTGGATATATTGTGTGTAGATCAAGAACTAAATTATCAAGTGGATATATTAAATGTAGATCAAGTACTAAACAACCAACTGGATATATTGTATGTAGATCTAGTACTAAACCACCAACTGGATATATTGTATGTAGATCTAGTACTAAACCATCAACTGGATATATTGTATGTAGATCTAGTACTAAACCACCAACTGGATATATTGTATGTAGATCTAGTACTAAACCATCAACTGGAAATATTGTATGTATATCTAGTACTAAACCACCAACTGGATATATTGTATGTAGATCTAGTACTAAACCACCAACTGGATATATTGTATGTAGATCTAGTACTAAACGACCAACTGGATATATTGTATGTAGATCTAGTACTAAACCACCAACTGGATATATTGTATGTAGATCTAGTACTAAACCACCAACAGGATATATTGTATGTATATCTAGTACTAAACCGTCAACTGGATATATTGCATTTAGATCTTGTACTAAACCACCAACAGGATATATTGTATGTAGATCTAGTACTAAACCACCAACTGGATATATTGTTTGCAGATCTAGAACTAAACCAACTGGATATATTGTATGTAGATCTAGTACTAAACCACCAAATCAATATATTGTATGTATATCTTGTACTAAACCACCAACTGGATATATTGTAGTTAGTTCTAGTACTAAACCACCAACTGGATATATTGTATGTAGATCTAGTACTAAACCACAAACTGGATATATTGTATGTAGATCTAGTACTGAACCACCAACTGGATATATTGTATGTAGATCTTGTACTAAACCACCAAATGAATATATTGTATGTAGATCTAGTACTAAACCAGCATCTGGATATATTGTTTGCAGATCTAGTACTATACCACCAACTAGATATATTGTATATAGATCTAGTACTAAATCAGCGTCTGGATATATTGTTTGCAGATCTAGTACTATACCACCAACTAGATATATCGTACATAGATCTAGTACTAAACCATTAACTGGATATATTGGATGTAGATCTAGTACTAAACCATCAACTGGATATATTGTATGTAGATCTAGTACTAAACCACCAACTGGATATATTGTATGTAGATCTAGTACTAAACCACCAACTGGATATATTGTATGTAGATCTAGTACTAAACCACCAACTGGATATATTGTATGTAGATCTAGTACTAATCCACCAACTGGATATATTGTATGTATATCTAGTACTAAACCGTCAACTGGATATATTGCATGTAGATCTTGTACTAAACCACCAACAGGATATATTGTATGTAGATCTAGTACTAAACCACCAACTGGATATATTGTTTGCAGATCTAGTACTAAACCAACTGGATATATTGTATGTAGATCTAGTACTAAACCACCAACTGGATATATTGTATGTATATCTTGTACTAAACCACCAACTGGATATATTGTATTTAGATCTAGTTCTAAACCACCAACTGGATATATTGTATGTAGATCTAGTACTAAACCATCAACTGGAAATATTGTATGTATATCTAGTACTAAACCACCAACTGGATATATTGTATGTAGATCTAGTACTAAACCACCAACTGGATATATTGTATGTAGATCTAGTACTAAACGACCAACTGGATATATTGTATGTAGATCTAGTACTAAACCACCAACTGGATATATTGTATGTAGATCTAGTACTAAACCACCAACAGGATATATTGTATGTATATCTAGTACTAAACCGTCAACTGGATATATTGCATTTAGATCTTGTACTAAACCACCAACAGGATATATTGTATGTAGATCTAGTACTAAACCACCAACTGGATATATTGTTTGCAGATCTAGAACTAAACCAACTGGATATATTGAATATAGATCTAGTACTAAACCACCAAATCAATATATTGTATGTATATCTTGTACTAAACCACCAACTGGATATATTGTAGTTAGTTCTAGTACTAAACCACCAACTGGATATATTGTATGTAGATCTCAGTACTAAACCACAAACTGGATATATTGTATGTAGATCTAGTACTGAACCACCAACTGGATATATTGTATGTAGATCTTGTACTAAACCACAAAATGAATATATTGTATGTAGATCTAGTACTAAACCAGCATCTGGATATATTGTTTGCAGATCTAGTACTATACCACCAACTAGATATATTGTATATAGATCTAGTACTAAATCAGCGTCTGGATATATTGTTTGCAGATCTAGTACTATACCACCAACTAGATATATCGTACATAGATCTAGTACTAAACCATTAACTGGATATATTGGATGTAGATCTAGTACTAAACCATCAACTGGATATATTGTATGTAGATCTAGTACTAAACCACCAACTGGATATATTGTATGTAGATCTAGTACTAAACCACCAACTGGATATATTGTATGTAGATCTAGTACTAAACCACCAACTGGATATATTGTATGTAGATCTAGTACTAATCCACCAACTGGATATATTGTATGCATATCTAGTACTAAACCGTCAACTGGATATATTGCATGTAGATCTTGTACTAAACCACCAACAGGATATATTGTATGTAGATCTAGTACTAAACCACCAACTGGATATATTGTTTGCAGATCTAGTACTAAACCAACTGGATATATTGTATGTAGATCTAGTACTAAACCACCAACTGGATATATTGTATGTATATCTTGTACTAAACCACCAACTGGATATATTGTATTTAGATCTAGTTCTAAACCACCAACTGGATATATTGTATGTAGATCTAGTACTGAACCACCAACTGGATATATTGTATGTAGATCTAGTACTAAACCAGCATCTGGATATATTGTTTGCAGATCTAGTACTATACCACCAACTAGATATATTGTATATAGATCTAGTACTAAACCAGCAACTGGATATATTGTATGTAGATCTTGTACTAAATCACCAACCCGATATATTTTGTGTAGATCTAGTACTACACTACCAACTGGATATATTGTATGTAGATCTAGTACTAAACCACCAACTGGATATATTGTATGTAGATCTTGTACTAAATCACCAACCCGATATATTTTGTGTAGATCTAGTACTACACTACCAACTGGATATATATTGTATGTAGATCTAGTACTAAACCGCCAACTGGATATATTGTATGTCGATCTAGTACTAAACCACCAACTGGATATATTGTATGTAGATCTTGTACTAAATCACCAACCCGATATATTTTGTGTAGATCTAGTACTACACTACCAACTGGATATATATTGTATGTAGATCTAGTACTAAACCGCCAACTGGATATATTGTATGTCGATCTAGTACTAAACTACCAACTGGGTATATTGTCTGTAGATCTAGTGCTTACTACTAAACCACCAACTGGATATAGTGTAATGAGCTAGTACATAAATCATGACAGAAAATAAAGAGGGAGTACAAAAAGAACAACTAGATATAATGTACAGGTCTTGTGCTTGTATTTAAAAATACAGGGTCTTGTTACACAAAAACTAGCATCAAAGTACTTTTAACTAAGACCAGAGACCATATTTAATGGTCTCTGCTAAGACCCAGCATAGACAATATACGCATATGGTTTTAATGTTACCATCCCGAATTCTTAAAACCTACTTCACATTATTTATAGATCTATTGCTAATGATAAACTGAATATAATGTATGAACCTAGCATCTGTCGTTCCTGAAATCTAACTGTTTTTCTTCAGCCTCCAGTGAAGTGACAGGGAGGGGAACCACCGCCACAGGGACACGAGCTGATGGAAGTGTTGCCAGTCAAGGAGGTGAGAGCAGTAGGCAGGACTTTGGTACTGGAATGTCACGCCAGTGTCAACACTTGTATCACAGATCAGGATAAGTTATTGTTCCACATCAAGGAGGTGAGAGCAGTAGGCAGGACTGTGGTACTGGAATGTCACGCCAGTGTCAACACTTGTATCACAGATCAGGATCAGTTATTGTTCCACGTCAAGGAGGTGAGAGCAGTAGGCAGGACTGTGGTACTGGGATGTCACGACAGTGTCAACACTTGTATCACAGATCAGGATAAGTTATTGTTCCACGTCAAGGAGGTGAGAGCAGTAGGCAGGACTGTGGTACTGGAATGTCACGCCAGTGTCAACACTTGTATCACAGATCAGGATAAGTTATTGTTCCACATCAAGGAGGTGAGAGCAGTAGGCAGGACTGTGGTACTGGAATGTCACGCGAGTGTCAACACTTGTATCACAGATCAGGATAAGTTATTGTTCCACGTCAAGGGGGTGAGAGCAGTAGGCAGGACTGTGGTACTGGGATGTCACGACAGTGTCAACACTTGTATCACAGATCAGGATAAGTTATTGTTCCACGTCAAGGAGGTGAGAGCAGTAGGCAGGACTGTGGTACTGGAATGTCACGCCAGTGTCAACACTTGTATCACAGATCAGGATAAGTTATTGTTCCACGTCAAGGAGGTGAGAGCAGTAGGCAGGACTGTGGTACTGGAATGTCACGCGAGTGTCAACACTTGTATCACAGATCAGGATCAGTTATTGTTCCACATCAAGGAGGTGAGAGCAGTAGGCAGGACTGTGGTACTGGACTGTCACGCCGTTGTCAACACTTGTATCACAGATCAGGATAAGTTATTGTTCCACGTAAAGGAGGTGAGAGCTGTAGGCAAGACTGTGGTACTGGAATGTCACGCATGTGTCAACACTTGGATCACAGATCAGGATAAGTTATTGTGAAGGAGTTGATACAGTAAATACAGAATGTTTTCATTCACGTCTAAATACTGTTGTATACATTAGGTCTGAACAAAATGTACAGTGTAATTTCCTGTGTTTTATTGATAGACTGTGACATCGTGTGTACAATGTACAAGTATTTGCTGTATTGTATTGATAGACAGTGACATCGTATGTACAATGTACACGTATTTTCTGTATTGTATTGATAGACTGTGACATCTTGTGTACAATGTACAAGTATTTGCTGTATTGTATTGATAGACAGTGACATCACGAGTACAATGTACAAGTATTTGCTGTATTGTATTGATAGACAGTGACATCACGTGTACAATGTACAAGTTTCTGTTACAGAGACACAGAAAGACTCCAACTCCCACCATGACGCCGCCCTCCTTCATGCCTGCCGTGTTGGGAACATGGCCGAGGTGAAGCTTGCCCTGGATTTGGGTCAGGTGAACGTCAACTGTAGAGGATGGTGTAGCCGGACACCGGTGATGTGGACAGCAGGGCGGGGACACAGAGATGTGGTGGAGCTGCTACTGAGTAGAGGAGCTGATGTGTCACTGGTGGACATGTACGGTAACAACACCTTTCACTTGGCCTGTAGTGGAGGAGATGTGGGGACGGTGGAGTTGATGCTGTCCCTGGACGAGGTGGACGTCAACTGTAGAGGAGAGAGGAGCCGGACACCGGTGATGTGGACAGCAGGGCGAGGACACAGAGATGTGGTGGAGCTGCTACTGAGTAGAGGAGCTGATGTGTCACTGGTGGACATGTACGGTAACAACACCCTTCACTGGGCCTGTGGTGGAGGAGATGTGGGGACGGTGGAGTTGATACTGTCCCGGGACGTGGTGGACATCAACGCCAGGAACAACCGCTGGCAGACAGCGGCCGACGTGGCGAGAGGCAGGGGACATCATCAACTGGTGGATCTCATCGTGTCTCATGATGCTCTGTGAAGTCGTGTGGTGTGGTGTGGTGCAGACAGTGACGTGGTGTGTGCCGTTCACGTCGTCGTATTTACATTGTGGGACCAAGGTTAGAATTATTGTTGTGTTTGAGGAGAAATAAAACTTGTTGAAAACATTTTCAGACATTTTGTCATTTGTTTTCATGTGGATGTTTTCATGATCAGGTAAGAAGATTGTTGACTGAGTGCAATATTTATATACAACATGAAAGTTGACATAGTGGCGGACATTTATATGTGATTTATGTGACAAACTGAGTCACAGATATGTGACAAACAGACAACAAACTGTTTGTTTACATCTCGATCCACTCTGAGGCCATGTTCGCCCAGCTGACGGGGCGCCAAATGTACAGTGACGGTGACGTCACAATGCCTATGACGTCATGGCTGTTACCCAGCTGCCAGACAGGGATACGGGAGTTTGTTTTCAGTTTGTTACAATGAACATAACTTTATTTCTCCTAATGTTGTTTTCTTGATTTGGCATCAAGTTGGACAAAGAACATCCATCTATATATATTTACAATCTGGTTAGTGCAAGTGTGTGGTCAACCGCACCTTCAACGTAGAAGACTTGTACATGCAAGCAGTCACACCGGCGACGGAGTCGGACAGGTCGCACATCGGGTTTTCCATTCACACCTAAATGAACCGGGGTAAAAACACAATTATATTGAACTTGTCTAACTTGGTAATTAATTTCTGATCCACATGGAATCTGCGTTATCAAGAAAATGCATATCATACAATATTTAACACACTAGAGAACATATATGGTGTTATACAAACGTATCTTGTTTACGTCAGCTGGCTGTCTACCGTTCGGTGCTGCACTGTGATGACGTCGGTTTCAAATATGTATACATTGTATACAATGTTACAACGGTCTAATATCTTCACAGTGTCACTAAATTGTATAACATTCAACTTGAGTTGATTATTTTTCAAACAGCGTCTTCAAATGTATATCCTCCTTGCCTTGCCTTGCCGTGTCGGTTTGCAACTTTTCCACATAAATCATTATATCGAAGCCTTCGAAATGCTTAGTAAGCTCCCTGGTTTGAAATCTTGATGTCCGACAATTCAAATCACTGTATAAAGTACACTTCCTTGCGATAACAGATAGATGCCATCCATGTCAAAATGAAGAGTCACTGAAAATTGTCGGTGAGTTAGATTTCCCTCCCAACCAATCCTTCTGAAATAGTCAGTGTATTTGACGTCAATACCAAATAGACAGAAGTGTTTAAGATTAGTTCATGCGCAGTCTGTCTACAAAGTAACGTTACACAGAACAGTTTAGATCAAACATCTGGTTGAAAATCCTGATCCTCCTATCTGGTTATGGCCTGAAAAGCAGTTGTAAGATGAATCAGTTTCCACAAGCAAATCTGTCGGGGTACATAGCCCCAGTCAGTCTCCGCATACCTGTTGATTATAAACTCATACCTATGACGGCCCTGTTATTCCTGGTGCCATAGCGACTGACTCAGGACAGCCATTGTTCGGATACACATTTATTTCCAAACACACCCAATTATTTATTTGATGCAAATCGCCATTCTCAATCCTCATCTTCACTATCAACCCGTGCCACTCATCAGTGAGTGTTGTTTATAGGCCCTGTTTTTGCACGGAAATTAACCTTTTTGTCTTGCACTTTTTCTGCATAAAAAGTGTTTGTCAAGCAGTCTCGAAGCCACAACGGTACAGATATCATAAGTGACTAATTAGGACATTTGTAGCCTGAACTGGTTGTAACGGTTAAGGTACGAAGATTCGTTCTTTATGGCTGTAGAAAGAACTCGGGGTGTGTTGACGAACAGCTCATATGCGAACACAGGTAATACTATTTAACAGAATAGCATAATTATTTTACGCTTTACCTGATAGGTAACGTTTGGGAAATAACATGTAAGTTTTTGCTATTACTATTCAGAACCCAGTTTGCGCTGCGCACAATGTTTCTTTCACTAGTTCAATACATGAGAATGCGCTTTTTTGCATGGCCGACAGACAATATGCTGTCGCAGTGTTACTTTTTTCCGGTGCTAGGAAAGTTAGGAAATTCACTAGTCTATTTTCAAAGAATATAATTAAATGTATTTTCACTTCCTATATAGGCATTCTTTGCAGAGTACAGGTATTTTATAAAACTGTCAGGAGTTTGCTTTTTGTTGAGTATTTTACTAGCTCTTCACTTAACATGGCTGTGCGATGCACGTGTAAGCATAATCTATGCAAGAGTATCTTCCCTGTGAAAGTTATGTGAGTTTTTTCAAAACATACAAATCATAATGTAAACTGATGTTTATCTGATGTTCTCTATGGTAAAACGTCCAAAGGCTGCGATGGGAGACTTTCTGCTTGACTTGGCGACGGCAGAAAGGATGTGGTGGCGACGGCAGAAAGGATGGTGGTGGCGACGGCAGAAAAGATGGTGGCGATGGCAGGAAAGATGGTGACAACTGTGGCGACTGCAGGAAGGAAGGCGACAAGCGTTTCCTTTCGTTTTCTTTCAACTTTCTTTGTGAAATTATTTGGAGAAATGAAAAAAAAAAACACTTGAGTTGAGTTCTATTTTCAGTCAATACAATTTTAATAACTATCATTAGATGTCTTGATGTAAAGTGATAATTCTGTTTTAAGGTCTATCTGCCGTAGATGTATTTGGTAACATTAAAATAAACTGTTCTTTCTGCACGTTCTATCTGCGGTAGAAAGCACCGAGTCGCGTTCTATCTGCGGTAGAAAGCACTCGCCATAAATAGAAATATCACTTTACACTAGGCAATAGAGTATAATGGTCTCGCCCAGTTCTTACTTGCTGGGGGCGGTGGGGTAGCCTAAAGCGTTGACTCGTCACGCAGAAGACCCGGGTTCGAATCCCCACATGGGTACAATGTGTGATGAAGCCAATGTCTGGTGTCCCCTGCCGTGATGTTGCTGGAATATTGCTAAAAGCGGCGTAAAACCAAAACTCAGTCAGTCAGTCAGTCTTACTGGCTGGTTTTGGTATAGTGCATAACAATGGAGTGACGTCACATGAGTTTTATAAGTCCCTTAGTCGTGTCTGACACAACGTCACGTTTAAGGTAGTTTGTTGTGTTTGTAAATCGTTGTCTCTTCGTCTGTCCAGTGTGGTCTTTAACTATATATAGTCTCTCTTCACCTACGATTTGGACCCTAGTTATGGTTGAAAGGTCCTGTGGCTTTTGTTCAAGCAGAAAGTCACACAGACGCGAGAGAGTAGCCCCAAAGGCTTGAATTGTTAGAACATTGTTCAACGTGAAGGACAAGTTAACTATTGAAAAGCCGAAGTCATCCATCATGTCGCACAGTGTTACAAGAAGTTGTTTTGGGTTGTTTTTTTCACTTTAAATGTTTATGTCAAGAACATAGACTTTAGAGTCTTTACTGAGATTACAAAACGTCAAGCAGATTCATGGAGTTTTCAGAATCCTCATGACATAAACTCCATTTGTATCAAAGACTTTCTGAGAATACTAATGTCAACTAGTCGCTCTTCGTGCCGTGGCAGGGGCCCTGGGGTGGCCTAGTGTTTAAAGCAGTTGCTCGTCACTTGTATCAAAAACTTTTGGTGAATACTAATGTCAACTACTCGCACTTCGTGCCGTGGCAGCTACTAGGGTAGCCTAGTAGTTAAAGCGGTTGCTCGTCACTTGTATCAAAGACTTTCGGTGAATACTAATGTCAACTACTCGCACTACGTGCCGTGGTAGCTACTAGGGTGGGCTAGTGGTTAAAGCTGTTGCTCGTCACTTGTATCAAAGACTTTCGGTGAATACTAATGTCAACTACTCGCACTACGTGCCGTGGTAGCTACTAGGGTGGCCTAGTGGTTAAAGCTGTTGCTCGTCACTTGTATCAAAGACTTTCAGTGAATACTAATGTCAACTACTCGCTCTTCATGTCGTGGGAGGGGCCCTGGGGTGGCCTAGTGGTTAAAGCGGTTGCTCGTCACTTGTATCAAAGACTTTCAGTGAATACTAATGTCAACTACTCGCTCTTCGTGTCGTGGGAGGGGCCCTGGGGTGGCCTAGTGGTTAAAGCGGTTGCTCGTCACTTGTATCAAAGACTTTCAGTGAATACTAATGTCAACTACTCGCACTTCGTGCCGTGGCAGCTACTAGGGTGGCCTAGAGGTTAAAGCAGTTGCTCGTCACTTGTATCAAAGACTTTCAGTGAATAAGACTTTCAGTGAATACTAATGTCAACTACTCGCTCTTCGTGCCGTGGCAGGGGCCCTGGGGTGGCCTAGTGTTTAAAGCGGTTGCTCGTCACTTGTATCAAAGACTTTCGGAGAATACTAATGTCAACTACTCGCTCTTCGTGCCGTGGCAGCTACTAGGGTGACCTAGTGGTTAAAGCGGTTGCTCGTCACGCCGAAGACGCGGGTTCGATTCCCAATATGGGTACAATGTGTGAAGCCCATATGTTGTTTCCCCCACCATATCTGGAATATTGCTGAAATCGGCGTAAAACTAAACTCACTCACTCATGACAGCACATTAGAGTCATTCAGTTGTCTGTCTCCAGATTCTATTCATTACATTAATTTACAGAATATGATAAACTGTTCCGTAAAAGTGTTGAACGTTTCTCGTCAATCTTTGTAACGTTTTAACACTTTTTGAAAAGCTATGTTGCTTTACAAAATAGAGCATCTCTACCGCCTTCGGAAACAGTGCTCTGGTCAAGTTTGATGGTGTTGCCTACTAAATATGTCAGAGCCTCGGATGAAATGAATACTTCCAATAATACTACAATGAATGTTTTGACTCCGATTTAAGAAAGATGATAAATGACCAGTTATGCGATGGGTTTGCTTGGTGTCCTGATATGAAGAGTGTTAACAGTAGATGATAGTTTTGTGACGGTATATGCGTGTATCCATATATTGAAGACTATAGACCTGTGTGGTATGCTTGGTGTCCTGACATGAAGATTGTTAACAGTAGATGATATTTTTGTGACGGTATATGCGTGTATCCATATATTGAAGACTATAGACATGTGTGGTATGCTTGGTGTCCTGACATGAAGATTGTTAACAGTAGATGATATTGTTGTGACGGTATATGCGTGTATCCATATATTACAGACTATAGACCTGTGAGGTATGCTTTGTGTCCTGACATGAAGATTGTTAACAGTAGATGATATTTTTGTGACGGTATATGCGTGTATCCATATATTGAAGACTATAGACCTGTGTGGTTTGCTTGGTGTCCTGACATGAAGATTGTTAACAGTAGATGATATTTTTGTGACAGTATATGCGTGTATCCATATATTGAAGACTATAGACCTGTGTGGTATGCTTGGTGTCCTGACATGAAGATTGTTTACAGTAGATGAGATTTTGTGATACCATATGCGTGTATCAATATATTACAGACTATAGACCTGTGTGGTATGCATGATTTATTACAAGATGAGGTGTAAAATGGTTCGTCGGCAACGCCAGTCTATGTAGGACACTTTCTATCTGAAATAGAAGAAAAACACGTTTAGGGTAATCATTCTTTAAGTAAACATGGATGGCTTCCATTCTCAGACAATAGAGGCAGAAAATCTTGTCCTGTGTGAAAGGACACAATTGCATCCTCGTGTTTGATATTGTGTTGATGCATTTTCGATGCTTTCTCACTTATTTCTAACCAATAATGTTTAACAGGGTTTTCACCCATTATTAATCTCGATCGAATCTTATTGTAAGAAATGACGCCATGGCCGATGATTGCTGACGTCATTCCACAATAGTTGTGTTTCTAATAAAATGGCTGTCGTGATCAGTGCCTGTTTCTAAAGTGGAGCACAAAATGGTTAAGAAATAACGAGTAATAAAGAAAGATATTACACTTACTTGTGTGTCAAACTAATTTTGCCAAACATGTTTAAGAATTCATGTCTTACACTCTCGTCTGAGAAATACAAGAAATGTGTTTATTTGTATATCTAGTATATCTAGTGTATATCTAGTATATATCCAGTGTATATCTAGTATATATCCAGTGTATATCTAGTATATATCCAGTGTATATCTAGTATATCTAGTGTATATCTAGTATATATCCAGTGTATATCTAGTATATATCCAGTCTATATCCAGTGTATATCTAGTGTATATCTAGTATATATGCAGTGTATATCTAGTATATCTAGTGTATATCTAGTATATATCCAGTGTATATCTAGTATATATCCAGTGTATATCTAGTATATATCCAGTGTATATCCAGTGTATATCTAGTGTATATCTAGTATATATGCAGTGTATATCTAGTATATCTAGTGTATATCTAGTATATATCCAGTGTATATCTAGTATATATCCAGTGTATATCTAGTGTATATCTAGTATATATCCAGTGTATATCTAGTATATATCCAGTGTATATCTAGTATATATCCAGTGTATATCTAGTATATATCCAGTGTATATCTAGTATATCTAGTGTATATCTAGTATATATCCAGTGTATATCTAGTATATATCCAGTGTATATCTAGTATATCTAGTGTATATCCAGTGTATATCTAGTATATATCCAGTGTATGTCTAGTATATATCCAGTGTATATGTAGTATATGTCCAGTGTATATCTAGTATATCTAGTGTATATCTAGTATATATCCAGTGTATATCTAGTATATATCCAGTGTATATCCAGTGTATATCTAGTGTATATCTAGTATATATTCAGTGTATATCTAGTATATCTAGTGTATATCTAGTATATATCCAGTGTATATCTAGTATATATGCAGAGTATATCTAGTATATATCCAGTGTATATCCAGTATATATTCAGTGTATATCTAGTATATATCCAGTGTATATCCAGTGTATATCTAGTGTATATCTAGTATATATCCAGACTATATCTAGTATATATCCAGTGTATATCCAGTATATATCTAGTATATACATGGTGTAGGGCTACTCACAGGTGCCAGAGGGGGTGGTGCAGACAGCGTGGCCGCCGAATCTGGTGCAGCACTTATTCTTAGGGCAATCACTATGAGCCTGACACCCGCGAGTTAATGGAGACGCACACGTTCCTGAAATAAAACAGTTTGAATATCAACCATGATACATGTATACTAGCGTTTTACTGTCTTCCAACCTGTGTCACGGGGCACTTAAATAACTGATTGACTGACTGACTTTCTTGAAGCTGGTGAGTGAAACCGGACATATACAGCAAGAAACGTAAGGTTTACACGTGTAATATCAATACTTCACAGAACTTGAAGCTGGTGAGTGAAACCGGACATATACAGCAAGAAACGTAAGGTTTACACGTGTAATATCAATACTTCACAGAACTTGAAGCTGGTGAGTGAAACCGGACATATACAGCAAGAAACGTATGGTTTACACGTGTAATATCAATACTTCACAGAACTTGTTTGTCGTCAGTGCAGCTTGATAACGGTGGAAGAATATACAACCGACATCGCTAAATGAATAAACAAGAAGTAGTATCCATAACTGAAGGAACGCAAAGGCCTGTTTCCCCTGATAATACACGTATACCTACCCCTAACAACACGGCCATGTGTTACTGACCTTGGTGTGAGTCGGGAGCGTCGGGGTTCGGTGTGCAGGTGAAGCCCACCTCGCAAGCACACATGGCGTCGAGGGTGGTGTTGGTATTCGGGGTCAAGTTACAACCTGTAACATACACCATACATAGGAAACTGAAATATATTGTTTACAAACCGTGTAAGTACAAGAAAGATACGTTAAAAAGCCAGTCAGATAAATCGTGTTAGTATTAACCTCAACAACTGTAAAATGTGAGCAAGTTGAATAGGCGTTAAACATTTTAGGCTTGGATTCCTGCCGTAATTCGTGACCTTTCTCATGGAACGCGTTGGATGTGACCAGCTGTCTGACACATACCAGGATTCACACGTAGAATAATTATAAGGTAGCATTGATATTTACAACTTTCTGGCTTGAGAATGCTGATTCAACTCCGCTGTGAACAATATGCCAGTCATGTCATGGCGTGTCGACTCTGAGGGGCACGTCCGACTGTCAATCTGAGTTTATCAACTCGAAGACACATTTGCGGAATACTTTTGAAAATCATTTTTGACGTTTGTGGGCAATTCGTGAGACAGTATCTGCCTTTGTTAGCTTAAATTCCATATTAGGATAGACTGGTCCTTGTGATAGGTGAGCTACCAAACTTACTGCTTTTCTCAAGGCCATGGGGAGTACATACTCCTGTCGCACTTCCGGGAGAAGTCTCCTTACAGCATTCGTGAGCTCCGCAATCCGCCTGTCTCGTGCAGGTTTTGGGCGGACTGTTGCAGTACTGTGTGAAGAGCTCCCCTGAAACAAACGTGACCTTTCATTAAAAGTTAGCAAAGGCACGATCACTGGATGACGTCATCTTTATGTATTTCTGACAATGCGTGGATGTGGTGTCACGAAGTTAGAGGCTGCTTCGAGAGATTTAAACTATGTAGCGATGAAAATGACTTAGTCTAACAGCATAAGGTTGAAATAAAGAAATTGTTCGAAAAGAGTTATTAAAATCAAGTGCACCGATTGTGTGCAGTATTAGTACGGCACATAGGCGTTGTTTTTTTCAATAAGCCGACATTTTGTAATTGTTTATTTATGGTTAAACTAAAGTGGTTTAACGAGAGCACAGGTACTTTTACTCCCTCGGTATATATCAACAGAACTAGCCTGATCGTGGTATGGTCTCTATCTGAAGGCATCGATCAGTGGGTCTCTATCTGAAGACATCGATCAGTGGGTATCAGAAGGGCAGGAAATGTCTACTCACTCATCAGACAAATCCCGGCAGAAACACGCCACGTGCGGACGCAGCACTGACCACTCGAACAGTAGGCATCCGTCTGACAATCACCGGACACGCCCTGCTGGAAGAAGAAGATATAGATATAACAGTAGGTGTCTGTCAGACAATCACTGGACACGCCCAGCTGGAAGAGGAAGATATAGATAAAACAGTAGGCATCCGTCTGACAATCACCGGACACGCCCAGCTGGAAGAGGAAGATATAGATATAACAGTAGGTGTCTGTCAGACAATCACTGGACACGCCCTGCTGGAAGAGGAAGATATAGATATAACAGTAGGTGTCTGTCTGACAATCACCGGACATGGCCTGCTGGAAGAGGAAGATATAGATATAACAGTAGGTGTCCGTCTGACAATCACCGGACACGCCCTGCTGCAAGAGGAAGATATAGATATAACAGTAGGTGTCTGTCAGACAATCACTGGACACGCCCAGCTGGAAGAGGAAGATATAGATAAAACAGTAGGCATCCGTCTGACAATCACCGGACACGCCCAGCTGGAAGAGGAAGATATAGATATAACAGTAGGTGTCTGTCAGACAATCACTGGACACGCCCTGCTGGAAGAGGAAGATATAGATATAACAGTAGGTGTCTGTCTGACAATCACCGGACATGGCCTGCTGGAAGAGGAAGATATAGATATAACAGTAGGTGTCTGTCTGACAATCACCGGACACGCCCTGCTGCAAGAGGAAGATATAGATATAACAGTAGGTGTCTGTCAGACAATTACCGGACACGCCCTGCTGGAAGAGGAAGATATAGATATAACAGTAGGTGTCTGTCAGACAATCACCGGACACGCCCTGCTGGAAGAGGAAGGTATAGATATAACAGTAGGTGTCTGTAAGACAATCACCGGACACGCCCTCCTGGAAGAGGAAGATATAGATATAACGTATATAGACGTATAAATATAGGTACATGTGGACGTAGAGATATAGGTAGATGTAAACGTATAAACATAGATACATATGAACGTATAAATATAGATACATATATACGTAAAAATATAGGTACATATAGACTGCTTCAGTGCGGCTTTTATTCCAAACAGGCGTGGAGAGAGTGAGTGAGTGAGTTGGTTTTTACGCCGCTTTTAGCAATATTCCAACAATAACATGGCGGGAGACACCAGAAATGGACTTCACATTATGCCCATGTGGGGAATCGAAGCCGAGTCTTTGGCACGACGAGCAAACGCTTTAACCACTAGGCTACCCCACTCCCCGGAGTGGGGAATCACTTCAACTACCATATCCTTCTATATGCAGGGCGGTGGGGGCTCACAGAGTTTGCTCGCTCACCCGGGCTCGATTCCCCACGTGGGTGCAATGTTTGAAGCCATTTTCTGGTGTCCCCCCGCCGTGATATTGATGGAATATTGCTAAAAGCGGCGTAAAACTCCACTCACCCACTCACTCACTCAGTTCCCTATGCGGAATAATACGAACGCGTTGTCCACTGTTTTGGCGACCTAGTAATGGACTTTGGGAGTTAATATTTTAGAATATCCCAAAAATTTGCAAATATTGCTCTCTAATTCTACCACGATTGTTATAGATACGGTAGTGGCCATTTTATCCTGTTAGTACATTGATAAACGAGAAGGTAATATATTACAATGACGTCATCCTAACTGTATCCAACTCCCACCTAGCTACATTTACGCCGTGTCGCCGGCCAGTAGCACACTTCCTCTATATATACGTAATAGTAGATCAAACGTAACGAACGTTCAATACTTACAATGGCGGCGAGAGCTACAGTTGTGAGGATCAGGAAGAGCTCCATGTTGACAAGTTTGGGACTGAAATGAAAATCCTCTCCGCGTCAGCTATTTGTACCCCTAATGATTGGTGGATTCTCCCCGGGCACCTGTCACTCAAACCTCTCTGTGTGTCACGTTATCACACATAACACTTCTAATGGAGTTATTTCTATATCAACCCTTCCCATTTGAGAATTAATTGTGGTGTGATAAAGCTAATTAGTCCAACAGGGAAGTATACCTCTGTAACTCATAACTATAAACATCTATTTATGACAGTTTCGAATGGTTTTAATTACCCGAGATTGCGGTTTATGAGTGACATCTACCTGAACATCATTAGGTATCAATGTTTTGTTTTCTCATAAAATATATCCTAAATGAATAAATCAACTTTTCATTATTCTCTTTGTGTTGAGAATCGTTATACATTCTTTTAATTTCTTGAACAGGACTACCACTTGCGCGTCAAAATCTTGGTTCAGTATGAAAATAAATGCTGAAATGTTTCCACTGTCCAGAGACGAACGTCGTTTGCAATGTGTCACGTTTTATCACTGCCTATTTCTTCAGGTTACTGATCTTGACGTGATCCCAGGGTGTCACTGGGCCAGACGGTCTAAACTACCGGTACACTCAAGCTAAATTAACACAGATATTTGATAGTTCTTGTCAAAGAAGGAACACAAACACCCATATGAAAAATGATCGAATATTTCCAAGAATATTTTTGTTGAAAAATGCTATCTCGTTACATAAAAATCTTTGTAGAACAAAGCCGTAAAGAGTATCATGTGGACTTTGTCAGGGGCTCCTTTCACGAAGCAACCTTTACTAAGATTAACCATAACTCCCACTCTTTAACATTGCCCTAAGGTTACCTTGGTGACTTACAATCCCCTTAGTGCATTGTGAAAGGAGGCCCAGGTCACCAGATGAGTTAAACTTGTCATCTGGCCAAACAAAAACAAAAACAACCAAATATTTCAATATATTGATTATACATTTTCATAAAAGAAAACCTTACCACGTATTTAATTGAGCAAGAAGCTAAGTATATTATATGTATTTTGTGTGTTCTATTTATTTCGTGCACATTTCCAGGATCTTCTTTGAGAAGAGCACTTCACTGAAGCAGATTGAAACAAGTTGATAACAAAGTGTTATTTCATCTGATCATAAGCGACATATCCAGTTTATATTTTCAGACAGTTTGTCATACACACCCTGAAACGAATATACCTTATACTGCAGCCCATGAAGTCTCCGGGTTCCATTTTATTATTTTTATGACTATCATTTAGGAATGGTTTTTTCTGTAAAATAGGTTTATTACAGACACTGGGTGTTTGTCTAAATTTCAGATGACAGCATTATGTAATCACCACATTTACAATACACAGAATATTCGAGTCTGGTCGAAAAATATTTGAAATTAATCAACACTGATTTTATGTGAGTAATATCTGCGAAACCCGTTTATTATAACCTCGAGGAATGAAGCCACGGGCGACACGAGGACAAAATGCACTTTCCTAAACAAAATATGAAAACGCGTGAGGTTCTCCATTCATTGTAAACACGCCGGAAAATGACGTCATCATGTTTTTACCGGCACATATGACCATCAGGGGTTCGTCACGTGGTGACATAAATGGCTTACATATATCCGAGTTGAGATCACCAAGAATAATTGTGTCACCCTGAACACACAGCTCATCATATAAGTCACAAAGTTCGTCGAGTGCCGTGCTATAGGTAGAGTGAAGGGCATTGGTGGATGGAAGCCGACATGCAATCACATATATGTCGACGGAACATGGGTGAGTTAACTTAACAGCAATACAACAGTTGGCAGACGAACGTACACACTGTGCTTTCCATTTAGAATTAGTGTTCTGTAGTAGAGCAATACCCCCACAGCCTCTTGTGCAGGTAGTTACATCATCAGCATTTCAGATCTTTCAGACATTGAATATTGCTTGTTTTCAACCAGTGTTCTTGTATAGCAATGACGTCAACATAGTCCGGTAAAACAGAGTTGATTTTGTGGGTCTGGTGCAGCCCACCACGCACATTCCAGGTCAACACACCCGCACATTCCAGGTCAACACACCAAGCACATTCCAGGCCAACACACCACGCACATTCCAGGTCAACACACCACGCACATTCCAGGTCAACACACCACGCACATTCCAGGTCAACACACCACGCACATTCCAGGTCAACACACCACGCACATTCCAGGTCAACACACCACGCACATTCCAGGTCAACACACCACGCACATTCCAGGTCAACACACTTAGCGCGACCATCACAGACACCAGAGTTAGTATGTACAGATCCATTCTATTAGCAGATGTTTTCTCTGTATTGTTGGTGTTTCTGATCATTTTGTCGGTACCTTGGCACATAGTCCCGACACACAATGTCCTCAGGCCAGAAATATTCGTCATTGATCATGACGTCATAATCATTTAGTGGCAGGTTAACTTGTACAGTATATGTTTCAGATTTATCGAAGTGGGTGCGTTTCTTCATGAGGCGGACATACGTTACGTTCTTGGGCATAGTGGGATATGACGTTTCTCAGTTCCTCAAAGGACTTGTCTGCCTTGATGTTAGAGAGAACAATCCGTTTCGTTCGAATATGCGACACATCTTCCAGAGTGTTATAGGATTTGCTGAGAGATCGTATGGGATAGCCTTTGTTTTGTGGGTTGCTCACGATATTCCGTTGGGTAAATTCCTTCCTTGATCCACGCGTGTTGTACTTGGTGGTCCCATTACTATCTCAATTAAATTCAAGGCCATGGGAATTCTGTGTGTATAGTCCCCATATATATTCTTTGTCAGAGAGATCTACCATATTACTAGATCCTTGGCGACTAGTGTTCCTATGAGTTTTCGAGGGTCCTGTGTCGGACACAGACACCTTGGTGACAGAGTCAGCATGTGTGACCTCCATATTGATGTTCGACTGTTCATTGGTATGACTCGTGGGAACATTTATGAGGACATTAGTGATAGAAGCTCTGTCGTCAGTGACGATGTCACAGTCACCTGTCGATTTGGCGTCGGGGATTGTATCACGTGTGTGAGTGCTAGGATTTGGTACATCGTGTTTTCTTGATGCAGTTACTTTGGAAGGAAAGTTGGAAATTTTGTTATCCAAGTTTTTCAGTTTCGCATCAATTTGGTAGTTACCACGTAACAATTCATGTTCGAAATCTGTTATCCTGTCTTTTAGTGACTTCATTTCCTGTCGTTCTAGTTTCAACTGTGCACTGAGTTCAGTTCGTCGTGCGTCTGATTCCTGTAGTTTTACAGTCAGTTGTTGTATGTCCTTTGTCTTGCAGTCAATCATCGAATTTTTTAATGTAATGTCAGTGTTCAATTTAATTTCAATGGCGTTTATTTGATTTCGTAAAGACTCATTCCCATCCACTACACACTGTTTCAGCTGTACAAGGTGACTCATTACATATGCAACAGTATCTATATCACCTTGTGGTGGTGTTGTATTGGGTACTTGTGCAGAATCCTCCTCTGTGTGTGTGGTAGATAGAGGTAGGTTCCTGATGTTAGCCTTGCTGAGCACCTTGCACTGTAACACATGATCCTGAATACCTCCCTCGATCAAGTGGAACAGACAGTAGATATCCTGTGCATATGTTTCAAGAACACTCTGAGGTCCTCCATTATTCTTATTTCTCCGTCTGACCAGTGAACCAGGGGGAAATTGCTGCATGATTCTTTGGCGTAGTCGTAAAAACTCTCTCGTATGTGGTTAATTTGTCTTGTTCAAAACACTGCTTGTCACTTTGTCCAAATTTACGCTTGATTTCCAGATAGATTTCTTTGTCTTGAGCGTCACTCGCCTGAGTGCTGTATAGCTCGTCTCCGTCTGCCATTGTTGGTCAATTAAAGCTTGGTTGTATTTGGGTCACCACAGATCCCTCATACACACAGAACAATGGATATCAGTAAGTTTTCGTTTGTATCAAGTAATTAAAGTAATAAAGTAAATTCTGAACAAAGAAACTCACGGTTGCCATCATGCGTATGTACATCACATTCTGGATAGTGTTTTAAAGGTATAATCTCATTTAAAATACATAATATTCACTTTTTCACATGAGCAGTTTGAATTGCGACCCCTCGAGTCGACGCATGCGCACACATTTGGCCAGTTGTTATCTACATTTGCAGAGTTATTATCTGCACAGTAGTTGTCTATAATTGCACAATGGTTGTCTATATTTGCACAGTAGTTGTCTACATTTGCACAGTTGTTGTCTACATTTTCGCAGAGGTTGTCTATATTTGCTCAGTTGTTGTCTATATTCGCACAGTGGTTGTCTACATTTGCTCAGCTGTAGCCAATATTTGCACAGTAGTTGTCTACATTTGCACAGTAGTTGTCGATATTTAATCGGTTGTAGTCATTATTTGCTCAGAAGCTGTCTACATTTGCTCAGTTGTTGTCTACATTTTCGCAGAGGTTGTCTATATTTGCTCAGTTGTTGTCTATATTCGCACAGTGGTTGTCTACATTTGCTCAGCTGTAGCCAATATTTGCACAGTAGTTGTCTACATTTGCACAGTAGTTGTCTACATTTGCACAGGTGTCTTCAGAGTTGGATGTACTGCCACACATATATTTTCTTGATTGTTTTCAGGTAGCGACAACATTTGTTTGAATCAACCAAGTTGGTGTCTAACTAAGCAGTGGCTTCAGATCCTCAAGTACGACATACCCAAGGTAGGTCATCGGTGTAACTGTAAGTGTTTACCCGTGATTAATATACACGTCCAGACTAAACACATTTGTGTTTGTACAGGAGAATATTATCACGATGTAACTTCAACTGTTGAATGTACACATTTATTACATGTCTAGACTGAACACATATATGTTTCGACAGAAGTCTAGTACATGTAAATTACAAGGGAATATAGACATGAGCACGCATATTGTATTGCGTACACAGCATAGGGTTGTCAAGTTAACTTGCATCAATTAGCATCAGGGCCCCGTCTCACACTACGACTGTGGTAAGTCTGTGTTACAGTATAGGAGGTACAAATACTACGAGAAAAGTTACGAGACCGTAGAGTTTTGTGAAACGGGACCCAGGGCTATATCTTGATATGGGTACAGGACGTTAAGGATCACAAATACTAAATTAGCACCAGGGGTATGTCTTGATATGGGGGCAGGTTGTTATCAATCACAAATACTAAATTAGCACCAGGGGTATGTCTTGATATGGGGGCAGGTTGTTATCAATCACAAATACTAAAGTGAGTGAGTGAGTTAAAATTTTACATCGCATCGGCAATATTACAGCCAGAAAGCGATAAGAAAAGGTAATCAATTTAAGATATCTGTCGACAAAGGACAGTAAAACAAACAAGACTATCACAGATACATATTTAAAGCTAGTAATTAAATTTAAAATACTTTAACTATAGAGGACAATACAATATATAAATAGGCTATTGATCGCCAACAACTGATCACCATACTAGGGTCCCTGGGGACTTACAGTACATTTGCTACCTGCATGGAACCTAGCTGGATTTTCACCATCACTTCAGCCGCAAACGATTTTAGGAAACGTTTTAAAAGAACAAATATACTACGTTTAAAAAACTGGTAAGCTTAAATTCAACTTCTCTCAGGAGAACAATTATTTTACGATACTTTAACCCCCTTTGAGGATACAGCCACTAGCAATCGCAGTTGCTAATTTATACTACCATGGTTAAAATATCATTAATCTATTTACAATTCATTTAACAAATCTAATTCTTTTAAAAATGCAATAAGTAAATGAGAACTGACATTATTAAAAAGATCCTTCATAGTTCGTGATTTGAAATAGTTATCCCTTGTGATGGAATATTCAACACTGTCAAGCAAGACATGCTTGACTGTGATTCTTTCATCACAAGGGATGCAAAACGGAGGATCCTCACCTTTCAATAGGTATTCTTGTGTTGCCAACACGACATCGTCGTATGATGACCTGTTCATATCTGGACTGACAACCCAAGTAGGTGTAACCAATATAAGGTTTTATTGCATGTAATTTATTGATACCTACTTGGGTGTCCAACTTCTTCTGCATTAGATCACGGATATAAGATCTGATGACGGCTTTATAAGCAGAGTATGGAATAAGAAGTGGTGTCACAGATTTTTGTAGTGCTGCCTTGGCAGCAAGATCGGCTATCGCGTTACCAGAACACAAATACTAAAGGGGCAATCTAGATACATAACATGACAATAACAGTGGCTCAGTGGATGATCTGGATAAATCATAATGTCAGGGTCTGAGTACAATGTGCCAGTCTATTGTGGCATGTCATGATTTATTTAAAGAATCATTACTACGCTGACACAACACATCTTGTTCCTGTTCTAGACAGTGCGGGCAGACCTCGACCGACCACCACAACCATGGGTAATCAGAACAACGACAGCAACCCTCCTCAACCCAGTACCCAGAATATCCAGGTTACACCAAACACGGAAGGACACACAGAGACGGTTAACACTGCAGGAATCGATCATGGTGGAGTTGGCAACACTAACATCAACGTGGTCCAGGCACAAGGTGAATAAATACTATTAATGGTGTCCATAGACAAACACCGGCATTAGTTCAGCCATACCCTGACTAAGAAAGTTGTAAATTTATAAATGAATAAAACAAACTTATATAATATACTTCTCTGTCTGCAAAGGACAGTAAAACAACTATTTTATCACAGGAATAAATTTAAGACTGGTAATTAGATCAAAAATATTTTAACTATAAATGACAATACAATTTAAAAACAGGCTATAGATTGCCAACAACTGAAGGTAGATCACCATGTTCCTAGTAGATTATAGACAGTGCAGCACAACAGGGAACCATATGGAAGCAGCAGATCATGCAGCACCAGAGCAGTTCAAGTTGATACCTGTACAGCCCCTGTGGAGACTACCACTGTTTTGTCCAAGTTCAAAACTCTGTAGGATATCACAGATCAGCTTACTGTTGCATATGGTATATCTAGGTTTAGGTTCCGTCGTCAGTAAGTTCATATTGTACGATTCATTTTTTGTGTGAAACGTTTTATACAATTATTGACAAGTCAATGACAAACTAGACTGGCAACACAGTACTGAAGCCTCACACATCAATGGTAGAATTGACAGTAGCCACAAAGTGCGTACGTGTGAAAAACTCTAAACTTTGATTTTATTTGTTTACAGGCGACAAGGAGCGTGTAGAAAGAGAGGTAAGTAGATGCAATCTCTCATCTGAAAATAACATGAAGTAAAAGAACATTTGTAAAGGGGCGTAGTACCAAACTAGAACTGGTCTTAAGTAATTCATCCTTGTGCTGAGAGGCGACTAACAAGATTGGGTGGTCAGGCTCGCTGACTTGGTTAGCACATGTCATCGTATCCCAACTGCATAGATCGATGCTCATGATGTTGACATAAGATGTGGATGCTTTACTAAGTACAAGCATGTTAATGTGTGTTCATGTGTGTATACGTGTCCCCACGTAGGGTAAACAGAACATACAACGAAGGTTTCAGAAACGGCAAGTTGAGGCAGGTTTTGTTTCCTGAAACATAGATACTAGTATGTTTCTACTCTGAATGCAATGGATGGAGATTTTTATATACGAGTTTGTTTGTCCGACTGATTCTACGATACGAGGCATTTATGACTCCACTACGATAGACCGATTCAGTCTGTTAATCAAAACGGGCGCATGCGTCAATTTGAGCCAATCAGAAGACCGGGAGCACTTTGTGGATTTGTTAGATTTACTTCCGGGGCCAAACGATGCATCTGAAGCGTACCTACAGAAGCGTCCTAGTGCCACAGTCTGGTTTTGTTTATCTCCTAATTAGGACTCAGTTATCTCCTAATTAGGTGATACTATGTCCTAATTAGCACTTAGCTATCTCCTAATTAGGTGATACTATATCCTAATTAGGACTCAGCTATCTCTTAATTAGGTGATACTATATCCTAATTAGCACTTAGCTATCTCGTAATTAGGTGATACTATCTCCTAATTAGGACTTAGCTATCTCCTAATTAGGTGATACTATATCCTTATTAGCACTTAGCTATCTCCTAATTAGGTGATACTATATCCTAATTAGCACTTAGCTATCTCCTAATTAGGTGATACTATATCCTAATTAGGACTCAGCTATCTCTTAATTAGGTGATACTATATCCTAATTAGCACTTAGCTATCTCCTAATTAGATGATACTATATCCTAATTAGCACTTAGCTATCTCCTAATTAGGTGATACTATATCCTAATTAGCACTTAGCTATCTCCTAATTAGGTGATACTATATCCTAATTAGGACTCAGCTATCTCTTAATTAGGTGATACTATATCCTTATTAGCACTTAGCTATCTCCTAATTAGATGATACTATATCCTAATTAGCACTTAGCTATCTCCTAATTAGGTGATACTATATCCTAATTAGGACTCAGCTATCTCTTAATTAGGTGATACTATATCCTAATTAGCACTTAGCTATCTCCTAATTAGGTGATACTATCTCCTAATTAGGTGATACTATCTCCTAATTAGGACTTAGCTATCTCCTAATTAGGTGATACTATATCCTTATTAGCACTTAGCTATCTCCTAATTAGGTGATACTATATCCTAATTAGCACTTAGCTATCTCCTAATTAGGTGATACTATATCCTAATTAGGACTCAGCTATCTCTTAATTAGGTGATACCATATCCTAATTAGCACTTAGCTATCTCCTAATTAGATGATACTATATCCTAATTAGCACTTAGCTATCTCCTAATTAGGTGATACTATATCCTAATTAGCACTTAGCTATCTCCTAATTAGGTGATACTATATCCTAATTAGGACTCAGCTATCTCTTAATTAGGTGATACTATATCCTTATTAGCACTTAGCTATCTCCTAATTAGATGATACTATATCCTAATTAGCACTTAGCTATCTCCTAATTAGGTGATACTATATCCTAATTAGGACTCAGCTATCTCTTAATTAGGTGATACTATATCCTAATTAGCACTTAGCTATCTCCTAATTAGGTGATACTATCTCCTAATTAGGTGATACTATCTCCTAATTAGGACTTAGCTATCTCCTAATTAGGTGATACTATATCCTTATTAGCACTTAGCTATCTCCTAATTAGGTGATACTATATCCTAATTAGCACTTAGCTATCTCCTAATTAGGTGATACTATCTCCTAATTAGGACTTAGCTATCTCCTAATTAGGTGATACTATATCCTAATTAGCACTTAGCTATCTCTTAATTAGATGATACTATATCCTAATTAGCACTTAGCTATCTCCTAATTAGGTGATACTATCTCCTAATTAGGACTCAGCTATCTCCTAATTAGGTGATACTATATCCTAATTAGCACTTAGCTATCTCCTAATTAGGTGATACTATCTCCTAATTAGGACTTAGCTATATCCTAATTAGGTGATACTATATCCTAATTAGCACTTAGCTATCTCCTAATTAGGTGATGCTATCTCCTAATTAGGACTTAGCTATCTCCTAATTAGGTGATACTATCTCCTAATTAGGACTTAGCTATCTCCTAATTAGATGACACTATATCCTAATTAGCACCTAGCTATCTCCTAATTAGGTGATACTATCTCCTAATAAGGACTTTCAGACAATTCAAGCATTAACCTTCTCAGTGTGTGTGTGATAACATGCGTCTGGCCGTCCGCCTTGATATGCTTCAGTACATTGGCAAGATGGACTCCATAAAGTCAACATCTCTCCTTCAACTGATGATTCAGTTCTTGTAGCTCATCGACTCCATGAACCAGACACAGACCAGGGAGTTAGAACATGATCTCATATGTTGGCTGGATCAAAGGGGCTAATTGTAAAATTATTGTCCTCCTGGTGGGACAAAAAACATTGCAAAGAACATTTAGGCCCACCAGTGATTATAGTGATAGAGACAGACGGTATTATTCCCTTTACTGTAAGAGGGGTCCAGTTTCTGCAATAGGCTTTGGCAGGTATCCAGCGTGAATATGTATGTACATATAATCTGGAAAATCTGCATATAGATCAAATCTGAACATTGATCATGACTCCTCCCTACTGGATATCAAGAGAAACAATGTAACACTTTACACAATGTGGGAGACACATACAGTCATTTGCGAAATGCACTAAATCATGTAAAGATCGCATGTGGAGCAATAATATACTCTATACATGCTGTTTTGGAGTTTATGCACTGAGTACATATATAATTATAACTGATTCAAACATGAAATCATTGTTCAATTAGAGTAAAATCATCACTTGTATTCCAAAACATGATTACCCAGAAAGTGTAAAACCACAGAGGGCTATTAAAGCCACTTGGTCAGAGTATAATGTCAGTATCTGGAGTGACAGCCAGGTCATCGGTGACCCACAGAAGAAAGGAGATGCCGAATGCTGTCTTGAGGAATGTTTTGATACTCTTGCTGAAGTGCTGTGTGCAGTTCTTGTGGTGTCTGAGGTGGTGCAAACGTCGATCAAGAGTATCCCATAGATGTTCAATGGGGTACAAATCGGGTGATCGAGAAGGCTGTGGTAACACCTGAACATTGCTGGAGGAAGTCCTGTCAAACACGAGCAACATGAGGTCGTGCATTGTCATAGTAAAAAAATCAAACGCTGACGTTGATGGAAGGAATGACGTGACGTTGATCTGGTCTTCTGGCAAAATGTCTGGCTTCCCGTAGCCAACTGCGCACTGTCTGGTCGGAGATTCGGCGAGTCCAGGAATTGGATTGTTGTAGATGATGCGGCCGTGGTGTTTGAAAGAAGATGTTTCAACCGGATGTAGCGATCCTGGACGTTGTGGTGGTATCTCTAGGTCGACCTGACCTGGGTCTGTCATTAACACTCCCAGTATTGTTGTATCGGGTCCATAGGTTTGACATGGTCTTTCTGAACACGCTGAAGTGCCTTGCAGGGCTCCAGTTAAGGGCCGTATCAGCGTATGTACGGATAAAAAATGTGCACGATATGGAAGGAAAAAAATAAGAAAACGTAGCAGATACGCACCACAGCGATGCTGTACGGTCTTAGAATCATTATCAGACGTATTCATCTGCAAAAGTATTGTTTTATTATCTATTGACCTGTTTACACAAGAGTAGCAATGTTGTGGTGCATATATGAAACGAAACACAGGATTACTGATACACCATTACATTCCATTCAGTGCTCTAAATGTACTCTTAAGGTTTTCCAGTGAAAAAATAAGGAGTACGTACACTTGATGTTGAGAATTTATTCGAAGCCCTGGCCTTGCCACCCCGTGCTACGACACCCGTCCTTGTAAACGGCCGATGGCGTTGTGTCGTTGAACTTCTGTCAGTCTTTTCATTCTCTTGTCGTCTATAATAGCTTAAAGCAATGCATGTAGAGTACCACTGATGTGGCTTTTACAGTCATAGGCTTCAGCTCAAGATGATACACAACTTCATGATGCACGTCCATTCCACTAAAGCGATTCACGACAGACGTGAGTGTAACGTTACGTTTTTGTTCAACGTTTCTTTTCTAAACGTTTTGTTGTCGGCAACCATTTCCCCACATGTTGGGATTCAGCATGGTTGGTTTGTGTCAAATCTTTCCTATGTATAGTATACTGAACCGCAAAAAAACCGTCACCCCCTTTTTGAACTTGGTAATCAGTTTAATTCAAACACATGTAAATGACATAATACTTGTCGGAACGATTTCAAAATTGACATGTTTGATAATCCATACTTAAAGGTCACATAAACCCTAGGGGGTACAAATACATAAATCACTAACTGGCATCGTTATAAATGAAACCCCGTCATTAAAACTACTCATTTCGACCTTTAATTGACTTAAATCGACCTTTTTGACAACAGTGCACAATTCTCACCCGCGAACGACATTTCAACCAATCAGAGCGGCACGCGTCTGTGGCGTCATATGAGGAATAGCTTTGAGGGCCGATGCAGAATTCATCTACATTTTAGGGGTTAAATTATCTTGTCTACAGGCTTGTATAAACCTGAAATCGTGACAATTGTTGTGGAAAATGAAAGCTATATGTTCTCACCATCTACTGTCATTTAACTTTGACTCCTGCTTTGCCTAGTTTCCGAGTTACAACTTGTTTTCATAGACGATTCTGTCAAAATCGATTGGTGTCGTTAGGCCCTATTTGTATAATGACTGATCAAAATTGATCCCATTTTTGTGTTTTTTTACTTCGATATTTAATCATGTCATGTAAAAATATGTTTGTATTCTCAAAGGAGTGTCGGCTCATTGGTTTTTTTACATGCAATACAGCAATTATTCCCTTGTTGTAACCCGTGTTAGGTGGTATAAACCTACACATGTTTTTTGTCATCATTCACTTGATGGTCAGTTAATGAATTTATAACAGGTATAATTATTGGTAACACACTTAGATTACCCAACAAAGGTTCCCATTTGGCATTTCTTGTGTCTGGAGTAAATATTCAACATTATAAACATCGATCAAAGGATTAAACGATAACACGCTGATTGATTAATTACTTTTATCTTACACAGCGGAATTGTCAAAAGGTAGTGTTTATGTATGTAGATTTACTAATCTATACTGAATACACTCTGTCGTGTCGGTGTCTGCGTAAAACAACGTCCTTCTTTCAAAGGATTAACCGGCAATACATTGATTGATTGCCCACTATTGGCTAACTAAATTACTGTTTTTAAAGAAAGGAGGACATTATGCAATTAGTTGTGCTATCTTGGGTGACCAATGAGACTATACACCAATACCTGAAAAGATTGATCACTTTTTCGTATATTAAACTGTTAAAAGACACATCATTTGGAACAGTTTTGTGGATATTGATGGATACATTCCTCGAACAAGGTAATGGCCTGATATTGTTCCTATAACTTTAATCTGTTTTAATTTCAATATTTGCATTTTGTTTTTATTCATTTGTCGTAGCATATCAACAGAATCATTGTTTTCGCCGCGAAGTGTAATGAGACAGAAAACATGCACTAGGTTGTGTGTGCGAATTATGATTCACATTGGCAAACTATATAATGTCTAGATATTACAGTTCTGTTATAAATTCACTATATAAAGTTTCAAAATGCATACAAGTCTTTAATTAGGATCATAAGACCAAATATAAAAACGCACATTGACTAGTATCTACATACTGGTGAGTAAACATTAACCATGGGAATGTAGCAAAACATTTATCGCGCAGAATTGTGACTTCGACCCCCCACCTCGCTTCCGTGGAAGAAATCGTTATGTTATAGGTTGTGTCATGCAAAATCCGTTTGATTATGATTCCAATACATATTTAACTACGAGTAGAAAGTAGTCTTGATTTTCTAACTTGATGAAAACAAACTATAATCTCATTAATTCTAACAGAATGTTTTATTTTTAAAATGGCGGCGCCCTGTGGGAACATCCGCCAGCCTGAGGATAAATGGTATTTAGGTTTGTTTTCACCGAGTTTAAAATCAAAACTACTTTCTACTCGTAGTTAAATATGTATTTTATTGATGGCCAATAGGATTTGCATGACATAGCGTATAACATAACAATTTCTCCTAGGAGCGAGGTGGGTGTCAATATAATACTACTTACAATATTATTGTTACTCGACCACAACCTCGCTTCGAGGAAGAAATCGTTATGTTACAAGTTGTGTCATGGAAAATCTTTATGGTCATCAATCATATGCATATTTTACTACAACTAGTAAGTAGTTTTGATTCTTTAACTTCCGTGAAGCCATCTGAACACAAGTACGATATCGTTTCAGGCTTCCACAACGCTCGCTTCGCACTCACAAATATAACCAATTTAGCACGAACTGCGGGGTCCTGTGGAAATCGGTGCATGGGGACACCATCGCCCGACCCCTAGGAGCAATTGACGACAAAGCAACGATTCGGCATGTCGTTGTTGATGTCGAGAAATCATCAAAATGATGAGCGTGCTACACATTTTCTATACAACTAACTGAAAATCGTTCCTCATATGACGTCACTGCAGTGCTCTGGCGACAGAGTTACGTAACCTGTCTGGGGTTTCGTTGGCGGGCGAGAGGGAAGCAGGCGACTTTTTGGCCACTTTTAATCGCTCGGTATTAATTAACCACAAGTTTTTAAAGAATAAATTTAGTGTTCCGCATACGACTAACCACAAATCTTTCAAATGTAATGATTAAAAGAGTAACAAAAAACAAAGTTTAGTGGTTCTTTAAAGGCGAATTTCAGACAATGACAAGTCAAAATGACAACAGGTGGCGCGACAGTGCGATCCGAAAGTCAATAACGTGTATGACCTCCTTAGCGTTGACAACAGCGTTGCATCGTCTGTACATGAAGTGGATGAGACGATTGATGAAGGCCAAAGGAACTTGCGCCCTTACTTGGTGATACGCCTGAGAGAGTTCAGATGCAGTTGTCGGCCTTGGTCGCACATCATTGAGCCTCCTCTGAATCTCGTCCCACAAGTGTTCTATGGGGTTTGAGAGCAGGCCATTGAAGAGTTTGTATGCCGTGTTGACAGAGAAAGTCTGTAGTTGCTCTGGCAGTATGGGCATGCGCGTTGTCATGCTGGAAAACGTGGTTTCCATGACGACCAAAATGTGGCACGACGAAGGGTCTCAGCGCTTGATCAATGTAGCAGGTAGATGTGACACCATTTCCTCTACCAGCACCAATATTCTGGAATACCATAGGGCCTAGTTTGTGATTGAGAGCCATAGCACCCCACACCATTATGCTCGGACCTCCCCACGAGTCTCTTTCCAGGACACAATCATCTGCAAAATGCTCCCCGTGTCGTTGCCAAACTCTCACTCTGCCATCAGCCGTCGAGACGCAATATCGGATTTCGTGGGAGAAGACTACAGTTCGCCACTCCCGGTGACGCCAATTCCGATGATGTGTGGCCCACTGGAGACGAGCATGATGATGTCGAACAGTGAGGATCGGACCCTGGTAAAGGCTCTGCGACATCTGACGTTTCTCTGCCTCAAACGTCTCAGCACTGTGTCGGCGCTCATTGGTCTCTGGTGATTGCCAATGTTCGTCTGTGCAGTTTCCGTAGTCCTAGCGGAACGATTTTGCAGGTGATGACGGACACTCTGCCTAGTTTGCCTCAACATTGTCACAGGCGGTGTTCCACTGCGAGGACGGTCGGCTGTGCTTCCAGTGGCTTGGACTCGTTGCTGCAGGTGGTATATTGTTCAAACATGAACAGAAAAATGATTTGCAACATGTATTGCAGTCTTGGCAGCATTCAGTCTTCCTAAAGCTTGGTCCCTCTGTTCCCTTGATAATCGTGGCATGTCTCTACTGTCGAACAGTGAATGATTCGGAGTAGTAGTAGGGGTGTGTGTGAGTGTGTGTGTGTGTGTGTGTGGCTTATTTTTATGAAATAAATTCCCCAGTCCCCCTTAAAAACAGCGATGGTCGATCGAGAGGTGTCCTTCGATGTGCCGCCAGACTAGACCCAAAGTTCCGAACATTGTGATGGTAGAGTGTAGGACTCGTAATCTAGTGACGCGAGTTCGAGACGTGGTATCGGTGAGACTTTTGGAAGTGAAACAAGCACCGTCATTGCTAAGTTAAGCAAAGGTGGCCTTCCAGCCTAGTAACGGCGGGCCTGGCAGATCCATCGTTGCTAAGCCTAGCAACGCCGTCTAGACCTGACGTTAGAGTATTTCTCTGGTTGTGGCCTGTCACGCGGGTATTGAATACAAAGCAAGACACACAGCCGTATTAGGGTTGCTGGCTGGTTGCAGAAAAGGATGTTTGAAACCAGACGCTGAAAACATTTCTAGAAGACACAATCAATTATTTTAAAATCGGGTTCCATAAGCTAGGAAAGCGTATGAGTTATATATAGCAATGTTAAAATCTACAAATAACAGTTTGCTTGATGTGCATTGATATAAACAGTAGCGGTTGCCTAGCTGCTCTCGCCTGACTGCCTACGGTCGGGTGGACCTAATGTGGGTTTCTTGAAAAGTAGTAGTACGATGAGGGTCTATGTTTTTTTACTAGGTTATGTTTACATCAACAAAATAGTTTAAGGTGAATCTTTGATGAGATCTTTGTTCTTGGTAAGGAAGGTTTGAATGATTTGTTGTCAACGCTGTTCTATGAGGGTTTTTTTCGTCTTCGCTGATGTCAGTGGTTTTTCGAGTCTTGGTTCGAATCTCTTCTTTCATTTGGTGGTATTTCGCGATTTCCGACGTCACCAAATGAAACTCTTCCTCGGAGATTTTGCTATTGGTGATCGCGTTGGAAATATGATCGTTGACCATGTTTAACTTGGCTTCGTCCAGAACCCTGATCTCGTCATGCTTCAGCGCTTTCCATTGCAGACGACGTGAAATGAATTTAAGGGCTACTCCGCCAGCCCCCATACCCCCGCGGTTATTTCTAACCCGAGGACGACGGGTGTGGCCCCGATGGTGGATATTAAGCCAACGCCTGCTATGCCTAATCCCATGCTAACTGCCACGAGAGATGTGTCTACACTGGCGATGTCATTGATGGCTTGATTGTATTTTTTGTGCAATCAGAGTTGCACCTCACGTTCTCATTCCAATTGGTGTTTAATTTCGCTGATCTTTCACAAACGAAATCCATCCAAAGTTTCGAGCGTTTGAGCCACGTCGTCCATAGCCGGATACAATCCCATCTCGAGTGTATTATAAGTTAGGAAATAAGCTTCAATTGGTCCTCCGTCAATATTCGATCAATGTACTTTAAGCTTATGAGGTGCATGTGCTTGGATAAATGAATGTAGTCGAGTAACATGTGAGGCTTCGAAAAAAATTATGACCCCACTCAAGGCTTGTGGTGGGGGCTCTTCCTGGTTGTATATAAATACGACAACGTTTATTTTGATGGATATCGTGCCAGCGTATTTTTTACCCCAACAGAATGCTCACATCTTCTGCGTGGGCATCTCTTTGAAAAGCTTCAATAATAACTGTAGAACCTTGTATCAGTATATCTTCTTTATTCTAACCATTTATGTTTGTTTTCCGGACGGACGACTAACATACAGTGGAAACAGCCTAAGTAAAGACCGCTTAACTAAACAGACCTGATAAGTAAACACTTTTCTTTGGTCCCGGCAAATTTCTTCATTAATTATTACTATTAGAGTCTGGTTAACTAAACTCGGATAAGTCAACAGTACCACTTAACTAAACGTCTTCTCGTGGTCCCTGGAAGTAAATTACTTAACAAAGAGACTGGATAACTAAATTAGCGATCACCACATAATCCGACATGAGGGGCAGTCGTGTCAGTCTCCAGTCAAACAAGCATCCTACTTACAGCTCGCTGGCGTTATGCAGTTGACAATACACGGCCATCCCTGATAAGTTGTTCATTGTTACATATGCATACATATACATGCATATGGTTGTCATTTGCAGGTTTTTATAAGCTTGGATAAGTAAAATACCTAATACGTAAACAATTTTGGCGAGTCCCTTGAAATTTTACTTATCAAGTTTCCACTGTATCATCCGTTTGATCTTGTAATTTTTTGACCATTTTTGTACCTGGAATAAAAGTATTCAGTACAACCCCCTTATTTTTTAGTTTGAGGATATGACAATCCTCATCCATGACGAGATAGGGGTAGGTCAGGACTATATTGATGAACCAGTTCAATTCGACGATAACTTCTCAACCTTGGTACATGTCGTCTTGCAAGTGCAGGACGTACAAGGCGTTTTCCATACCAGGTTCATCAAATCCTTGTGTGTCCCCGCGATCGCACACAATGTGCGACTGTTATTACAACCACAGTACGGCGATCGATGTGAAGTGCTGTGCACGGACATGGATTCACTGCTCAGGGAAATTTGTACCGAGGACGCGTAGGAGGACATGGTAAAACACAGCCACATGTATGACACTAGCGATTACCCCCCAGACAACACCCTACACAGAACAACCAATAAATCCTTGGCAAGATGAAGGACGAATGTGCGGTGAAGAAATACGTGGTGTAACGACACATCCAACACACCCTATTCAAACAGGCTCCCTTCGATAAACGCACGTTCAAACACCCCATGAACACGTTGAGAAGCGACAAACACAACATCTACAGAATCACTCTAAACAAGACCTCGCTGTTGCCCCTGGATACCAAACGATGAATTGCGAATGATGGCATCCACACTTATAGCTATGGGTACCAACAGTTGACCTCGACGCATTGGGTGTTTCCCAATAACATGTATACATCATGGATAAGGTTTGCTACAGCCCTCGGGGTTACTGGAAAGATGTGAGTGCCATCCGGAAGCTAGCCAAAGCCGCTCGCGTCTCCGAGGATACCGCCAAAGCTTGGCTTAAAAAACAAGCCATCTTGCAAGTGTACCTGCCAGCTCCCCGATACATCCCGAGAAGAAAGTTTCCATACCCAATCGAATCCATCAAGCCGACCTCTTGTTTTTCCCACACGACAGGGTGAGAAACAAAACGCACAAGTACGCCATGACCGTCGTTGACGTCGCCATTCGCTACAAGGAAGCGGAGTCGTTGACGACCAAAGATTCGAGTCAAGTCGCCAAGGCCTTAGAACGCATCTACAAATGCAGTCGCTTGACCTGGCCGACCGAATTACAAGTCGATCCCGGACGCGAGTTCATGGGAGCCGTATCGCAGCTGTTATGGAAGCATAAAGTCCAGGTGAGACGAGGTGTGGCCGGAGCTCACCGAAGCCAAGCTATCGTTGAAAGATTTAGCCTAGCGTTTGTTTGGACATCAGTATGCCCAAGAGATGGTAAACCAAGAAAAACGATCGAAGCCATTCGAATGAAATCCGTGACGACCGAATCGGCTGTGCGATAAGCGCTCAGCGGCTAAGAGAAAACTTCCGGACCGGATCATTGTGAGGTATCTGTACCAGCTCGGTGAACTTCGAAGGAGGGATAAACGTCTACACCACAGACCCCGTATGGTCCATGAAAATGTACCGCGTCGACTGAGTGGTCATCAAAGACGAGTTTGTATTACTTGCAAGACAGACGGGGTAGGGTATTTGTCCGAGAGGAATTGATGATCGTCCCTCAAGAAATGGTATTGCACCCTTATTATTAAAGATTCGTCGGGCGGTGGGGTAGCCTAGTGGTTAAAGCGTTGGCTCATCACGCCGAAGACCCGGGCTCGAATCCTGACATGGGTACAGTGTGTGAATCCCATTTCTGGTGTCCCTTGCCATGATGTTGCTGGAATATTGCTAAAAGCGGCGTAAAACCAAACTCAGTCAGTCAGTCAGTAAAGATTCGTCTTATGTATCTCATTATCAACATGTGGAGATTGATCGAGAAACGGTTGTTCAGACGCATCGGGGTGGACCTCAGTGGCCTAAATATTTATGCCGCCCTGCGTCGAGTCATAAGTCACCAGCCTGTACAATACTTTAGGTCTCTTGGGCACCGAACGGTTACAACGTCTCAAGGACACGTTAATCGATTATAGCCTGACAACTAGGGAACACACCGCCCCCGTACTCCACCTACTCCGTAGCTTACTTGGACGAGTTCATGGAAGACCCACTCCATAAAGTCGTTGCCTAATATTACGGCTACATTTACATCCAGTCCAAACCCCGTTGGCTGGCGTCGCATCGAAGGGTGCCTCTCGATAGACCATCATCGTTTTTAAGGGGGGATGGGGAACTTATTTCATAAATATAAGCTTCTGAGCCGCATGTGCGGCAACCACTTTCGGCGAATGTTCGGTGGCTCTTCTTATAGGGATGCACGTGCATTGTCATTTGCATGAAATACGCACATAAACCTCGTTCCATCATTACTTTATTAACTGCATTTTGACGACATGTTTTTTGTATCAAGTACAGCATCTGAAACTATATTTCCTTATACATTTGCTCGAACCAGGTCGAGCTAAAATATAAATAGTGAAAAATTAATTAACATTCAGAAGAATCATATCTGGCAACAATTTTGGTAGGGTGACGTTTCTTTTTGCGGTTCAGTATATATGCTCACACTTGCAAACTACTCTCGTGAGCTTGTGAAACGGTATAGGAATTATGTACGTATAGCTCATTTAACTCAAAGTCACTTCCAGAGACAAGCCCTCAATCCGCAGGATGAGTGAGTGAGTGAGTTTAGTTTTACGTCGCTCTTAAAAATATTCCAGCAATATCACGGCGGGCGGGAGACACCAGAAATTGGCTTCTGACATTGTACCACATGGTTTTGTATTTTAGCTCCGGGATTTGCGCGGAGAACTGTCGGTAAAGGAGCGTGAAAAACGAGGTAGGTGTCCATCAAAACATATCCACATCATAACTGTACTTATGGCTTCTGATCTATCTGAGTCTGTTGTGTAAATACACCAAAAATGGATGGCTGCCTGAAAACTGTGGTGGGATAAAACTGCCTTTGTGACCACATAAATTGTCCAATTAAACAAATACAGAAACTATTCCACCACCACAAGTTATTGGTCAACAGTTCACCACATGTAAGTTTTGGGGCATTGCAGGCTGGGGCTAATGTAGCAAGAAGAAACAGAGCTGCAGTGATAGAGGCCTTGGCCGATCATAAAAGTAAAATGTCCTCAGTTGTATGTCAATGTTGTATGTCAATTGTAATCCATGCTAACATCACAAATGCGAAAGTATCATATAAACAAGATCAGGGAAGCATAAATTAAGATATGGTTTGTTATAAAAGGTTAATAGCATATATGAATTTAATTGAAATTTATACCCATTTAAAAATGATTTCCCTATCAACAGAGAGAAGACATGAAGTTAAAAATCTGGAGTCGAAGGTGAGTAATTCCCATCGAATTATGTTAGATTAGACGTAAAGGTCTTAGTGCAACTATGTTCGCCGTTTTCTCTGGACACAGTGGCCGTTTTTGCATGTTCGTAGGCCTTTCTCTCCAACGCCGTGGCCGTTTTCTCGAATTTTGTTTGGGGTCCGTTTTTTCCGTTTCCCAATTCTGGTACGCACTCATTGTATGCAAACAAGGAAAGAATGAGTTTCATGATCCAAAATTTTAAAATGACCTGAATGTTCACTCTAATAAGCTTATGCCTGTTTTGTACATTTCTTTCCCTGAATGTATAGTAAACGTAAGGCAAATAATGATAGTTTCTGACTACGAAATATGTTTGATGTTCTGTTTAGATTCAGTGTATAGTATCAATTCTTAAGTGTATACTATTGAACATAGATCTAGGGAAATATATGCATTATACCACACTGGCTCCCATCGGACACAACACGTGTGTAATAACACGAAATATAGCATTTCTGATGATCCATTGGCCAGCTGATGTCTGCTCTATATTTAGGTATACGGTGTTCTAATGTTATCCTAGTGACTGGGTTATCAGCAGATGTGAGTAGCCGCACAGCGAAACATTAGACATGAAGGCTGAAATGACAAACTTGCCACAGCATTCCACGTCCTTTACAATTTGAGAGATACAATGTTCAAACGAAGACTTTCAAGATAAGCCTGCGTGTCTCAATGAGTGAACTGATACAGTGTCATAAGTCAATTGCTCCACTGATAATGTATTTTCCTACTGATTTCATTATCTTACACCTACTTGAAGCAAACTGAATATTGTTGAAAGTAACCATGGTGTATTGTCAAATATATACATATTTATTTATATTTTGAATTTCAGATTGAGAAACTGAAGGAGGAAGTGGAAACGTTCCAACAACAAACATATGGTATTCAGACTTCTTATCAGAACTTAAATGTTGCAATATAAAGTGTATTTATTGAAATACTGCCTAGAGAGGAAATGACTGACAGATCTGTTACATTTTCAGATAAACGTGAGGACATAAAAAGCATCGAGAAGAAGGTAAATACAATTCTAACAGATGTATATACAAAGTATATAGAATATACGAAGTTGTCTAAAGCACGTCTAGAGTTAACAGAGCCAGTCCACAAAATAGTAGACATGCAAACATCATGACCATCACCTTTAAGGCCAGGGTGGTTTTTGGACAAGGGCCGTCTTTTAAATCAGATCTGCAGACAAGGGGTCCCGTCAAAATTGACTGTTTCTGCTTCCAGAAGGCTAGCTCATTACAAACCACTGTTGCCTTTTCTACTGTAGCATACATGGGGAAACCTGAGAGAAGTCCCTCAGACAGTATGTTGCTGTCTTCAAAACCCCAAAGACAGCTCTTCCAACGTCCCTGATAACCAGCAATAATGTATTTGGCCTTTACTTATGTGTGACCAAGTGGAATGGGTCTAACAATATAACACACACGAGTGTAAACAGTTCATTCTGTATTCAGAAATGTTCTGTGTGATGAATCACATGGAGCAGCCTCTCAGTTTAGCTTCTCTCTCTCTCTGCTCTCACACCCACCCTGTCTTTGTCTGAAACTCTCACGCTCGCTCCCTCTCTCTCATCAGTAGATCTTTCACTCTGGACCAACACTGGGGCGACCCTTGTCCTGAGTGCCTTAAGCTAACCCCAGACGACAAGTATTTATAGCTTTATCCCCAAACACTACCCCATGTGTCTTAAAGGAATCTCCCCATTACTTTAAGTACTTAGGCATTGATAAACCCTAAACACCCTGTTACATGTGTTACGGTAATTAATTTGCCGTGACAAAGGTTTAAAAGTCCCCTTTGAACCAGCAAAATAGAACACAGACAAGTCTCAAATATTCAATAATATATTGAGCAAACAATGAGCAAACTACAATGAATGACAATACAGATATCTAGTACAATGCAATTGAGTCACAAATCTAAAATACTGGGTCACAAATATTAGACATTAACTCATTGACATTGACAGTGAGTGCAGATATACTTATTGAAGGTTGTTTTCAATGAGAGTAGACGAATGGGCGGTCTTGAAATGTTGGCAGACAGACTTGACGACGGTACGCAGATGACGGCAGACAGATGTGTATAACTCCATTCATGTGATAAATCCGTCGCACAACGCAACAACCAGCCTTTACATAGCTCTTACACACAGTTCTCGAGCATTCTAGCAAAACTAGGCAGCATCATTATCCACTCATAATGTTATCGAAACTCGTCGAACATGCGACATGACAAAACTAAATTAACAGCCAAGGGAGGCTATCAAAAAGGCGTACCGCTGAAATACTGTTGCCATTGAACATATATGATGCAAGATGTGAGCCCCAACCCACACTCAAAACTATAAACATTGTGACCCATAATAACTACCACTTAATCAATGTTATTACAAAGTACAAAAAAACAAAGGTAAACCTAGCTTGATTGGTGTAGAATGTGGCTTCTAGAAGTAGATGCTTCTGATCGTTTGAGGGTTCAATGAATTGTGTCTTGACACATATGCAGACCAAACCTTTGCACGACATAGACTATATGACAGCCCGGAAGGAAGAAGAGCGCTCAAGATACCAGCTCATTTACATGTTGGAATATTTGCACCATGACAACCAGATTGTCAGCGGACAAGACCTCTGTAATCTATAACAAACCCTAATGATTGCAAGTGGACATTGCTGTACACAGGGACTGATTAAACTAGAAAGTACAGCAATGGGTGGGTCAATCGGGTCTGATCCTTTATAGAAAGAAAGAGTTCCAGTTTCTACAGCCAGCTTTTCACCGTGTTCAAGTGGATCAAAAGTCAAGAACAGAATTTACTGGCCATGATTCCTGAAAGTGCTATCGGGGTCAACGTGGAACTGACAAGATGAATGAAGATTGGTGGCTTCTGAAGCTGTGCCAACACCACTGTCTGTGCAGCACCGATTCCTTCTCCTGGACAAAGCCGCAGCACAAGATGTCCAGGAGACACCTTGGTGGAAGCACTGGTGCCAGGGACAACTGATCACAAGAAGACTGCTGCAGAATCAGATTCTAGCCAAAGAGGCATCAGAACTAAGTGAGTGAGTGAGTTTGGTTTTATGCCGCTTTTAGCTATATTCCAGCAATATCACGGCTGGGGACACCAGAAATGGGCGTCACACACTGTGCCCATGTTGGGAATCGAACCCGGGTCTTCAGCGTGACGAGCGAACGCTTTAACCACAATGCTACCCAACCGCCCGATCAAACTAAGAGCGAGGGGAAGGCTTGTGTGTACTGTAAAGGTGCCCAGTAAGATTATCTGGTTTCAGAATCTCCAAAAGAATGTGTGGCCATTTGAGAGACTCTCCACATTAAGAGACTGCAGAGCGAAGAACAGATGGCTCGCTATTCAATCGGACTGACCTCAAAGTTCAAACTACTGTACATAAAGCCCTCATCAAAACATGCAAACATTTCTGACAAACAACTCAGCAAGGACAAACACACGATGCAATCTACCACTTGTTGATGCTGAAACCTAATTGAGCTTTTAAACATATAACGTGCAATATTGCTCTCCAAACTGACTGAAGTTGGCATTAATCCAAATCCACATTTATACATCCTTCTACTCACTCACTCAAAAGACTGAAGGTGGCATTAAAGTGAACGCACACTAAATAGACAAAAGATGACATTGAAGTCAACCAACTCATCCAGTCACTCACTAAATAAACTGAAGGTCACTAAATGAACTGAGGGTAACATAGAAGTCAATCAACCCACACCCTCACTCACTAAACATAATAGAGCGGGTTTGTACTTCTACCTATACACAGTGTAATCCAACTTCCTATGTCGATAAATATGTAAGATATGTTCTAGATGCGTAAGCTGATGGACGATATTGAACTCAAGAAAGACGAAATAGCAAGTGAGTAGCAAACTACAAGATAATTTGTCAGTTGTGTATCTCTGTTTAAAAAGGAAAAATTGGAATAATGATTTTGCAAGTGCACCCTTTGTGAAGATTATTTTTGAATGTTGTGAAATAGTTGAAATTAAACATTTACGTAATCACTAAAATGATTTGAAAGCTGACAGCAGTACTTGTTTGTTTATACAGAGTTGGAGGAAAACGTTATACCGGAACTAAAGAAACAGGTAATTAATTCATTCTGACAAATATTTGTTAACATAAAAAGTAAAACATTAATTCTTATATCTTGCTATTTTGTGGGAGTTATGTTTGTATTAACACATGCGTATACAATATAGTGTTGCAAACAACATATCCAGGGAGGAATTGTTCATATTATGACATTGTTTTGTTGTTTGTTTACGGATTGAGTCCCGGTTAACTCCTGTATTAGTTTCCACGGGGGAATCAACCCTTAATGATATGATAAAATACATCTGTGATTGCACTGAGAGGTTGTGTCACATTTGCAGATTGAAGAAGCTGAAATAAGACTTGAAGTGCTCAAAGTTACTGTTGAAGGTAGGTTGAATAACTAGTGGACACGATGAATGCTAAATGGTGCCAGGCCAAGTATAATCGGTTAGCAGTCATTAGTTATCCCAACATTTCACGGGATGTTCAGTAGCAGCTATTTTAGCAATGTTCATCATTGAACTGGATTATATAAAAATCAACCAACCCAAACATTTAATGGATGTACTCAATGATTGCTCGTAGGAATGTGAGTAACCAAAAACAGGTAAGCAACTGTCAAACAAAATCAAAGAATATTACTACACACAATATTATTACACATCCTAGATATCACAATGGTTACCACCTGCATCTTGGATGTCAATATTTTTTGGCCATTTTTTTTTGTTTCACAAATTCATAGTCAACGACGATAAGGACGATAAGGACCATACTCAAGTATGAAGTGTATTGAAAAATGTGTCTGTGTGTGTGATATGGGGGCTCATAAATTTTGTACACATGTTTCTTAGGGTGGGAGGGGGGTGTCATTGATTTTGTATATGACATGCAGTGGGCGTCACTTACTTTGTACATATTTTTTAGGGGGGAGGGGGCATACAAGATTGTACATGCTTCCCCATAATAATCATCCACACACGCGCGCACGCACGCACGCACGCACACACACACACACACACACACACACACACACACACACACACACCGGCCATAAATTATAACGGCCCCTTATGTTTTTCATTTCAATCTGCAGACACATCAAATGCCATCCCGGCCCTGGAGAAACAGGTACCTTACATCAACAGTTATATGTATGTATTGTGAAGTCACTCAAGAAGACTACCTAAACATAGTGTGAGTGAGTGAGTTCAGTTTTACGCCGCACTCAGCAATATTCCAGCTATATGGCTGCGGCCTGTAAATAATCGAGTCTGGACCAGACAATCCAGTCATTAACAGCATGAGCATCGATCTGCGCAATTGGGAACCGATGACACGTCCCAACCAAGTCAGCGAGCCTGACCACCCGATCCCCTTAGTCACCTCTTACGACAAGCACGGGTTACTGAAGATCAATATTCTAACTTGGACCTTCACGGATTTAAACATAGTGTACCTAAACACAGAGGAGATAGATAGCAATACAATAAGATTCATGCTGTGGTGTTGTGACAATGCCATATTCAATTAGAGATCTGAGGACACCTGTGATAACAGTTCGAGTCAGGGAACCTTTCAATACAACCAATCATTGTCGAGGGTTCTAACCTTCTCGCTGCGAGTGAGGGAAGAATATCCGGCAAGCATATGTGATATCTTATTCTAATGTGACTGATCTTTCACTAGCATCTGACCAGTTTGACAAAATATAAAGTACTTTGTATGTTCCATACACGTATTCACAGGATCTACGATTCAGAGACAATTGACTTCAGGCTATTTCCTTGTATTAATTGTAGGTGTGGGACCTGATACGGAATCTCACAAAATATGGCACTGATGTAAAAGGTAAGAATATTTTCATGTTCTTCAAGTCAGGTACAGACTTGTAATGTCACTTGGAAAATACAGCTATGGAAATGGTTGAATTAGACAGTAACCTCCCATGAAATATATCTAGGTTGTTTCACGTACTATATACAAGGAAAATATTTTGTTTGTTTTTTCTATTATTGGCTAATATCAAGGTATACCTATACTATTCTTTTTTATAGCTGAAAAGGAGAACATTGCGGAACTGTACAGATTGGTAAGATTATTACAAAAATGATTTCCTCAAATTTACTATATGGTTTACTATAGAACTTAAAGCACCAAGTTGTTGGAAAATCAGGTCTTGTTGCTCATATAATATCCTTGACCTTATAGTAATCTTTTTAGGGTTTATATTTGGTCTAGGATAATTATAATACCTAGAATATGTTGTCGGGGAATTAGCCTGGGACCGCAACACCTTCAAATAACCAAGAGAAGCATCGATTAGTGGCCAGTCTTTATTCGGTGCATTTCATGAGTGCAATTATGTAATAAAACATCAGCAATATTTCAAACTTGGACAATTAATACATAATATGAAAATCATGTGAATTAATAATTACAGAAACCTAACTGACAATGTACCTTACAATAAGCAATTGCCAAGATTACACGGAAGTGAGGACACTTCATTTTATATTGGAAAACATAATACACGTTATATAGCGCAGCTGAGAAATATGCGTAGAGAATGATGAGGTAACTCTTCAGTAAGACACGTAGTACATGTACTATCAATTGCTAAAATAATCTTCTATGAAGGTCGTAAATGATAGACGTTACTTTGCTACATCCCAACAGAATAATAAGAAAACATAGATAATATAAATGTTCAGTCTGCTAGTTGAATGATATGACCACATCTGAATATCTAGGCTACCGTAATTTACTAAAGATCATATGCCGAACGGCATGTTATTGAAAGTGTCAAACGTATACATAATTAGAGCTTTACAGTGCTGAGAACGTAGCAATATTTGAGCAACAGAATGAAACAACAAGGTTTATGTGCGCTCAAGAGTTTTGCGTGTACAGTATTGTAACCTCACGTAATATGTACATTGTTTAAACATTGGTTGATGAAAGGTAGCATGGAACATTTGAATGAAACACATACAATAATCATTTAGAAATACATTTACTGACATTCACTTTCATTGCAAACACGCAATAAAATATACAACGCGCACAAGAATTACTTTGCTTCCACGAGCCCGATTATATGTACATGTAACTGTGATTTACTGAACTTATATTATGTCTTAACGTTACTATACTGTAAACTATTTTGATGTAAATTGTTGGATTGGTGCAACAGGGTCTGACCTAACTATGATACAGATATTCACTGTTGTACTTACTCAATACTGCATAGTTTAATTGATGATATTGGTATAAACTAACAGTATGGAACGTAATAGAAAAAAGAGAACATATGAAGATAACTTAAGACCATACAGTGAATGAAAGGAACATGGCTTAGCTTCAAATAACCAAGAGAAGCATCGATTAGTGGCTAGTCTTTATTCGGTGCATTTCATGAGTGAAATACCCCGAATAAAGGCCGTTATATATACCACCGATGCTCTCAGAATTCGTGATATGGTCGCCCGTTCAATGGTCACTTCTTAAACAATGCTTACAAATGTTGCTAATCTACACTGTTGACAATCTAAATCTTCAGATCACCTCGCAGCTTTGAAAGACTTGAGAATGCAGAAATGACTAAAATTATCTAATAGATTTCTCGGAGAGCATGTTATCGTGGAGTAATGCTTACTTTTCCCTCTTTTTTCCTTACTTTTCAATAAAATATACAAAAGGTGCTGTTAAGTCCTATTTTATAACGTTACATTTATTTTATAAAATTGAGGAAAATATGACGAATTTTACAACTATGATACTCAGATGAATGCCGCATAATGTGCTAGCTCCCTCCAACTCTTTTATCAAATAACGCTAGACCAAATAGTTCATCCAAATACACTGCATCGTATTTAGGCGCAGGGGGTTTACAGATGATGTGCTCGTAGCCTGACTAATCGGCTTTATACCTCTTTTCACTTTAAAGACGATGCTCTTGTATTGAAAGTGTCAAATAGGTTTTTTACTTTGGCTTCAGCCATGTGAATGGTGTTACTGTTCTAACTGGTTTTTGTACTGTATTCAACCATTTTGTACTGATGACTAAAATGCAAGGGATGTCCGAGCGCTGCTATAACAACTTCAAAAAGAAGAAAAACTGAAGAGATAGAGGACTGAAGAGATGGAATGCTTCTTGTGTCCCTGTGGTTAAGAGCAGTCTCAACTATATCAAATACATTTTTGGGGAATTTGTAAACAGATCCCTTCCAGATTTGGCATGTGTCAGCCGCTATCGTAGAACTTTTGGCTGTACAATGTTTCGATGTATTATGGGGTTAGTGGCTGATCATTTTGAGCATGTACTCCCGTTTTGGTAATAGGCTGTATTATTAGCAACTGTCATTATAACTCCGTTGAAGGCAGTTCAGAATTATGAAGTCACAGTGAGGTTGCCTGAAGGCTGACCTCAGGTTAGAGCAGATCTTTCTCTCGAATGTATGTTGACTTTCGTCAGTAGATGGAGCAGATATAGTCCACTCAGATCGTACATTACACTGTGTTTCAAGTTAACATTAAGAGGTATGATTCTTGTATATTTGGTTTCTATTTACAGGTTCTTCAGTTGGGAAAAGACCTTTCAGGTTTGTTCATTTCATTAGTCAAAGCTGCTTGTTTGTCATATCGGGATTATTCGTCACAACTAACTGAGAAAAAAACAACCCCAAATAATAAGTTACTGATAATGATGTAGCTGGCCGAACAGCTGGTTTATGTTACACAGGTGATGAAAGTCCAATGTATAATTTTAGTGTACTCTTCATGTTTACTGTTTTTAAATCGAGGAATATCACAGAGACACAGATTCAGATTCCATTTAAATACAACCAGAAATCATGGTTTTTTTCAGATCGGAAGAATGATCAGAAAGCACTCACTGAAAAGGCAGGTTTTCCTGTATTGCATTTTGAAGAGTATTGAACGTGTAAATGTTTGGCCAGAGAGTGTCGGACTTGACTCACTCACCCATTCATTACGGTTGTCGACCAGTGCTGCCAAAGCTCAACTTTTATCTCTTTGATTCACCTTCACAGACATAACACAAAACACTAAACGCGCCTTTCATCAGTATGTTTTCTAGTTAAAGCTTCTAGCAATACGTTTTTGCAGCACCTCCATAATCAACACCCGTACAGACAATAGTACTGGTTGCAGTGTTAAACAAAGAAAACGCAGTTATATCAGTTATTGCAATTATATCATTTTTAACGATAGACTCCTGTTGATGACTGACACGAAGTAAAAATATATATGTCCAGTTATGAGCTCATGTTTGTTTATTTAGCATAGGTAAGATGCGGATACTTACTCATAACCTGGTAAATGAATGTCAAATATATAATACTAATGTTGTTACAGATGCAGAGAATAGAAGACGAACAGGCAAAACAAAAGCGCCAATGTGAAGGTATGCATAATACAATAAAACACGTAACGTTATATCAGGGGAATATACATACGTAATTACAAATGTTTTGTGGTTATCTACTTGGTTTAAATGCCTACAACCATCAAACTTATATTTTATGCAACTCTTGCATCTCAATCAAGAAGTTTATTATACATGATATCCTCTGAAGCAAATGATAATACACACTCAATGTCTTCAGATTTACGGAGAGAAAATAGAGATTTACGGAGAGAAAATAAAGAATATCAAAGCCAGGCAAGTATTATTCCAAATACCTCAACATATTAATAATGAAAAAAACAACCCCTATCAGCATATACTCTCCAAGTGACAGTGGTTATTTCCATCATAAATCAGACATTACCACATGTCACCTGAAGACGCGTCAAAGTATATTTGGCCCACTATGCATCATATCAGTTTAGTTCCCTATCAAATGTATCGAACTCATCCTGCATGACTGACGTGAGTGGTTTTGGAAATCTTTGCACTTTTGTGCAACGAAACATGCGAATTTATAAACGGTTGAAACTCGGGTGTATGAGATTTGGTAGCTGATTAGAACTTCTCAAAGATAAAAAAACTTCAGATCAAAGAAGTCATTGACTGATACATTAGAACCTTCAAAGGTGAATGCATGCATGAGTGAACCTGTTTCTGAGTACAGTACACTTTTCATTATGCGACAACATTATAGAGATCTGATGGAAATGGTGAATGTATAACGTTTATAGTTGTACACTCCCTCCTTGTCCTATCGTTCATACAGACGATTGCAGTGGATGCACTGTCGTCCGAATCAAAGAGGTTTCACTGTATGGATATTGTTTAGATGCCATGAATTTAAATGTGAAATAATTAAGTTTTTCTGTTTCATTGACATAATTCCATCATCATCTATAAGCAGACGAAACTACACAAGTGTAATTCTTGATTACAGATACAAAACCTCCATTAGGCGATCGAGGAAAAGGACAACGATATCAGACAACTTAAAGGTACGTTATAAGCGAGGCAGTACATACTTCTAGTAGTCTGGTGTACGTAGGTCTTACTGTAAAGATTTACTTAGAGAAACACATGCACGTTTGCAAATCATCAGTGAAATTATAAAACACGTACACCATCAGTCATATTTTTCATTTTTAACCAAAAAGATAAAATAAATAACTATGCTGTCAGTTCAACACTGCATATAACATGTAAACACTTTATTTCTGCTTTTAGATGCAAGTACAGCAGCAGCAGAGAGCAAGGTAACACGACATGTATTCCTGCATCCTTGTGAATTAAATTCTTATTATGTCAGGTAAAAATATACCACTGAATACTTAACCTATCAGGTAAATACCCCTCTGTATAGTTAATCTTGCCGGTAAATACTCCTCTGTATACTCAACATGTCAGGTAAATACTCCTCTGTATGCCCAACCAGACAGGTTAATACCCTAAATGTATACTCAACCAGACAGGTAAATACTACTCTGTATACTCAACACGACAGGTAAATACTCCTCTGTACACTCAACATTTCAGGTAAGTACACCTCTGTATACTCAACATGACAGGTAAATACTCCTCTGTATACTCACCATGTCAGGTAAATGCACCTCTGTATACTCAATATGTCAGGTAAATATTCCTCTATATGCTCAACATGACAGGTAAATACTCCTCTGTATGCTCAACATGACAGGTAAATATTCCTCTGTATACTCAACCAGATAGGACAACACTCCTCTGTAGACTAAACAAGACAGGTAAATACTCCTCTGTATACTCAACATGTCAGGTATATACACCTCTGTATCCTCAATATGTCAGGGAAATATTCCTCTATATGCTCAACATGACAGGTAAATACCCCTCTGTATACTCAACCAGACAGGTATATACTCCTCTGTATACACAACATGTCAGGTAAATACTACTCTGTAAACACAACATCTCAGGTAAATACTCTTCTGTATGCTCAATATGACAGGTAAAAACTCCTCTGTATGCTCAACATGTCATTTAAATACACCTCGGTATAAACAACATGTCAGATAAATACACCTCGATATACTCAACATGACAGGTAAATACTCCTCTATATACTCAACATGACAGGTAAATATTCCTCTGTATACTCAGCATGTCAGGTACATACACCTCTGTATACTCAACATGACAGGTAAATACTCCTCTGTATACACAACTTGACAGGTAAATACACCTCTGTATACTTAACATGTCATGTAAATACTCCTCTGTATACACAACATGACAGGTAAATACATCTCTGCATATTTAGCAAGTCAGGTAAATATTTCTCTGTATACTCAACATGACAGGTAAATACTCCTCTGTATACTCAACATGTCAGGTAAATACTTCTCTGTATACTCAACATGACAGGTAAATATTCCCCTGTATAATGAACATGTCAGGTTAATACACCTCTGTATGCTCAACATGACAGGTAAATACATCTCTGCATATTCAGCATGTCAGGTAAATATTTCTCTGTATACTCAACATGTCAGGTAAATACACCTCTGTGTACTCAACATGACAGGTAAATACACCTCTGTATACTCAACATGACAGGTAAATACTACTCTGTATACTCAAGATGACAGATAAATACTTCTCTGTATACTCAACATGACAGATAAATACTTCTCTGAATACTGAACATGACAGGTAAATACACCTCTGTATACTCAACATGACAGGTAAATACACCTCTGTATACTCAACATGACAGGTAAATACTCCTCTATATACTCAACATGACAGGTAAATACATCTCTGCATATTTCAACATGTCAGGTAAATACTCCTCTGTATACTCAACATGACAGGTAAATACTCCTCTGTATACTCAACATGTCAGGTAAATACTTCTCTGTATACTCAACATGTCAGGTAAATACACCTCTGTATACTCAACATGTCAGGTAAATACACCTCTGTATACTCAACATGTCAGGTAAATACACCTCTGTATATACTCAACATGACAGGTAAATACTCCTCTGTATACTCAACATGACAGGTAAATACTACCTCTGTATACTCAACATGACAGGTAAATACTCCTCTGTATACTCAACATGACAGGTAAATACTCCTCTGTATACTAAACATGTCAGGTAAATACACCTCTGTATACTCAACATGACAGGTAAATACTCCTCTGTATACTCAACATGACAGGTAAATACACCTCTGTATACTCAACATGTCAGGTAAATACTCCTCTGTATACTCAACATGACAGGTAAATACACCTCTGTATATTCAACATGTCAGGTAAATATTTCTCTGTATACTCAACATGACAGGTAAATACTCCTCTGCATACTCAACATGTTAGATAAATATTTCTCTGTATACTCAACATGTCAGGTAAATACACATCTGTATACTCAACATGTCAGGTAAATACACCCTCTGTATACTCAACATGTCAGGTAAATACTCCTCTGTATACTCAACATGTCAGGTAAATACTCCTCTGTATACTCAACATGTCAGGTAAATACTCCTCTGTATGCTCAACATGACAGGTAAAAACTCTGTATACTCAACATGTCAGGTAAATACACCTCTGTATAAACAACATGTCAGGTAAATACACCTCTGTATACTCAACATGACAGGTAAATACCCTCTGTATACCCAACAAGACAGATAAATACTCCTCTGTATACTCTATATATCAGGTAAATACTCCTCTGTATGCTCAACATGACAGATAAATACTCCTCTGCATACTCATCATGACAGGTAAATACTCCTCTGTATACTCAACATGTCAGGTAAATACACCTCTGTATACTCAACATGACAGGTAAATCCTCCTCTGTATACACAACATGACAAGTTAATACATCTCTGCATATTTAGCATGTCAGGTAAATATTTCTTTGTATACTCAACATGACAGGTAAAAACTCCTCTGTATTCTCAACATGTCAGGTAAATACTTCTCTGTATACTCAAAATGACAGGTAAATATTCCTCTGTATAATGAACATGTCAGGTTAATACTCCTCTGTATACTCAACATGACAGGTAAATACATCTCTGCATATGTTTAGCATGTCAGGTAAATATTTCTCTGTATACTCATCATGACAGGTAAATACTCCTCTGTATACACAACATGTCAGGTAAATACTACTCTGTAAACACAACATGTCAGGTAAATACTCTTCTGTATGCTCAATATGACAGGTAAAAACTCCTCTGTATGCTCAACATGTCATTTAAATACACCTCGGTATAAACAACATGTCAGATAAATACACCTCGATATACTCAACATGACAGGTAAATTCTCCTCTATATACTCAACATGACATGTAAATATTCCTCTGTGTACTCAGCATGTCAGGTACATACACCTCTGTATACTCAACATGACAGGTATCTACTCCTCTGTATACTCAACATGACAGGTAAATACACCTCTGTATACACAACATGACAGGTAAATACACCTCTGTATACTCAACATGTCAGGTAAATATTTCTCTGTATACTCAACATGACAGGTAAATACTCCTCTGTATACTCAACATGTCAGGTAAATACTTCTCTGTATACTCAACATGACAGGTAAATATTCCCCTGTATAATGAACATGTCAGGTAAATACACCTCTGTATACTCAACATGACAGGTAAATACATCTCTGCATATTCAGCATGTCAGGTAAATATTTCTCTGTATACTCAACATGACAGGTAAATACTCCTCTGTATACTCAACATGACAGGTAAATACACCTCTGTGTACTCAACATGTCAGGTAAATACACCTCTGTGTACTCAACATGACAGGTAAATACACCTCTGTATACTCAACATGACAGGTAAATACTACTCTGTATACTCAAGATGACAGATAAATACTTCTCTGTATACTCAACATGACAGATAAATACTTCTCTGAATACTGAACATGACAGGTAAATACTCCTCTGTATACTCAACATGACATTTAAATACACCTCTGTATACTCAACATGACAGGTAAATACACCTCTGTATACTCAACATGACAGGTAAATACTCCTCTATATACTCAACATGACAGGTAAATACATCTCTGCATATTTAGCATGTCAGGTAAATATTTCTCTATATACTCAACATGACAGGTAAATACTTCTCTGCATACTCAACATGTTAGATAAATATTCCTCTGTATACTCAACATGTCAGGTAAATACACCTCTGTATACTCAACATGTCAGGTAAATACACCTTTGTATAGTCAACATGACATGTAAATACACTTCTGTATACTCAACATGACAGGTAAATACTCCTCTGTATACTCAACAAGACATATAAATACTCCTCTGCATACTCAACATGACAGGTAAATACTCCTCTGTATACTAAACATGTCAGGTAAATACACCTCTGTATACTCAACATGACAGGTAAATACTCCTCTGTATACACAACATGACAGGTAAATACACCTCTGTATACTTAACATGACAGGTAAATACTCCTCTATATACTCAACATGACAGGTAAATACAACTCTGCATATTTAGCATGTCAGGTAAATATTTCTCTGTATACTCAACATGTCAGGTAAATACACCTCTGTATACTCAACATGTCAGGTAAATACACCTTTGTATACTCAACATGTCATGTACATACTACTCTGTATACACACATGTCAGGTTAATTCTACTCTGTATACTCAACATGTCAGGTAAATACTCCTCTGTATGCTCACTATGACAGGTAAAACCTCTGCATACTCAACGTGTCAGGTAAATACACCTCGGTATAAACAACATGTCAGGTAAATACACCTCGATATACTCACCATGACAGGTAAATACCCCTCTGTATACCCAACATGACAGATAAATACTTCTCTGTATACTCTATATATCAGGTAAATACTCCTCTGTATGCTCAACATGACAGATAAATACACCTCTGCATACTCATCATGACAGGTAAATACTCCTCTGTATACTCAACATGTCAGGTAAATACACCTCTGTATACTCAACATGACAGGTAAATACTTCTCTGTATACACAACATGACAAGTTAATACATCTCTGCATATTTAGCATGTCAGGTAAATATTTCTTTGTATACTCAACATGACAGGTAAAAACTCCTTTGTATTCTCAACATGTCAGGTAAATACTTCTCTGTATACTCAACATGACAGGTAAATATTCCTCTGTATAATGAACATGTCAGGTTAATACTCCTCTGTATACTCAACATGACAGGTAAATACATCTCTGCATATGTTTAGCATGTCAGGTAAATATTTCTCTGTATACTCAACATGACAGGTAAATACTCCTCTGTATACTCAACATGTCAGGTAAATACTCCTCTGTATACACGACATGTCATTTAAATACACCTCTGTGTAGTCAACATGTCAGGTAAATACTCCTCTGTATACTCAACATGTCAGGTAAATACTTCTCTGTATACTCAACATGACAGGTAAATATTCCTCTGTATAATGAACATGTCAGGTTAATACTCCTCTTAATACTCAACATGACAGGTAAATACATCTCTACATATTCAGCATGTCAGGTAAATATTTCTCTGTATACTCAACATGACAGGTAAATACTCCTCTATATACTCAACATGACAGGTAAATACACCTCTGTGTACTCAACATGTCAGGTAAGTACTCCTCTGTATACTCAACATGACAGGTAAATACACCTCGATATACTCACCAAGTCAGGTAAATACTCCTCTGTATTCTCAACATGACAGGTAAATACTTTTCTGTATACTCAACATGTCAGGTAATTACTTCTCTGTATACTCAACATGACAAGTGAATATTCTTCTGTATACTCAACATGACAGGTAAATACACCTCTGTATACTCAACATGACAAGTAAATATTCCTCTGTGTACTCAACATGACAGGTAAGTACACCTCTGTATACTCAAAATGACAGGTAAATACTACTCTGTATACCCAAATGACAGATAAATACTTCTCTGTATACTCAACATGACAGATAAATACTTCTCTGAATACTCAACATGACAGGTAAATACTCCTCTGTATACTCAACATGACATGTAAATACACCTCTGTATACTCAACATGACAGGTAAATACTCCTCTGTATACTCAACATGACATGTAAATACACCTCTGTATACTCAACATGACAGGTAAATACTACTCTGTATACTCAACATAAAAGGTAAATACTCAGCCTGTCATATTATGCATCATATACACAACCAGTCGCACTAACCTTGTATCATTACAGGTACAGGAACCTCAGGATGCAGTGCAGGAGACAACCACCCAGGACAAACACGGAAGGGAAGAAGGAAAGAAAGGTTTTATCTCTATAACCTGTTGAGAACATTATTCTCTGGTTAAATTTAAAGTTTATCCAGTATCGTGTGGTCTTGTTTTAATACGGTAGTTTATGTAGCCACATAGGCTTACTGGTGTAAGGGAGGTAACTCTATACGCGAGAACAACTTCTTGTTTGCTGCAGACGGGGCAAGCCTTATGCTCTGGCTTGTTCACCTTCCTTTTCACACCACCACACCCACCACAGGGCGAACATACAATAGCATCTCATGCATTGCGAATGTGTGGTGTTTCAATCAAAACGTTCTCCATGATATTTTAAAGGTATTTCAATATGGGGCTACTGTGAGCGCGGTCACGATCGCTGTGGTAAACTGCTGCTTTCTCCACCTATCGAATACTCAACACAAAGAGGCATAACTCTGTTTAAGAGACAACTGTTGATGTGCATTCGTGACCCACTCGTGTTATTTCCATTCGTGACCAACTCGCCCCTTTGCTCCAAGAAGACTCGTCCCCTCGACTAATGCATAGTCTCTGAATTTATATAATTTTGATAATAACAAACAAGCCCATTTAAATTGAAAAGGAGCCCGAGAAGGACCAGAGATTCAGAACCTGAGGAAATCTAAACTTGCTTTATTTAGGGCTTTTGCACTGCAGAGAGGGCTTGGCAGTAAGGGAAATAATGTGGTTCAGGGACTGTGAGACTTACCACTCGTCGCCCTATCGATAAAGGTTTTGTGCGAAAATCCGACAAACCAATCAAAACGCATTGAAGAATTGAGGTACTTCAAATATCCCGAGTACTTAAATCGGTCATGTCATGTTGTGATTGTTTAAAAAATCTGATAAAATATATATCTGATGTATAAGAAAATAGTTAACAAAACTGTGTTGCCTAATTTGAATTTGTTAGTAGGGATAGGACCACGAGCGATGACTGATTCAAATACGGTATTTCCTCTAATAAGCGCCGGACCTCTAATAAGCGCCGGGGGTAAAGCAACTCACTAACATTATTACGGTAATGACACCCAGTAAGCGCAAAAGCGCCGGGCCTCTAATGAGCGCCGGGTCTGGAAGTCCGTTGAAAATTAAGCACCCGGGCGCTTATTAGAGGAAATACGGTACACACGTGCGTTTGGATCCAAAATGAGTGTTTTTCTGACGATCTGACGGGCTTGCTTTGGAGATTTACGTAAGCCTTCCGACATTTGTGGGTAATGTAATAAATAGACTACGAGTTTCAAAACAGTTTATTTATGCATAACTAATCAACTTTAATCTTAAACACCGTGCATACTTTTCACTTCATTTGGGATATTTTAGTCTGACCTTTCTTGGGGTTCTTCATATTGTTTTAGCGTATTCAATTCAAATTCCACTGGTACACTAAATCATGACTGGACTCTCTACGAGTCCTTGAGATTGAGATATGTTTTAAAATATTTTTTTTGTCTCTATTTAGATACTTATAAAAACATGTTAATACTTTCAACTTGTTTCTCTATTTTGGAACTTTTAAATACACGTTTTAGCTTGTTTAAAACAGTTCAGATGTTTATGTACACCAATAAATCCTTCCAGAGGATCACGAGCCGGTATTCGGCTGGTCCCGGAATAACCAAGTGGGTCACGAATGTAGCTGCTTTTAAAAGATTTTAACTTGTTTTAAACAATACAATAACTTCCTAAATGACAGTTAGTTCCCCGTTGACATTCAGACATAATTTCTGAATCTGTTTTCTTTACGACAATAACAATGCGACAACCGATACCCTTCTTTCTCACCCAGCCAGTGTTGGGCCACACAGCACTGTTACCAGTTTGAATTGATCATTGTGACGAACAGCGGAGTGCCTGACTCTGAGGGTGTGGGTTCGAATCCCGGATGAGATTCAACCCCAAAAGTACTAGAATTTGTACTTTACTAAGAAAGTGTAATCATAAATGTTGCGGAGTTACACTTTCATTCTTGGGAACTACCTTGACTGTTAGATCTATATGATATTGATAATATTAAGGGAAAAAGCCGAGACATCTTTTCACTTTTCTTTGTCAATACTGAAGTAATTATGCATTTTGCGGATAGTAACTTTGATCGACTGGCCAAGGCTCAGAGATTGACTGGCAAACGCAAACGCAATAATGTTGGTCTCGTCGCCATATATGGCTGAGATAATGCCGATGTGAGGGTTAGATTTGTTACTATGTATACAGTTAAATACTTACTCTCAGTCCGTACTTTTATCCCATCACGCGACCAACTTCACACTGTATAATCATAAACTACCATGTGCATTTCATATTCAACTCACGGTTTTGTTTCCGTTTATAACCGAAGCAATAAATATTAACACATAATAATAATAACAATTAAAACCAGATATATGTACATGAATTCATAGTCAGTAAATTAATATAATTGTATGGTCATTAAAAATGTCTGTAGTCCTCAGAGTAAGTTCTTTATTAAACGTTAGTTCAATCCAACAACAATTGTAACAAGCCTTGTCGTTTTTCATCAGTCACAATAAGACTAAAACGAACGAAGAGCTGCTCGTTGGCCACTGCCGCGAAACTGCATCTATCTGTCAAGTTACGTCATGTTGTGACGTCATATATCTTGTACTGGGTCATACCAGGGCAGGTTTTCGGAGAGGCAGAAGTGCGGGGAATGTGAATCTTGTATGAGATGTAATGTCAGGGTAAGTAAACTGAAAATGTGGAGGCAGTCATCATAAGCATGGGTTATTGTTTTGTTTGAAGGGGGCCATATTTGTTCAGTGTCCAAATGACTAGGTCACCTTAGGTTATTTGGAAGTATTTCGGCAAATGTGTATGTTTACCACCCTGGCTGCCGAGTCGATTATTCTGAAGCACATTTGTTGTCTACTAAATAATGAACGTTGTGAAGGAATTCAGTCACGTAAAACTGGGTCTACATTTAGATGTGGGTTTATGCAGAGATGGAGAATATTGGATGTACAAATTCAAAGACACACACACGCCTTTGTTTACATAGCGACTCATGTTTATGTGCAGTGCATGTTTCGAAACACAAATGTCATCTGATCAGTTACTTATGTCACATAATGTGGAAATAGATAGGCATAGATCGACCTTTGCTGTTGCGTCCGGCACCACAGAACCGTTGACAAGTCCTTCAGACCGCTTGATATGAAAGATGACGTGATGTGAACGATGTCTAGTAACTGAATACTAGAAACTTGGTGCGCTTCCAGAAATACTGAATGAGACCGATGTATCTACAGGTCGGGGCCTGCTCCTTTCTGTTCAAAAGCGACAACATTCTCTCACTGGACAATTTAAAGTCTTCGCTTCAAAGTAATTAAATATCATCACCAGAATATTCCATTATTATATCATTACACCTTGTGTTAAACCTAATTGTTGAAGTATCCATATATATTTGCCAAGTATCTAATATATTGCCAGCTGTCAGGGTAAACGTGGAGTAGATTGTGACAGTTCTACATTAGATCCGGTTGTGAAAGCCAACTGGATAGTTCATCGTATATGTTATGTGTAGTAGTAGACCTCTACATAACCAGTAGTACTATAAACCAACTGGATATATTGTGTGTAGATTTAGTACTAAACCACCAACTGGATATATTGTATGTAGATCTAGTACTAAACCACCAACTGGATATATTGTATGTAGATCTAGTATTAAACCATCAACTGGATATATTGTATGTAGATCTAGTACTAAACCACCAACTGGATAGATTGTATGTAGATCTAGTACTAAACCACCAACTGGATATATTGTATGTAGATCTAGTACTAAACCACCAACTGGATATATTGTATGTAGATCAAGTACTAAACCACCAACTGGATATATTGTATGTAGATCTAGTACTAAACCACCAACTGGATATATTGTATGTAGATGTACTAAACCACCAACTTGATATATTGTGTGTAGATCTAGTACTAAACCACCAACTGGATATATTGTATGTAGATCAAGTACTAAACCACCAACTGGATATATTGTATGTAGATCAAGTACTAAACCACCAGCTGGATATATTGTATGTAGATCTAGTACTAAACCACCAACTGGATATATTGTATGTAGTTGTACTAAACCACCAACTGGATATATTGTGTGTAGATCTAGTACTAAACCACCAACTGGATATACTGTGTGTAGATGTAGTACTAAACCACCAGCTGGATATTTTGTATGTAGATCTAGTACTAAACCACCAACTGTATATATATTGTATGTAGATCTAGTACTAAACCACCAACTGGATATATTGTATGTAGATCTAGTACTAAACCACCAACTGGATATATGGTATGTCTATCTAGTACTAAACCACCAACTGGATATATTGTATGTAGATCTAGTACTAAACCATTAACTGGATATATTGTATGTAGATCTAGTACTAAACTACCAACTGGATATATTGTGTGTAGATATAGTACTAAACTACCAACTGGATATATTGTATATAGATCTAGTGCTTACTACTGAACCACCAACTGGATATAATATAATGAGCTAGTACTTAAATCATGACAGAATATAAAGAGGGAGTACAAAAAGAACAATTGGATATTATGTACAGGTCTTGTAACACCAAAACTATCATCAAAGTACATTTAACTAAGACCAGAGACCATATAATAAAAAATGGTCTCTGCTAAGACCCTGCATAGACAATATACTCATATGGTTTTAATGTTACCATCCCTAATTCTTAAAACTTACTGCACATTATTTATAGATCTATTGCTAATGATAAACTGAATATAATGTATGGAACTAGTATCTGTCGTTTCTGAAATCTAACTGTTTTTCTTCAGCCTCCAGTGACGTGACGAGGAGGGGAGCCACCGCAACAGTGACACGAGCTGGTGTAGCACGTCAAGGAGGTGAGAGCAGTAGGCAGGACTGTGATGCTGGAATGTCACGCCAGTGTTAACACTTGTATCACAGATCAGGAAAAGTTATTGTTCCACGTCAAAGAGGTGAGAGCAGTAGGCAGGACTGTGGTACTGGAATGTCACGCCAGTGTCAACACTTGTATCACAGATCAGGATAAGTTATTGTTCCACGTCAAGGAGGTGAGAGCAATAGGCAGGACTGTGGTACTGGAATGTCACGCCAGTGTCAACACTTGTATCACAGATCAGGATAAGTTATTGTTCCACGTCAAGGAGGTGAGAGAAGTAGGCAGGACTGTGGTACTGGAATGTCACGCCAGTGTCAACACTTGTATCACAGATCAGGATAAGTTATTGTTCCACATCAAGGAGGTGAGAGCAGTAGGCAGGACTGTGGTACTGGAATGTCACGCCAGTGTCAACACTTGTATCACAGATCAGGATGAGTTATTGTTCCACATCAAGGAGGTGAGAGCAGTAGGCAGGATTGTGGTACTGGAATGTCACGCCAGTGTCAACACTTGTATCACAGATCAGGATAGGTTATTGTTCCACGTCAAGGAGGTGAGAGCAGTAGGCAGGACTGTGGTACTGGAATGTCACGCCAGTGTCAACACTTGTATCACAGATCAGGATAAGTTATTATTCCACATCAAGGAGGTTAGAGCAGTAGGCAGGACTGTGGTACTGGAATGTCACGCCAGTGTCAACACTTGTATCACAGATCAGGATAAGTTATTGTGAAGGAGTTGAAACAGTAAATACAGAATGTTTTCATTCACGTCTAAACACTGTTATAGACATTATGTCTGAACAAAATGTACAGTGTTATTTCCTGTGTTCTAATAATAGACTGTGACATCGCGTGTACAATGTACAAGTATTTGCTGTATTGTATTGATAGACAGTGACATCACGTGTACAATGTACAAGTATTTGCTGTATTGTATTGATAGACAGTGACATCACGTGTACAATGTACAAGTATTTGCTGTATTGTATTGATAGACAGTGACATCACGTGTACAATGTGCAAGTTTCTGTTACAGTGACACAGAAAGACTCCAACCCCCGTCATGATGACGACCTCCTCGGTGCCTGCGGCGTTGGGAACATGGCCGCGGTGGAGCGTGTCCTGGATCTGGGACAGGTGGACATCAACTGCAGAGGAGAGGGGAGCCGGACACCGGTGATGGAGGCAGCACTGGCGGGACACATGGATGTGGTGGAGCTGCTACGGAAACGTGGAGCTAATGTGTCACTGGTGGACGAGGAGGGTAACAACATCCTTCACTACGCCTGTATGGATGGCGACGTGGGGACGGTGGAGTTGATACTGTCCCTGGACGGGGTGGACGTCAACCGTAGAGGAGGAGGGTTGAAATTGACACCGCTGATGATGGCAGCAGAGCGGGGACACACGAATGTGGTGGAGCTGCTACTGAATAGAGGAGCTGATGCGTCACTGGTGGACATGTTCGGTTATGACATCCTCCACTTGACCTGTTATAGAGGCGACGTGAGGACGGTGGAGTTGATACTGTCCCGGGACGTGGTGGACGTCAACGCCAGGAACAAACTCAGGAAGACAGTGGCCCAAATGGCGAAAGACGGGGGACTTCCTCAACTGGCGGATTTCGTGGAGTCACGTCGTGCTCGGTGAAGTCGTGTTGTGTGGTGCAGACAGTGACGATGCTGACAAACTGAGTCACAGATATGTGACAAACAGACAACAAACTGTTTGTTTACATCTCGATCCACTGTGAGGCCATGTTCGCCCAGCTGACGGGGCGCCAAATGTACAGTGAATGAACCGGGGGGAAAACACAGTCAATCCATAATTATATTGAACTTGTCTAACTTGGTAATTAATTTCTGATCCACATGGAATCTGCGTTTATATCAAGAAAATGCATATCATACAATATTTAACACACCACAGAAAATATATATTGTTATACAAACGTATCTTGTTTATGTCAGCTGGCTGTCTACCGCTCAGTGCCGCACTGTGATGACGTCGGTTTCAAATATGTATACATTGTATACAATGTTACAACGTTATTATATCTTCACAGTGTAACTAAATTGTATAACATTCAACTTGAGCTGATTATTTTTCAAACAGCGCCTTTTCAAATGTTTATCCTCCTTGCCTTGCCTTGCCTTGCCTTGCCTAGCCTCGCCATCGGTGAAAGTGTCAGTTTGCTACTTCTCCACATAAATCATTATATAAAGCCTTCGGTGTAGCTAGTAAGCTCCCTAGTTTGAAATCTCGATGTCCAACAATTCATATCACTGTATAAAGTACATTTCCTTGCGATAACAGATAGATGCCATCCATGTCAAAATGAAGGGTCACTGAAAATGTCGGTGAATTAGATTTCCCTCCAACCAATCCTGCTGAAATAGTCAGTGTATTTGACGTGAATACCAAATGGAAAGAAGTGTTTAAGATTAGTTCATGCGCAGACTGTCTTTAAAGTAACGTTACACAGAACAGTTTAGATCAAACATCTGGTTGAAAATCCTGATCCTCCTATCTGGTTATGGCCTGAAACCCAGTTGTAAGATGAATCAGTTTCTACAAGCAAATCTGTCGGGGTACATAGCCGCAGTCAGTCTCCGCATACATGTTGATTATAAACTCATACCTATGACGGCCCTGTTATTCCTTGTGCCATAGCGACTGACTCAGAACAGCCATTGTCCGGATACACATTTATTTCCAAACACACCCAATTATTTATTTGATGCTAATCGCCATTCTCAATCCTCATCTTCACTATCAACCCGTGCCACTCATCAGTGAGTGTTGTTTATAGGCCAAGTTTTTGCACGAAAATTAACCTTTTTGTCTTGCACTTTATCTGCATAAAAAGTGTTTGTCAAGCAGTCTCAAAGCCAAAACAGTACAGATATCATAAGTGACTAATTAGGACATTTGTAGCCTGAACTGGTTGTAACGGTTAAGGTACGAAGATGAGTTCTTTATGGCTGTAGAAAGAACTCGGGATGTGTTGATGAACAGATCTTATGCGAACACAGGTAATACTATTTAACAGAATAGCATAATTAATTTACGCTTTACCTGATAGGTAACGTTTGGGAAATAACATGTAAGATTTTGCTATTACTATTCAGAACTCAGTTTGCGCTGCGCACAATGTTTCTTTCACTAGTTCATTACATGAGAATGCGCAATTTTGCATGGCCGACAGACAATATGCTGTCGCAGTGTTACTCTTTTCCGGTGCTAGGAAAGTTAGGAAATTCACTAGTCTATTTTCAAAGATGTAATTAAATGTATTTTCACTTCCTATACAGGCAATCTTTGCAGAGTACAGGTATTTTATACACTGTCAGGAGTTTGTTTTTTTTGAGTATTTTACTAGCTCTTCACTTAATATGGCTGTGCGATGCACCTGTATATAAGCATAATCTATGCAAGAGTATCTTCCCTGTGAAAGTTATGTGTGTGTTTTTCAAAACAGTACAGAAATGCAAGCAAGCATATCTGATGTTCTCTATGGTAAAACGTCCAAAGGCTGCAATGGGAGAAATGGCGACGGCAGAAAGGATGGTGATGGCGGCGGCAGGAAAGATGGTGACTACGGTGGCGACGGCAGAAATGATGGTGACAACGGTGGCGACGGGAGGAAGGATGGTGACAACGGTGGCGACGGCAGGAAAGATGGTGACAACGATTGCGACGGCAGGAAGGAAGGCAACAACCGTTTCCTTTCGTTTTCTTTTAATTTTTCTTTGTGAAATTATTTGGAGAAATAAAAAAAACACTTGAGTTGAGTCAATACAATTTTGATAACTATCATTAGATGTCTTGATGTAAAGTGATAATTCAGTTTTAAGGTCTATCTGGCGTAGATGTATTTGGTAACATTAAAACAACTGTTCATTCTGCCCGTTCTATCTGCGGTAGAAAGCACCGAGTCGCGTTCTATCTGAGGTAGAAAGCACTCGCCATCAATAGAAATATCACTTTACACTAGGCAATGGAGTATAATGGTCTCGCCAGTTCTTTCTTGCTGGGGGCGGTGGGGTAGCCTAGTGGTTAAAGCGTTGGCTCGTCACGCCGAAGACCTGGGTTCGAATCCCCACATAGGTACAATGTGTGAAGCCCCGCCGTGGTGTCCCCCGCCGTGATGTTGCTGGAATATTGCTAAAAGCGGCGTAAAACCAAAACTCAGTCAGTCAGTCATGCTTGCTGGTTTTGGTATAGTGCAAAACAATGGAGTGACGTCACATGAGTTTTATAAGTCCCTCAGTCGTGTCTGTCACAACGTCACGTTTAAGGTAGTGTATGTTGTATTTGTAAATAGTTGTCTCTTCGTCTGTCCAGTGTGGTCTTTAACTATATATAGTCTCTCTTCACCTACGATTTGGACCCTTGTTATGGTTGAGAGGTCCTGTGGCTCTTGTTCAAGCAGAAAGTCACACAGACGCGAGATAGTAACCCCAAAGGCTTGAATTCTTAGAACATTGTTCAACGTGAAGGACAAGTTAACTATTGAAAAGCCGAAGTTATCCATCATGTCGCACAGTGTTACAAGAAGTTGTTTCGGTTTTTTTTTCACTTTAAATGTTTATGTCAAGAACATTGACTTTTATATTTCTGGAGTATATGAAACAGTCTCACTGGTCGGGTGGGTAAATCAGTAGAAGAGAACTGACGGTGGTAATAAACGGTGTCAGGTCATCACTTTCCCTGAGTCTAAAGTGAGCGCTCTGGCCAAATCGTCTTGTGTCGATGTTGGAAATGGTAAAGAACGTAAAGAACAGCAAGACATGGGATGCCTACTCCTCACGTAAATTTCTTACCCCAAACTTAAACAGTACCAAATAAGAAGCCAAATGGTATGAAGCCAAATGGTATGTGTGTTCTATTTTCTCAATTGAGTACAGATTCGATAACTATTTTGTTGAGTCATATCGGAATTCGAACCCGCACTGTCAGAGCGAGGCACCTGATGGCTAGCACACAACGTCAGCGATCTAACCCACTCAGCCACCACGGCTTCCCGTCAAATGGAAATCTGACAACTCGTAGTCTTGATCTCGTACTTTGTGTACGCCTCCGACATTTCACGTATTGTGTCTCAGTAAACTTCAAATGGCGTATATTTTCATTGTTGACAAATTGTCCTTCATAAACATATCCATGAAATTGTGTCAGTAGTAGCTTACAGTGGTGTACAAAACTGAAAAAAAATAATATTTTGACCAGAATTTAGAGTCTTTACTGAGATTACAAAACGTCAAGCAGATTTATGGAGTTTTCAGAATTTTCATGACATAAACTCCATTTGTATCAAAGACTTTCGGTGAATACTAATGTCAACTACTCGCTCTTCGTGCCGTGGCAGCTGCTAGGGTAGCCTAGTGGTTAAAGCGGTTGCTCGTCACTTGTATCAAAGACTTTCTGTGAATACTAATGTCAACTAGTAGCTCTTCGTGCCGTGGCAGTTACTAGGGTGGCCTAGTGGTTAAAGCCGTTGCTCGTCACTTGTATCAAAGACTTTCTGTGAATACTAATGTCAACTACTCGCACTTCGTGCCGTGGCAGTTACTAGGGTAGCCTAGCGGTTAAAGCGGTTGCTCGTCACTTGTATCAAAGACTTTCGGTGAATACTAATGTCAACTACTAGCACTACGTGGTGTGGCAGCTACTAGGGTAGCCTAGTGGTTAAAGAGGTTGCTCGTCACTTGTATCAAAGACTTCTGTGAATACTAATGTCAACTAGTCGCTCTTCATTTCGTGGAAGCTACTAGGGTAGCCTAGCGGTTAAAGCGGTTGCTCGTCACTTGTATCAAAGACTTTCTGTGAATACTAATGTCAACTACTCGCACTTCGTGCCGTGGCAGTTACTAGGGTAGCCTAGCGGTTAAAGCGGTTGCTCGTCACTTGTATCAAAGACTTTCGGGGAATACTAATGTCAACTACTCGCACTTCGTGCCGTGGCAGCTACTAGGGTAGCCTAGTGGTTAAAGCGGTTGCTCGTCACTTGTATCAAAGACTTTCTGTGAATACTAATGTCAACTAGTAGCTCTTCGTGTCGTGGCAGTTACTAGGGTAACCTAGCGGTTAAAGCAGTTGCTCGTCACTTGTATCAAAGACTTTCTGTGAATACTAATGTCAACTACTCGCACTACGTGCCGTGGCAGCTACGAGGGTAGCCTAGTGGTTAAAGCGGTTGCTCGTCACATCGAAGACGCGGGTTCGATTCCTAATATGGGTACAATGTGTGAGCCCATATCTGGTTCCCTCCGCCGTGATATATCTGGAATATTGCTGAAATTGGCGTAAACCTAAACTCACTCATTCATGACAGCACATTAGAGTCATTCAGTTGTCTGTCTCAAGATTCTATTCATTACATTAATTTACAGAATATGATAAACTGTTCCGTAAAAGTGTTGAACGTTTCTCGTGAATCTTTGTAACGTTTTAACACTTTTTGAAAAGCTATGTTGCTTTACAAAATAGAGCATCTCTACTGCCTTCTGAAACAGTGCCCTGGTTTGATGATGTTGCCTACTAAATATGTCAGAGTCTAATACTACAATGAATGCTTTGACTCCGATTTAAGAAAGATGATAAATGACCAGTTGTGCGATGGGTTTGCTTGGTGTCCTGACATGAAGGTTGTTTACAGTAGATGATATTTTGGAGACACCATATGCGTGTATCAATATATTACAGACTATAGACCTGTGTGGTTTGCTTGGTGTCCTGACATTAAGATTGTTTACAGTAGATGATATTTTGGTGACGGTATATGCGTGTATCCATATATTACAGACTATAGACCTGTGTGGTATGCTTGGTGTCCTGACATGAAGATTGTTTACAGTAGATGATATTTTGGTGACGGTATATGCGTGTATCAATATATTACAGACTATAGACCTGTGTGGTATGCTTGGTGTCCTGACATGAAGATTGTTTACAGTAGATGATATTTTGGAGACACCATATGCGTGTATCAATATATTACAGACTATAGACCTGTGTGGTTTGCTTGGTGTCCTGACATTAAGATTGTTTACAGTAGATGATATTTTGGTGACGGTATATGCGTGTATCCATATATTACAGACTATAGACCTGTGTGGTATGCTTGGTGTCCTGACATGAAGAATGTTTATAGTGGATGATATTTTGGTGACACCATATGCATGTATCCATATATTACAGACTATAGACCTGTGTGGTATGCTTGGTGTCCAGACATGAAGATTGTTTACAGTAGATGATATTTTGGAGACACCATATGCGTGTATCAATATATTACAGACTATAGACCTGTGTGGTTTGCTTGGTGTCCTGACATTAAGATTGTTTACAGTAGATGATATTTTGGTGACGGTATATGCGTGTATCCATATATTACAGACTATATACCTGTGTGGTATGCTTGGTGTCCTGACATGAAGATTGTTTACAGTAGATGATATTTTGGTGACACCATATGCGTGTATCAATATATTACAGACTATATACCTGTGTGGTTTGCTTGGTGTCCTGACATGAAGATTGTTTACAGTGGATGATATGTTTGTGACCGTATATGCGTGTATCAATATATTACAGACTATAAACCTTTGTGGTATGCTTGGTGTCCTGACATGAAGATTGTTTATAGTGGATGATATTTTGGTGACACCATATGCGTGTATCCATATATTACAGACTATATACCTGTGTTGTTTGCTTGGTGTCCTGACATGAAGATTGTTTACAGTAGATGATATTTTGGTGACACCATATGCGCGTATCCATATATTACAGACTATAGACCTGTGTGGTATGCTTGGTGTCCTGACATGAAGATTGTTTATAGTGGATGATATTTTGGTGACACCATATGCGTGTATCCATATATTACAGACTATAGACCTGTGTGGTATGCTTGGTGTCCTGACATGAAGATTGTTTACAGTAGATGATATTTTGGTGACACCATATGCGCGTATCCATATATTACAGACTATATACCTGTGTGGTATGCTTGGTGTCCTGACATGAAGATTGTTGATAGTGGATGATATTTTGGTGACACCATATGCGTGTATCCATATATTACAGACTATATACCTGTGTGGTATGCTTGGTGTCCTGACATGAAGATTGTTTACAGTAGATGATATTTTGGTGACACCATATGCGCGTATCCATATATTACAGACTATATACCTGTGTGGTATGCTTGGTGTCCTGACATGAAGATTGTTTATAGTGGATGATATTTTGGTGACACCATATGCGTGTATCCATATATTACAGACTATAGACCTGTGTGGTATGCTTGGTGTCCTGACATGAAGATTGTTTACAGTAGATGATATTTTTGTGACGGTATATGCGCGTATCCATATATTACAGACTATAGACCTGTGTGGTATGCTTGGTGTCCTGACATGAAGATTGTTTACAGTAGATGATATTTTTGTGACGGTATATGCGTGTATCCATATATTACAGACTATAGACCTGTGTGGTATGCTTGGTGTCCTGACATGAAGATTGTTTACAGTAGATGATATTTTTGTGACGGTATATGCGCGTATCCATATATTACAGACCATAGACCTGTGTGGTATGCTTGGTGTCCTGACATGAAGATTGTTTACAGTAGATGATATTTTGGTGACGGTATATGCGTGTATCCATATATTACAGACTATAGACCTGTGTGGTATGCTTGGTGTCCTGACATGAAGATTGTTTACAGTAGATGATATTTTTGTGACGGTATATGCGTGTATCCATATATTACAGACTATAGACCTGTGTGGTATGTTTGGTGTCCTGACATGAAGATTGTTTACAGTAGATGATATTTTGGTGACACCATATGCGCGTATCCATATATTACAGACTATATACCTGTGTGGTATGCTTGGTGTCCTGACATGAAGATTGTTTATAGTGGATGATATTTTGGTGACACCATATGCGTGTATCCATATATTACAGACTATATACCTGTGTGGTATGCTTGGTGTCCAGACATGAAGATTGTTTACAGTAGATGATATTTTTGTGCCGGTATATGCGTGTATCCATATATTACAGACTATAGACCTGTGTGGTATGCTTGGTGTCCTGACATGAAGATTGTTTACAGTAGATGATATTTTTGTGCCGGTATATGCGTGTATCATATATTACAGACTATAGACCTGTGTGATATGCTTGGTGTCCTGACATGAAGATGGTTTACAGTGGATGATATTTTTGTGACGGTATATGCGTGAATCAATATATTACAGACTATAGACCTGTGTGGTATGCTTGGTTTATTACAAGATGAGGTGTAAAATGGTTCGTCGGCAACACCAGTCTATGTAGGACACTTTCCATCTGAAATAGAAGAAAAACACATGTTTCGGGTAATCATTCTTTAAGTAAACATGGATGGCTTCCTTTCTCAGACAATAGAGGCAGAAAATCTTGTCTTGTTTGAAAGGACACAATTGCATCCTCGTGTTTGATATTGTGTTGAGGCATTTTCGGTGCTTCCAAACTCGCTTATTTTTAACTAATAATGTTTTAACCCCCTGGATGCCGAGTGTTTTTTTCAGGCGCACATTTTCATACGGTGTGAAAAGTGAACGTTGTGCGAGATTTGCGCTCGCGTGGTCCTGGATCAGCGTACGGCTATAAAACAACACAGAAATGTAGAAATTTAGAAATTTTGTTATGCGTTAAAAAACAGTAAATTTCTCCGCTTTTTATCGCGCACCGATAAAAGCACTGTGCTACGATTTTTTTAATTTGGCATCTTTACAGAAAGTGTGAGCGAAGAAAATACAGCCTGATATCTGAACGACATAGGTGTATATGAAATGGGTTTATGTGCTTATGCATGACTTTATACGCTCAACATTAAAAGTGACTCACAATGAATGTCAAAAATGAATGTTCTTCTATGACAACAAACGACGACAGAGAGGTCATACACGTATAATGATAAGGGGGCATAACTCCGTTATGCTTAACACTAGGTCTATGTTACTCAGATCACATGGAGAAAATTTGTTCGGTATTTTCTGTTCACGGTGAACCAAACTATTCTAATTCGAAGTTCCCCAATGTGAACGTATACATTATAATACTGAGTGTGTAACCGGAAGGATAGGGCGATTGTGTTTACTCTTGTTCAACCGACCTTTCACAATTTATAAGAAAAGATGACAACGTACTGCATGTGAAAGCACGTAATAGCGATTTGGATGGCCTCATCCAAGTTAGTTAGTTCTTAGATTCCTATATTCTCCTGTTTGTGTAGATGCATTTTAACTAATTTTGCATCATTATTGACAGAGTACAAGCCATATCTTCAAATGTAATGAAATTACTGAAAAGAGTACAATATTTTTGTTGACGTCATTGCTCTTTTGATGTATTTTGCGACTTCGGAAAAAGACGACATTGGCATGCTGCTTAGTATCTTACCTAATTTCCATTAATTGTGTGAAACGTCTCGGCTTCTCTATCAGAATTTAACACTCTTTAGACAAAACATAACATGACTGATTTTACCATTTAAATATGAATACATCAACAAATAGACGGTTTTACAGCGTATCTTATTGTGAACAACACGCGCACCTGTTTGGCATCAATTTAACATAAATGAAACATAATATTTCACAACATCCAAATATTTGATTAGGATAAGAATTTTCTTTGTTTATGATTATGTAGCTATTTCTCTTCATTAGTATGCAATGAAAGATGCAAAAAGATAGCTTTTTATATATGGAACTAAATGTATATATTAGACTATGGATGTAAGATTTGTCCAAACACTAAATTTTGATTGTTTGAATAATATTTACATAAGAAATTGACACATTTAGTGCAGTACACTATATTCTAAAACTTTACACAAGCGTTAGAAGATCAAACGTAGCCATAACTGCAACTACTTTAGTTCCTATGATGTACAATATTCAATGTATTTGGACTAATATTGCAGTTTCATATGAACAGGTTAATGAAAGGCGATTTAATTCAACCTTACAAGTAGAACTGATAATATTAATGACAATGACTTATAATGTTATGAAATATATCTGCACACATATTTAAAGGAATTGTCTTGTTCATTGCATATTTTTGTGTCGTTTTATAGACAAAACGATGATGTATATTGATTGGCCAGGTGCGCGTTTGTCGGAAACGTTTTATGATTCACTATCATTGTTTTCGATAATATACTCAATTCATATTCGATTAAAAAATATAGTGATGACAGGATATGAAACTCTAACTATATTTATACGAAAATTGTTTAAAAATATATAATTCATGTCATGTCTTAATTTGGACAAATCTTACATCCATATTCTATAGTTCCATATATAAAAAGCTATCTTTTTGCGTCTTTAATTGCATACTTATGAAGAGAAATAGCTACATAATCATATACAAAGAAAATTCTTATCCTAAACAAAATTTTCGGGTGTTGTGAAATATTATTTTTCATTAACGTTAAATTGATGCCAAACAGGTGCGCGTGTTGTTCACAATAAGATACACAGTCAAACCATCTAATTGTTGATATATTCAGGACACTATTTAAATGGAAAAATCAGTCATTTTATGTTTTGTCTAAAATGTGTTAAATTCTGATAGAGAAACCGAGACCTTTTATACAATTAATGGACATTAGGTGACATATATACTGATCAGCATGCCAATGTTCTCTTTTTCCGACGTCGCAAAATGCATAAAACAATCAATGACGTCAACTAAATGTTGTATTATTTTCAGCAAAATCATTACATTTGAAGATATGGCTAGTACTCTGGTAATAACGATGCAAAATTAGTCAAGATACATCTACACACACAGGAGCAAATAGGAATCTAAAAACTAACTTCTATATCGGATAGGGCCATCCAAATTGCTATTGCATGCTTGTCATCTTGTCTTATAAATTGTGAAACTATAAAAGCGTATCCGCTAACATTGGGGAACTTTGAATTTGAATAGTTTGGTTCACCGAGAACAGAAAATACCGAAAATATAACGTCCGAATCCACAACAAATTCTCTCCATGTTTTCTGAGTTACACTGACCTAGCGCTAAGCATAGCGGAGTTATGCGCCTTATCATTATACGTGTATGACCTCTCTGTCGTCGTTTGACGTCATAGAAGAAAATCCATTTTTGACATTTATTATGAGTCATTTTAATGTTGAGCGTACAACGTTATGCATAAGCACTTAAACCCAATTCATATACACCTATGTCGTTCAGATATCAGGCTGTATTTTCTTCGCTCACACTTTCCTTAAAGATGCCAAATTATAAAATCGTAGCACACCGTTTTATCGGTGTGCGATAAAAAGCGGAGAAATTTACTGTTTTTTAACGCATAACAAAAAATTGGATAACATTTAGAAAGGTCTATTTCTCAAACCGCCGCGATAGTTGCACTTATATTTATACCAACGGATAGGAAATTTAATATTCTACATGTCTGTGTAATTTTATAGCCGTACGCAGATCCAGGACCACGCGAGCGCAATTCTCGCACAACGTTCACTTTTCACACCGTATGAAAATGTGAGCCTGAAAAACACTCGGCATCCAGGGGGTTAAAACCCAAATCACTCACTCACTTATAATGGGTCTTCGGACACGCACAGTATTAGGAAACGCACTGTTCAACTTGTGAGCTTGGAAACAATTCCTCGTTATAACGCAAACGTACCAAAAGTTATGCTAAAAGGGCATCATGCAACGAGCATCGACCGACTTCGGGGTATAACGAGCATCGACCGCCTCCGGGGTATAACGAGCATCGACCGACTTCGGGGTATAACGAGCATCGACCGCCTCCGGGGTATAACAAACAGAGCATCTGCACGGAGAACAGAGGGTCAGGGACTCAGTCCTGTTCTGCTAAAATACAGTAAAAATATCACTTATTGGTACCCTGGTTAGCGCTAGGGGATAAAACTGATCTGCTCGGAGACAGGATACTGTGTTTCAATCTGCAATTCATTCCACTTGTCTCAGACTTGTAACACTGGTGTCAGCTACTCCCTCCTCATGCAACGACACAGCATTAGACTCCATCACTTGTCTGTCTGGGGTGGTGGGGTAGCCAACTGCTTAAAGCGTACCAGCAAATGGTCCTCCCTCCGAAGAAATAGCGAAAAGTGACAACAAAATAATGATCGTTTGTTAAACAACTTTTTTATTCGGGTGTCGAAAATTATGAGACAAATCATCAGAGTTGGTCTGTCGATTTCATGTGACTGTGCAAAATTTGGTTGTGCTGCAATTGTTAGATTTTGTGTTAGTGAGCAATTCATCGGTCTCAAATGAAATCAAACGGACCACAGTCACGCTGAAGACCCGGGTTCGATTCCCCATATGGGTACAATGTGTGAAGCTCTTTTCTGAAAGTGTTGAGCGTTTCTTATGAATCTTTGTAGCGCTTGTACACTTTATGGAAGGCTATCTTGGTTTATAATACTCCTTTATCTTATATATAGTCAAGTGTTGAGCGTTTCCTATGAATCTTTGTAGCGCTTGTACACATTATGGAAGGCTATCATGGTTTATAATACTCCTTTATCTTATATATAGTCAAGTGTTGAGCGTTTCTTATGAATCTTTGTAGCGCTTGTACACTTTATGGAAGGCTTTCATGGTTTATAATACTCCTTTATCTTATATATTGTCAAGTGTTGAGCGTTTCTTATGAATCTTTGTAGCGCTTGTACACTTTATGGAAGGCTATCTTGGTTTATAATACTCCTTTATCTTATATATTGTCAAGTGTTGAGCGTTTCTTATGAATCTTTGTAGCGCTTGTACACTTTATGGAAGGCTTTCATGGTTTATAATACTCCTTTATCTGATATATAGTCAAGTGTTGAGCGTTTCTTATGAATCTTTGTAGCGCTTGTACACTTTATGGAAGGCTATCATGGTTTATAATACTCCTTTATCTTATATATAGTCAAGTGTTGAGCGTTTCTTATGAATCTTTGTAGCGCTTGTACACATTATGGAAGGCTATCATGGTTTATAATACTCCTTTATCTTATATATAGTCAAGTGTTGAGCGTTTCTTATGAATCTTTGTAGCGCTTGTACACTTTATGGAAGGCTTTCATGGTTTATAATACTCCTTTATCTTATATATTGTCAAGTGTTGAGCGTTTCTTATGAATCTTTGTAGCGCTTGTACACTTTATGGAAGGCTATCTTGGTTTATAATACTCCTTTATCTTCTATATAGTCAAGTGTTGAGTGTTTCTTATGAATCTTTGTAGCGCTTGTACACTTTATGGAAGGCTATCTTGGTTTATAATACCCCTTTATCTTATATATAGTCAAGTGTTGATCGTTTCTTATGAATCTTTGTAGCGCTTGTACACATTATGGAAGGCTATCATGGTTTATAATACTCCTTTATCTTATATATAGTCAAGTGTTGAGCGTTTCTTATGAATCTTTGTAGCGCTTGTACACTTTATGGAAGGCTTTCATGGTTTATAATACTCCTTTATCTTATATATTGTCAAGTTTTGAGCGTTTCTTATGAATCTTTGTAGCGCTTGTACACTTTATGGAAGGCTATCTTGGTTTATAATACTCCTTTATCTTATATATAGTCAAGTGTTGAGTGTTTCTTATGAATCTTTGTGTAGCTTGTACACTTTATGGAAGGCTATCTTGGTTTATAATACCCCTTTATCTTATATATAGTCAAGTGTTGAGCGTTTCTTATGAATCTTTGTAGCGCTTGTACACTTTATGGAAGGCTATCTTGGTTTATAATACTCCTTTATCTTATATATAGTCAAGTGTTGAGTGTTTCTTATGAATCTTTGTAGCGCTTGTACACTTTATGGAAGGCTATCTTGGTTTATAATACTCCTTTATCTTATATATAGTCAAGTGTTGAGTGTTTCTTATGAATCTTTGTAGCGCTTGTACACTTTATGGAAGGCTATCTTGGTTTATAATACTCCTTTATCTTATATATAGTCAAGTGTTGAGTGTTTCTTATGAATCTTTGTAGCGCTTGTACACTTTATGGAAGGCTATCTTGGTTTATAATACTCCTTTATCTTATATATAGTCAAGTGTTGAGTGTTTCTTATGAATCTTTGTAGCGCTTGTACACTTTATGGAAGGCTATCTTGGTTTATAATACTCCTTTATCTTATATATAGTCAAGTGTTGAGTGTTTCTTATGAATCTTTGTAGCGCTTGTACACTTTATGGAAGGCTATCTTGGTTTATAGTAACCGTTTTATCTTAAATATAGTCAAGCATCTGACCCGCTTTCTGAAACAGGGCCCTGGGTCAAGTTCGAATTAGACTGTAAGATATATTTATGATGAGAGATAGCACCTTTCTTTTGTTCTATACGGTCACTACAAAGTTTGAAGTTTGAAATTTTTGAACACATGTTCATAGTTTTGTCTCACTGATTCAAGAATTTTGTTAATATAGCTTCAGAAAACATCATAAAGCTTCTCTTGGCTACATGACAATTCTTTCTGTACTATTAATTCAATCAAGTCGTTTCTGCCATCAACGTCTATCTGTAAACTTGTTGATTGTTCATTTTGACAACATTTTGTGAAGGTCACGTGGTATGTAAATCATATGTCAAGGGAGGGGCAATGAAATAAGTGGCTCTTCCATTGTTTACCGATCCTGCAACATCTTACTGGTGGAAGTAAATCTGTTTAGGTAAAATATAGCAAAGTTTTGATGGTGAACATGGAGGTGGGTCCAAATATCGAAATTCTGACCCTAATCATGAAGGTTGGTCCTAAAATCGAGGTTTAGGCCTCGTACGTGGAGGTGGGTCCCAATATCCATGTTTGGACCTTAATCGTGAAGGTGGGTCATAAAATCGAAGTTTAGACCGTGAACATGGAGGTGGGTCCCAATATCCATGTTTGGACCTTAATCGTGAAGGTGGGTCATAAAATCGAAGTTTAGACCGTGAACATGGAGGTGGGTCCCAATATCCATGTTTAGACGTCCGAGGGCGGTGGGGTAGCCTAGTCGTTAAAGCGTTGGCTCGTCACGCCGAAGACCCGGGCTCGAATCCCCACATGGGTACAATGTGTGAAGACCATTTCTGGTGTCCCCCGTCGTGATGTTGCTGGAATATTGCTAAAAGCGGCGTAAAACCAAAGTCAGTCAGTCAGTCAGTTTAGACCTCAATCGTGAAGGTGGGTCCTATTATAGTAGTTTTGGTCCTTGGTGGAAAGCCCCAGATACCCCTTGTATCCCGAATGCTTTGAGTATATGGATCATAACAAAGTTCGGAGCGGATACGGAGAAAATGGACCCCAGCGAAAACGGACCCAATAAAAATCGAGAAAACGGCCACCGTGCTGGAGAGAAAGGCCTCCGAACAAAGAGAAAACGGCCATCGCGCTGGAGAGAAAGGCCTCCGAACAAAGAGAAAACGGCCACCGCGCTGGAGAGAAAGGCCTCCAGACAAAGAGAAAACGGCCACCGCGCTGGAGAGAACTGCCTCCAAACAAAAGAGAAAACGGCCACCGCTGGCTGAGAGAACTGCCTCCAAACAAAGAGAAAACGGCCACCGCGCTGGAGAGAGAGGCCTCTGAACAAATAGAAAACGGTATCTGTGCCTTGAGAAAACGTCCAACATAGATCAAAAGAGAATATATAATTATATATCCTTCAATGCGGATAAGCTTTAAATTTAACAATTGATTGATTGTTTTTTTAGTTTCGATATCCATAGCGGTTTAACCTTAGAAGATTGATTGGTTGTTTCGATAGTTACCGGGTACAATGAACAAAACCAATTTGACTGATTGTAGATTTTACAGGTACGAGTAGTTGATAGAGAAAAAGCCGTTAAGGTAGTGTTTATATTGACGAGCGGATTAGTAGTACTGATTCCAACTTCTGTTCTTGTAGTTCTGCAATGGTCCCTAGTAAGGTGATATACCTTCAGTTGTTGGTATTCTATAGCCTGTTTTATACTGTATTCTCATTTATGTTGTGTGGCATTAAAGGCTTTTAAAGAGGTCACTTCACATTGTTTATTTTCGCTCTTAATGAACCCCAGGGTATATATAATATCCACAAACTATAGTTAAAAACGGTAATATTTCATTATACAGCTTGTATTAGGAATCTAAAACGCACCTCCCACGAAAGCATTTCGCGATTACGCAAGATAATGAGGTAGATGGTCACGTGGTCGCGTGACGTCATACCGGAGACTCGCTAAAAGTACTATCAGCACAGGAAAATACAGTGGTACCGAGCCTGTTAGCTTACTGAGGTCTGCTTCTAGGTTAGCAAATAAATCAATCCACGAAGTCAAACCTGGATTTGGATGACATACTAGATACAGATAATATCACATGCATACAACCTTTTCAATTTGAAAGTATTTCTAGCGGCAAGACCAACAGGAATATTGACGACGATTCCACCAGTTGACAACATACAGACGTGGGACGATCCCGACTATGTTTTGAATAGACCTACTGCAGACTGGTATACAAGTCACTTGCCTATCACATGTTCATGGAAAACTGATTATAGATACTGAATTAATTTTTCCGCGGTCAGGGGTAAAATTTGCAGTCATGATAACGGCAATGATCAATGTGTTGAGCCTGTCTTCCGGTATACATCGGTATGGGAAGGTAAACACTGAAATAGTTACGTTCGAGGTTCATGATTTTATGACGTTTATTAAGTAACTTTCAGCTTTATTTCATAACATGCGTCTTCTGCTAAATGTATCCGTAAAGGTTTTAGTATGGAGATAATCTTTTCTATAAAATACGTTTCGTTACGGAAGTCGATAAGTTTGATGTCACTAGTATATTGTAAAGAAGTACCCTAAATTCGTTAGTTTAGGTTTTCGGAGAAGTCGGTGTGTCGTCTCTGGTATGGTGCATCAAACATCAGTTTTATTACATTACAAAGGATCGGGTTATATGTGGTGATACATAGTCATATAAGTCTGTGAAATATACATAAACTGTAAAGTGATAAAGACCTATAACCGCCTTAACAGCTGATAATAGATATAATAAATACATATAGATGCAAAAAAACCTTATCTTTCTCTGTAACTGTCAGTTAGTGAAAAAGAGAATTCTCCATTGTGTTCTAGTAGTAATGTGTCAAGTGTGATCAGTCCCAAAGAAAGACCAGCGATCAAATCAAGAATTCGAAACCAGCACACAAAAATTAAAGCAAATGATTTATTTGCATACAAACTGTTTATGACAAAATAATGAATACAATGTGTACACCAACATCATGAAGGCAAAGTCTGAGAGGAAAATAGATATGAGGATTAAAAACCAGTGTCTTTGCAAACAAGACTTAGTGTTGACTCATTAGTTAGGGAAAAACATGCAGTAATAGCAACAGTGTGTTGTTGTTTTCAAACTGGAGTGCACCAGTTCAACAAACAATTATTGATTGTCTGAATTATATTTACCACGTGTTGGTTTCTTGTTCACTGGCTTGGCCTCTTGGTTTAGGCCTAGGGGTAGCTGATTGTAGATTTGGGTTCTCCAGTCTTGGTCACTTCTAGGGTATTTAGTTTGTTTTCATTGATGTGAAATGCTGTCATGTACATCCTAAAAAATGGCATTAAAGTAACATTTTTACATTTGCCAAAAACAAAACCCACAAAGAAATACATTATCTGAATGAACATATTTCCCTGATTTCCCATTTTTGAATGTGGGTTAAAAGTTACAGCTGCCATGATGTTCTTACAAGGGGTCCATAAATACCTGAGTTCAATGTCAGTGTAGGGCAGTCATTTTCGTTTTATTTATTGTACATTGCACACGCACACACACACGCACGCACACGCGCGCGCACGCACACACACACACACACAAAACAAAATTCACATACCATTTTAACATGGTAGGGGATCAGTCCCTGGTGCAAGTTCTCATTTGTCCATGCCCACCCTATCCCAATCCCTCCACACACACTCACACCACAACACACCCGTCTCGGGAAATAGATGACTTGGCCCTACTGCAATAACAGTGGCTGTGAAAATATATCTGTGAACGAAAATAGGACTTGAGCGCAAATTATGACGGACTTGTTCATCAACTATTGCTTTATATAGCTAGCTACTGGAGTGTTTCTGTTGCTCCAAACAACTACATCTTAAAACTCACCTGCAACCAACGTCACGTCCGGAGCGCAACTCTCTCGGTCTCAGCCCCAAGTTGACATCTCGGCCTCTGTGTTTGTTTGGATTGTCGAAAGGAATGCCCGATATATAGAATCCTTATAAAGTTTTTCCTATTCGTATCCATATTTCGCCAGAGGTTATGTCTCTTTCATAGCACTTCTACGAAAAGTGTAACGAACACAGATGACCGTGCGTGGAGGGGTTCACAAAATCAGCACGACGACAGTAAACAATCTGTGCCCTTCCTCTTGTCAAATAATATTTCTTAGAAATGTACATCTGTGTTATTTCCGCAGTTGGATAATCATCAAAACTGGAAGTGCAGTTGTCAGTTTCCATTACATAATCACAACAACGCTTCATTCAAAATATTGCGCCTCGTGTCACTTTCAACTCGATGGCGTATACACTACTGAAATGTCAACACACTGAGCGACTCTCTGGTATGACGTCACACCCACAGACGTCAGACTGCTAAAAAAATAAATATGCATGTGAGTGAGCGGGGCTAAAGTAGTTTTAGTTTTGGTGCATATTTATAAGTTTACGACTATTTTTCGTAAATGGATGGTGCAGATGTGGTATTTATTCATGTTTGAATGGCATTATGTAATAAAACTGCCTAGAGTTAAACCTTTTTAAAAATCCTTTAAATTTAATTTCTATTTTTAAATTTATAACTGCGATAAACTATGTTCTTTGAGAGGCATTTTAGAAGTTGTGAAGATGAAGGATGTGGCTGATTTACCAAGGGGGTCGAGGAGACGGGCAATGTGTGGACGGTGTTTCTGGAGCAGACTAGTAGGCGGGCCTTGATGGGGTCTTTGTGTACTTTGATGGTAGCGCGGGCATAGAGTGCACACGCACGCACTAGTTACCTTCACTACTAAACTGTAGAGTAGCCTGTGACACCGGGTGTCTATTGTAGAAGTAGTAAGAAAGAGGGTGTCTCTTTCATTTCCTTCTGTGTCTACGTATGTCCCACATACAGTAGTTACCATCAACACTAAACTGTAGAGTAACATGTGACACCGGGTGTCTATTGTAGAAGTAGTAAGAAAGAGGGTGACTCTTTCATTTCCTTCTGTGTCTACGTATGTCCCACATACAGTAGCTACCATCAACACTAAACTGTAGAGTAACCTGTGACACCGGGTGTCTGTATTGTAGAGGCAGTAAGAAAGAGGGTGTCTCTTTCATTTCCTTCTGTGTCTATGTAGGTCTCATTCAAATGAGCTACCATCAACACTAAACTGTAGAGTAACCTGAGACACCGGGTGTCTGTATTGTAGAGGGTAGTATCACAGAGGAGATCTCTCTTTCATTTCCTTCTGTGTCTATGTAGATTTCACATACACTAGTTACCTTCAATCCTAAACTGTAGAGGTGACATGTGACACCGGGGTGTCCGTGTATAGTACATAGTAGTGGGGTTATCTGCACATGCTACTATGTTTAGACACACACACACACACACACACACACACACCATTTCAATGAGCATTGTGCTGCTGTATAGCGTCAGTGTTCACTGTCTGCAGTGTGTCAGTGTCGTGGTCGACTCAATATGGCGTGACTTGCGCAACCGAAGATCACGGAAATGCACGAGTCATACCGAAAGTACTTGCATAGGCACAAGGAAGAAACAGTTCAGGGTGGTTTGTAGGGCACCAGTTGCTAACTGTCTAACCCCGTCTATCATCCGTCTAACTCCGTCTATCATCCGTCTAACTCAGTCAATCTTCGTTCAGTATTCAGCAGTGTGTTGCTGTTGTATGACAAGGTAAACTTTGTCCAGTGTTTTACTGGGTTTATCTTCGCCATTGTACACTGGACCTGTGTTAGTGAGACGTCCTTGTAACCCACCCGGATCTCGGAGGTGAAAACCGACACGGGTAAGTCAGCTTGCCTGTCTGTCCTAGATAATTCCAGCATGTTTTCGCCACAGCAAATCACTCATAACAAGATTACAGTATGATTTATTTACTATATTCCATTTTTGGTTTAATTTGATCCTAACCATTGATGACGTCATCACTATTTATCTACACTCCAATTCAAAAGGCAATACGGTTATGTACAAAGGCTGTCATGGATAACAGTAATTAAAGTCAGCTAGAATGAAATTCACGTAGCAACAACAGGCAAAGGTTGATGTAAGAGTTGAGCGCTTTACATAACTGCTGTAAAGTGAGGGCGAACAGACAAGACACCATGGATAGAGGGTATTTTGAGAATGTGGAGGAAAATTGACTTCACTTTACTGTTACAGTTATCTTTAAATGCGATGTAAAGTGACAGTAATATCAGTCAGAGAAGTAACGTCTACGCGAAACTGTCTGTTGTTCGCGAGACGGATGTGCTCTGCGGTACTAAGGGAACCCCTCAATAACAAACAGGTCTGCGTTCGTTAGCCGAGAGCCGCGATGCCATTCGTAACTACTCGTGTCATTCCGGCAAGCCGGATGGCGTCTCGTACCCCTCTCGTGGCCATGTTTACGACTGGGCCCTGTCTAAGCCCAAACGGGCATGGAGATGAAAATAGTCTAGTACTATTGCCAAGGAAAGATAACTCTGAATTTCCAAACATGGCTCCCATAATATCCCATATCCCGTGGGCAAATCAGCGATACAGTCATTCCCTTTGTAAATATATTTCAGTGTTTAAAGTTTCTGATCCTTTAGCTCAAAGTTTCTGTTTAAATTGTGTTTTGCATAGTTTAGCGAAGTTTCAAACTTCAACGGTGCCGCAAGTAGTTACGAATGCCGTGATGCGGTCCTATACAGTCAAGACATGTCGGCTATGCGTTCGGTGAATGAGCTGTCAGAAAAATACTAATCTTTAGTTCCTGAAAAATATGCACAAAGGTGAACTCTGTTAAATATCTCAAATTTTGATTAATTCGTCTCGCGTACACGTTACGTCCTCTACTGAATACCAAGTGGTATTTGTGAGAGATGTACTTTCCGAGGTGTATCGGTCGATATGTCAACAATTGTGGACTGTAGTCCGACAAGTGTAGATATATCTGTCTTGTACCCACATTAAGATCTACCAAAGATTTGTATTTGTGCCCCATTTGTCCATCAATCAAGCACGAGAAAGTGGAGGGTGATTCAGTCGATAATACCATGTTAACATCGAATAAACTATCAAATTTGGTCTTGACCCGGTATGGCTTCATGGTACTTCCTCAATACTGTCACTTCAGTTTTAGTGGGCTGGACGGTTGTAGCCCGGGAAAGCCACATTTAAGAAAAAATAGAGTTGAAAATGGTGTGGCTCAAACGGCAATGGGTATGGTTGAGTGATCATGTGAAT